>NC_044204.1:32099433-32699433 GCF_900880675.1 Sparus aurata | reverse complement strand
AACAAACCATTGGCCTGGATTTCTTTCTGAAGAGAATAAGCCTTCCAGGTGAGACACCTTCACAATCTTTTCGGAGGGCTCGCTTGTTCGGAGACTCTGCACGGACACGCGTGATGCACAAACACAAAGTGGCAGACTGCAGACTTGTTAATTCAATGAAATACTGCGGATATGTGTTGGTCAAGATTGTACCTAGACAGCCTGGCGTAATTTAGACCCAGAACATTTTTTAAATTAATTGAAAGTCCAACAAAGAAGCCTGTTGTTCCACCTTCACATTCTGTCATATTTTTATTTCTCAGACTGTTCATATTTTGTCGTCCTACCTTTTCCACGCCAAGTTTGTTCTTCAGGTTTAACTCTGGAGCTGAATGTGTCTTTTCTGGTAGCTCCTCATTGTAGAGTGTCTGCCACTTCTCAGGCTTATTCACTCTGAAAGCTCTTCTCTCCCGAGCAAACAGCACACTTTTTTTTTTTTGCAGACTCCACAAGGCCAATGGACAGCTTATGTCCAACCGGGCGAGCCTTGCTCATAATTCTGTGGGCACAGTACAGAGTAAATACATTAACATTTTATATCCATATCGCTGATCCCCGACTTCAACTGATCTTTGTCCTCCACCACATAAAACATTCATGTTCTTATTTGTTTATGTTGAACCCGCAGAAATAAAGCCACACTCTGTATCCCCCTCAGATCTGTAAAATAAATGTTTATTGACTAATGCTATATTTAGACGAAAAGCACTCCATTTTTACTTCCTACCATGTGAAATGGGGATTTTCAGCATTTCGAATAGCGTTTCTAAAACTCTGCCAAGGTCTAAGCTCCAGAAATCTGCAAAGTGCCTCCATTCTTTCATTACTAATAAAACAACATTAAGCAACGGCAAATTAAGTGCTAAAAGTAAAAGTTATGCTGATTTGTGAGTTGGCTGAAGGGCTCTATTTTGATTTTGTGTCAGTTTCAGCTTATGAGACTTAGGAGAACTAAACCCCCAAAAATGTTGTGGTGGAGTCGGGATGAAAAGAGCCAACAGCACAGGCTGGGCTCAGCTCCTTAATGTGAAGTCGAACAAATGCTGTTAATCGTTTGACTTCACTTTCCAGTAAGCTTCTTTCCTGAAACAATCCTAGTGTTTAACTGTAACCTTTGTTTTAATATTGTGAACATACGTCCGTATCACTGAGGCAGCAACAACACCACGTCCAACACCGGAGTTGTTAAATGGCCCATTTTCTGGGGAATTGGGTGTTGATGAGCTGATGAAGAGGAGGGTGGCTCTGCGAGCTGGGTGGTCTCAGACTTCGTTAGGACCCCCACCCTGCCTTGTATTGGAGAGGTTGTGTGGATCTGCGGGTCTCTGTGGGGCTGTAAGGGTCTTTTGCAGCAGGGGGGAGAGTAGCCTATAGCCAGCGTTGGCCCCTCTCACCATGAAGGCCCGGCTTGTCAAACTTAATGTACATTTTCCAACGCAGAGAGAGGTGAGGCGAGGCCGACTGGCACACAACAGCCTCCTCTGTGTGTGCTTTTTATAACAATACCTCTTCCAGATGTCTCTGCCAAACCAATGTGGTCCAGGCCGTGAAGGGGATTGACTGGAGGTGAAATTTAAATTCGATAAGTTCTGTCAAACTCTAACTTTTGGAAGCAGCTTTGTCTGCGTCCACTTCGTGTCACACTGAGAGGACATTAATCTCATCAAAGTACCCTTTTTTTTTTTTTTTTTTACATCGTTATCAGTTTTAAGGTTTGTCTATTAGGCTCTCCATCGCAGTTTCTACTACAGTTTGCAAAGCAGAAAAATGTCAGCCGGTTGGAGTCAGCGTGAATCTCAGAAACATAAATAAATCTAGTGTCCGAGCACGGTGGATGGGTGGGGATGGCTCTTTATAACACCAGAGAACCGTTATTCATTGCACTCGTCAATGTAGCTTTACATTGACACTGTATAGTCTAGATGTAGTGACTGTGAACCTCAGCGTTTCCTTCCTCCGCTTTTAAAAAGGGGACTTATGAAGGGGTTGAGTCGTCCAGCCGTGTCCACAGTGTACGCTCTGCTCCCCATCGCCGCTCCAGCCCAGCGCAGGGCCCTCATCACACCAACATAAACTCCTCGCTGTCTCGTCCTCCCTCCTCCACTTTTTTTGGGACTTTTTTTTTTTTTTTTTTTTTTCAACCACCCCTTTCATTTTCCAGAGGAAGAAAATATTCATTTGGATTTGGTTTTTGTGCCCGTCTTTTTCTCTCTCTCTCTCTCCCTCTCATTCACTCCTTCTCTCTCTTTCCACAGCCACAGGGACAAGAGTCTTCTTTTCCTCTTATTTTGTGTTTAATTATTGCTATTTTCCTTAACAGCACATAATTCTCCTCACTTTCCCAACTTGGCAGGATACAGCACAATGCAAACAGCTCTTCTCAGGCTAATAAGAAGTTATTTTTTTTTTACTGCCAGGCTATTGAGAACGTTTAAATTAGAGGGTAAGCGTACCTATTCATCCCCCTCAATCTCTGGGATGGATATTCTTGGATGTGAGGTGTGGGTGACCTGCCAGGCGAGAGCGTTTAGCCTGAAAGATTAATCGCTGATTTATTGTTTCCATTATGTACATCAACAAGGTTGACTTTTATTATAGAAATCGCTCACCCAAAATACAGGCTCCAGTTACAGCAGACTCATTGTTTTCTCAGGATTATGAACTTTGTTAAAACAAACAAGTTAATGATTTAAAAAAAGTACAAAAACATCCTGAGTTTTTAATTTATTGATTAGAAGACAAAAACACTTTTTTAGAGAATAAAGTGGGAATCTAAACTCAGAAACATCTATCCCACCTTTGTAGAGCTGATTTGTACATATTTTTTTCATTTAAATCAGTCCTTTTTTTTCATTCGAGATATTTTCTGTCTCTTTTCTCAACTCCAGGTAATTTGAACGTGACCCTGCAGGTGTGGGACATTGGAGGCCAAACGTTAGGAGGGAAAATGCTGGACAAATACGTATATGGAGCTCATGTAAGGCAACACACATACACACGAATTCACTCCGAACCCTCTGCTGCAATCATGTACATCTCTGCCCTGTGCAAAAGGACAAACTGTCGTTGACTCCAGTAGCCTCAGGAAGGATCAGAAATGTGTAAATTGTGGATGTTTGTGAATTAGTGAACAGGAAGCACAGAAAGAGTTAGTTTCCATTTCCTTAATACTCTTGTATCTGTGACTCTGTTCAGGCTTATTATTACAGCCTCTGCAGCTTCATACAGGCCTGCCACTCCCTCCCTCTGGAGCCAAATCATAATAAACTGTCATTTGGATTCACAGTGAGCGTCGCAGGTCAAAAGAGCTTCAAAAATCAGCATATCTCTACATCTTGTAGGGCTGAAACTAACTATTCAATCAGACGGTTATTTTCTGTATAAACTGATTAAATGTTGATCACTGCCCACAACCCATAGTTATTCAGTTTACTATCATAGAGGAGTAAAGAAACCAGAATATGTTCTCATTTAGACTTTTTTGGAAACCCCCCCCCCCCCCCCCAAAAACCAAACTGAAATCTATTATTGATTATCTAAATATTTGACGATTGATTTAATACTTGACAACTAATCACATTACAGCTGCAGCTTTAACTTCTTAACAGAGTTTATTTAGTTTTACATTTTATTGTCAGACGGAACAAATGATGATAAAACTGCACACTGTAGGCCAGTGCTGTGAGTAATACAAATACTTTAGAAACTACCTCCTTAAATGTGTCATTTTATGTTAGTTTAATTGAACTTTAAGCAACTTAAACTGCAATAATTATAAAAAGTAACGGCCAGCATTTAATAGTACTCAGGTCATGCATGAAGGAAAGCATGGAAAAGTAGGCCTCTAAATGATCTATATACTCTCATTTAATGCTTTTCCTGTGGAAAAACTCATCAATGTGTTGATTAAACTGACAGCTGGTCCGTACATGTGCCAGCAACACGAGACGAGAGCGTGCTGTCACCTCCAGAATGTCTCTTGTTTGAAGAGGTCCACTTTATGACCATCGTTTGTCTGATCCGGGACCCGTACTCCTGCACAGGGGGCAGGAAACGTGTCACATCCCAGCTACATGCGAGCACACTTTTTGTCATGTTGGTCTATAAAAGCTTGACAAACATTACTTACAAGCTCTTTTCCATTCCCAGAATCTACCTTTTTTCTTTTGCCATTTTCTGGGCCCTGCTCTAAACTGTGCCCTCACAAGTGTATACATTATCCGTCTCTGCATGTCTGTACTTCCTTTACCGTCTCCCCCTCACAAACCAAATGTCGTACATCATTGCCACATTACGACACGTTGCTTAGGGAGTTTCTCGTCAGCGCCGTGTGGAACTTTCACACCTATTGTTCAGCGCGGTGCGTCCTGTAATCAATCATGGCTGTTCGTAGAGACTAGCGGTAATTGTCAGCGGCCTAAGCTTTCGTCGCCGGCCGTGCGTGTTGTGACAGTGCGTGTCCGCCGGACAAAAAGCAACAGACACCTCTTTGGTCGTGTTGCATCATGCAGAAAAAGTAGAGACACTTACCTCAGCTCACGCTCATTTCCAGCAATCGTTTACGCAGCGATAGATTGTTGAGCTGTGTGATTATTTGTCTTGAATTATGCCAGCAGCTCTTTTATCTGTGTTTACTCTTTGATTAATTTATGTGTTCGTGTAAACAGCCCCTTCTGGCCTGAGTGTTTGCTCAACCGCGGCCCTGGTGTTGTTGCATGAGTGTTTCTGCTGTGCCTACAGTGTTGAGGATTACATAGGGAGGAGGAAAATGTCTTTAGGCAGACAGCCTTCATTAATTAGCTCTGATAGAAGATAACCTCACCTCTGCTCCCAGAATTCTGGACTGTGCATACAAAAGTGTAACAAACCACAATTTGGAGCGGAACCAACCAATGCGATTTTACATATTCTCACTTAGACCAAAGTTCTGAACCTACCTCAGATTATGTGTGAGTGTCCCCTTCTATTTGAATCTGTGCCCCACGCTAAGAAGAGGAGCAGTGCCACCTACTGTTCCCTTGCTCCCTCAGTATTACTCATGTTAATATCAATATGTGGAGTATGAGGTGATTGAAGGTAAAATTATCCAATATTTCTTTGTCAAGGAGTGTAAAGGTGAGCTGCCGAAATAAAAAGTCTGAGGTTGTTCCTGTCGTTTTTCCGATGCAGGGGGTTCTCCTGGTTTACGACATCACCAACTTCCAGAGCTTCGAGAATCTGGAGGATTGGTTCAGCATGGTGAAGAAGGCCAACGAGGAATCTGATGTCCAGCCTGTCATCTCCCTGATTGGGAACAAAAGTGAGACTTGAACACAAACACACATAAATAAGAAAAAGACGCATATCAAGTTTGGAAATTGCTTTATTTTTCTACCAAGAGGTGCAAATGAAATTCGGTTATCTTATATTTATTGGACTCACTTTCGGCCTGATTCATTTTTCACTTTGCGTGTCTGTGTTTGTGTGCGGAGGAGTGAGTGTTTGATGGTAGCAGACGTGTTTGTTGGAGCACCAGATAACTGATCGGTGTGATAAGCCAGTTGATAAGAGAGTGAGGTTTGGAGCGATGGGAATGCTGATGTTTGTGAACTCTGGGGAGTGACTGACGATGATTTAAGATCGCCGGGCCAACGGACCTAGGGCACCGCTTATCTGTGCCCCCCCCCCCAATCCCTCCCAGTCAGTACCCGTCTGGCCCCCCCCCCCCCCCCAAACCCGACGCCATACTCCTGTGTCCCGAGTCGTTGGTTAAGGAAAGGAACTCGACGTTAACCAGACGGCTCTCCTCCTATCAGCCTGCGCCCATCCACCCATCCCCAAAATAAAGAGTAATAATGATGACTCTTTTTAAACATCCCCTTGACAGATGTGGAGTCATGGCTGCCGCCGTGTTATTGTAAAGTGGGGCGTCGGTGTGTGTGTGTGTAATGGCGACTGTCCACCTTCCTGGGCGATGATGAACGGTCAACAGAGTGGTGCCTGCACACAGGAAGCTCTCGCTAATGTTACTCAACGGAGACCACAGGTCACGGCTTAATTCGCCTGTCTAGAGCAGATTCTCTTGTCTTCGCATCCGTTGCATCTCCTAATGCCCCGGCTTTAACAGTGGGCGCCTCTGTATTTAGGCTAGGTTTTTTGGGTGTGCGTGTACTGTAATATTTAAGTAGTGTTCATCCTGCTGTCAGGCTCCTCACCCCCACACTCGCAGTCATTCCCCCCTAATGGCTCTATTGCTGAGAATGGCCCATGTGTGTTTTTTCTGTTCCTGCAGGCTGAAAAAAAAAGAAAAACAAAATCCCACACAGATTGCCCCTCGAGGAGCAATCAATTACCTAACGAGACTTTATGAATCCCTGAACCCTCCCACGGACTCTTTTTTACTTGGAGAGGAAGTCTAGATATCTCGCTAAAATGTCTGCACCTACGTTATGTTTTACTTTTGAGTCTGACATTTAGCATTTAGCTCCAACTTGAATACTTGGCACACTTCAACAGTAGTGAACGTATGAATACACAGCATTCTTCGCTGTCTAGATGTCTTTTAAATGGTTCCCATGATGTGAGGCAACATGTTTGTGACAACAGAAATAGAAGTACAGACATAACAAGGAGCTTATAAAAACACTACAGATTTATGTCTCTGTGAGGACTTGTCCTCGGGGAGATTGTGGTGTTTCCACTCAGATAAACTTAAGGTGAACACAGGCTGTCATGTGCATAGTAGTTCTTACTTTAAGTTGCTGGTTAGAGCAGAAAGAGTTCTATATGCAGTACATGCTCAAGTTTTTTTTCTTCCATGCACTGAAGGACATGTTACAGTATGAAATTTAAGTGTTCTGTTTAACACAGAGTCAACATGCAGGCGACTCTGTCTGGCTTATTAACAGTACATGTGCTACCGTATACATTGAGCTTAAATTTCCTGATTTACCCCGTGCATGCCTTCTAGTTTAATTTGAACACTGTCCTCTTTACCCAGCGGACGGTAATTGAGCCTATGGACCAGACTGGTTCATTAATGATGCTGTCCCCTCCTCTCCTTACCCTGGCCTGACTGCCCTCCTGTGCCATGTCACTGCCGGGGGAACAACCTTTCCTTTCTTCGGGCTTAGCATGGCCGGCTGGGATTAAGTGTGCTTGTTAAGCGTGAGCATGCTGCACCCCCATGCCCTCTACATGCCGCCCAGAGCCTTGTGTTAAATAATGGCACCACTTGTAACAATTCAGAGAGGAAGCCAATGAAATGTTTTATTGAGGGCACACAATTATTTATGCAACTGCACACACACGCACACACAGAGAGACGTGCACGTAGGTAAAGTGACACACTTGCAGGGTTTCTGGGAACACAAAGGTAATGGAAGAATGCTAAGCTCTTGGTCTGTCTAAACATACTATAACTGTTTATTACAGCGCAGCCCAGTGTAACACCGTATGGTACACAGGAACCTCTCAAGAGAAATGTTGGCTTGTTGCGCAATCATCTCCTTCACCACTCAAGTGTTTCATTTTTAGTAGACTAATAAGTGCCGTGTGTTTTGAAATGGCTCCAAACGATAAATTCTGCTGCTCTCTGCCTAACAACAGCTGCGTTTGGCCTGTTTGTGACTGTTTGTCTTTTAGATCAGAGATTGTCACGGATCTAAAAACTACAGCACGCTGTCAGCAGTCCTAATCTATGTTTTGTACGTTTGTGTATTGTAACAAGGAATGGGACGATAAAAGATGTTACTGCGGATTGCGATACAAACCGTTTTATTTTGGTTCATATTGGGATAATCATGAATATCCTCACACAAATCACTTAAAAGGCTGTCTAACTCAGCTCAGCTTGTACACTGTATTCCCCACAAAAACAGGTTAAATCGGATGTGTGTGAATATGTGGATTCAAGACAAAAAAATTAAAGGGAGATAAGGCTACCACCATTTATGTATCCTTCTTTGATTCTTTGTGAGTCCTGTCTGCGAGGAAATACAAATATTTGCTTCCTATAATAAGATAAGGTCAAAGTGATTCTAGTATATTTAAGTGCAACTACTACAAGTTTTTATTGGGATATTATGATTGGATAGGTTAAACGTGACATGAAATGTCTATATCTTCCCATGTCTAGTTGAAACATACACATATCATCATTGAATTGGACCGTCACCATTTTAAAATGGCTTATGTTACTGTTTGAAATGAGAACACATATTTCTTTGTAGACATTAAGCTTGTGTCGTTTATCAAACCAATTTGTTTTTATTAAGTGGGGATCGCAGGACCCCTGCTCGCTCCCCACCCATCAACCTTCCCCATTGCAAGCGCTCTCTCCCTCAGGAACTCCGGAGCATCCATCATGGGCTTGTACAGCCCTTATTTGGGTGACTTAAATGGGTTCAGTTCTCTTAACCCCTCCTCATCACTCATGGCTTTCTGCTTCGAGGTTCTAACACTGTTCACTGCCGATCCACTCAGGCCTGCCATGGGAAACGTTCCCTTCTTTAGGGAGATAAAGTCCCCGCATGTAGACAATCTGTACACTCAATTACGTCTTACCTGTCCTTCTCTTCTGCTCTGTTTCTTTTTCCACTTTCTTTCTTCTGTAAGTCCCTATCTTGCTTCATCTCTCAAACACACTTGCGCATTCATTTTCATCTGTGTGCAAACATGAACTCTTTCAAACACACACTTAGACTGACTCTTAACGCTTATCTCTCACATGTGTAGACTAACACTTCTGCTGTAGCTGCTTTTACTTACAGTAATGTCTTTTCATTGGCTCCGTGTCTCTGTTGTGTTAAACAACATGCGTGTGTTTGCTTTCTGCATGCTACGGCAGATCTCACCGCATACCGTTACCCGTCGCACTTCTCTCTCCCCAGTTTTCCATCCAGCCATGTGAAAGTTAAAGCGAAACACGGATCTCCCCTGACTCTCGATTCTCATGAAGCATGTCCTTGCCACCAACATTGTTGGTCTTGAGTTGTTTGGCCTCTTGGCAAGGCCTCAGGTGGAGCTGAATCCCCCCCTCCTCCCCAGCTCTCTCACCCCCGTCACCTCCCTGCCCCTGTAAAGCTGCCACAGTTCCTGTCTGTTCAGTGCAGGCCTGCACATTTCTTAATAGAGAGATGCTCAGAAGTCCAGGAGCGCAGAGGAGCTCAATGCGCTTCTGTTTTTGGTTTAGCTCAAAAATGTTTTTCCTGGCTCAACCCACTCGTACTTAGGTCCTCTTACAACAAACTAAAAGGTCCTAATTGCCCCCAAGGGAAAGGTTTAGCCACAATAGACATGTGGTGGGACAAAAGCCCAGTACTCTTACCCCGGCACCCACACCCCTCCCCAGATAGGAGGGATGAACACGTCAGCAGTGTCTGTTTTGCACTGTGGTAAAGCGACCACAGGTTCGACACTGTAAAACATTATATATACAGTATCTAGACATAGTAAGGAATGGTGTATGGCTGGGTGAAGATCTGGAATGTTTACAGTTTACAGCAAATCCAGTGTTTCCTGTCTCTCTTCACATTTAATTGAAGGTAAAGGGTCAGAACAGACGTGTGTATCAAATTGTCTCAGTAGCCGCACCGACTGTAGCCTGCTGTCTTTCTCTATTTCTGGAAAAGATGGGAAATAGAGATTAAGGTTACAACAAGGAAACAGAGGGATGAAAGAAGAAGTACAGCTGTGTTACACTGTGGCTGATAATTCAGTGTAAAATCACAGCTGCAGTTGCTGAGATGTTTGATTAAGAAATATCTTGAATGGTTTGTTTAAGCCTACTCAGGTGGCTGATAGGTGGTCTTTCCTGCACAGGGCACCGCAGCCACTGCCAGTCCAGAACTCCCTGCTAAATGACCTAAATACTAACATTTAATTGTAACAACTGTCTGACCCAGCAATGGTCCCTGCTCTCATCTCTCTTGACTCTCATGCCTGTCGAAACATGGAAAGTCCTCATTCATTTTAGCCATCCATAAAGCAAATATTGTTGCACATGCAGTAGATGATCAGTCTTCGCATACCTTCTTGTGTGGTAAGTCATGGGCCATTTGAGTTGTACAGCACAGCTTAGCCACCTGACCTGAGTGCAGCCTGGAACCCTCATCACGCTCAGGCTGTACTTTATTTCTCCGCTGCTCCACAACATTGATATGGAGGAATTCCTGGAAAGGGGCCTTGCTGACACAGGGTTGGGTAAATAAGCGATTGATCTGGATCCACAGGCATATATTATAAATATAAGTGAAATATCAACAAAAAGGCACTTCCTTTTCTGCTAAATCTACTTATTCGTGGTGTTAAATATTACATCACTGTCTTTGCGCCCGGCTCCTGCTTCAGCTTTTTAACTCTGTGGATGTTTGCTCAGGCCAGAAAACACTTCCATGCAGCAGTTCACTGCTGTGGCTTTAAGTTAAATATGCAGCCCAGTCCAACGCATCACTGCTCATAGAAAGACTTTATAATTATGAATAGACTTATAGGGATGCGATGCGTACAGTTACGAACGCTCCCCTGTGCTCTGTATAATTATTATAGCGCGTAGTAACGGTGCCGGCTCACAGAGGCATGTATTACAGCTCGCCCATAAAAGACCACTTAGTTTAACAGCGACAGGAGAGCTTGGAGGACATGGCCAGTGAAACCCCGGGCAGCGTCTTGTGCGGTCGGCTCAGAACTGGGCCTTTTGTTCACTTTTCACGAGTCCTGGGAGTCCGTTAACCCGGGCTGCAAGGCCCTCGGCCCCATGTTTTACTGTAGCAGTGACAGCCCAGCACTCCAGCTCTCTCCCTGCCTGCACAGCTACTGCTGGACACTCTTGTTTTACATTCCCTGACCAGGAGGAAGACCACATTGTTTTACTAGCCGCAGTAGAGTATCTGATTATGTTTTAAAGTGTGAATGCATGTGTGTGTTTGCACGTGTGCGTGTCCACACGTCGCTTCATGAAGAACGATCAAATGACAAGATGAGCTGTGATCAATGAGCTGTCGACAGAACACTTCTGACCTAGTGGAAAGCGAGTCCCCTGACGGTCCCGGCCCGCTTCAGGCCACCGGGGCAGGGGCGCCGCAGCACAAAGAGCGCTCTGTCTCTGTCAGGATCCCCCAGAGGACTCCTGCACGGGCCCCGCTCACCTCGACAACACCAGGCTACTAACAGCACTTCATCTGTCTGTACTCACTCAGAAAAGTCAAGATAATATTATTAACTTACCTTCAAGCTTTAATATACTGATAATTATCCATAATTATTCCAGATTAGTTTCTATTCTCAAACATCCAGTTATACAATGTCCAATGTCGTCAGTAGCCGTATGTAATTGGCTACCGAGTGCTGAAATAGTCTGTAGCAGTAATGATGCAGGAATTATGATTTCCTCAATTGCACAGGTACACTAAAGCCAAATTTAATATTGAAATAATTTTGAGTTTCATGTACTTTTGCATTAAATTTAGACGTCCAGCTCTCAGAAAATAAACATTGCCTCCTGTAAACAATACCTGCACTGTTAAGGTCTAATGAAATGTGCAAGAGTGCCGTTCGCATAGTTGACTTCTGAATGACTGCATAGTGTCTTAAGAGTAAAGAAAACACAAAGTTTTCTGTCACACTTCTGTATGATACTGTACGTCAGAAAACAGAAATGAAGCGGGGATACAACCAGCTCTTATTTGACGCGGAAAAGTAGTTATTGTTTGCATTTATATTATGTAGTCCATAATTCAATTTTAATGCTTTATCACATACTTCATATTTCAGCTTTTATGAGCTCTCTCCAAGTCGTGTAAACCAGTTGGACCCAATCATTTAAATGCTCTACATAAATTCCACTCGTCATTATTATTTTACTAGGCACTTGTGCTGCGAAAGTTAAATCAATGTCTAATTCAATCAGACATCACACAGAATGATTCATTATACTTTTACTTGACTTTTTAAGCTAGTAAACGTTTCCCTCCAACTTGTACCAGAAAATTTAAGAGTAAATAAAATGTCACATGCAATTAATCTCACCTGTTCATGACTCCGCTGCTTTGTCTGACTCCTGTGGTTTCATAGTCGATTGATTCAGTATTAGTTTTTGTAACATGTTTTTTGTGACATTGAAATTTTTTTTTTTTTTCATGTGTCAATATATATGTTGAGGAAAATTTTGCAAACGTTTAACGCTTCAAAATGAAGAGGATTGCCAATCGTAGTCTCGTCTGACAAATAATAATTATAGCTCAGTCAAACCATACAAAACAATAAAGCAAATACCAAGAAGAACTGAAATGTAGAAAACTGAATTGACTTGTGGTCTATTTGTTTTGCAGTGTTGACTTTCGGTGACATATATATTCGTTAAATCAAGCCTTAACTCTGAATAATTCATGTTTTTTATCAGACAGACTTCTCTCATAGATTAAGAAAATGAGAACCATGTGAGTTCTACTTTTGTGTCAAGACTCAAAAGTGACAGCAGGACGTGTTTGAGTTTATTCACCTTTACTTGAGTCCTGTGATGTGGAGAGTTGGTGGCGGTAATGTGATCTTAAAGGTAGCAGTGCAACAATAAAAGAAGAGGTCTGCAAACTGATGTCAAAGGTTCCAAATATTCAAAAAGGTTTTTAAAGAATGAAATGCATCCATCATGTTTAAATTAAACACTGAATGTAAATAAAACCATGGCCATTGATATTAAGGCAGAATTTAACTATATTTTTGAAATTACACTGTCAGTGCAAAACAGTTTTATTGTTATCTTCGTCGGAGGTGAAGTCAGAGTGCAGATCCATAAATAATACACTTTTATTTTACTTTAACCTTTTATTAAAGCAAATAAGTCATATCGTTCTTGTACATGGGAGACCTGACCAAAACAGAAACAGTTGCAAGCCAAACAATATTTGAAATCATGTAATACAAAATCTAACATGAGTTAAGAAAAGAGCCAATTAATAAGAGAAATTTAATGTGGTACAGAATTGACAACAGTCTGTAAACCAGCCAGAGATATTAAATTCCTCAGTTTAAATTCCTTTACAGACTAAAAGGGGCTGTCTTGTGATCTGAGATAATGAATTCAAGATGTACCCAAGTATGTTTTTGGATGTGCAGATGTTTCCTCAGGATGGCTTTGGATAAAGAAATATACCAATGACTGAGACAACCAGCAAACTTTGTAATAAAAAGCACAATTATAAGTGAGTGGTTGTAATTTGGTAACAAACAGCAAAACACAGTAATAAATGGAGTGAAGCACAGAGGTGTCGAACTCAGTTTAATCCCGGGCCACATCAGCGGTACGGCTGCCCTCAGAAGGGGCGGCTGTAAATGTAAGACTATATAAATCTACTTGTTATCATATTACATAATTAGGGAGGTCCCTTTGGGAAAACATTTTGTGATCTGCTGCATATTTCTTTTTTGCTGCAACGTTTGCAAACATATTCTGTTGTGAATGCAGGCTGCTTTTTAATTCTTGGACTCTCAGTTGTTTTTCTTGGTGGCTCAGATTAACAAACTTGACTCTGTGTTTGGTGTCAAAGTGCTGCTGTAAACTGTATTCCTCTGGCGCTGCCTCTGCCTCGTCACAAAGAAGACATCCCAGCTTGTTTTCATTCAGCACAAATCTCTCATTAAGTTGCCTTCCCTCTGCGTCAACTTCTCATTTCTTTGACATTTTGCTCGGCTGCTAATATTAGAGTGCCAGAGTGCTACTGTTGGAAATGGCTGTATGATATTGAGATGGTATTTAGCATACGTCTACATCTAGCAGCCAGACGCCTTCAGTGCATGGGACATGTAGTTGTTGGACACAGTACTTCCGTAATACAGCATAGAATTTTATTGCGCAAATTAACACATGAAATGAGTTTGACACATGTGCCTGTTAGACTCCAGCATGTGAAGACATTCATGCAAAATGCTGCTGAGAGTCTGCTTCAGAACCGACTGGAGCAGCAGAGACTCACAAAACCCCACTGAATGTCAGAGCTGCAGAAAAGTTCTGGGGTGTTTTCAAACTTGGTGGAGCCTCGTGAACAGTTTGTTCAGACAGTTGTAAGTCATTTCATTAGGAGTTGGACTTGGTTTGATAATCTGTACCCTCACTGTACAGTCTGAATTGGCTCATGATCGCTCACTGAGGGGAAACTGAGGCAAACCCTCTTAAAAGGGTCTTAAAGGCAGAGTGTGAGGTAATGTTGGAAGTGATAGGTTCTCCCCTGGGGTTGATTAGGCTCAACCCCGTAACTTTCACTTAATGTGATATGACCCCTCGGAGCCCCGAGTCTCTGACAACACACACACGCCCCACCATTACTACCACACACAGACACATAGACACACACGCAAGCTCGCACATTCCACCCCCCGCCCTCACACTCCCCACTGCACCAACTGCTGTTTAGTTTAAAACGAGGCTGCCGGCAATTAACTGTGTTATGTCAAGCTTATTCTCTGGCCGTTGCTCGCTGGGTAAACTGTTCCAATTGGTCCCCAGCAGCCGACTCAGTAGAACAGTAAGTAGGTGTCTCTGTTATCACAGCATGGTTTTAAAAAGCCCACTGAGGATCACACAGCGCAGTGTAGGATTTCAGGCTGGTTAGCCAACATAGAGCTGTTAGCTTATTGTTTTGCTTTGGCAACGTGTGTTGGTGAACTCAAGAGGAAAAATCCATCCGTGAATTCTCACATTGTCCACATTTGGCCTGTTACTGTGTCAGTGAGAATAACAATAGAATGTGTCTGGAAGTTCAGTGCCAGTAACTTTTGGGATCTGGAGGGAAATTTTCACTTTAAAGCGAGAGTGTAAGTTTTTAAAGAAGAAGTAACAAAAATCCTGAAGTCCAAGCTTGTATTCATGCATAAAACCAGATAGAATGAGCCCTATAACCGACACTTTGTTATTACTTTCTTCTACAGTTACGCTTAATTTAAGCTTTAGCATTAAGGCTTATTTAGGTCCCCATGTGTCCTTGATGTTGGCATGATGTTAAGCATTCCATCTACTCGAGAGCAGCGCAGAGTCAAGACTGGCAACAACAAACAGGCCAACAACGAAGAAGGTTGTGATGTACCTGGTACCCCAATGTACCTGTTCAGGCCTTTAAATACATCGCAACATGGGGACGGAGAATTCATTTCACTTTAAACTTGCCTGATGACGAGTGCATTTCCAGTACTTTTGGTTTACCGCCATTGTTCAAACTTCTTCACTGAGTCCTATGGTCGTATTGCTTGAATTGCCTATGCAGGATTTCCAGGGGTACTGCTCTATGTGGTCCCTATTGTCAAACTTTCTCTTGGACAGATTGCTCTGCATACGTATCCAATGTTAAGCAGTATCCCTGTTTTGAGTGTTATCCTGATCTGGGATATGACTGTGAGAAAACTTGTTAAACAGTATCCAGGTTTCTGATCCTGTGTGTGCAGGTGTGACTCAATTCCTCAACATCTCAATCCAGGTTTCTTAACGTTCTCTGTTGTTGGAGAAATGAGGGACTAAGTTTTAACATGCCGCTGTACCCTGGTTTCTATTGGAGTAATCCAGCTAGCATATCCAGATTTCTCAAAAACCAGGATATGATGTAAACATCTACTTGTCTTAAATGGTTTTTCAACTATTTCATTTTTCAGTCTTTAGTTGGTGCACTATCTTCTTTTCGGGGGAAGGTGATAAAGCAGTGGTATTGGTTTAAAAGCTTGCTCTGGGCAGATCCATCCAACCAAAATCCATCCTCCTTTCTAATTTAAAGTTTTTCAGTGACCTTTTCCAAGTCTGTCTGGTTTCAGAATAATCAGGTCTGCCAGTGAGAGGATTCTTTCCATGAAGGAGCTAAGCTGACATCCCCACAGACACTAACTTGTGGAGGAGAACATCCATATTTTCTTCTCATTTGGTTGCGTTCCCGTTTATATAATAGGTCACCGCAATAACAAACCGGTTATTTACGGTAAAAGGCTAATTTATCCACCAGATATTAATCTGTAACTGTTGTCTTGTAATTCACCGCAGTGACAGGCAGACCTTTTAAATAAACACTGATGGTGACCAGAGCGAGGGAGGGCCATCGCTCTCGACGAGTGATGATCCCCTCCACTATCTCTATGCGCTTGGAGGCCTAAACAGTTTATTTCGTGTTTGCAGTCACTTCCTAGGGGTTGTTAAGCTGATGTACAGTTTGACAGAAACGGAGGGAAACCAGATCATCGGAGGAAGATTGTTTTGACCTGATAAGTAGAAATGGGTACATTAGGGAGAGAAATGGAGCAAAACACTAAAACTGGGGGATTAGTGTTGTATTCAGTTTACAGACAGATGTCACATGCTGCGAAATTCTTTTGTGTGAGAATGTGGGCCCACCTACAGTATGATTACGTGACTAAAGGAGCTTGTTCTAAAACCATGAACTCTACCAGGAGCATGCACAATTTAAGAGGATTGTCTTTCATGCATATTGATGTATTTATCCAGCGTAATTTATGTTGACAAAATAATCTCATCAAAAGGTCTGTTCAGAAGATGCTCCGAGGCTTTCTGTCATATAGTATGATCTTTAAGTTTGCCCTGTTATCATTATAAGTCCTTATTTCTGAAACCTGAAAGGGAAATTTAAATGTTTATTAAAAACATAAAATACTTTTGCCTTCTTGCTGAGCGACTTCAGATGGAAAGCTACGCATCAACTGACACTTTGATTACTTTCTCCTTTTCAACTGCTTTCAATGTTATTTTTCAGCTGTTAGTTCATCTGCTGTCAGTACATAAAGTTCAACTCACTAAACATGAAAATAAATGCCTTAAGCGAATACACTTTAACAGACAGCTGATACTCTTTCAGTGCTTCAGCTTGAACTGAACTGAACTGCTTTACGTATTTCAGCATAAACTGCAGCTGACAACATCTCACATTCAAACAGATGCAACTTGTTTACAGGGTTTGGACCTGTAACATTCAGCGTAAGCGAGCACACCAGGGACAGGAGGATATAACATTTTATTGCTCACTGAGATAAAAACAGTCACAATAAGTTGGTTGAGATGAATCTGTGGTGATTCCACATCTTTCCTGTTATCCCAAAAATCCTAAATCTGTCACTATGGCTGAAAACACACCTGTCCATCGTTCCACTATGGAAAAAAGTTCAATTTGAAATGCATAGATATTATGAATTCCAAATTAAAGAATGAGAGGGTTATTTATTCTTTATTTATGAAGCAGGACCTCATGATTCATGATTAAGCTGTTAAAGATTGTTGATGTTTCCCACCAAAAACAGTCAAAGAGATGTGCTTTGTGTCTGTGGGTCAACACAAATCATTTGTCTCTTGCCAAAATGCAATTAAAGTCATTCCAGTATGTTTTAATGCCATTTTAAGAGTTTTAAGCATATTTTATATATATTTCATATTATCTCATTCCAGGAGCAACTCAAATGTTCTTCAGAAACTTCCTCTCGTTTTATTGTATTTCCCCTCCCGTTGCCACACTAACAGTAACAACCACCAGACTCCAGAAACGTCACTCACTTGTCCGTCTTTTTTACTTACAGTAACGTGCCTTCAACAGCTCCTGAGCCACTATGTTAACGTTGGCTAATCTGACTGTGACACATGATTGATAACCTTTCCCAAGTGTGCAGGATCCAAAGGATTAGCGGTGTTTACCTCTAGTAGCATGCTGGGTACCTCTGCTGTTAATGACTGGAATTAATAACGTGCTGACGCCTATGAGACAGCTATGTTTATGCACCGGCACAGACATGACAGTCTGCCCTGGACATTGAGTAGTTGTAAAAGTGTCTGCCCTCGCCCAGAAAGGTTTGTGTTTATATGTCACTTATGATGATGGTAATTTTCATTTTCGTCTAAAATGATTCTTTCCAAATGTATTTTTTTGGCCTTTCACATTTTTGGGTCATATGACTTACTGAGATATTAATAATACAGGATTAGTGCAGTGTTTACATTTCTTCCATGCTATGTATCTGTCTCTCTCTCTCCCTGCCGCTGGCTCTATTCCCCAGCCTCCCACACACACACACACACACACACACACACACACACACACTAAGGGGCATGAGAACAGGGTAAATCCTTGACAACTTCAATGAAACCTCACACAAAGAGTAAAACTCGGGGGGACGAGAGAAATGCAACACCGTACAGTAGCCTGACCTCCTCCAGCTACCATAGACATGTATGCACCAGATACCGGGCGTGGCCGCCTTTCTGCACAAAGCCAGAAATAAAGAGCGAAGCTATTGCTTTCAGCAGCAAGACCCCCGGGTGACCTTCCTCATCGACCCCAGCATGACCCCATAGTGAGGAAGGAGAGAGGCAAAGCGCCCGGTATCACTGCACAGGAGTCGAATGCACATCACAATAGCTATAAAGGAAGGCTGTCATTGTGTGCTCACAGTAAATCAGCGTGAAGGTGACAGTCCCAGTTCTTGGGCCTGCGTGCCCACCTTAAAGGCCGGCACGCTCATAAGTCAAACTGTTTTCTCCATCTACACTCTCACTGTGAGTGTCGCCTCAAGACTTCGGTCATCCACACATTGTTTCTTAAGCATTTCTCCACAGCTGGGCTGGTTTGTCTGTTTCGGGTCAAATAGAGGTTCATGGCTTCAGGGTTCAACTGTACTAGACTTACACAGAAGAATGTGTCACATCAAGCCTTAATACCAGCTGGGATTTGAAGCTCGGGGCTACTGAATTGATCATTTCCACTCTAAAACCACCTGAAACGCCTCCCTCTGTAAAATAAAAAATTCAACAGCCAGGAGCCTCCACAGCTGAGTTTGAAAGCAACATAACAATTGAATTATGTTTTGTTTTCACGTTCATTTATGTGCACCTTTCTCGTACACTAGGCAGATCCCCTGCCATCTTAACTCAAGTGTAAACAGTTATCTTTTCTGTTTATGTTCAGATACGTGACAGTTAACCCTGCGCGAGAGCTGCATAACCACCGTATGCATCTGTGTATCTATCTCTTGTAAGTTTTCTCACGTGTCACGCTGTGTTTCATCCACAGTCGACCTGGAGCACATGAGGACGGTGAAGGCTGACAAACACCAGCGTTTCTGCCAAGAGAACGGCCTCATCAGTCAGTTTGTATCGGCCAAGACAGGGGACTCGGTAAGTACCGGCCGATTCACAATGAAATTGTAAAATGCAGAGCGACTTGGATGAGTCTTACCGTGTCCTATTTTTCTTGTCATCTCTCTCTCCAGGTGTTCCTTTGTTTCCAGAAAGTGGCTGCTGAGATTCTTGGTGTAAAGCTAAACAAAGCAGAAATAGAGCAGTCCCAGGTGAGCCATAACGGCATCAAGGTCTCTCTCAAATTTCTACGCAAAGGTTTCTGTGCAAGCTCCATCTTCACAAGGCTTATTTTGAAAATGTACACTTAGAGAGATCGCTCTGTCCTCATATTTATAACAGAGGTCTGCAGGAATGATTCCTAAAACCCGCAAATCAGTTCGCATTTTTGCACTTGCTGTTCCGGTTGGAACAGTACGTCAGTGAACACCCCATGTTTGAATCAAAAATGTTTTTGTCTTCAAAAAGGCGGCTGCTAGGGACATTAAACATCATCACACTGAACATGAAAACTCATCTACTCACTAGTCCGTCTTTACAGGCCAACTTGAGCTGCAAACTGTTCTAACTCTAACTTTACAACATGCAGCTTGATTAGTTTATGGTAAAGTGTGTATTATATGTATAGGACGTTTAATTACTAATGTTTGCTTTATACTTCTGCCGATTTAATTTATGCCTCAAAAATTCGCTTTCATTATCTTGCTGATGAAAGATCCCGAAGGCTTTTAGTTGAGGGAACCCGCCAATGCTAACTTTCAGTTTTGCCTACAAAAATGCATCATCCCTGCAGCACTCTACTGAACGGTAAAAGAGTGAAAGTATCTTGTGGTATTTCCGGGTTCCTCTCTCCCAGCGCTACATGTAATGTTATGCCTGAACTCGGGGGAGGTCACAGCGAGTGTGTTAGGTCAGCGGAGGTCGACACACACTGTAAAGGACCTCTTGTTGTGTAAACACAAGTTTGTTACGTCTGCCTCCTGTGATGGTCTACCTGCCACTGACGCTGCCGGTCTGTAAATAGACCCACATTGACCACATTAGTGCGTGAAGTCGGAGGTTAAAGGTAGGCAGTTGTGGGGGTAAGGAGGTTAGGATCTGCTGCCTGATTTATTTGGTTTATCTCCCACCGTTTTGGGCCGACACAGGGCTTTAGCTTGCCAGCCAGACCAAGGTGCCCAGTGGTGGCAGCTGTGGGATTTACAAGGTCACCTCCCCCAGAGGCATTAATCCTGGGGCTGATATGACCGCTTGGAGCCACACTGGCTGGGTGGTGGTTGATGAGCCGGGGGGCTACAGAGAGGTCAGGACCCTCAGAGAAGGGAGAGCATGTAAAGGAAGGACTGGCCAAATTCTCAAGCCTCTCTCTCATCACCAACACTACTGCTGACTAGCTAAAAATGACCGTCAACTAATGGAGCTGTCCATCTACTTTCTGCCTCCTGCCCTCCCTTGATAGTACTGTCAATAAAGCAAAGTGGTTTAATCCTGGCTAATCAAGCAGGCTGAGTGGCCGGATTCTATTCACACTTCATGGAAACAGACAAGTTGACAGAAACACACAAAATGTAACCATGTTAAGTGCTTTTTTAATCTTCTGATGGAAAAAACAAATGTAACAGTCAGGTAATGACATCATGAAGGAGACGAAAGCTCACAGAAGATAGAAAGATTGTAAAATGGGAATAGCCGGCTGTCATTTTATTTTTTCTACAACAACAAAAGATGTTTCCAGAAATTTCACAAGTGTAATGTTAACAGGACATTACAAAAAATGTCTTCAGTGTCTTAAATAATGAAAAGTTTTATCACCACTATGTTTTAAATGCATTCAATACATACTGAATAATTTCTGGTCTGCTGCCATTTGTTCTGCCTATAAAAGGTAAGAAGATGCTAATCACAGAGCCCAAGGTAACATGGAGGAAGGTTTTTATTTTTGTCCCAGAGATCTTAAAATCTTTAAAATTACATGATTCAGAGAAAAGTAGCATAATCCTCAGATGTAGGAAGCCGGACGTCAGAAATGTTTGACATTATTAAAGTAGTTGCAGACTGTTTCAGTTTCGTCTAAAGAAATGTATTTTATGTATTCAAACTAATTCTTACAAAGACAATATGGTTTTCTGATCATGGAGTTGTGAAGGAGGGACTCTCAGAGTTTGTCTCGTGGGTATAGAGATGAGGCTTTGAGCAGGTCATGGCTCTGGGTCTAGCCGTGAGGCCAACGAAGTCTCATTATCAGCTGTCAGCTTTAGAGAGTCAAACATGGGGGTCACAACCCCTGACAGTATTATATCTGCCTGGCAGCCCTTTCCGTCATGGTCCTCTGTCTGCTGGATCAGATAGCGAGGCCTCGGATCACTCACTAACTCCGACAACAGGCTTCGGCAGCTCGTTAATCAGACAGCCAACCAGGGCCTGCTCCTCAACCATGTGGTCTGTTCTTCAGCGGTTATACGGCGAAGAGCCCCGCAGCCTGTTGCACCATTCAGATCAAATTTAGGCTAATTTGTAATTGTCCCAAGCAAATTTACCAGCTGCCCAAAGGGAAGATTCCAGTATAGATTTAGCCAGAGCTTACAAAGTATAGGTTAAAAATGCTTCAGGATGTGTAAAGACTTAGATGAAATGGCTAGAGACATCACATGTTGGTCGGAAGAATGGCACAGGATGTCTAAAGGACCCAGACAAACAAATAAAGCTAAGTTTATATTGATTGAGGGAAATTAGATAATTGAACAACTGAGGAATTTTTGATAAAGAGATGTTTTTTTCTCCTTTTCCACTCTTTCAATGATCAGGCCCGAGATTACATCAGGCACAACTTGACATCTGTTTAAATATTGACTCTGTTAACGATCATTTAAGTTACTGCTAGTAGTGTGGGAAGCTACTAACAACTAACTTTAGTGCTAAAGCGGGAGACAATTAATGGAATACGTAAGGTTGTTTATTGAGAAACAATTCGCAAAACCTTTTCTGGATTCTGCTTGTCATCAGTGAGTTTTGCAGATTTTTTCCCACCTGAAACGGATTATTTTTGGGTTTTGGACTGTTGGTCAGGCAAAATCATCACAATTTTTCTTGTTATATTGACAAAACAATTATTTGAAAGAAAGGAATCAGCAGAATAAACAATATTTAAATCATTGTTGGTTGCAGCAAGTTAAGTTAAACCTGAGATTTTTAGGTCATAGATTATTAATTAGAAAAAGTAAGTAATGCTGGCTTGTAGATGGATTATTTTTTGCTTGCTATCTGTACATGATGTCATGCTTTCTTTTCTGTTTGGTTTCATACGTTTCTTGTTCATCTCTCTCAATGCTTCTCTATTCATTGTCCTCACCCTACACTCTTTCTCCCTCTTCATCCTCTCACATTGTCCTTTGACTTTTTGTGTATGTCCTTTTGCTTCCGCCTCCATCTCTGCACTGCTCTGACGTGTTGAACCGGCTCAGAGGATTGTGAAGGCTGAGCTGGTGGACTACCCACAGGATGAAGGACCTATTAGACAAGAGAACTCTCAGCAAAGCAAAATATGTTCTGTTCAATAGTTGGAAGTACGTCTCCAGTCACATAGATATATTTCAGCAGATGTAGATCGTAGTAGACATATTTGATAGATCCTAGAAAGTAAAAATATTTGCTTTGTAGTTGTAGTCGTAGTCAAGGTGGATTTATTTGGTGCCAGAACAGGATCACACCTCCTCTGACGTTATGTTGTGTTATCATAGAGCTGACAGTATTTTGCTGAAGTGTCTGAGGAATCTAAACTATGTGTGTTTCGCTGAGTTGGTAGAGAGTGATGTAGTGAGAAAACCCTTAATGATGGCAACAAAGATGACTCCAGTTTGACCTCCTGACTTGCTCGGGGCCGGGCTGCACAAATATTCTGAACAGTGTCTTAAATCATTGCTTGGATTTTGAGCAATACAAAGAAATGTTAAAGGAAAAATTCTACACTGTCTGAGATTTAGATGAGAAGATCAATAACTCTTGTCTGTGCAGCTTAGTTTGGCTTAGCATGAAATCTTCCCGGAGTTTATCTCTTGATGGAAGTCATTGTGCCTGGTCATAAAATAGTCCTGCACATAACTCCCTATCAAACGTGCAGCAACTTTTCATATTACATTTTTATAAACAAACACTATGTGAAATGTTATTCTGTCAGCTTTTGGGCCCTTTCACACCTAAATCGTTTGGTCTGGACTTTCAGACTTTTTCAGTTTGATCCGAACATAAATTACCCCTGGACCACATTTCGGAAGAAACAGCGGAAGCTCAGTCCAATGAAAACAGGTTGTCTTGGTCCAGATCAAATTGAACCACGGTTCCGTACATGTTTAGTGTAAAAACATTTTTTTTGGATGGTTCAGACTTTTCAACCAATTACAGGAAATTCTTGCAGGTTCTCGTCAGAAACCGGAATAGGAAAAACAACGCAAAGTCAGCCATTTTGAGCCACTTTCTTGAGACCAAATGTTTAATTGACATTTATAAAGAATTTTGATAAAGATATCATAACAGTGGCAGGTATATTAAATTCTTCATCCATTTTTATCTATCATTCAAACTGCAACAGAGAATTTACAACACCTATAAATCAATCCATTGATAGAATAGGGAGACTCAGGTGGGTGATGATGACAGGATGTAGGTCTGTCATCAATAGTTCTTTACTCACATAACTGCAATTTTAACCCAAATCTACCCAGAAAAACGCAAACCTGAAAAGGGTATTTCAGGTGCTGGTAGGCAGATTTTGATACAGATTGATGGATCCATGCTAGCTGTTTCCATCTGTTTCCAGTCTTCATGCTCAGCTAAGCTAACCTGCTGCTGACTGTAGCTTCAATTTCACCGTTCAGACATGAGAGTGCTGCAGAGCTTCTCATCTAACGGCAAGAAAGCAAAGATATGCGTGAACTATTACTTAACAGTTAATAGTGAACAACTAATGTATTTTCTAGTATATTTTATTTAAATGTAGCAATTAAGGTTCATCACTCTTCGTTTTGTTGTGGCAGCTCTTTAATTGTCTGTGTGTTTATTTGTCTCTCCATCTTCTCAGCGTGTGGTGAAGGCAGACATTGTGAACTACAGTCAGGACACCGTGGCCCGGACAGTCAACCCCCCTCGCAGCTCCATGTGTGTGGTGCAGTGACCACACACACACGCAGACACACACACACACAGACAGACACAGACACACACAGACACACACACACAGACACACACACACACACACAGACACACACACACACACTTACAGATGTAAAGTCGTCTTCAGTCAGTATTCCTCTTTCAGGATTTTCGGGGTGACTGGATGAAATGTGTTCGGAGTGTGTGTTCTCTGTGTTCCTGTGTGTCAGTCGTTGGGGTGAGATGAAGAACAGACTGTGTGGTTTTCGAGGCCTTGGCCTGTAGTTTGGATATTGAGCAGGAGCGATTTCTGGGGTGTTTCTCCAAAAAGGAAACGGGTTTGTTCAAGTTTACACGCAGCTATCATTTTATTTCTATGACTCATCTTATAAAAGAATTCAAACGATTACATTTACGTGTTAGTATGAAGCCGGTCGTTTAAAGGAGAAAGACTGTAGTTACTGATTACTCCTGTGATCAGGTACTCTGGTAATTGAAAATATTTTTATATACGAGTATATTTTCCTCTGCCATCTGTTTCAATTATTAGATATGCTTCAGTATATTTCTAAAGAAAACAATATCAACATCTGTGAGATCTGTTTCCTTATGACCATGAAATGGATTCAGTGTAAGGACATAAACAGGGAGGTGAAACCAAATGCTCCCTCATACACTTCTTTTTGACATTGTGTTATGTCTGTGGTGCTGCTCAGATGAAGGGAAATAGGCGTTAACATGCTCTAGTGGACTGAAATGAATCTGTTTTCAATTTGCCAATTAGGGGCTTGCAGTAGCAGTGCTGTGACGTGAACTGTGTTATGTTACATAGAAATATTTCAACTCTACATTCATAAATCGAAATTTATATTTTATATTCTTTATTCTTCAGATTATATTTGAATAATTGACATCTCTCACATAGTATATCCGTTCTCCAGATGTTACTTTTAGAGTCTAAATTTGCATTTAGCTTTGTATTTTCACACTACGTGACATTCCCAGGTTTGTCCTGTTAGGGGACGGTTCAGATGCTGTGTTGATAAAGTGTTGATAGATGAATCTGACTCAGGAAAGGAAGTACCCGACTGTCAAGCTGAGCACGAGCTGAGCTGAATGAAGTACGACATTTCAGTAGAGGTCTCTACATAGCCTTATTCGACTGTCCGTTATAGAACAGAAGTTTGCTTCGAAGAATGGCTATGAGGCATGAAATGCTTCATAGGATCTTCATGTTGGCCACATTTTAATAGCCTGTTTGACAGTATGTGTGTTGTTAGAAACAGCTGAGATGTTGTATGTTTGACCAGTTTTGTCAAAGTGGTTTCTACATGTCGGCATGATGGATTTTAATGCGGTGTCCTCCGAATGAACATATCTGCCATATGTGTAAAATATGTGTTTGTACAATAAACGCGACACCTGCTCCATTTCAAAGCTCCTTTCATGTAAATTCAGATCAAGTAAACAAAATGTATGCTTAAAAAAAAAATCAAGAATGTACAGTTTAAAGTGAATGTTTAGTTGATGTTCTACAGCGACAGTTCTGTGTTTATAATTAAAAATGTTACATGTAAAAACACATGATTTGTGTCATTCATAAATACATACTGTTTTCTATTATTAACTTCTTCCGTGGGTTTTTAAAAATATTAAAGGGAAATTAAATTAGCCAGCTCAGAAAGTCCTGCTGCATTATGCAACCACCAATAAAAAGAACGGGATTCTTGGTACGATGGATTTTCAGCCTGATCTTGCTCTCGCAGATGATTCCGGAGATCGCAGACCAAAACCCTCAAGACAGATAGGAAACGAGCTCCAGCCGTCTCCCTCCCACCTCTGCTACGTAATGTTGCAGAGAACAGAGAGGAACAAAGAGAGAGAACTGAGGGGTTGACCTGAATTCAACAAACTAACGATAAAATACAACACTCATTCTGTGCTTCGCTGGAGGTGAACACGCCAGTTAACAACCACCTTTGCTGATGAAAATCTCTGACGCGACTCAGGCTGTAATGTTGAGTAACATCATGTTTAGTCTTCCTTCCTCACTCTGTCCTGCAAGTAGCTACCAGCTGCCAGCTGAAACACACCTTTGACTCGACTAACTTGGGTTTGGACTGTGTTGTATACTGTATATATGTATATTCTAATTTTTAGAGCTTTTAATGCAACATTCTTGCATATTACATCTTTAAATAAACCTAAATAAACACAGGATTTTCATTGGTTGATCCATTCATCCATGTACCAGAAAATGTGGTCACCATCCACTCAGACTTTAACACATTGCTTGGTGTTAATGCAAATTATTCATTAAATTGCCTACACTGTGGTATTAAAATGTGACCAGCTGAATCCTTCACAAACCCTGAATTAGCAAATGATGTTAGATTGAGTGGGACAGTAGATGAAAGTGTTCAGGTCGTCTCATTTTTCAGCCGTTTTGTTTCATTGTAATTTTTCACTCCGTGTGTCGAACACAAACCCATCAGCACCGGCCCCGGAGGTGCTCATATGAGCGGCAGGTGATGGGAACTGGGCTGTAGTTGATGAGGGCATTACAGATTAGGGATCCATGTGTTGAAATTTAAGCGTAAGGACTGAAACTTGACCACCCCAGAGATCCCCCTCTATACAGACCAACCTAAGACTCTGGTAGCTAATGAGCCACCTGGTCTTTGTTCAGTAAATCTTCTCTGAAACAGCCCCTAAATCCACTCCGGACAGATGATACAAACGGCTTTATAAATGGTTGTAAGCTGTATTAATTAATCACTTAAATCGTCCAGGCCTTTGTTGCTGTCACACAACTTTGAGAGCGGTTTGGGTTTAGCCTTTTTTTTTCTGCTGAGTCAATGTCACTGAAACTGCTGGTGTATTTAGGAGGATTAAGTGCATTTGAAACCACAGAGACAAACAGAACAAAGGCTGTATCTTTACAGGAATGTCTTGCGTTTTATCTTCTCTCAGGTGTTGTTGTCCGCCTGCTGCAGAGCCACGACAAACAACACGGAACCTTAATGGAGAGCGAAGCGGCAGCTGGGGTCAGTCCTGCACACGTGCATTGTTTCGCTTGACTGGACGTCTTAGGAATTGTCTCTGCTGAATTTTTGTCAGGAGCTGTCACCGACGCTGACAGGCGAGACTTGCCCTTGGCTTTGCTGCTGTTTAGACAGGTGTTTTTGCAAAGAAAACAACTGCAGCCCCCGTTTGCAGCTTAGACGCTCAACAACACTGCAGACAGAAGGGAAAGAATATCACTTGCGTGGATAATGCCTGAGAGGGGCGAGGCTTCTGACAGATTGGCAAAAGTCAAGGGTGATTTGCGTCAAAATGAATTTGTCTACTTGTTTCCTAAGCATGAATCATTTTGTGCGTGTTGGTCGGTTTTGGTGTTTGCTCACTCTCCACTTTGGGCGCGCATACCAGCGAAGATTCAGAAGTAAACAGACAAACTGACGCATTCGTTCATATTCTAGTTAAACCGCTGTGACATTAAATTTAAGTCTCTACGTTGTAGTCTCAGAATACGTTCTGGTCGGCGATGAAACCAAAACACTTTCTTCCCCCTTTGAAGCTTTCAGCCTGCGTTTTACTTGAATTCAGTTGGTAGCTCTGCTCTTTGGGTATTTCTTTCTGGTCTTCCTCCCTCGTCTGTGTTTCTCATTGCTGAAACGCTGTGATGACAGTCTGAGAAACCCACACACGACAAGCTGGTAAGAGGGCCATAGTTGTGGGTTGTGCTTTTTTTTTGTGTGTGGGCAGAACGGGGGCCAACACCCTCGTGATTACCCACTCACCCTTTTCCGTTTTCCACCTGTGCAGAGTGCCAGACCCACAGCGTTGAGGGAGTAGGCAGGACTGAGTCAACCCCTCTGATGAGCTCCAGTCCCCCCCGGTCCCCACACTGGCTCCTATTCTCTATTACAGCACACTGGGCCAGCCGGCAGCAAGCGGAGTGACAGGGGAGGGAAGGCGAGGCGAGGCGAGGCCGGGCCTACGCTGGGCCAGGAGCGGAGCCAGCAGCGCTTAGTTTCCAGGGTACTTCAGAAGATCTCTCTCCTCTGTTGTCTCTGGGTGTCCCTAAGTGTGTGTGTGTGTGTGTCTGTTGGTAGATTGCGATCTGAGAACTCGTTTCGTTTGCAGCTTGTGTCGAGCGTCCTGCTAGGTGCCGTGTGTCTGCTCCTGCTGAAAGGCTCATGATTTATTTTAGGGGCAAGGATGTGGGCATTCAGAGGGGTCATATTTATAGTCCGCTGGTCTGGTGAGAAGACCTGCCAGCAAAAGCACGGATTCTGAAAAAGAGGCACGGGGACAGAAAACTGAAAAGTCTTTCTCTCTTTTGAGGCCACGGATGAATGCTATTTTCAGTGGGCTGTAATGAATAGCACTTAAAACTGAATAGCTCTTGTATCGTGTTTTGGACACAGAGGGAGCAGGAACAAAGAGTCTTTACAGGACAATCAGCAAAACACAAAAAAATCAGGTGGTGTTGAGATAAGAAATGACGATCGGTCTTGCAAGACCAGACTGATTACCCTTAAACCTCAGGTAAAGGAATAATCCACTGAAAATCTAGGAGGACGTTATGTTAATTTGTGTTGCAGATCCAGATAAAGGGACGTATCCTTTTTCCTTCTTTCTTTAACATTGTATGAAAGAGCTGTTATTATTGTACTGAACGGCTTTTTTATTTTCATTCAAAGCTCCTAATGAGGTTTTCAAATTAAGTGTCTGTCATCATATCTGATGATGTCACCACCTTAAAAAAAATCCTCAAACAAAATCCACAATTTGAAATTGGGTAATTCATTGGATTAAATTAGTTAGTATTTTAATATAATCTACGGCGCTGTTAGTTTGCTGGTTAACACTGCTCGAGCATTCGAATGATGATTGATACGTACCTATGTGTGTGTGTTGGCATGAGGTTCGGGAGCTTCACACTATTTGGCACACAATAATAAAATACAAGAAAATATGGAATGCTGAAACTTCTTTCTGCAGAGCTTCAGAGCAGCAGTGAGGAGAGCCAGATTTGAAAAATAGAGCTTCACTAATGATTAAGTTGATGATTAATCAAAGTGCATTTATTTGATTATTAATACAGTGTAATTTTTGGAGCAGAAATGAGAAACATTCCGGTGTTTCCTCTTATGAAGATTTTCTGCTTTTATTTGTTTTATTTGATACGTTTAAAACGCAAAGATATTCTGTTGACTGTCTTATAACTTCATGAATTTTAACATGCCAACTCTAAAATTAGATCTATTTTCTTAAATTTTTTTTACAGACAAACAGTTAATAATTGTCACGATGATTAGTGATGCAAATGATCATGATGCAGCTGGAGCTTGGAACACACTGATTAATAGTTGCTCAGGAGTGATTTAATACATTTCTATGGACTTCGAACTGCCAGTGTTTCTTCATCTGCCGTCCTCCGTGCAGGAGCAAACTGCAAACTACAGGTGCTGAGAATTTGATACACGATGACAGATTTCTGGCGGGTTATTCTCTGTGTCACAGTAGTTACGACCCGTTCCTCTTCGCCTGCAGTGTTTCATCTACATTCACCTACTTTACCTACAACAGTCACACAATCGCTGATGAAATAATGAAAGGGTTTGCATTTCGTTTTAATGCTTTGTGATCCGTGATGTCACTTTTTTTTCTGGCAGACACACCACATTGTGTTCACATCCTAACGTGTACTCAGAGGCCGTCTCGCAAGGAGCAGGTGATAAATGAACTTGGCCTTTTCAGAGCTGATAACTGAGCCCTCCTCTGACTCGCAGGCCTGTGCAGCTCATGTGTTTGATAAAGGATCTGACACAATGATATCATCTCATTAAAACGACAGGAAAGGATCCAGCACTTACCCTCATCTCAGCACCTGAATTCAGCCTGTGCCACCCTCCAACAAAGAGGCGGTTAGCTGGGTGGGACCAGAGTTGGGTGTCACTACTTACCGCATCTGTCGGAAGATAAATATACATAAAAGAGTTTATAAGCACATGGAAAAAATAGTCTGGGAGGCAGATTACAAGGTCATTACTCAACTCTGCTTCCCTCCGTCTCCTTCGCTTTGTGATTCCTCCCTCATTGTTCCCCAAAATACTTTGGATACAAAACCTGATACGAGAGCTATTCAGTGTTTTAAGTGCTATTCATTACAGCCCACTGAAAATAGCGTTTATCCAGAGATGACACTTTGAGGCTTTTCAAAAGACTACTTATGAGATGCTGCGGCGCTTTGAGACACTGAGGAGTGTGAATGTAGATGTAGACGTTCCACTGTGGCATTTCTTGAGGTGGGAAAGTATGGCTCCGAGATTAAATAAGTGCCCCTGTGGAGAAGAGCCGTTCAGGGCCAAAATGAATTGAGCATTATTGCTAATTACAGAGAGGCATATCCCTTCTGGATTCGTGCAAGTATGCTAATTCCACGTCGAAATTTCCCTCAAATTATGTCCCATTTAACATGCGACAGAGTGGAACTTTCACTCCGTGTTTGACTGGAAAATTCATTCAGTGCGGAGCCTCAAAAATGAGTCAGGCCTCAGTGGCCTCTGGAGGAACAATAGTGAGTGAAGATGGCATGTTCCACAGTACAAGTCCGTGTTTACTGACATCCATGAGTGACAGCTTCAGGTGTTCATTTCTGTCCAGGGACGACCGCTCCGAAAGACAAATTCTGTTGAAATGTGTTGAAAATATGTCGTCCCGTCTCTTTACAAAGAACAAAAGGCACAGGAGTATGAATTGTTCCACCAGGTGTCTTTGGAAACAGCGTGCGCTGTGATGTCTACATATCATCAGTGAACCTCCGCAATGTCAACTCCTCAGGAATCAAGAAAAACGACTTTTATGCTGAGCTTGACGGCGATTCATTTCTCATGTTGTCCGAAGGGATTAGAAAAGGGATTTTTTTAACGGACTGAGAGGTTGAAAAAGTGTTCTCGGTCCTAAAAAGAACTATAAATGAAACGCTACATTTATCTGAAGTGAAGAACGGAGGGGATGAAGCAATTTTTAGAAAAACAAAAATAAAGACTTTTTTGACAGTTATTTTTTGGGAGTATAATTTGGCGAAGACTACAAGCTGCACACAACCAGTCGTCCTACCGACTTCCATTGAATATCGGTGATCGACAAGGTGCCAGTGATTAACTTCGCTGTTCCACTTGGCAGCACCAGCAGCCTCCTGCACACTCACCCTGGAGTGTGAGGGAGGGGACAGCTGTGATTCATTTGGTATAACGCTCCTGACCCAGTGTTGATAGTTAAACGGTTACAGGTTCAGTTAAACCAAATAAAACATCAGTCCTGTTTCGTTTTACCCTGTTAACAGTTGCATGTGGAAGAACTGTATCTGCTCCTCTGGATCTGAGGGTCCACAGCAGGGAACAGCGACTAAGTGAATTTCATGGGACATTATTTTATCACCAAAAAGTTCCAGTATGGGGCAGTAGCACTTCCCAAAAGTACAGGAACTTTGGGGTTGTGGAATACTTGCACTTTTCCAGCCATCACTTTTAAAAACCTGTATCAGGAACCGGTGTTTTTTTTTTTTTTCATTTTACTTCGATGGTACGACGATGAAGTCCATGCCGCAGTCATGCACGGATACACGGCAAATAATTTGAGTGATCTTCGCTGGACTTCAGACCAAGGTGGAAACGCAGACAGCTTCTGGCTGTTGGAGGCTTTTTGTTCAGTAAAAAGTGGTTCTTCTTGTTTAGGAGACGTGGATGTCTTTATTTAACCTTGACTGAGTAGAATAGACATAAGCATTAAAAGTGAGAACACTGTGTAGCGCCAGACCACTTCCTGAACACGGAGTATTTTAGCCTCACGTCAAGTCATGTTGTGTGATCCTCAGGTCACACGAAACACAATCTACTAGGAGACTGTAAGAGTCTGAGGCCCAGTACATCCCGTCTATTGGCCTTGGTTGCTCTGGAGACAAAGACAGTGTTATCACAGCTGCCCTAACGGCTCATCCTCAGGAGACACTGAGGTGAACGAGCTCCAAAATAGACTGTGACATTTTACCTTTAGCCCAAAGAAGAAAAATTCCTTCAAACTTGGGACGTAAACTTTTAACTTCTTTGTTTTTGTTGGGGCATTGTGAGGCATTCTAGATGCTGCAGCGGTTTTCAACCACTGTGGTTTCCAACGCTCATTAGCCCTAAATACCACATGTCTGTTGGGCGAGAACAATACTGTGTTGATATCTTGTAGTCTGATATTGACGCTGGAGGGCATCCAGGCTGAACATTGCCCAACAAGTTTTTTTTTCGGTGCTGTGCCGCCGTGTAATGGGTTAAACAATGAATTACGATCCAGGAGGTCCAGTTTGATTGTTATATCTGTGACTTGAAGACACTTAAGACGCCAAAACCATTGCACAGCGGTTTATAACAATGTGAGACAGGATCATAGAGCTGTGAAAAGTTATCACGGCAGCAATCATTTCATCTTTCATCACATTGTTCGTGAGGTAAACAGTAGAAACATGCTGTTTACGTTACACAGTCAACCACCAAGGCTGTGTGTTGCACGTATTTGATTGGCCAATGTAGCGCCCCACTAGTTGAGCCAGATTCACTTTTCTTTGCGTGGCGACCGTGCACTTTTTTTTTTTTTTTACCGGAGTCTTGTCAGGATTAATGTCTTTCTGAACCGCACCTCTTCAGAGCTGCATCCCTGTAGCTGCTAGGAAATCTTGCTGAAGGGCACCTCAGCAGGGTGGATTTTGGCTGTCAAAGGGAATCGAGCCCCGTCGGCTCCGGCTGAAGGACCGTGACACCAATCACAACACCTCCCTGCTGGTCCAGCCAACAACAATATATGGTCAAATGAGGGACTGGCACGATACAGAGCCGCACCGAAATGTTCAAATCACGGGATATTTCTTGAAATGTTTGAAAGAAATGTGCTGAGACAGTGCTTGGGTCATTCCTCGGTGGTAACAGACAGTGTTCTCTCGCTGGATTGCCAGCACCAAAAATTGTACGCTGGAAAATGTAGCTGCCTCATATTGAGAAGCACAAGAGCATTGATATAATGCGAGGTGACGTTAGAATCCCTTTCTCTGTCCAACACAATGTGGGCAGTGTGGAAAACCTGGATGGTGTGACTTTTTTCAGAGTATCCATCACGGCGTCACAAACCCTGCAGGTCTCACTTATAGTACACAGCACTGTTAAATCAAAACCAGCCCGCTCTGGGGGCTCGAAGGTCATCAGCCAAGGAGAGGAAATTATTGATGGAAATAAAGGTGCTGGACTGCCTCAGAGGTTCTGCCTGACAAACATGCTAGATGTGGAGTTTCTATGAACAAGGCAGAGTTGTTCACATCTGATTTAAGGGCTGCTTTTGTCATGAGTTGCGCCAAAGATGGGCTCATGCTTTTATTGGCTGTTTAGCCTGTTTCCATTTCTTGACCTGCATTGAAAGTCCACTAAAAGTTAATAAGCCTTTAATGTTTTCTTACTTTGAAAATTGCCTATGGACAGAGTGGAGCCTGTGATTTACTGACTCCAACCGCTCGAGCTGCACATCAAGGACGTTCTTTTTTTTTTCTGTCCCATATTATAACATATGAAATCACTTACAAGTAGCTACTAATTCACAGTGGTCTGTCAAAGCGTTTTAATCGAGACATGGAGTCATTACAGAATGTGATGACATTGCGTGTGTGCGAGGTATGGCGGGCCGCCATAATTTGGAAAGAGAAGTACCGCAGAGAAAAGTGTCACAAAAGAAGAAAGGGACCAGCGAGGGTCATGTTCCCGTGTGCAGGCTGTTGTGTGAAGTGTCTGGTGATTGCCAGGCTGTTCTGAGGACGCTGCTGGACAGGGAGGTGAGAGGCAGGTTAATTACTATACTGAGAGGGAAGGGTGAGGTGCTTTACATAGCCCTTTGTGGCCTCTGCTCTTGGGTTTCAAGCACAGAGAGGTTTGAGCAAAGGGCGCTGGTGAAGATGGCACACGGGCCAAGTTATCCTAAAGACACCACATCGATCACCGACGACAGGAGCTGCGAGTCCCGTGTGAAAACGTTCTCCGTCATACTGTTGCACCATGCTCATGCAGACCTACTGTAGCTACTCAGAGGAGGCAACCCAGTCTGCAGAATACATGTAGGCAGTTTGTACAAACTATGGATATGTTGAAACTTTACATTTCTAAATGTTTCAACTTTCAGCAATGGGACAACTCTGTATTTATGCTCTGGTTGGGTGCAAAAAACACTTGGTTAGGGTTAGGAAAACATCTTAGATACCTGGTTTTATCAGCACAAACACGGCTGGAAATTGTCCGGAGGTTGCCTTAAAAATATTCTGTGATGTTACACTTACAAACGTACAAACACAGCCTTGAACTGCGGTCACTGTCTTGGCATCCCTCTTGCCTAACTGCAACTAAATAAGAAGCAAATCCTCACATTCAGGAAGCTGAAACGTAAAAAATCACTGGAGTGAATGGTTGTCAACATTTCTGTCAATGAATTTTCTCTCGATCTTCTAATCGATTAATGAACCGATCGTTGCAGCTGTAATATTTTGTGAAAGCAGTGACAAAAATGTTGTAAAGTTTTGAAGATGAGGCTATAGACAAAGCCTGTTGATAATCTGTGCGATGCATCACTGCTGCTGCAAAGTGAGGAAGATGTTTCGAAAAGATGCAAAAGATCAGGGCCAGTTTGAGACCGCTGTGTTCTTGATGGCGAGTTTTGTCCATGACTCATTAGACGCTCGAGCTGGCTAACAGGTTTTTATCAGTCAGCGGTTCACCGAGACCAATTTTCTACAAACCAACACGGTAAGTCGTTTATATCTGGCCCTCTAGTGAAATCCACATGTAGTTCATTGGCAAGTATGTGAACAACTACGTCCACGACACAGCTGGTTGTCTTCAGGAAAGCTTAGTTATAAAAAAAAAACTACACCTCCAGCCTTAATTACACTCCACATGCTCTCGTCCACTCTAAGAACGGAGCACCTGCCCATTCTGCACTAACAACTCGTGGCAGCCGTCCTTCTCCTCCAATTTTTTGCTCCACTCGCACAAATTGTCATTTTCCTCACCAGCTCTGTGTCTCCCTCACTTGCGTGCACACATGGAAATATCATTAATACAATCCAAATGGTTTTCTTTTTGGATATTTACTTTAATCCTTATTTTTGCCCCAGGCCTCATGAAGCCCTTCATTATTTTTCCAGCGGACGGCCGAAGGGAGGAAACACTTGATTTACAGCCGCAGAAAGCAGCTCCAGCCCGTCTCTGCAGGTAGATTAACAAAAGCATAAATGCTGATATTTACTTTTTTACTATTGGAGTTCCATTAAAGGTTTGTATGTCTTGAGACCACTATGTTATGTCTCGGTTTATTTTCTTGCCCCCTGAACACACTGCAGGGTTTTTTCGGAGTTCATTAAGTAAATGAACAGGTGTTTCCCCCCTGAAGTCTTCAGCTAATGAGCCAACTTAAGTGTGTTTAAATTATTAGGCAATTAGGGACGGGAAATGTAGAAAAAGCTGAGCACAGGAAGACATTAGGTGTGTGTACACGCACGGCTAACTCGTACAATGTGGAGTTTTCATGTGAGATTCAGGAGAAAATCAAGCCGGCTTGTTTCTGTGTCTTTTCTACACTAAATGTATCATTAGTGATTATACACTTATGAATAATGGCAAACATGAAAACGATGTTTGTTCTGCTCGGAGTCGACCGCAGCCTCGTTCATGTTAATGAGCCTCTTTATCAATGCAGAGCTAATGAATAAAAATACGCTGCTGGGTGCGCTCTGTGAGGGGTTCGGTAATTTGAGGGGCAAACGTTGAGGAAAAGTAAATACATTTGTGAGCAACTTAATTTTAGTTTGGTCTTTAGGTAAAATATGCTCATTTGTTAATGGAGTTTGGAGCCACAGAGGATTATTGTTGCAATGATTTAAAACTTGTCATAGACAGGCTGCTGTGTCAAATGCAACTTATATATAATTATTACATTAGTTCATACTAGTTATGGAGTTCTGCAGAAACCGGTTTAAGAATTCAAAACTTTTTATTTCACGATCCCTCTCACTAGCCCTGCCCTGTTCATTTAGACAAGTAAGATAAAATACACTTGTGGGCATTTTTAATTAAAAACCCATTAATGGCCAGTGACTATATTTAGTAGTTAGTTATTAATAGTTAGATCTGTTATAGGTTGAAACACAGGATTTGCTGTAGAAACTGTAAAGATGTGGCTACACATGAAAAAGTATGATTTGCTAAACATCATATTTACAGACTACTGGATATTCTTGAAATTGAAGTTGTTCTGAATCTGATGGTACGAGCGTTTGATCTGACCTCTTTGAGATGCAGCTGTTGTAGTGTACTATATTTAGTCATCAGTCACACAAGGTCACTCAGTTCTTCACGAAAACACACAAAATACAAATTTCTAGGCTAAACAAAAGATGTAAACAACATTGGCACTGTAACTTTGTATGTTCAGCTCGGTTAGTTCGTCAGGTGCTGTAAAGGAAATCATAAAATTCCACGTCATGTCATCTGAATCTCCATTCAAACTCTTCTCCACACCTGGACCTCGAGCTGATGAAAACCTCGCGCAACCTAAACATTTCTGCAGCAGAAAAATCTCCCACTTAGCTCAGCCTGTAACGCGAGACATTTTCCGCGAAGTACTTCATTAAGCCGATTTAGTTCAAAGAAAACACAAACAAAACATTTGACGTGCACGCTGACAGCGGACCGCTGGTTGGCACTTCATCAGCTTGCTGAGTCTCAATAATTCACCACAGTCACATTTGGCCTATGAAAAAGAGAAACTGTGTCGCGCTCTGGGAGGAAAAACCTGATCCGTCTCCTAACAAGGGGGAAGTGTGAATATGACAAAGCCTTCCCATCTGACACCCAACCCAACAAACAGCCATCTGTCATCATTATAAGTGGCGCCTGATGTGCCGCACTTAAGAGGCACCTTGAATCTTTTATGCTCCACCGCCAATTAAGCTGGGCCAATTATCTTCTGAATTATTGAGTCAAATTTAGAAACCCAATCACTTATTCATAAACGGGCCAATAGCTGCGTTTCGTTGTCAAAAGGCTGTCCTGATGGAGACGCCGCGGTGCATCGTCCAAAGTGTCTTCTCTGTGTTACTAATTCATATATTTTGATGAGCTAATCTTGTCCTCACGACAGCTCGCTGCCAACGTCTTCCCCCTTCAGCGTCGCCAGCTCTTTGGTTATTCATATTGCTGGCCGCGGACAATAGGAACCTCTTCAAACTCCATAACGGATTATCCTCTCGCCGCAAAAGTCACCTGTCTCAGGTGTATGGAGGGAGAATGTCAGCTGAAACACTATCGCCGTTATGGACCCTGTGAAATATATTTTCTTCCTTTTTGTTCGTTTGACAGGACTTAGAACCACTAACAGGCTTTCTGACAGGTCCAGGAGTTATATTTTCCACCATTATGTTCGGGGGGGTGTGGAAATTAAATCATGCAACAGGGGATTTGATGACACGTAATATTCATTTTAACAGGAGTCATTAATATCTGTGGTATCCTGTGACTAATCCCAACACTGGCACAAAGAAGCGGGGGTGGAGTTTTATGTGTCCATCTCATCGTCTGCCTTCCTTCACCAGAACAAATTCACAGGAGAGTCGTCTGAAAGAGATGAAATCCCCACCGGGAGGAATGTGAACGAAATCCAGTAAAACGAGTTCACTGTGGAACAAATTTCATTTTCATAGCTTTAGAAATGTAAAAAATAACCTCTCCTCTCGTCGGAGCTTTTGTTTGCTCTGGCGGATGAGCACTGATTTACCGACACTGTAAAGTCAGTGTTGGTTGCTGTCGTTCATAAATTTCCAACATGCCGGTAAAACGGTTTCCCAAAACTGCCACGGCGATGGGAAGCGTCTCTACTGCAGCTCCTTGACATCTAGCACCACGACTGCAAGTGATAATGATATTCTTAGAGGTCCTATGTGCAGGATTTAGAGGTATTTAGGGGCCAACACTGAATATACAGTAATACTGGCAAAATAGAGGTTGATATTCATAATTTTGTTTTAATTTTCTAGTGTTTAATCACCTGAAACTAGGGGATACCTGGTACACCAGCTGGTACAAAAAGACTGTCACCATCTGTAGAGTGCTGTATTGATTTGCTGTAACATTTCCTGCTGCTGCAACTTCACATTAAAAGCATTTAACTGGTGAAACACAATTTGTCTGCTGTCGTTCATCAACAATGTGCCAACAGAGCTGTAGGGGAAGGTGAAGTGAGGGGTGCTCAGTTGGTCACAACCGGCAACCTCGTGAAACTAAATCCAACACACTGGATCTTTAATTTATACAACCTATAAGTGTTTCATTTTCAGTTTTAAAATATTGTAAGATAAAAAAAAAGCCAATTTACCAGCATTCATTATGTTACAGCAGTTAAAATTGGTCTGAGGAATTAACCTCAAGATAAAACAGATAAAGATTAAAAAAAAAACCCTCCAACAACTGGAACAAAAACGAAAATGATTGTTTCTTTCTTTTCTGTTGTGCAGCAGCACATCAACCAGCACAGCTGGATCTGCAGCTCGGACGGAGATGAACTCAAAGTTTATATCTTGTAAACTCAACTCCTTGTGACAAACAAGTACACAACGTCTGCTCACACAGTGTATTTACAGTTGCAGCAGCGTCTTGTGACACCGCTGAGCCGACGGCCTCAACCGCCAGCCGATCCGCCAGCTGTGAAAAGTGTTACCCGTCCAGGCCGAGCTGTGCTGCTGCTGCTGCTGACTGACAGCAGATTTAATATTTGATGAGGGACTGGGGATGAACCAAAGGCTGCTCTCTCACAGTGTGTGATGCAGGGAACACCCAAACCTCCGCTATTGTTACCCGTCCAAGTCCTGCCCTGCTATTCATAGAGCGGAGGATAGGGTTCTGCACTCCCACTCTGAGAGTTTCACCGCAGAGACGAACACAATGAAGTCAGAATAACAAAGGTGGCTGTGCCCTTCTCATCACTATCATGTGAGCGCCTCTATAACGGGACTGCAGAGTGATGGACAGCTCAAATGGAGGAGAGGCCTCGGCTACGTTCTCTGCAGATACAGCCGCAGTTCATTTAATGAAGTCCACACACTCCTTATACTTACACAAGACATCTTTGTACCTTTACAACAATTATGAAGTACTTGAGGTAACTTTAGGTTGTTTTTGCGTATAGAGTATACACACATGTATCATTTACTTTTACTTGTTCATTTGACACTTAAGTGCAATTATTGCCAAATAATTACCTTCAACACTTAATACTTCACATTACTGGTCAGCAGGCAACACTGGACACAACAGTGGTTGTGTAGGTTTTGCTTGACAAACAATCCCTTCAGTAGTGTGGTGAAGTCTGTGATGCTTAAACCTGGAGATCAGTTAGCATGTTTGAACATCTTGTTCATCGAGTTTTTGGTTAAATGTCTAGTGGTGGTGATGTTTAAGTCATGCAACTGCAGTGTATTCTGTTAATATAGCCTGACATTTTGTGTTCATCTGTGAACATTATCTTGCTGAACAAAACATGCAAGTATCAGAAAGTTGTGTTTGCTGCAGAGATTGTTTTCAGTAATAATCCAAAATCCAATTAAAATGTCCCAGAAGCTTTTATATTATTAGATTATTTTTACCACAGTAGAACGTAATATTCTAATTTCTGCAGATACGTGGACGGACAAAGCTCTCATAATGTCACATTAGCATTCGAAACAGATCGGGAAAAACTGTTTTGGTTTGTTTGTTTCCCCAAATGTTTGTATTTTGTTTTGTACAGATTGTGTATTTTAAGGTTGATTGTGACTTCCTGCCAGATTACACAGATTTAACTTCATTGTGAGGTTCATCTGGTGCCGTATCTCTACATTTATATTGATATATTTGTTTTTGTCTTGTCTTTAACTAGAACTCAGTCAATTCCAGATTCGTTCCACCAAACTTTATGTTGTTATCTCAACCCCCCTTTCACCACCACCCACCTCGGGGACCCCCTGACCTCTGACATGGTGCTAACAATATCTCCGTCGCTCTCTGCAGGTATAACTCACAGCTCAATATACAAGTTCACACGGCTCTTTTAAAAGCTGCTGAAAGGCTGAGTGGAAGAAGAAGGAAACTGCCGACTGAAAACATGCAGATTTCTGTCATGAAGTAAGTCCTGCAGGGATTTTAGCATATCAGAGCTGGAAGTCTGAGAAAGTAGAAATACATTTTCTTTTTTAAATCCTGCATTTTTTTATTTTTTATATCCGTGTTTACTAGTTTGCAGTTTTCTTCAGTTTTTCTACCAACCAAAAGCATAAGACAGATGTGAGCAGTGTGTCCTGTGTGCAAACAAAACACAACGGGGAAACACTTACTAAAATAAAAAATTGCTCCACAGCACAACTAGTGGTCAGAAAGTCCACAGGGCACCTTAAAAATCATTATTTTAATTAATTGGAAATACAGCCTATTAGGTTTGATTCAGCGCGGCACACGAACTACAGCATCAGAAATCTTTAATTAAATTAAAGAAGTATTTAAAATGAACGTGCAAAGTAGAACTTGGTATTGTGAATGTTCTGACAGACATGCTGCACGTTGTGGAGGAGCGACACTACAGAAGACAGTGATGATGAAGTCTTCCTGTGAGTTAAAGCTGAGCTAATGCGTAGTGATGGTGATGCACCTGAGCTCAAAGGCCGAGCTGAAATATACAGTATCATATATCCCACAGGTGTCTCTCTGTGGCTCAGCGTCAATCCCCGGGATTTACAGCCGGACTTAGAGCTGCTCTCTCTTCATACCACCTCTGGCAGCGCGCCTGAAGGAATCAACAGCTCCGTCAAAAAAAAAAAAAAAAAAAAATCACTGTCAGGACGTCCATGAGGGAATTTTGGCAGGTTTGAAAGAAACATTGAAACTGATCCTCCTCTTTTTGGCTTTTTCTGCTTAGCTCTTAATCCATAAACCATCCCTGAACAGGCCCATCTGGCATCTGGTCATCGACTCCCTCCACCCTCAGCTCGCAGGACAGGCGGCGGACACACTCGGGGCTTTTTCTTTTCTCTGTGGCTGTGATTTCACTCGACCAGTCAGTATTTTAGTCTCTTTCTCTTCATGACCTCATCCCCGTTTCGTTGACACGGTGGCTAAATAATTACGTGGTTTATTTTCAGGCAACAATGTGAAACGTTTGCTGCGTCCAGCTTCTCAAATGTGAGGAATCGATCATGCTCTTTGTCATCTATGACAGTGAACTGATGGTCGATGGATTATTAGGTGATTGGGTTTCTTGCATACGATATATTTTGTAACGATATATTAGTAACAAGAAAGTGCCATTAATGAATACAAAAGACATGTTTAACGTAGTTTAATGTCTCTATAATTCAATACCTGTAATATCTTCGTCACAATTCTTTATTTTTTCTTTATTGTTTATTATTGTTGTTATAATTTGTCAGTGTCTGATATTAGTACCGGCTCAAAACTCCAGCATCAGTTTGATTTTAAAACAAATATGATTAAAAACATCTTTAAGTTGTGTAAAATAGAGGCCTGATCAACAATTGCTTCTTAAATCCTCAGTGTTTAATTGATCAGAAATCTAAAAAATTAAATAAACAATGAAATAAACTGTCAAACTGAAGATTGTGAAACAGTTTATGAGAACGTAACACAACAAAGTACTGAGGGCAGAAACACCAAAAAGTAGAAACCATTGATCGTCAGTGAGCATGATGAACTTCCTGTTGATATTATTCCCCCATGCTGCAAACTAACATGAGTGTCCACCTGCTAATTGACATGTGAATGTTCAGATGCCTCCAGCTTTTCAATAGATTACCTCTAATTTTTTGCAGGTGAAGCAAATCTACCTAATATCGTGCCCTGTATGCACCGATCAATAAGAACATCATAGAACTTGTCATATTAACAGAGACCCTGGAGTGAAAGGTGAGTTTACGACATCTACCCACATGAACAATCAGTACATGAGCTGCCCACACACACAGCACGTCTTCAGGTTCCTCATGAGAGTTTCTTTTCTCCTCCTCTTCTCCCAGGAAACACACTGGAGTCCCTCTGCTTTCTCCTCAGTGCCCTTCTCAAAGCCACAACACAAACAGCGGCGGCCATATCGGGCCCCAGCTGCCGACACGTCTGCTCAGCAGCGTATTTATTTAAACCTGCCGCTGGCCCTGGCGGTCCTGCGCAGGCCACGCCGGGGGCCTCCCCGGCTTGTTTGAGAATCCATTCACACCTGCGCATTAAATTACTGACACTAATGTTACTAGTAATGCTTGGACCGGCTCCCATTTTTGAACCCATAAAGCTGCAGGAGTCGGGAAATATTGGACATGTTGGTGAGAAAAAAGGTGACGGACTCAGACATGATACAGGGAGGGTTTTGTTAGATATCACCGTGCTGTGTTTGTATTCTCTAGCTGCACAAATGTTCGTGTCTGGCTGCGTTTTTGTCACTTTGCTGGGACTGAATAACATCAGATGATGTCATACATACATGCACGTTGGCAGTTGGCTTAATATGTATATTTTCATTGTCGGTGGCTGAGGGTGACGTGAATAAGAGGCGTTTGGATCAGACTCTTTAAAGCCCGGCGCCCTGACAGTAAAACAGAAGACGCTGTCGCCTCAGGGTGGGGGGTGGGTGACACATTGTTTGACTGTTACCTGGTTGCTAAGGGCTCCGTGGCTTTTGAACTTGAGAGGTGTGGAGGCATGAACACCTGCGTGGCCCCCCCCCTCAGATACCTTTCACCTTGTCTCAGTGTGCGGCACTCAGCGAAGGGCCGAGAAGAAAAGAGCTGCGCAGCGGAGAAAGGAACGTATCCGAGAGACGTCTCCCGGGTTGTCAGTGCGGGGTCGGGGGTCAGAGGTCGGCACGGAGGGGGTATGTCAGGTGTTAAGTGGAGCAGACAAGCAAATGTAGGGCTTGTTGGATTGCTTACCTGGCGACCTGCTAACCTGCGGCCAGGTGGGAGCACAAAGCACCGGGCTTTGGTACAAGATTAGCCAAACAGGATGGAGATCAGAGGAGACAAGCCTGATGGAAATAATATCCTGAGAGCTAAAAAAAAACAGCTGAAAACACGAGTTTATAGAATCCATAAAAAAATTCTGAGAAATTATTTTTTTTAAATATGTCAGTTTTCAAGCGTAAGAGCCAAAAACCTGCAGTTCAAAGCTCCGGCTTCTCAGATGTGACTATAGTCTTCTTGCTCTTGTTTTGTCAATGGGAAACTAAATATTTTGGTAAGGGGATGTAACTAAGTACATTTACTCAAGTACTGTAGTTTAAAGGAAAGTATGTGTTACTCAAGTATCTTCCTTTTTCTGCTACTTTCTTCTTCTACTCCACTTCTTTCACAGGGACAATACTTTTTACTTTGCTTCATTTATCTGACAGCTACTTTTTCTACTCTCCAGATTAACACTTAACATACGTAACATATAACAATGCATCGTCAAAGATTACATCAGTGATTCTCAACCTTTTTGGCTTTTGACCCCTCACAAAAAAAAAATGCAGTCTAACCCTGAGATTCCTCCGGGTGCGTCTGCGTTGTGTTCCCGCTGTGACAAGGCCTCCGGAGCTGATTGCAGCCGCTCTGGACAGCGCTCGTGGCTCCAGAAGTGGCTCTGGTCCACAGGGAATACGTGCTGGGTCCATTTTTGAAAGCAGCAACGTCAAAAGGAGGTCTGTCTACGTAACGGCATAAAGAATCCAGCCAGTTTTCACAACAAAACACCCTTCAGCCGGCTCAGGGATCTGCAGCACAAAAAAAGTTAGAAATATGACCAAAAACTGCTGCCGCGGGTCTCTCAATCCAACAAAGCCGTAACAAAGCATAAGATCAGATGAGCTGTTGTCTCCTCACTCAAAATCAATCAAAAATTCATTAGAACACAAACTCTGTCTCCAGTTTGAGTCTGACCTCTCCTTCGTCCTCATTTCCTGCGTCTGACCTGACAAAAGTGCCAGAATAAATAAAATAAAACCGCCCTCGATAATAACATGTGTAAAACGTGCTCAGTGACGTTTGTAGGTCACACGGGACGGCTCGCTCTCCAGTTTCTCTGCCCGCGATGGGCTCTGAACGCCTCAAATCACAAATGAATTACATTTTAAAGGTTAAACGTGGCGTCGACGCACTAATCCTCAGCGTCGGTGACATGCGATCGTCTGAACAAACAGTCTGGTTTCTATTTAATTAGAATGCAGATTACCACAGCGTGATACTGGTCACACAACGTCCTATACTGGGACGTTGATCACACAGAATCAGGCTGCGGCGATGAAAAGGCTTATTTGCTTTAGTGCAGCGTGTCTCCGTAAGCCGCGGGACAAGGCGAGACAACGTTAATGATGGTCTGTGACAGGCGGCTGAGGGGTGAGGACGGTGAGGAGGGGCTCCTCTTCAGTGAGGTGAGCATTGTGTGGAGTTGGCATTCAGCTGTGCATTATTTATTAATATCTATTCATGATGTCTATTGTCCTGCGGGCACAGCATGGAAACACACACTGTCGGAGTGAGAAGGTAACACTCGGGTCCAACTCCAGAGCTGCGAGGCTGCGTGAAGCTTTGCACCGATCAATAAGGAGATTAACTGCAAAGAAATTATTCCAACCTGGCTTCAAAACTTTAAAAAGAGAAAAACTGAATCATTCTGAATGAAGTCGATCTATAAATATGACTGATGACGCAGAGAATCGACTCAGTAAACCAGTTTGTCTGATGACTACACCACAGTCAAATAATATGTGCAAACACTTCTGTGTGTTGTATTAATAATTAGTGTGTGCGACCAGATGGGCAGGTTTTTTTAAACAATACAGAGCCCAGTGTGTGTGTGTGTGTGTGTGTGTGTGTGTGTGTGTGTGTGTGCACCTGTAGATAATCCTACATGTCTCTGATTCAGAACATTTGGAAAATATTCATTCTTTTTTCCAGATCTACGTTAAGCAATTACGTTGTATCGTTGTGATTACTAATTGTGCTTTGTGTTTGTTGAACTATTTGCATTGATTTTTATATGCGATATTATATGTTGTTATTGATGGTTGTGTGCTGTTATTGAGAGCAGATGTATAACTTCCATCAAGGAGGTTATCTTTTCACTTCTGAATGTCTGTTTTCTTTTGTTTGGTTGCTTGTCGGTCGGTTTGTCAGCAGGATTTAACAAAAACTGCTGAATGGACTTCCACAAAACTTGGATGGAGGACGGGTCTCGGCCCACAATAGACCCCGTTAACTTTTGGTTTGGATCGAAATAAGAGACAGATCCAGGAATGTTTTTCTCACCTTTTCACTCTCGATGAAAAAATCAGGCGTATTTATGTGGCTGTTATGCAACTAGATTAACAGTCAATCATTAAGCAAGGTGTGAAACATTATCCAGCCTCGATGTACTCTGTCCCTCATGTGACTGTAAACTGAACATGTTTAGGTTTGTTTTTCAGACTATTGATACTATAAGAATTTAATGTCCTCTGTGTGAGAACAACTCAGTTTTATCTCATCTTATATCATCTGACACTGACTAGTTGCTGCCCTGATTAACATTCTGCAGGACGACTGATTTGTTTCATTCTGTGCCGTTTCATATTTGTCAATATGTCGCTACTCGTCACACGATTTTCATATCATAAAACAATCAGGATGCAAACACCAAACATTCAGCTGATCCACAGGCGATCTGCAGTTCATCTGGTTCAGTTTTTGATCTGTCGTCCTGTTTCCCTAAATGTTACCAACCGTCTGATCCAGACTCAGGAGGTTTTTTTTGTTTTTTTTTCCCCTAAGTGAGCAGCTATTGTTCGTTTGATTGTGGCCCGCGCTCTTTAAGTTCTTCAAACCAGGAAATGTTTAAACGGGGCTAATTAGCCGTTATTCCCTGCAGTGCGTGGCTCTGGCAGTTCTTGTCTGTGGCTGATCTGACAGGAGTCGTGCCCTCTGGGGTCCGGCCGATCAATTATGGGGCCTTTCACAGTTCAACGTTTTGGAAACATTAGACAAGCTCAATCCCAGGTTTGGCCCTAAATGCTCTTGTGCACGACTCAGCTTTGAAATCAGAATTTTTTTCCCCCCCTTCCTGTCAAAGTTGACAACGGCAAAAATTAGATTTCCTGAGAACAGAGAGGATGATGGGGAATGACGCACTCATTGAGTCTGGTGAGGAAAATCTGCAGGTCTGTACAGAGACTGTAACAGCTCAGTGATGGTACCAGCTACCAAGACTGTTTAATGCCAAACATGACTACACACACACACACACACACACACACACAATTCCCTGCAGACAGTGCTATACTCCCTCTGCTGCCGCTCCTCTGTAAACACAGCTTCCCCTGCCGGAGTTTCGCCTCCTTGTACAAACAGAATTCTGCATCAGCTTCTACATCAATTCACTGTCAGACGTTTAGTTCTAACTGTTATCATTTTCACGGCAGATACACTCACGCTCTCTTGAATAAATCTACCTGATCAGGTAAACTACGACTGATGTTGTCGGGGACATTAAGGTGACCAAATATCAAAACACATCCCCATTTTCTCAGAATAAAAGTACAAAAATGTATCTTTCAGCAACTTGGAACCACAGCCCTTAATCAAATAAATGATTTATATGAATCAGAGATATCAGAATACTGAAACAAAAATGAATCTGTGCAGTTAAATCCTCTGTATATAACATCAAATCCTTTTAGTGGTCAGGTATGTACAGTTTTCTCTTTCACTCTTTCTGGACGGCTAGTGACAACTAGTGCTACTTTATTACCTCTGCCAACGAGGTTGTGTTTTTGCCCACGTCCATTTATCTTATATTTGTTTGTTGGTTTGTCAGCAGGATTACACAGAAACTTCTTAACCAATTTCCACCAAACTCACATGGAGGATGAGTGTCAGCTCAGAGTAGACCCCATTAACTTTCCGTGCAGATCCAGATAAAAGGGACGGATCCAATAATTCCACTTTCCTTCCAACATTTTCATTACCTTCTAGAGGAACGATGCAGGAATCTTCATTTAAGAACAGGCGTATTCAAGTGGCTGTAATCGACGAGTGAGTAAAAATTGATGCAGATCCAAATAAAAATCTGGATCTCACAGATCTGAATAATCCACTGAGTGCGGTTCCAGTTTAGCCAGTGTAATGTTTATTCATGCGGTATGTACTGTGGCACAAGTCGATGCCACAGACTTTATCTGCCTGTCCCTACGTTGGCCTTCAAAATACACAAAACTCAACAATAACACACTGCACATATAAACAGTTCAGAACACAAACAATAAAACAAATCTATGACAACATGACCGGTCCCTCTTTAAAAATGATTTATTAGTGTAGTTGTAGTGTAGCAGCAGCAGCTGGAGCTCCTGGATGAGCTCCAGCATTAAAACACTGCGTACATGATAATGCACCAGTAATGAATGAGGCCACATTCCTCATAAAGAGCTTTTAAAGAAGATCTTGATGATAATTATTTGGTACTTTCATAATGTGGTACTGGTAGTTTGACTTGCTTTAAGTTAAAGATTTAAACAATATAAGTCATGTGAGCAATTTAAGATGTTTTCTTTTTAGGGATAATCTACTATTATTCAAAGCTGCATTCAGCTGGAGCACCTCATTTAAACTTTTAAAACTTTGAGTCATAAAATAGGACCTTAACAATCTGCGGTGCCACTCCTCGTCTTCCCTTTTTCCTTATTTCCTGTCATGTCTTTACAACAGACTCTCTAACGAAGCTGTAACATACATATTTGAAGTATTTATTTAAAATGTTAAACTGAGGCCAGCCGCCTTCAGAGTGAAACAAAAGCCGCTTCGGTGCAAACATGACAAAGTTATCATCGCATGAAAAAAGACATTGTGCTCAGAGTTGTTCCAATTTTAATTTGTCCTTGTGAAAGAAAAAAAAAAAGTGCGCCTCAAATTATCTAAAATGTAAGATAAACAAGAGTCAGACATGTGTCACCTCCTCACCAATTATCATTAATAAGGGCTGTATTTTCAGGGAGAGGCTCGAACAAAAACACTCGGCCGCTGCTCCTCAGTGACGAAATTAAGTTGTCATTGGAGCGTCTGCCTAAATCCTGCACGCTTACGGGAAAAATAAAGACCATTCTGAGTTCAGAGTGCCATGTAACATTCAATTACAATTTAACAGACGGCTCTCTATTAGTCGGTGTCCATTTCAGGGTTGGAGGCACGAGGTCACGACCCGCTCCTCGGCGAGTCTCGGTGCAGGTGCTTACGTTCGACTCGGTTTTCAAAACGTACGACCAAACAGAAAGATTAAAACACACCTGGGCCGACACGATTGCCACATCATCCTCTACTGGAGTTTGTCTGTCACACGAAAACACACACGCACACCCACACATTGGAGTGGAAATTCAATCTGACAGTCAACATCTCAAATAAATATATTTCTCCGTCTTTTTGTTTTAAGATATTAAAGTAATTTCTATAATTGTTTGAAACAAGTCCACTTTTCCTAATTCCCATCTGTGTCCTTGACAACGGGGTCACAGCCCAAGTCCTCTCCTGGCAGCTGCGCCAGATGGTGAAGAGGGAAAATAAAGTGGAGAGAGAGAAAGAAAGAAAGAAAGAAAGAAAGAAACAAAGAAAGAAAGAAAGAAAGACAGAAAGAAAGAAGAGGACTTGTCAATATCAAACAGGGAGTTAGAGTTATTCCCCTGCCTTTACCTGTCTGCTGTCCCCTGTATGACAAACCGATTTCCTTCAGGCAATAAAAGTCAGCAGTGGGCCTCAGCGGCTGAAGGGCTGGAAAAAATACCTACCTGTTCAAAAACTGTTTGAACTCCTAATTGTGCAGAGCCGCTGGCAAATCAGGGGGTGTTAGGGAGGAGGCCTTGTTCAAACAGAGAAGAATAAGACAACTATCCTCGTCGGCTTTGCAAGAACACGAGTCAAGACAAATAACGGCGATAAAGAGAGTGATGAGGGACGAACACGGGGAGCTGTTTGTTGCCTTTAGACACAGTTAACAATACCAGATTTAGGTTGAACAGAATATATACGGAGAATACTTCGGTGTGAACAGCTGCACGGAATGAAACATCACCGTGTCATTAAGAGGACTAAGCAGACTTTCACACTGTTGCCGACTGCTACTTGTTCTCCATGGAAACAGAAATATTGAGTGGTAAAATAAAGTAAACTGAAACGAAGTGACAGGAGTCTTTAACAGCACCATTAACTCTAAACCAGCCATTTCTCTTTATTCTTTGTAATGAGCAGCAGTGGCGAAAAGCTAAATAGATTTAGTTAAGTCCTATTTATGTTTATATACACAGTCATATATAAAAGCATCACTAAGTACAGCTGAAGTTACTGGTTATGTATATTATGTTTTTACATGCAAACGCTCAGTTAGCAGTTTATCACGCATTAAAGCTGTATCCACAAAAAATATCATTTTACAATTTAGTTTGTTTCAGAGAAATGTTGATTAACTTTAAGCAGATTCTGGTACTTTACATTAAACTAGCTAAAGGTATGGTACTTTGTTCTAGTAGCTCAGTATACTGCAGGTTAATATAGCCGCTATCAATGAATTATAACAATCTGACAGTGTTCATTGTGCATATGACAGTTTTGTGCTTTTCATTCTGAATGCACTTCTACCTGTAAAGGAGAGTTTTCACACTGTGGTAGTTTAGAATTTTTAGTTAGATTGCTTCTTACATGAGCAGCATAAAAGGGACTGCAGCTACCAATCTGTTGTCCAATCACGTTGTATAATGATAATCAATTTGATTCTGATTACTCTATTTCAAAGTTTTGTTTACAGTGTTAAAAGCACGATTTTCTAAATCACTGCTGTATTTAAAAAATACTGGCTTGAGTTGAAATGATAATGAGAACAATCGAGTAAACTGAGAACTTGGACTATATTGGGGACTTTGTGATGATCATTACTTGATTATTTTTCAAACAAATACATCTGACTAGACAATGTGTGTGTGTATATATATATGTTGCATTAATTCAAGATTAATCTAAAAATTAGGACATACAATGCTTTGACCTTTAAGTTCAATCTGTTTAGTATCTATAAGATTATATCATTATTATAAGATATAATCTGTATAAAATCTGTTCACCCTGCTGCCATCTGGCAAAAGATACAGAAGTTTCTGTTGCCATTCCACAAGACTACAGAACAGCTTCTTTCCCCAGTCAGACTCCTCAATTCATCATCACGACACAACTGTCTAAAATACATGTAGCAGGACCCTTCTTTAAAAAAATATCATAAATTGACCTTGTTCAGTTTGTAAATAGGAGTGTGCCAGTGTGCCTCAGAAGCAAATATGCATGTTAGACATTCTAGCATCCAACCAGAGGAGCATCATTACCTGGAAGTATCACTGAAGACGGAGCAAATAAGCAAAGACAGCAAACAGTTAACAGCTGCACACGAGACTCTGTTTTCATTCATCAGCTGTTAATATCTGTGTGATTCGTTTTAAAAATAAAACATTTCAAGCAACGTGATGTGAAGACGAGACGAGCCGGACGTCAGATCTGCTGTGTGACACTGCTGCAGTCACATAACACAAATCCACCTCTGTCGTGTATTCAAGCTCAGTGTTGAAATAATCAAGTATATCTGAAACATGTTTCGCTAAGTAGAACAGGAAAGGTCAAATGATGCAGCTGTCGATTATTTTACCTGTGGAGAAATCTGTCTGGGGATTTTTCCAAAAACTAAATGTGTAAATGAAGATTCTGTTTATGGTGAATTAATATAAATTGTGATACATTGTGAAACACAGGTGCCTCATAATAGTGTTAGACACTACTTTATCACTTGAGAATGGATTAATGATGAATGTAACATATACTCAGGAAGTACTGTATTTACCTACAATTTTGAGGTACTTGTACTTCTTCTGCTACTTTATACCTTCACTCTGCTACATTCTGAAAGCAAATATTGTACTTTTGACTTCATTCCATTTATTTGATAGCTTTAGTGACTAGTTACTTACCAGCCAAAGTAATGCATTTTTCAAATTAGCTGTAGTACAGAAATTTGAAACAGAGTACATACATGCACTTATTACTGGAAAATAACTTATAGATTTAACATCAGATACTTTAATATATTTATAATTCATACGGGTGACTTCTTCCAAAGTAATATATTAACACAATATCATAATAATATACATAATAATATTTGAATATATATTTTGACTCTAGCATGACTTTTATGTTAAATTATACAACGCTGTTTAATCTCCAATTTAAAGGCAGTTATTGCAGGATGTCTTTTCGTTTTAAGAGGCTCATTCTCCATTTTCATCATTATCTCCTCTGTGCTAGATAAACGTGGCGTGGCCTCGGTGCAGCAGGCACCTTCTGAGGCAGCACTTGGTGTCTTTACAAGAAAAGGGATGATAATGGTGTAAGTAGGTGTCAGAAAATATTCCATAAATAAACAGTGTGTGGCTAACTGGAAACATTCTCCACACACACTCACACTCGTTAAAATAAGGCCCTTAAAACAACACGAGGCCGTGTGAGTCGGCCCACAGGAGAAGAGAACCAGAATAGCTCGCCCTCTCTCCAGTGACAAAGCACTTGAAGGGTCACATTACAAGGCGAGCGCTCAGAGATAGAGCAGACTACACAGCAAGACGTTTTTCAGCCACTCTCTCTGTCGGCGTCCTTCTCAGCCAGCCGCTCGCTCGGCTGCTACGAGAGCTCGATCTGGTTCTTATCTCGCAAAGAGTCAAATGTAACCAAACAAGTGCAGAGGGGGAAAAAAGTGGGCACCGGTCTGCACGTGTTCGGTCCCAATAGAAGCTTGAAAAATAAGCAGGAGGCCGACTGACGACATCCCGAGCTCCACTGGGGATTCCTGAAAATGTCTGATCGTTCCTGCTGGGGCTTCGTTGTCAGACTTCAGAAGAGGAGCTCTGAGATTTGACTTGGTCTAAATTCAACCAGATCAACCTCTGTGAAAAGAAGCCAACAAGGAACATTTTCCTTTTTACTGTTATTTTCCTTTAGCGGAGCAGTTGTGCTATTTAGATACGCAGCCCATTTCCCAACGTCCCATTTTGACTTATTTAACATGCTGTTTGTAACTTGCGTAGTAATTTTAACACTTTTTGCTGTGAGCTGGAGGTTTTTGTTCTCCTAAATAGAAAATAAAGCAGAGCTGCAACTAATGATTTGTTCTCATTATTGCTTTATCAATTATTTTCTCACTTGATTACTGGTTTGGTTTATAAATCAGACGGTGACTTGGGCACGTCTCCTAGAGATTATGTTTATCTACAACTCATTTGCAACTACAAAGATGGTTTTAGGGAAACAACATGCCGACCAACGTCCAGTTTCTATCAACATAAAGAAGCATTGCTATTAATTAAATTACCCTGCGAGTCGCAAAGATCTTGACACCGAATGTGCGAGTATGAAAAGGAAAATTAATTTGCTTTCCATCAAAACAGACAATCATCCTATAAACTATCCAAACACAGGGACGACAGCTTTATTCAGCTGTTTTATGGTTATACTGAGGCGCTGGCAGAATTGCTTAAAGTTACGGAAAGATCTGTTTTAACTGAAATCACAATCCTTCCTGAACCTGAACCAAAATACTTGTGTTGCCTAAACGTAACCACAGACTGGTCTGGATCTGAGCTTTGGACTCTGGTGTGACAGTTCTGCACTGTTTGTACGCCCACCATCAACCCCGACCGACTCCTCATGACTCTCAGGATTTCTTCTGACTTTTTATTCGCTCAGTGTCTCTGAACATATTTCAGGAGGCGAGACTATTGTTTAAGCTCAAGGTCATTCTCAAAATAACGTAGTACAATGTAATTTAATATACAAACAGGTTTGTTTAGTGACACATTAACATGAAGACAACTATGGTGAGTTGATCTCACATTCCATCATCCTGTTGCATTAAAAACGGTCTATAGAGCATCAGGTGTGTGTTAAAGGGCCACTATGTAGTTTTGCAAAAGAAATTTAAACTCAGAATTTTAATATTTACAATATTAATGAGGTAATAATACAAACTCGGAAATATGTATTTTTTTCCATAACTGAAAAAAAACAGCTGTTCTCAGAGGAAAATAAAGTCCCAGAACACTGTTTGAAACTAGAAAGGTGGCAGGGTCCGCCACATGTAAACAGAGGTCAGTTTGTTTATTCAGTTTATTAAGTCTTGAAAACGAAGACCATTTGTTTATTTAGTTTGTACAGACAAAAGAAAAATTATAGACGACAATTTTCTAAATGTATTCCCCAAAAGTTTACAGTAATCATTTACTCCTGTTAGAGCAACCTTTGCAAAAGGAACAGATGGACGGGACAGGTGAGTCAGGAAGTATCGACACATGCAAATGTATGGGGGGCTTCAGAAGATTTGATGTTGATAGAAATAACAAAAAAACAACGTAAAACTATGACCGTTATATGTTCAAAATCTTTTTTGTGTGAAAAAAGCAAAGAAAGAAAAACTTCAAGTTGCAAACTGTGTACGGAAACAGAGAAGAACCAAAACAACCGCCACAGGCCAGAATAACACACCTGTAATATAATAATATTAATTCATTTCATTTTCTTGATAAAGTGATTTATAGTTTGGCCATTTAAAAGCCACATTAAAGCCTCTGATGACATCTTTAAATTGCTTGGTTGATTTCACCAACAGTCCAAAACATACTGTAACAATGCTGAATTCTCAAATTAGACCAAGAAAATCAGCATCATCTCACAGAAAGCTGAGGAATAGCTTCTAGAAACTTCAGTGGCATTTTTGCTCGACAAAGACAAATAAGACGAACTGAATATAAAACTGTTGCTGATTTATTTTCTGAAGATCGACACGACGCTCGAAGTCTAAATACGCTGTCAATACAAGATGTTTCAAAATAGAATTTGTAAGTAATTTGTAATTTTCCATTCTCTCCTTTTGTCTCGCTCTGACACACACACACACACACACACACACAGACACACACACACACACACACACACACACACACACACACACACACACACACACACAGCGACTTGTCATACCCCATTACAGATGCGATCAGCCAGCGTCTCCTCCTCAGCAGCTGGCAAAAGTCTCCTCCATTCATCACTACATCTCTTCTACTTGTAGACCTTTCCCTATTATTAGTGTTAATACAAGGCCAGAGGACATGGAGGGGAAACAGGCCTGGCAGCGCTTAAAAAGCCCAAATGTCAGACTATGACATGCTGCCAGCTGCCGGCCGCTTTGATATGCCGGGGCTGGATGATGCTTATTTGATCGTTTCATTAGAAAATTTGGTCTAGGTGTCAAAGAGGTTCCCTATGTCTGTGCTGCGGCTATTAGGCTCAATTATAGCTGCCAGAAAGAGGGAGAACTGAGCTGGCTCTGTGCACTGCATTCAGAGTGGCCTTAAAGAGCCACTGAGAGAGTCACAGAAATTGCTATTCATAACACTTAATGACTTATGAATTAAGTTTTCCCTCTAATTATTCATAATCATACACGCATTCGCAACAAAAAAAGGGTAATTACACATTTTGCTTCAGCAGACTTGTCGGTCAGTTCTAATAAATAAATACAAATGAAACCATCTATAAGTAATAATCACAAACATGGTTTAAGACGGGGTAAGATTACTTCAATGGCCCCCAATACAAGGGTCAGGACCGCTGGAAGGGCTCGCATGGTGAATCTGAGGGGTTTGGAGATGATTAATAAGCTGGTGACCGTGAGCTAATTTCACTAACTGATATTTTCTCACAATAGCCTCTTTAAAATGTTTACACCACCTGTAAATCAACCATGACGTCACCCACTGATTTGTGGACTTCCATTTTGAAGCCTCCAGTTTGGCACAAGCCCCCCAAGGAGCCATTTACCTTATTTATCCCCATTCAAGTTAGCTGGGTGCTAAAGTGGAAGAGCACACGCTCTGTAGGACCCACAACACGGATGATCAGTTTACCTCTGAGCAGCTTTTGTAGGAATGAATTGGGCTCTGCCTCCAAAACTGGGTACAGATTTGAAATAACGTCCTCAGTTTGGAACTACAGCAGTCGCCATCTTAGGTTTTTGGAGCCAGAAGTGGTCGTATTTGGATGAGAGGGTGGAGATGTGGAAGCTATTGTGAGCATAGAGAACCTGAGGACAGGTAGCCACATGGTACATTATACTGGACCATAAATCACAAAATGAAAATCCTGCTCCGAGTTTAAACCTGACCAGACCGGTAATACTGAATCTCACCACTAGCTGCCACATATGACTCTTCTGCTCCCTACAGGAACATACTGACAAGCCTGTGAACGACAACGGCACTACAGTCCATCAATACAACTGTGATACATCGTGTTCTTATTTCTAACAACAGATTATTTATTCGAAACAGATGACAGATGCAACATTTCTCCGCCTAATGCTTCATCGTGCTTTGATGAAAGAGACTTGGAACTGGTGATCGAGACTTTAAACTCATGAGAAATCTTCTTACTGAGTCAACAAATCAAGTGAGAAGTGGGGTTATTTACTCATAAGCTTCTATGTGAAACCACAAATCTTTGTGTCAGAATTGTGTTCTACTTCTGCTTTTTACTTGCCCATGAATACACATTTTCCCTTTTCCCACATTTTTTTGTTTTGCTCAATCAGCTTCTCAAGTCTTTGGATTTAATGCTTTTCTTTGTCAAACATGAACTGGAACTGATCATCGTTGGACTACTGCATGGTCGTATAAAACAAGCTTTCTGAACAAATCACTTTGAGCCCTTAGAACTTAGAACTTTTCATATTTTCCTCACACTCGCAAGCTGATTATTAGTGACAAACATGTCATCAGTTGCAGCTAGAATACTGTAACAGAATGATATATTGCATGTAGTACGAGTGTGTCGGATCATTTCTCTGCTGAGTTTGTACTATTTACACTCTGTGCACCGCTGAGGAATAACAGTCAGGGCCATATTACCATTTCACATGTCCATTTTCAAAATTGCCTGTATGACGTGTGCGCACATACATGCAGCTCCCTTTTTTTATTTTTTTGGAACCACTTACAGATTAGATGTAATAGACATGCCGGGAAATGTGCCGCTGTCGGAATGTCGACCACATGTTCGAAAAATAAATAGACCTGTGAGAATTGAAACAAGCACTCATAAGGTTAATCAAACCTAATTTCTTCATCGTTTCTCTGCTTTGGTCCGCCAGCGTTTTCCCTGTCATTTTATTATTTCTAGATCTCTTTCTGGGCAGCAGTAATCCAGGCATAACTGGGCCCTGCCACAATAAATTAGCTGCAAACGGACGTAGAACAGAGTGAGGGTGTGCATTTCCCACCTTTTGCATAACACTTTTTCCCAAAAAAAAAAAAAAAAAAAAAAAAAGGCTGCATACCAGCAAAGCGTGGGGCAAATTAACTAATTGCAAAGCGGACGAGCTGGCTTTGAATAGCACAAAATACTTTTCTCCTCATGCTGTTTGCTGCGGTCGGTGTGGTGACGGAGAAGCCTCCCTCATCCGGAGCAACTCTAACCTCGGATGTGATTAACTGGCTGGTCAGAACAAAAGACATGAAAGGTTAAGAGAGGGAGAAAAAGTGAGGTCTGAGCCTTTTCCTCTCAGTTCCTCCCCCCACCCGCTTCACTCGGGGTGGCGTCTCTGGCATGGCACAGGCCCAGGCTGAAGGAGTGTTAAACCTCTCAGAGAAGAAATGACAGGACTCCCTCAAGCTCCCCTCTGTTCTTCTAATGGACTCCTCCGTCGACATGGCGGGGTTAGAAACATCATAAGTTCATATTCCCCACATGAGACTTTTTTTTTTTTCGCCTTTCCCCCCATTTAGCGGTGTTGCCTTTCAGATTCCTCAATGGCTCCATCTCTTTTACCCAAAGAATCGGAGTCCTATCAGTGAAATCAAAGGCGATTACACAGCTCACCAGTCATTTAGGATCTCTGTGGCTGTGGTAAGTATGTAACGCCGCCGCAGCCCCAAAGTCTCTGTTTATTCAGTGAAAGTGCTCTGTAATTTATTTAAAATAATCTATTTTAACAAATAAAGAGGTCATTGAGTGAGCGCATTGCTGCAGGCGCACATTTAAATACCTCTCTAAGAGTCTGACTGGCTGACAGGCTGCCGAGCTGGCTGGACCCAGAGGACGCAGAGGCAGGCCTCCTGCTCTGAACAAAGTGATTCACCAAATCTGAAGAGCAACATCACGTGGTTACCGAGCGAGTACTTGCCCTCTGCTGATCTCTGAGTGCTGATCAGCACGTTGAAGCCTTTTTTTTTCTCCCCCCCTCCCTCCTCCTCCTCTTATTGAGATGTTTGATTCGGATCCAGAGGGCTTGTTTGAAGAGGGGGTGGGCTCGGGCCCTCGTGGAGGAGTAAATATGACGGGTGGGATTACAAGGAAACCCTCTCTGCGATTTCGAAGAGCTTGAAATAGAGCTGGTTTTTCCTGCATACCAGTACATCTCCCCACTTGCTCTCTGTGGTGGCTTCAGTAGCTCAGGTGCACTGTATCTCCGTTATGTCTGCGTGTCTGATGGGATCCGACTGCACCACAGGGCTGGACGCATCAAAGGGAGTCAAAGAGAGGAGGCCAGTCCAACTGTAAGAGGCCCAGTTATATAAATGGAGCCAAAGTACTTTGCTTTATTTGGACTTGTTTGGGCTTATTTGTTTGTACACCACACAGCTTCATACTTGGCGAGATTCAGGGCACAGTTTTTCCTCCCACTTTAAATACCGACAGTATGCAACTTGTTGATGCTGAAACAACTTATTTCCATCATTAAATCTTATATATTATGTTTTTTCTACTATTTTAGCCAACAATAGCTCCATCAAAGACTCGGTTTAACTCAATTTATGGAGGTTTTTCCTTGCCATACTTTGGCGAACCCGACCTGGACTGTGAATGCAGCGCTCTGGCTGACTTACCCTCCAATGAATCACATACATTCAGTAGGCGTGTGAGGTTCAAGTGCTAACCAAGTGGCTAATTTTTGAGCATATTTATACGCTGAGGGGGGAACGAAGAAGACTGACATTTCACCAAACTTCTCTACAAAAACATCAGCGGGCTGTGACTGGCATCTGGTGCAATAAGTGGTCGGTTTGTAGCGAGCCTCTTCTGTTCCGGCCAAAGAAAACCCGGTTTAGTGTAACCGCCGTTTCCTCGAGCAGCCCCGAAGTCGAGAGTAGAAGCAGGAGAAAGGGTTCGAGAGGTTTGCAGGATGTTGTCATTCCAGCACGGAGCTTTATCCTTATGTGCCACATCTCTTTGTCTGAGAAAATACGGAGGTATTAGACTTTGTTTTGCTTGACAGTCCGTCTGTTGTCAGTCATTTTCTGCTATCTGCGAGTTCATCCTCCTCTGATGACGACAGATAAGGTCTGTGTTACCTTCTGAACGGTGAATAGCTCCGTCTGTGTTGGCTGACATTGTGGTTTGGGTCAGTGAGTCAGGGTTAGGCTGATGGATTACTTTACTAATGATTTTGGCCTGAGAGCGAGCTTGTTTTAAAAAGGCAGACATTCGGCGAGTCAGTTTGAGTTTCATACGATGTTATGGATTGGTGGAGCTGTGTGTAGAGCTCTTCTTCGACGGGCCAAAATCGACCCTTGATTATTTAATGTTCTTGTTTTACAAACCGGGCTTAATCTGCAGAGCAAAGAAACAAGAAATTCAATTGGCAGGGCTAATTTGAGAAACTCACCGTGGGTTAGATTTTTTTTACACAAACAAAACCTGCCGGCTGAATGTTGGGCGCCTCCACCGTAACATAATATGCCGATTCACATTTGAGATGTTTGCCTGTACTGTACCACCAGCGGAAGATGTCCTCCGTGATTGAGCCCACCCAGACTGCAGTGTTGTGAGGGAGCGTGCCCCTTAACTCCCATTGGGGGCAACAAGGTCCTGTGTCCACATTTCAAGCAGGGCTGTCACTCACAGTAGGGGAGAAAGGGTTCTGTCTTGGGGTCAACACTTATGTTCTCCAGCTAAGAAAGCAAGGCTGGCTCTCGGAGGACAGGCAGCAGCTCAACACAGCATGCTTTGTGCTGCATCTTTACAGGCGAGAGTGGAGGAGCTCAGCGATGAGCAGAGGGGATGGGATCACTGACAGTGAAGAGAGCGAAATGGAGTCTGCAGCTTAGAAAGAGAACCAGAGGAGTGAAGGCTGATGGAGTAGATTTGGCTTTTTTTGTACAAAAAGTAATTACACTGCTTAGTCTATCTTAAGTACCTCAGTAACTATTTTCTGCTAATGCATAATAAAAGGTTTTAAAGCTGCAATTATTAATTTTATTAATGGTAAATAACATCAGAAATAAGCCATTTTTATACATCTGTGCGGTTGTGAAAAGTTAATTTGGCTGCTGTGTCTGCGGACCAACGTGACTTGATTTTCCCGAGGCAGACAGTTTGACCACCTACCTTCCTGAGAAGATTGCACTTACAACACTTCATTAACTTTCACATCCCCAAACTTGATGAATCATAGTTGTAAAATAACCAAAAATGCATTCACTGATTTTTATGGCCACTTGGGGGCAGCGTTTTAAAGCCAAGTGAAGAGACATATCGGCCAAACTGCATCATGTAATGCACAATGGCCTAAACAGACTTCTGCTGATAACATTTGGAGAGCCTTAACGAGACGATTAAATCAACTCATCCATTAAAGTTAACGGAGGGCTAAATCGGAAATTAGCTGGCTCGGCCGGCAGAGGCCTCTAGTGGAGATTCTCTATGAGCCCCGCAATGTGGAACATTTGGGGAACATTACGGTCATTTTATATGTGGAGGTTTTTTAACTTTATGCGCTGCTGATAGGAATAAAAAGGGCTGTGCATCAGACGCTGTATCTAGTCCTCAGTATATGTCCATGATGTATACGTCCAGAAGGCGTGTAGCAACATTATCAGGCATTTGGATTTGTGTTTCTGTCCACCTGATGAACGTACGTCTAATGTTCACCCTACTTTGAGCTCTGTTTTTGTCTCCACCAGCCTCTAAGGGAAAATGTGTGTTTTGAGCAGCTAAATGCTCGATTATGTTCACCAGCTAGTCTCTAACTTTGTCCATCTGCTGTGTGCTGGGTAGATAGGTAACAATGGGCTTTTAGAGCTCTGACTTAAAACAGCTGCCATGTGTATCTGTACCAGACGTTCATGAGAGCTGTAAGAGGGACAAAAACGGTAAAACTCAGGGCTGTTAAACCAAAACAGTGAGCTGAAAGATGCTAAAAAGCCCCATAAATCTGAGAGGAACTGAGAGCTGGGTGATAATTCTTTGCAAGCTCTTACAAGTAAAACATTACATGTTACACAAGCTTATTTTTAATCGATAATCAATACAAAATTATTGATTAGAGCAGCTTTAAGTAATGTCTTACAAACATTTTAAGCTGCACATGAGATGTCTCTTTATAAAACATCTCTACCATGTGATTTCTCTGGATTATTTCCGGCAGGTTGTCTTCTCTGCTCTTACACCGATGATGTCATATCTGCTTCACTACGGCGCAGAAAGAGTGTCTGAAGAGTGTCTGGTGCCAATTTGTCCATCTTTGATGCTGTAATTGAGTTAGCCAGGATTAGCATGCATAATAACCCCTCTACGAGCCTGGATGAGATAAAAAGAGGAGGCCAAGAGTGAGAGACGGAGGGCGGCGGATCGACACATGTTTGGGCCGATGTCACCTCTTAATGTAATTTGGCACATGGCGCTGTGTGCTTCTTCTGGTGTCGAGTTTCTTTTAAGTGGCTAATGCCTGCGGTGGGTGAGCACCCACGGGGGACAAGAGAGGTCAGTGTTTTGGGTGGAACGTGTGGAGAAGGTGTGGGGGATCTTCCTGTCATTCACCGCTCATTCCTCTGAGCCCCGGCGACCTTTGACCCCCCCCACGCAGACGAGCCGACAACCCCATCGACTGAGCAGAGCAGCAGGCTGAGACGGACAATGCTCATCTTTTAACCAGTCGGTGGAGTGAAACAATTCACCCTAATTAATAATACAAACACAATTATATTCTTAACTTTTGAAATGAGGACATTACAATGTAAGAGACTGAAAAGTTTGGGAGATAGCGAAGATATTATTGCTTAGTTTGAAGATTATTCTAATGATGCTTCTTCGGATTATTCATGTAATCTAATTAATTAATTGTCTGGTTTAGCAAAGTGATAGTGAAGGAAGTAGTTCTGAAGAAGCTGTCCCTTCACCCAAGACTTGAACGTCGCTGTAATGCAGTAACTATTGTCAGAGTAACCAGTGTTGGAACATAATAGTTTGAGACAGCATTTCACAACATAAGTGCAAAACCTACGTCTTGCCTTTGGGACATTTTCCAGAAGTTTGAGGCGACAGAACCAGGCGAGCCAAAACATGATCCGACCTTAACTAAGTGTTTTTGTGCCTAAACTGAACCAAAGCAAAATCTTTTTCAGTGTGGAACTTGAGTAAAAGCCCTTAAAAGTACCTGATATAAACTGCACAAGTAAATTATACATATATTTACATACTGTGTTGTGAGTTGACTGACTACCATATGTCGATCGTCAAATCTGATATTCAGCATTTGTCTGATTATTAAAAGATAAAACTGATCCTGATAAACTAAATTAATCATCTTAATCATCATATCGTCTACAAAATAACTACAGATATCAAATAAATGTAGTGGAGTGTGGTGTGGAAGTGTAAAATAGCAGATAACGGAAATACTCAAGTAGGGTATAATTACCTCAAAATTGTTCTAAAGTACATTACTTGAGTAAATGTACTTACATGGAGTTACATTCCATCACTGGTATTGTCAAAATTTAACGTAAAGATAAAGTTGCCATATAAAGAAATGTAGTTTAAACAAATCTGTGGTTTGCAAAAAAGAAAAGTAATCACATCTCATTTGAAGATTTTCTTACTCAAGTGGAAAACAAAACAAAAAAACAACATGATTGAAAGACGGGACACAAGACGGACTGTTAAATTCAACATAATTTGATCTTCATGTGTCCAGTTTCTCTGTCTTTTCTGGAGGTGAAGAATCGACGTCACCCTGACAGACGGTTCGCATTAGTCATCTGAGGAAGGTTAAGATAATGTCCAAAGTGGAAAAAAAATGCAGCTGTTTAACTTCAGACTGATCCTAAACCAGACGGCGAGCTGTTGGTCAGCTGGGGGCGTCCGATGGCGACCGCTCAGAGCCTCTTCACTCCAAACTTTCCATCTCATTTATTTCTCCTCTTTCCCTCTTCTCCCAAGTACAGATGTAGTGGGAACCTTCAATCAGCTTCATGATGACACAACCTCTCCACTTTCATGCACATGATTCGCTGTCCAAAGTGCCACCAAACACACACACACACACACGCGCACACACACACACACACACACACACACACACACACACACACACACACACACACACACTTTGCCCAACTGGCAGACATCTGTTGATAATCATTGCCCAGTCTCAGCAGAGAACTTGTGATATTTAATATTTCCTCACCACTTGAACAAATAAGCTCTAATAACTACAAGGTACTTGACCACAGGAGTCGAGGAGATGTGCAGCATGAAAGGAACTGTGTGCACTTCGGTTGAATCTGCGTTGTTAAACTTTCCATAGTATTTTACTCTCAGCATATATACTGAAAAAAAAAAAGAAACTTGAAAACCAACCACCCACCAACCCCCTAAACCACAAAAACTTAAACAGTGAACAAACATTATAAATCACTGCTTAAAAGAAGATATAAATAGTTATAAATACTCACACATACTGTACACACACACACACACACACGTGCAGTCACATACACACACACTTAAAGCTGATGCGCTGCGGAGGTGTTGCAGAGCATCGGGAGACATTCACAAAACACTCATTAACTTCCTTTACAAAGCCGCCTTTGTGACCTGCCAGACCCTTGGCTACTCTGCCCTGCTCTCTGTAACACACACACACACACACACACACACACACACACACACACACACACACACACACACACCTTTGTGCACACATGGACAGTTTCTAGCCCAATGAGAAAGTACATAAACACTAAATGGGATTAAAGTTTAAAGTGTTGCAGCTACCTGGATATTTTTTCAGGTAGGAATATGAAAGACTCCGTGCAGCCTTTTAAGTAAAGAAATAAACTACTTTTGCAGCAAATACACCAACTAATGTTTGACCTACGAATGCCCAAACCCACCACATGGACGCCTGAAAAGACTTCCACGTAGAACTTTTCATTTCTCTTTTAAATTGGTTTCTTTGGAGACAGTCGAATGGCAAATAGCAAAGACTTGGATTCACACCTCAGCCCTCAGAGATAGCCGTGTCCCATGAATCAACTGAACATGTTAGTTTTTATTTCCCCATAAATGACATATTAAACTAATCTAATACAAATTGAACCCTCAGAGCAAGATTTCGCTTTGCAGTGGACGACAAAGAAAATAAAACCCCGTCCTGGATACATTTAAGATCGGGTCATAAAATGAAAAAGAACAATTAGCACCCAGAGGTGCTCCAGTGACTTAAAATGTGGTCAAAGTAAAATACATTATATTAGAGTCAGTGTAACGTCCATAATATGAAATGCCTCTGTGCTTCCTCAGATGTCCGGGCCAGGCTTCAACACTCCAAGCTGGTGACATCAGGTCCTGTGCGGCGGAGAATCAGGCGCTCATTTACGAATAGTTTTGGTTTGTTACAACTCGGGCCTCATTTTTGTACTTTTGTCTGTTATTCCAATGGTTTATGTTAATGTTGTACTGACCAAAGTAGTTTTCTTTCTACAACTACATTAAACAAGGCAAGAGGCACAAATACTCAATGACCTCATTGAGTAAACTAGTTAAACGTCGTAAACTAGTTAACCGTGTGGTCATCTTGGTATCTAAGATCTAAAATGGGAAGTTAGTCTTAAAACTCCTCAGTGGTGTTATCGACAAACAGTTGGCTTAACTGCTAAATATTAATTTAAAGTTAAGTTTGGATGATTTAGTGACATCTGGTGGTGTGGTGGATGACTGCATCCAACTGAACACACCTTGCCCTTCTCTCCCTCATGGTGGCCACACTGCCTGTAGCTAACATTGAGGACACTGAGGTCATGTCCTTGGTATTATTTCTGGATCTCTATTAAAAATGATAATATCCGAAAATGCCGATGGCCTTTTGCTGCTGCTGCTGCTGATGATGACAACCTTCATTCACAACATGCCATAAAAACATGTAACGAGGCTCCGACTTACACCACAGGGACAGAAGCAGAAGGAGCAACTGTTTTCAAGTTGGAAACATTAATTAATGAATCCACATTAATTTAAAATGCGACACGTACAAACTTTTGGGAGCAAACAGTTGGTACCGATGACAGTGCATTCGGGAGTTTGTGCTTTGACATTTCAATTACAAAAACATCACGCTGGGCGATGTGTTGTAACAGAAACAGTTTCACTGCACAGTAGCAGCTCTGAATGAACAACCAGCCGACCTGCTGCAGGCAAGCTTTCCGTTATCGCCTTCTCCAAAAGTAGCCTTTGCCAGGTCTTTCATGAGGTTCACGGAGGATTGCATCAGGGCAATAAATATGTGTGCATATACATGAGACACAAGACAGTCTCTCCTGGGATTTTATTTTCTTCTTCTGCTCTCTGTGCAGGAGACACACATTGTTGTGTGTCCAGAGATTATTACCAGAATGTTGAAAAAGCCTAATTTATCACTATTCCATTGATCACTAATGAGGAAAAAACAGTTCTTAATATTAGACTGCAGATAAGATTCAAATTTACACCACCTTCTCATTTTAAAGGCCATATTATTGTTATATACTTAATAAAATGACATCATTTTGCCCTTGTATCGTCTTCGTTCAACAATCTTATGCAACGTACAACCTGTCAAACATGAGGTTGGTGTGTTTTTCCCCCTAAGAAATAAGTTTATATACAAGTCCAAATTTTCAGCTACCCTTTTTTTCTCTTTTTAAAATACTGGTTTAAAATTGTCTGGTTTGTTGGACATCAAGGATCCTCTGCATGCACTGTTTTAGTTTGTTTACAACATAACTGAACCTTTAATCTGCAATAATGTTGGTAATAAACCGAGTGCTGAAGTCATTTTTTTAAAGCAGAAAGGTAAAAAATTATTTGGTTTCAGCTTTTCAAAATGTGAATATATATTCTTTTAGACTCCTCTTATTGTGAATGTAATATCTTTGTGTTTTGGACAGTCAGACAAAATAAATAATTTGAAGACACTACCTCGGTCTCTGATAATGTTGTAACATGCATATTATATAGACCAAAAAAATTGACTCATCTAGAAACAGTAAAAACTATGAAAATAAGACCGAGGTGGAAATAAACCCAATAAAATCATCATTCACAGATGAACTTGTTTGGTTTAACAACATCTGAATCGACACATTCTCCACCAGCAGCAGCGTGACAAAGCTGCTTCTCCACACTAATGAATTTACCACCAGGCGCGTCTTCCTGCCTGAACTCGGATCAAAGTGAGCAACCTGCTCAGGTTTCATCAGCCAGGAGGACCAGCAGAGGCAGCTCGGCCTGGTTCACTTCCAGCAGATGAGTGGAGAGGTTTGGGGGAAGAGGTCAGCCGCACACCGGGGACTCCCCGACAGCAGCCCTGCCAAAAGACCACCAAGGTGATCGGTAGATGAAATGACAGGCCGCATTCTTATCCTCCATCCCCGAGGGCAAAGGAACAGAGTGGGTGCTGGGTGGAGGAGGATGTAGGTGGCGGGTTTCACTTTATTTTGGAGTTTGCTCTTTTGGTCTGCGTGAAGGTGTGCGGAGACATCTTCATACATGCCGCTATTTACATTCAATACTCCCACTGTGCTGAATTGAGCTGTAGAGAGGTTGGCGTTGGAGGGTTAAAAATTCTATAAAGGCATACTTGTTGAGAATGACACGAGGAGAAGTGCCGCGGAGTCACAAGGCCAAAGAAGTAGGGAAACAACCTCCGTGATGGATGATAGAGAAATAAGTATCTGGGGCCGGGCGGGAAACTTCTAATTACGAGAAGAGAGCACACGCTCCTTCTTCCCGAGGGGGGCTCTCAGAGCCTCGGCCTCATGAATTGAATAGTGTGGTGAGGAGTTAAGGGATGGACCAGAAGTGGCACCTTTTGCCAACCACAAGCCACCTCGACTCCTTTTACCGCGTGCAATTGCTGCCTCCACGTGCCGCGAACCATCACATAATCAAGCCCTTCTCGCCGCCTCACACCGAGAGAGACGCAAATCTGAATACAGCCCCCCCTCTCATTTATTGCCTTATAAAAAGACTTTGGTCAGTTTTTGCATCTCTAAAACGAGCACGCTGGTTTTCCCCCCACATAGTGCTCCATTCATCATAGGCTGGTGTAGGGAGACCTACTGCTCTTACATTTCCTGTAATTGGAGTGGCAGAGGTCCAAAGGTTGGCATTAATATTAAAAGAAAGTAGCAAAAATGAATTATTTCCTGACAGTTTCTCTCCTCTGCCAAGCGGTGTTTGTGTAATCAGTTATGTTCCAGCATGAGGGTGTCCTGCATATGTCTTTGTTTGGTTACAAACCAATTTGTCACCTTTTATACTCCCGACTTCCTCTTAGGTCAAGAGGCCCCTGTGGCGCCCTAAATGCTCTCCACAAGCTTATGAGGCTTGGTGGTGAATCTGGTGCCTGTGAGGCATAACTCTCCCTGTCAAAACAGAGAGGGAAACCATGATTCTTCGCCATGGAGTCCCACGCTGCTTGCCTCTAATAAGCCAACAGACATGAGGTCATTTTTTAGTGCTCGCTTGTTGGCGTTTATTTAACTGGGCTGCATTGTTGCTTTGAATAACTTCATGTAAGTTATTAGGAACAGTTCACCTAAAAATGAAAATTCAGTCATTATCTACTCGACGTGCTGAGGCCAGTGGAAAGTCGGGTGAAGTTTTGTAATCCACAAAACATTTCTGGAGCTTCACAGCAAACCAGTGCTGAGGCTTTCTTTTGAACCGCTGAAGCAGAAGGAGACTTGTTTTAAAATGTGAAACAAAACAACAGAAAAAAAAAAATATTTCAACTCTATGGAATCCACAAGCTGTGTGGAGGCATTTAAAGGTTTTCTTTCTGTTTTAAAACAGCTCCCCAACTCCTTCAGTTGTTTAGGAGAATTCTCCAGAAAGGTTATGAGGACGGTGAAACTTTCCATCATCATGGGAGTGAGTGGATAATGACTTTTTGGTGAACCGCTCCTTTAAGACTGTGTCGTCTCAAACGTGAGATTAGCTGTACGTCTGTTTGCACGTTCAGTTTACAGTTTACATGAGCTGTAGGTGCCACATCCTGACGAGAAAGTTATCTCATTATCACCGCAGGTCAACTTTGGTTTTGCAAGAATTTGATGTTGAACTTAAAAATGAAAAACTTGGAAATGTTCCTCGCCCCGCTTGAACCACTCTCTCAAAGTGGGCTGTTGTCCAGCAGCTACATGTAGTCACTTCACGGTTTGTGTTACAGTACATATTGACATGTGGAGTTGATGTTTTGAAATGTCAGCCGGTCATATGTTTTGACAGGACAAACGTGAGCCTCAGTGAGTGTTTCTGTTTTTGGCTGAAGTAAAAACACGAGCCGATGGTCATTTACAGTAATGTTTTCTCCCAGTGTGCAATGCTGAGTGGACACACTGTAGACATGAAAATGAACTTGAAAAAGAGGGGAAAAAGAGTAAAAAAGGGAGCTTTTGATAGAAAGAAATGCACCCAGCTGTGAGCTGGACCCGACTCATGTGATGTATAAATAAACTCATATCTCACGCCAGCTTTTCAACAAACCGGTGGCTAAATGGTGGATTTTATTTCAAATTAGAATTTCCTCGTAGATCTTGAGATATCAGACTTCATGATAATAAGAAGTGATGGGTCTTAAAATATTGTAGGATTTATTTGATGTAGGTGTTGAGTTGATTTGCTATGAACAGGGTGCTGCTTTATTAAGCGACCTGCACCTGCTGAGAGGGAGTCAACCGGCCGTGATACACATTTAATTTCATGATACGTCAAATTATATATATGTTATCTCTACGACTTTAGAAAACAGCATTTTAAATTTTAGGGCGCAAGAGCATCTTGTTTTTTAGGCTTGAGAGAAAAGTTTTCTTCTTCTGTGGTAGTACACTTTTGATTAATGTAGCTGCAGCAGCTGAGATTATTTAAACGATTCAACTTGTTTATATTTCGCTTACACTCTAATTATGCACTTACGCATTTACATATTCAGTGGGCAAGATAAAAGTCACATTCAAAGGTCGTTTTTTATTGGAAAATTGGAATAAATACCTTAACTCTTGACCATCACACGCATTAAGATGTTTTCTTTTTCTGCGCAGTCAATCATGTGCAGTGACATACAAAAATAGACCGGGACACTTAGCAAAGAAAACCTCATTTATAACACGCCTCAGTGCATATAGTGCACATATTTAAGAAACACTCGTGGATGTTGTGGGACTGTTTCAAGAGGCACTTGAGGCAATGTTTGCTTTAATTAATGAAATGGAACTGGCTATTAAAATTAACACTTCAATTATCTTTGGAAACAGAGCCCGCCTCATATGGGAGAAGCTCAGCTGCTGTGCAGAAAAAAAAAAAGAGGCGGAGAGCCTGGTGGAGAAAAACTCCCCCAACATGAAAGAGTGTTAGGAGCGCTGCCCTTCTTGGTCGGGTGCGTCAAGAGACTTTTCCTCGTTTACTTTAAGCCGACTGCCTTTTAAGAGTGATACAACGCAGGTTTCCTCTTCCATTCACACACTGTGAGTCTTGGATGCTGCGAGATATTTGTGTGGGAACATCATCATGGTTTGAATATATTGGCAGTGGCATCGGGGCATAAGGGTTTCCCTATTTGTGCCACAAGATGAGAGGGTGTTTCTTTCACTGGCGCCAGAGGCCATGTGAACCATGAGCCGATTACATGAGTGACCTCCTGTTCGTGCTGACAGTGGCCACGTCTGAATAATGCTCTCAGTGTTAGAGACAATGAGAGGTGCTTGGATTCAGTGAGAGGAAAGGATGAGGCTTCGCTGTGAAGGAAGTGGGAGTGATCGTTTGTCAATGTTCGAATGTCAAATATCTCGTCACTGGTCAAATGGAAATGTTTTTAAAAAAGCTCCGGACACGTCATGGGCAGTTTAATCAAATTACAAGAAACATGTTTTCTCACTTTACTTCATTTGGAGGTTTCTTCACCCTTTCTTTTATGCAAGTAAACAAGATTTGTGCCTCCTTGTCTCCTTCGTCCTCCCACTTGTAACCCAGAAATCGATCTTGTGTGCAATCTTGAAGGTTGTCTCAATTCCTTAAATGCAACTGGATGTGCTATGAGTGGGAATTCTGTTGTGTCCTTTGTGAAAGTCTTTTCAGCACTCACGAAATAAAAAAGTATGACACATAACTGGAATATATCAACCGTTGTGACGATGATGCAACTGTGCCAAACCGCAGATTTAATTGACGGTGCCGAAGCACGGCCGTTTTATTTTGGTAAATGCCTCAACTTCTCTCTCCGCGTTTCTCTTCTTCACTTCCTCCGCAGGCAGACAGGAGGAGAGGAGGTGAGGAAAGGAACCAAGGATTTACAAACTGAGAAATGATGTGGATGCTATGGTGGTTACTTTGTCTGTGTCTTCCTTGTTGAACGATGTTCTAGCATTGCTTGAAAAGAGACGGATGGAAATCTTTTTACACGTCAAAGTCCAGAACTTTTGGTTCCACGTCTCCATCGGTGCTGATAGGAGCCGACAAATAAATAAATGAAAATGGTAAATGGACTATATTTCTAAAGCACGTTCGACACAAGTCAGCATTCACCCAGTGGTGGCAGAGGCTACCACACAAGGTGCCACCTTCTCATCTGGAGCCTAAACCATTCATCCGCACTCACACATATAGACTGCAGAGATCGGGAATCAAACCACTGACCCTATGATTGCTGGACAACAGCTCTACCCCCCTTGAGCCACAGCCACATGACTACTGTAGAGTAATTTCACCTGGTAATGAATGCTGACTATACCCTTTCCCACTGAAGGAAGACAGAAGCCAGATGTTAGTGGGTGTTGGTGGGTTTTTTCGTCCAGTGTGAAACGGCTATGAAATGTCTGTCTCTGTGTAAATACAGTGGAGGTGCTCACAGCATATAGACAAAAAAACATCTCCCTCCAGAAACTGTCCTCCTGTTACTTTGGATGGTCCAACCAACATATGATCATGTCTTCACAGTTTTCATTTAGTAAACTGACTCAAAACAATCTTAATTTTTCAATGGAATTCTTTTCATGACTGCTGCCACTGGCTTGAGTGGACTTAATGAAGGTAACTGATGGTGGCAACGCTGAACTTCATAATGACACTGATGAAGAATCTGTTTTTAATGTGGATCAGTCAGCCTTACAAGCTCAGGGTCGTCCAAGATGCCCATCTGGTGGATCAAACTGGTGCATCCCCACTTTCGCTGGCACAAAGATAGAGCCAATATAAACTGTTCAATCTGTGAACCGACTCTTTCATGTGCAGTTACGGCACAATAGTGATGTGGATGAATAAAACACAAACAGAGACTTTTTATCCAACGTGAATCCTTTCGTTGTCGTCTATACTTTCATTTAAATACGGCACAGTGACAAACTCTAAGTGAAATGATTCTTTCCCCGAAGGCTGTTTGTTCAAAGGCTTTAAATCACTTGGTTGACAAAATAATCTCACCACAAAGTCCATTTAGCAGCTGATCTGGAGCTCACATGGTCTTCATTAACAGAGTTATGCCAGTGGACTTTTTTTCTTTTTCAAAGTTCAAAATCTTGCCTTCGGAAACAAAATGTCACCATTTAGTAGCAATTTAGTGTTCTGTTCTGCTTGTAATTGAGTAAGTAGTGACTGTCCTCTCTCAGTAGCAACATGGAAGGAGTGTGACGTTAATACGCTGCCACAAAAAGTCGCGAAGAGGTCGGCGTGGGTGACCAGGACCTACAAAGTGTGTGACGCTGGAGACCAACAGTCAACATTGGTTTCTTTTAACCATGAGGGTGATCTTCTTCCTGACCATAACCAAGTACATTTTATTGCCTAGACTTAACCAAAGGAGTGGCACATCAGAAAAACTCTCGCGTGACTCATTCTGCAAGGGACTGACTAACAGTTTTGCTATTTAGATACAAGGCTTTTCTTTAAAGTATATGAGAGAAAATACTCAATAATACGTCACATCAATGCCTCCGTGCCGCTTCCTTTAATCAAGACAAATGTAGGCCGCCTTCTGAATATTTTAAAACGTTCAGACATTGTGCAGAGTTGTGTAAATCTGATGACTCATTACACATGACAATAAATATCATGTCGTAAAGACCTGCCGACAACCGCAGTCGTCTTCAGTCTGAAGACGGCGTATGATATTTATTAACCGACATCATGTTTTCCATATGCAGCGTTCAACTCTGATTCCACATCAAGCGTGCCTGTTTTTCAGCGCGAGTCGTCCTTATAACAATGCAGTCATCTTGATTTACATCTGAGGAACAGTCATGGTAGATATAACAAAGCAGAACTGACAAAACATTCCAATTGTTCTCTGAAAGGGACGATTATCTCCTACATTAACCCTCCGCGAAAAAGAAAAAGAAAAAGAAAAAGAAAAGGCATTCCTCTCATTTGGGTTTACATCGGAGTGGGAATTCAACTTTTCCCCACTCCATTCTGTGGTTATTTATCACCCCTGACGGTCGGGCCCTGGCCCACAGGAAGTGAAGCGTAAGTGCAACAGGAAGAGGAGAAGGTGGACGGTCTGATCCCCAGCATGTAAATCAAGCTTTTTTTTTTATGAGTCCCGGCCACCCTGGAAGATGAAGTGCTCTTGTTGTGAGAGAAAACAGCGGAGCGGTACACATGTCATAACATTGACACCTAGGAGGGGGTCGGCTGGGATCCATCCTCAGGCCACGGCTCCCATGTGCCCTCTTGGCTTGAAACCAACCCCCCCCAACCCCTGAAAACCCCTAAAAACTCATCCTCCTCGCCTCACACACACACACACACACACACACACACACACACACACACACACACACTCTCACATCTCGGCCTCTCGTTTTCACTGTCCTCGGCCTCCCTCAATCCGGATCTGCCTCAATCGGTTACTTACGACATCTTTAAGAGCAGTGACCGGCTTCTGTTCACCAAAACACTTTCTCAAACAATAAACAGAGGGCCTAGGTGGTCCTGTCAGAGCCGCCGTCTTCGTAGAATAACCAGCTACCACAAGAATCTCCTCCTGTGCTCTCTGTGGACGGTCTGCACACTCGTACATGCACTCGCGCCGAGCACTCGATTGTCAAAACCTCCTTAGACTGTTTGGCCACAAATGTCACAACGCAAACGAGTGCTAATCAGATTTAGTCCGCGCTGACAAAATGTTACCCGGTATTAATTATCAGAGGTTGGTCCTCTGTCGTACAAATACTCCAAATTTGCTTTAACACTTAAAGCAGAGCTGTATTTAACCTGCTAGACAGTACCAAGTGAGATTCGGGCCCCTGCTGAGTACGTTCCCAAGCAAATTTAAGAACATGCACCATATAAGTACGATAACAACTGATACATTGAAGATATTAAAGGTGTTTTTATAAATGTTTTCATTAGTGTACAATCACCTGAAACTAAGAGGCGTTGTGTTTTTGTTACCTTAGAATGAAGCTTTCTATCTCCAGAGGGAGCGGGTCGTCATCCACTGTGTCTGCCATGTTGAACCACCATGTTTCTACAGTAGCCAAGAAGGGACAAAAACCAAACGCTGACTTTAGAGAGGGCCTTTAATACCCTACTACCCCATTAATGTCATTAAAACTTTATGAGTTAATATTCATGTTTCTTGTCTGTCAGGATTTAATATCTTGTGAACTATAACAAAGCGTTTATATCCTTCTGTTATTCCTTTAAGGGTCACGACACGTTCCCGCTACCATGATATATTTTCGAGACGGCTATCGTGACATGAAAATCTAATACTGTTATTTTAGGCATTCGTTTAAAGATTGTTTTTTCCCCTCCACAGACGTCCACTCAGCTCCACACTGGCGTGCCGGATGACGAAATAGTCACGTCAACAACATGCGTGTGTGCCGGTGGGAACACCTCTGTGTTTGTGTGGAAACAGTTTGTCACATTTCATTAGTTCACGGCGACCACTTCGCAAAGTGCTTACCCAGGCCACATCTGCTCTCAGAGCGGCTCTTGTTGGTGTTTGCACAAATATTACAGACGCACTTTATGAAGCGACTGTTTCGCTGTAGATTACTCAGCGTGGTGCGAACAAACATCTTTGTTTTCGCCACCATTTGCGACGGAGCCGGTAAGATTTAGTGCTGTTGTGGCTGATCTAACTGCAAGAGCACCAGAAGTATTTTGCAGGAAGCTCTGTGTTTACCTCGTGTGTGTGACAGGAGCCGAGGAGATGGCTGGTATAATGGGGTTTATTTACGTTCACACTCACTTACACTGCCCAGTGTCTGGCACTCTAACCAGGGGGACACATTCCTGCCGAGAGACGTCACTGGTGCGGCTGCACATAGAAACTGTGTTCACGAGCCGTGGGGTCAGTCAGAGGGATTATTCAAATCGAATGACCGGGTCTTCTTGTGTGACTGCAGTGCAACAGTTCAGATACGGCCGTCGCAAAATTAACAACCTCGCTTCGAAGCTGTTTACCTACTTTATATGTCGGAGCAAGTGGCCCAGGTTTGTATGCCGTCAGTCAGAAACACTTTCAGCAGAGTGTGTCACTTTACATTTAACACTAGTTTATTAGCTTCTCTATGCATCAGGTTATATTAAAATGTCAGGATCAAAGCAGCCACACATCAGAGACACAGAACGACATTAAACGTCAGGCTGAATTTTATAGTTTCAGTCGAGCTTTGAGGAGGTTTGAAAACTGATTCTGCTGCTTATTAAACACATTTGTAAAGAGGTGTGACCGCAAATCATTTATGCATTGATTTTGTCCATAATTCTGCTCATACGATTTGGTTTATACAGCTATGCTACATCTCTTACTGACACTTTTGAATCACTTTTTTGGAAAAGCTCATTCTTAGTGAAAGTTATCGCCAGTTTATCAATCACTTTCTTGATTAAGTTATCAACTGCCTTCAGAAAATGTCAGAAAAATGCAAATCCCAGACTCCTCGATCTCAAAGTGACACCTTCAGACTGCGTGGTGAAACCCAAAACCCAAAGATAATCGATTTACTATTTCAAATTAGATAACAATTTATTTATATTAGCATGATAAATAAAGTAGATACAATAAAGAAGTGTAGAAGCTGTTATAAGATAAAGTACTACTGAGCTTATAAAAACAATGTAAAACTTCTTCATATCACAAACAATTCTGTTATTTCAAGCGTGGTTGAACTTTTCGATCTGATTTGTGATATTAAGCGACAGATAAATGTTCCGAGTGTGTCTGAATGTGTAGGTATGTGTCATAGTCAGAATATTCAAAGACGTCACAGTAGTTCGAAATAGACTTTCACAGACGAGCAGTATTTGAATTTGAAGCGACCAGTATATTTGGAGTCACTGTATATTTATGCTGGACTGTTTAGCTTGGCATCTCTCTGCTGATAATTTATGACACATCTGGTGTCAATCTGCCATCACCTTCCTCATAAAAGGTCCCCAAATCATGAATATATTCTTTAGATGGCAAGAAATGCTCGTTATGAGCCGGGGCTTGATTTGTGGAGTCTATCTTTTTCACAGTTGACTGGATATTTGGGTACGAATCAATGTGTCTCAGAGCGAGTAAGTGAATTTATATACTTGGGAGTGTCTCCACGGCCGGCGCTGTGGCCAAGAGTGGGACACACGCAGCACCACAACGGAAACCAGGGAAACGGCATTAATTGAGGAGGAGGGAGGGGAGAAAAAAAAAAAGGAAAAACATCACATGTGAACTTCTTCTCCAGCAGTAATTCAGCATCATGAAATTCTATACTTCCCCTTTCCATGTGGAAATATGTCGAGGCAAGTGCTAACCAACCGGAGGCCACGAAACAGAAAATGAAATACTCATTCTGCTCGGTTTTTGATCAACTCTACGTCACGCTGTCCCAGCCTGTGTTGTCAAAAATGGTTATAATCTACATTTAACATGTGTGATTTTATTTTGGTTTCTATGGTGCTCTGTTTTTTTTGTTCTTTTAAAAAGGCACTTAAAGTCTCAACACCTGAAAACTACCATTGCAGCGAGGCTGTTTTCTCAATCCTGCAGAATACGTGGTTAATGTCACCATCTTTCAAGGAAGCTGAAGCCACATTTTTTACAGGCTTTCTCTTATTCACAAATGATTTTAAGAAGCACTTGGACAAACACCCCTCGACATGCACTACAAAAACAAAGAAAAACCAACGATGGAGTCAAGTGTTTTCCCTCTAATATCTTGCCGTGCTGCTCTGGCGTGGACTGAGCTGGACTCTGTAGAAAGGTTGCAGTCAGAACATGCTCTATGGAAGCGAACGAGAGAGGAGGCTGGAAAGAGGGCCGGTCAGTGAATGTTTCATTATATCTAATGTTGCCTTCCCTGAAGCGCTCTCCAAAGTAAGCGAGCCGCGTGAGCCGAGCCTCGAAACGCTCAACCCCCTTGTGACCACTTGGAGCAAAGCAACTCTCCACTTTCTTATTTTCGCCCTCAAACGAGAGCCTCTGCATGGATTATGTGTTTGAACACAGTGGTGCTTTTTATTTAACTCGATTTTTCGCTCGCATGTTTGAAAGCGTAGGGTTTCGCTCCCTGTAGGAGGAGGGCTTGACATGATTAGAATATTTTTAGGACGACCAACAGGCAAAGTGTGACAAATATTTTCACAGGAGACACTGCCATCACAAACACATTTAAAGTGAATGTTCTGGAGATGATTTGATAAGAGTTTTGGCTCCGCAGTTTTTCAATTTTGTGGAGCTGCACTTCCAATGTAAGCTAGATCTCAATAAATATTGCTTGAACAGAAGTAGAATTGGTTTACACAGATGTGGAATAAACATTATTTGCTATTAAACACATGCAGCTGCACTTTAGAAGCGAATTTATCTTCCACCAGAAGATGCGAAGACGATACGAACAGTTGCGTTTTGTAAAAGTCACACTGCTTACTGATCCCGCCTCCAAAAATCAACCCTGATGCTAATTGCCTCGATCATTTCACTAAATGGTTAATGACAGTGATTTAATACACACAGCGCTGTTTGAGTGTGTGCACCCTCTAACAGCATGTGTGTGTGTGTGTGTCATGGTGCTCAGCCGGCTGCTGGGTCTTTGCTTTGATTTCCCTGCTCCGGCATGTGCGAGGACTTAGCGGGCCAGACATCTGTTGAATATTAGGGGCAATAACAGCTGGGCGGACCTCAAACATGGTCACCCACTTCACCTCACCGTGTCTCTGAGGATAACCCCAGCTGCCTCACACTCCAGATGACAAGTGCCCGTTCACCGGCCCGCTGAGCTCGGGGGTCCTGCCGATGAGCCAAGCGCCTTCGCCTTCCAAACAATCCATCAGAGAGCCTCTCCTCCTTCTGTTCTCCCACTTTCTCCCGCTGTGCATGGGAACAAAGTGGGTGGTATACAGTGATTTCACCGCGATAATATCCCACCGTGTTTGATTTCCCATAATGTGTCAGCTTGTTGTTGAAATAAATTTTGGCTCCGCGGTGGATGTCCGTCAAGCGCTCTCCCGTGGCGTTCCTCCTTTGAAAGATGGGGAAAAAGGGAGGAAGAGGTCGGCCGTACAGGCAGATGTTGAGGTCACGCTTTTATTTCCGAGAAATACTTCTTCCAACTCGAGTCGTGCTCGTTTCACAAATTCAATATAAAGTTAAAAAGAGTCTATGTAACCAATAATAAAATCCTCTTCTTTTTACAAATTAAAAGTTACATTTACTACAGAGCACCCCCGCTCAGCTTCAGTGGTTCTGTCGATACAGCCTCACTTGGTTATGGTATGGCCGTTAGCTTGCACTAGCTAATGCTATCAAACTTTAGGTAGGCTACATATGGAGGTAGTTAGGTCTTCTTTATTTATGCTTCTGTTACACTACATCAAATGGCTAATGTAAGCAGACTTTAGACAAATGTTGATGTTTAACAAGGTAATTTTTCTGTCTTTATGACTCATTTTACCTTTCTGCTACTGTTACTCTTTCTTTTAGCATTTCCCATTGTCACTTATCAGCCTGACACCGTTAAAGCTGCACTAGCAACAAGCAGGAAGACACACGTGTAAAATGGCGTCCGTCTTTTCAAAGGCATCACTTTTCTCCTAAAGGAAACCATGAAGCCTAGATTTATCCTTTTTTCTGCAAATTAAACTTGACTTCAACTCTGCCTTTCAAGCAGCAGCTAGCATACAAGCTGCACCAGCTGCTTGGTAATAAATTAAGTCTTCATCACTACATTAAAAGGGGCAACACCTCACAGATTACTTCTTATTCGTATTTTTAAACACTTATTACCAGGTGTCACTGCCACATAAGCAACTGCACCAACAGACAATGCCAAGGTTAGCTTGCTAATGTATTAGCTGTTTAAAGTATAAGAGTTAGAGAGGTGATGGAATATAGCTGACATATCTGATGAACATTTTTCAATGATGGAAATCACAAAAATTTCCTTAGATTACAAAAAACGGCAAAAAATTATGCTAACATCAGTTAGCTTAGCATAAACGGGTGTTTCCCTCTCATTCTAAACTGAATAAATACTACTCTAACACACAGACTATATGGGGACTAGTGGTCTTTAAATATATAAAATCAAACTTTGATAGCTAACTGAACTGACAATGCTAACATTAGCAGGCTAATATATCAGCCATTTAGTTTAAAAAAGGTAATGCTAATGGTATACAACACATCTGACTTCATCATGTTAAATGTTTTATAATGATGGAAATTGAAAGCCTTTCCCTACAAAACTTAATCTAAAACATGTTATTACAACATCAGGTTAGTATAAGTGGGTACTTCCTGGTACTTTACTGAATAAATAGCCTACTACTCTCTATCTTAACAGACATATTTCTTTGTGTGTACTAATATAAATGAAATGAAATCACGCCTACATTTACAAAGAATTGAATAAAGTATAATATATTGTTTGGAACTTTAAAACTGTTGTTGTGTTTCAGCTTGAGACACCAAAGTAACTTCATGTTTACACTGAACTGATATACAGGCTGCATAACTAATGCTTCACAAGCTAACACATTCCTTAAGGTTCTAAAACCAGAGTAAATAAATCACTTGTTTGAAACCAGCTCCTAGTTACTTAAACCTAACTAAATGACTTACAGGATCGCCAGTTTTTTTTTTTAAAGCTGCATCTCACCAATGTGCAAGAAGCAGCTTTAAAACTGATAATAATACCCAAATCAATAACCACATTCATGTAGAGCTCCAGTCACTCGCTGGCGTGCTGCACTGGGACCAACATTTTAAGACTCGCTGCATTCTGGGTGTCGTTATGGAGTCACATTTTATGACCTTGTGATTAGTGTTTTTATGGCGGTAGGGAGGTCTGCAGATGGTCTATGTAAACTTGTCACACTGAGGGGCTCTTGTCGGCCGGTGAAGGAGAGAAGGAGCGCTCTGTTACACCTACAGGAGTATAAACAGAGGTGGAGTGCCCTCTTCTGGAGGCTCCTACATGCTACACTGCGGGTGATGTACCGTACAGTAGCTGATGATCAGGTTCTGGAGGGATTATAATGAGTGTGACGAGTAATGAAACGTTCAAATTCCTGAGGACTGAATAAAGCAGAAGCACAACGGTGACAAAAATTTGCTCTTCAAGGTTCAAGTCCTGCAAAACTGACAGTCTGACACGTATTGACTTTCTTCTGATGGAATCCAGCCAAGCAGGTCATTTTGTTTTCTAGTTTTATGCAGAGAGTTTTGAGTTGCCAACACAAAAACAGAGTTCAATCAAATTTGATTCAGCTAGAAAATTTGAATTCATAAAATAAAACAGCAACTCAAGTTTCGAGGTAAATTCCTTAATTCCAGTGTCCTGGTTATTTTATATAACTCACTATTTATTCAAGATTACAACTAATGATTTTACCTTTATTGATTAAAAAGGCCAATGAATTTTCAATTAAATCATTCGGTAACGTAAATATAACTATGAACAATCATAAAAACAGCTAATAAACCCCCCAAAACATTTAGTTAACTATCATAAAAAACTAAGAAACAAGAAAATAATTACATTTGACAAGCTTAAAATGGTGATTTTTTTTGACATTTGTCAGTAAAAAATGACTTGTTGACTATGGAAATTGTTGATTAATTGACAACAGAAACCTCCTGTTTAACTTTGTGATTGTATCTCGGATGGATTGACCAATTTTGACTGCCTTTTTATTTATTTATCATTTATTACAGTTTCAAAAGCATATATAACTTAGCTTTTATCAAACTTTAGTCACAGAGTGAAGACAAAGATTTCTCTGAGAGTCTGTTTCCACATCTGAAGACTAGTTTAAACAATGCTGCGCCTGGTATGGCAGAGGTCCTGTTGTCTTGGAAATACTGATGACCCCTGACATCCTGCACAGGATGTGTTAAGCGTTTTACACATTAAGCGTTTTACACATTCTTTAACTTGCAGGCTCTCGTTTCACCCATTTGGTTTCGTTCTCACACATGTACAAAGCAGAGGGACGATGGTGAAGATGCACAGATGAGAAGGATTTCAAGTGGAAGACATAAACGAGCATCACTGTGTTTTCTTTTCAGCTCTTTAGTTTCCCAATTCCTCTTAAGAGAAGTCATATCACGATTACGTAATACTTGGTATCTTTACATGTTAACAACATCACAATCTTATATTTCTGTGGAATCAATTAATATTTCCTCAAAAAGTTTGTGTAAATTTAGAAGTTCTACACATTTCTGATAATTTCATGTTTTTAAGTTATTTTATCTGACTAGTTGATTAACTAATTTCAGCGTTCAAATTCCATTTGAAAGAAATAGAATTATGTAAACTTAATGAATTAACTAAGTAAGTTTTTTTTTTTTTATTTGAATCATTACAAAATTATGGCAACTTGTCTTCTAGAGTTCAGTGAACTTAAACTTTTTTTAGGCAGCCCGGACACTAAAATTCAGAACAAAGTCAGAACAAATAGTTTATTCTTACATATTTTTTGTGCACAATCTGATTAAAAGGCAAAAATACAACTTCTCAATCTAAAGTCAATTTTACATTACCGTTACTGACCTTTGTCTAAAAAACACAGACGTTTCAGGTGCTTAGAAAACAAACTCTATGCTGATGCTTTTAATTTTATTCTGGCTAAGAAACAGGACAGTTTAACATTTAACTCTTTGGAGATACATGTTTCTTTTTTTCTGGACAGTGAAATAGAGCAAACACTATTAGTATCAATGACTGTTCCTCCTGTTTTCTCTCTTCCATTCCTTGACAATCAGACATGCCTTGTGTTTTTTTACGACTGCTGCTCCACCTCGTTTTGGGAACACACTGTTTCTATGAGTTCATAAAACTGTTAAAGCATGATGTGCTGAATCAGATTTCATTTCACAAATCATTACTTTCAGCTCCCGCCGTTTCATTTGCAGCCGGAGCAAAACACGTCGATGAAGATGTAATGAAGTTTGAGAAACGGGACGGGACATGTAAAATGGAAAATATGTAGCAAGTACCATGAAACTGCTCCGTTGTGAGCTATATTGGGAGTGAAATACATTTCTGGATGGGGGTTTCTCTAAATGACGCACGCACACACGCAGGATTAATGGAACTTCAAACGTGTTTTTCTTTGTAATGCATCATTATGAAGCAGTGAATCTGTCAGCGAGGGGAATCTGCGCGCTCTGGTCACCGGGCTGCTCCTGCAGTAATTACAGAAGCTCTTCAAGTCCTTTTTACTGGGTGGAGGGACATGTGGAGAAAAGATTGACAAAATAAAATTCGAGCAACAGGTGTTTCACTGGTGTTTTTGACCACATTTACATGAACTTTTGGCTTTTTTACATTTCTTTGGTTAATTTTAATGAAAATCTTGGTCCCTGTGTTGAAATAATCTCATATATTTGTTTTAGCTTGGTGTTTTATGCCATAGTTTAACTGCAAGAATAATAATATGACCAGTAAGTTCTAAAATACCCAAGACTTAAAAGAATTCAAAATCTTAGGAAAATGCTTATTCACTTTTTCTGCGGTGATTTTTATGAGGAGATCAATCCCACTTTCATGTCTAGATGAAGATACAGCTAGCAGCCAGATAGCTTAGCTTAGTATACAATCTGGAAACAGAGGGGAACAGCTGGCCGTGGTTCTGACCAAGGGTGACAAAATCCACCCACCAGAACCTGTTAAGCCCACTTATAAATCTGTATTAAAAAAAAACATAGGATAAAACAACATTTGGGAGATTTTAGAGATGTTACATTTTGGACTATTTTCTTGGCTAGGACGAGTAACTTCCTAGAGGTTTTTACACGTCGCTTTTGTGCTGATTAACAAACAAAATAGACTGAGTTTACTTTATAGTTGATGGTAGGCGGCTTGTTGTTCCATCAGACAAGAACCAGGCTAGCTGTTTCCACTTCACTTGAAAAATTAAGAAGCTAGGAAAAAAGAAGTTAAATACATTTTAGGGTGAACTAGACGTGTCGACTGAGAGCAGATCTGTGTTCAAAATAAACCCTCCCAGTGTTTTCTGTAACCCTTCAGACTGGAGAACATACAAACCTGGAGACTTACATGTTAGCATCAACTTCAAATAACTAGTCCTGTCAACTAATGACTTTTGTTATTTTCTGTGTTATATGTTATTAGCATATAGACATGAGTAGTATTGATTTTGTCATCCAACTCTTGGCAAGAATGCCAGTAAGAGAATTACTTTTCAGCTGTAAGTTGGAATAACTGCAGTAGTTTTCAAGTTGCGGGTGAAGCAGCTTCTTTAGATTTCTCCCTGACAGGAAATCACAGATCCAGGTTTTTGCTCGACCACAGCGCACGCCAAGATGTCTGTATTTAGAGGTCAGATTATTCAGAAATCCGTCCCTGAGCTTCTGTTTTTTGTTTGTCATTGAGCCACTGTGGGATTTTCCTGAACTCACCAGCACTCCACTCTGCCCATTCTGGCCACATCTGAGCGCAGCTCCCTCCGTTACCCACTAAGTGCTTTAAAGAAACCTGCTCTGCTTGTCCAGCAGCTTTCAGACTGCCAATCACAGCAGCAGCTCTCAATGTGCCCAAACTAATTAATGGCAGGATTAATCTCTTATAAACGCACCATTAAGGGCTTTGTTTCAAATGTCGCTGCCATGCCACATTCTGCAGAACCCCCTTCCCCTTTTTTTTACTTTACGATCACTCTCTGTGGTAACCATCCTGTAAGAAAGACATCTTTAATTTGTTTGGATTCAGCTGAAAGGGAGGGATATTACATCTATATTTAACTCCGCTTGGACAGGCCGGCGGAGGCTAGCTTATTTTTTCAGGTGCTTGTACTTTGGAGGACGGTGAGCCACAACCTTGGAGATTTCCACTCCGCAGAGCCGCGCTCTCTCCAGAGCACAGACTTCTGGGAAGGCGGTGTGTGTCGGCAGGGTTTTGGCGATGGATGGTGGATAATGATGCGACAATTAATCATGACACGGTCCGTTAACACTGCAGGGCAGGAGAGAGCGCAGGACGTGGAAGATGGCAGCGTTCATATAAACATGGACACATGCGGACTCCTAATTTACAGTGGCCCGTTAACACCTGTGAGGTCATCGGGTGAGGTGTGAATCACACTGTGGATCTATTTCCTGTTCACGCAGGCACCCTGTCATTTGCTCGTACTCTGATTCATTAATATTGATGTACTACTTTACACTTCTTTGCTTCCACTGTATTAAACATTTTATTTCATTCAGGACACCTAAACCAAGATATGAGCATTTCTTTCTGGTGATTTTGTAGATGTTTTTGAAATGAAAGGCTGAGGTATGAGTAAGTTTAGGCAATCTGTGTGTTAGTGTTGGGGAGAAATAACTGCGTTCACGCTCAGAAGACTTTACAGTGAGGAATGAACAAAATCAATACATAGAACTAATTCTTTGGGTACAAAATAAACAACAGTATAGCGCTCCGAACAAACAGCCGTGCCCCCTGACTCGACATCTTAACCCTCATTAGAGGAACACGGCAAGAGAAAAGCCAGAGCTCGATTTTTGGCTTCAACTCTCTTGACATCATGCTGCTTGAGAAAGAGAGAGAGCGAAATAAACAGAAAGGGATGTGGGAGAAGGAGAGAAGAGGAGAGGAGAGGAGAGAAGAGGGGAGGGAAAAAAGGAAGAAAGAAAGAAAAAAGTGGGGAAGATAAGGGATGGAAATGAACAAAAGGGAGGGAGGTTGGGAGGAAAGAAGGAAGGAAGGGGGAGGGAAGCGAAAGAGCAGGACAGGAAAGGAGAGAATGAAGGCTGCTGAGAAGAGAAAGAAAGGGGAAGGAAATATGGGAAAGAAATAAGGAAGGAAGGGAAGGCAGGGAAGGAAACAGAAGAGGGAAGAAAGACAAAAGTGGGGGAGATAAGGGATGAAAGAACCAGATATGAAGGGAAAGAAAGGAGGCAGGGAGGGAGGAAGGGAGGGGAAGGGAAATAAGGAAGGAAGCTAGGAAGAGAAGGGAAGGTGAAGGAATGATTGAAGGGAAGAAGAAAGGAGGGAGGGAAGGACAAGGAAGGAAAGAACGAAGGACAATGTGATAGTGAATGTAACAGACAGACAGTAAATAGAGCTGACAGACAGGCAGACAGATAGACAGACGTGTAACAGACAGACAGACAGAAGTAAAGGTGAAGCGGTGATTCAGGCGAGTCGTCTCGCTCGGCCGTGTGGCAGCATGTTTGTACAGCTGAACACAAGCTGAAGAAGCCCAGGCCCCTCTCTCACACTCCATTAGGCTCTAAGCTCCACGGAGTGCTGCACTCAACACATAAACAGCCTCCTGGAAAAGCTCGGGGATGTATGGGAGAGGCAAGGGGGACGCCAGGCTGGACGGCAAGAAACAACAACTGCCTTTTCACATCAGCACAATGCCTTCAAATCACAGAGAGACTGTGGAGACAAGAGATGGAGACAGAGAGGCCTGGCAGGAGACCAGACGCTGCATCTGTCCAAAGTTTCTGATGCTGAGAGTTCACACCTACAGCGTGAACAGAGCCCGAGACTGAGACGAGATAAAAATATCAAAAGGAGGATATTATTTAAAAGATGCTTTTCTGATTTTCTCTCCTCATTTCTGAATCCTGGCCCGAAACAAAGACTTCACTGTATTTCATGTTTTCTTTTTCATGTTGCTGGTAGGTAAACATCATTAAACAAACGTCAGTAGGTGAAGTAGCAGAAATGGAAATATTCAAGTACCTGAAAAATGTACATGAGTACAATACATGAATAGATAGGTTTCAGATTTCATCAAAGTTGTTCTTTGCACACAAAGATTCAGTCCCAAATATCGTTTTTCCTCCTTGATTTCTAATAATCAGTATCGGCCCTGAAAAAGCCACATCAGTTAGTCCCTGGTCCGTTTTATATGGCAGCTGGAGCTCCTGGACCTCGTTGTCACCCAGATTTATGGTCATTTTTGGTTGCTAACTGCTGCTAGCTGCTCTTTAAATCCACGTCGGGAGGTTTTCAAAGTTTTGAGAGCTAAAAATGATGCTGTGATGCAGATTCAGATAATCATTCTCTCGAAATTCATCCCTACAAATTATCACATTTTTGCCACCAGGACGCCACCTTGTTATTTCTTTAGTTGAATAAAAAAACATTTGAATGTGACAGTGAATCCATCATGTGGGCACTTTATCACCTCGCCTAACGAAAACATGCAGAGACACTTCATGCAAGAGAACTCAAGGAAGCACACACTTAACCTGCAGTGTAGTGGATGTACTGTATACACACTACAGCGTGGTTGCTGTATAAACATGCAAACTGTTCATTAATGCACGCTCACAAACATGCACACACACACACACGTATTCCAACATAGGGCTCCTGTCAAAGTGGCAGGTCATATAAACGATGTGAGTTGATGTAAACAAGCGTCGTGTTGCACAAGCTGAAGCCGCTCTCTGCAGGCAGGGAGTCGCTTTTGGGTTGTGAATTGGGGCTGTGAATTTTCAAAAACATCATGTCACGTCTGAAGCTGAAGTGCAGCCTGGCAACACATTTCAGATTTTTAATATCACATCCAAGTCTCACTTTAAGAAAAGCTAAACACTGAAGTGCTCAAAGGGGTTTCTTTGTCATTTCTGTAAACGCTCTGTGACACTGTGCAGTTAGTGATTTTGCTTGTTTTTCCAGAAGGTCGGTGCGCAGCGTCAATGCATTCATATGTTTGTATGCTTTTTAACCAAACTGGTGTTGAGTTGTTTTGATTAAAAACGGCATGTTTATGTTTTTGAGGTTCATTTTCATGTATAGAAAATGTGATATATGTAATTGAGCACTGAACATTTCTCTCCCACATGTACACTGTGTTGTTTTAAATAACAGGAACAATTCTCTGAAATCCGACCTTTCTTGTCTTGACATCACATCACTTTGTGATATAAGAGCAAGAGTTGGATCATGAAGAGGACAATGTCAGACACTTTCCCATTCCACAACAACAACCTAAAGACTTTTAAAAAACAAATGTATGAAATTTACTATGAAACGATATTGCACCTTTGTCAAAAACAAAAGCAGTTAAGTTTTTTTATGATTCTAGATCGATCGGACTCCAAAAAAAGCAGAAGGAGAAAATGTATTTCTGCAACACAAAATGATACTAGTAATTGTTGATTTTTCTGAATGTCTCAGTTTTCCATGGCTACTGCTTTGCTTCATTGTCAAGCAGAAAGAGCCACTGGAACCACTAACTGATTCTAAACTCTTTGCATGTTGATACGGAAATAAGCCAAATGTCGAAAAGATCGGATTTCTTTGGAAAAGCTTCAGCAAAAATATAAAGTTTATAGGATTTCTAGTAAATGAGCGAAAACATGCAAAAACCCAGATGAGCCTTTTTACTGTAGGTATAATATTTCATGATCAGATAAATTAATTCTTGGCCTGGTTGGAGCCGCGGTACAGATCAGCCTCCGCACTGCACCTCCACCCTGATGAGCTCCCCTGCTTCTGGGTTAAGTGATGTGGGGGAACAGATAAGTTTGGGCCGGAGCAGGAGAGACTAAACACTCTCCGAGGGGAATGTCATTGTTTTGGAGATCTTCAGGAGGGTTTTTATGTACTCAGCTGCTCTCTGGCTCCCGCGGAGCGTCAGCGCTCGATCCCAGTTCCACGCCGTTTACTGCTTTTCTGCACGATCGGGTCTCCGCCACACACGCCGAAGCCGAGACAAGATTTCCCTTTTTACAGGGCTCAACGGACGTCAGTCAGTCTTGCACAGACTCTTATCTTTTACTTTGTTATTAATCTAGGTGTATTCCTGTCACATGTTCAGTGAAATATTTTCACAACTGTTGTTTATGTATATTTTCAGTTTCAGTTTTATAATAACTTATCATTTTTTAACCCTATCAGTCTCATAGCTCTGAGGATGGACATGTCAGTCAGTCAACCACTTTGTTTTTCTTGGACAGAGATATTTGAACTCAACTACCTCACAGAATGCAATAAAAACACATTTTTGGTTCCCAGTGGATAAATCCTAATTACTTTGTTGATTCTCTGACTTTACCATTAATTTGGTGAGTCTGAGACACAAGAGGGAGCTCTGATACCTTGTAGAAAAGATGCAGAAATAACAGTAAGATGTGAAAATACACGAAAGACTCATTCACCATCACTTCCAGATTTACCAAGTGACTCGAGGCGGTGAGGCTAAAGGTACTAAAGAGTTTGTGAAAGGAGTTTTGAGAGAGAACCCGCAGCCTAAATCCTAACAGTTGAACTAAAGACTAGAACATCATCGTGAATTCTACTTGGCACAAAGCGCTATTTGTCCTCAGTCTTTTTTCATATGACCATAATTTATCAAGGTACCATTTCCTTTTTTTTTCTACAAAGCCGTGCCGGAGCTCTCAGATGAACAGGGCGACAATGGTCAGTTGTTTAAAATCATAAACAGACCAAGTGGTTCTTTCATCACACTGGGTATCATATTTTAGGGCTTTCCATTAGGAACTGGCACCTACTCAATCTTTACACATGTCACATCTTCTCAAAAACACAGATCTATCACTGGATGGAGGCGTTCTGGATACGGGACCCGTATTAACACCCAAAAAAGTAGTCTGTGTACGTGCAGACGAAGGCAGTTGTAGTCAAACAATGCCTCGCTCAGACCTTTTCTCATATTTTAGCAGGTTTGATAAATGTTGACCTTCTGGTACCTGAACATGTAAATGTTATAAATGAGTGCTTAGACTGTCAGGTAAGTGAAAGGGGGCTCCTCCACTTGTCCTAGGAAGGCTTCTGAAACACACCTGCATGTTTTAGCCAATAAATCTCAAAATCCAACAGACACAAAGAGACGTCTCTTCAGCGAGTCTTGTCAATAGAAAGGTGTCCTGGTAGAAGCTGCATGATGAAGATGTCAGCGACCCAGCAGCTGACCCCGCACCCAAAACCCCCAGGACGCCTCCACAGCTCAAGTCCGGCACTTCCAACACTAAAGCCAGACATGTGATGTGCCGCGGCGCTGTGACGAGGAGAGCGTCACTCGAGTGTGACGGCCAAAGAGATGACTGTTTTCCAGCGGCGTTGGTGGAGTTTTTTAGACGCTGCCGCTGCAGCGAGGACCACACAGGAGAAATGGCTCCTCTCCACCGACTGACTGATGATTAAGCGAGACATAGTGTATTTTCCTACGGCTCCATAAAGACACAAGCCGGGAGAGCCGTAAAAGACGGTGCAGAAAGACAATCGGCTGGAAATAAATAAAGCCGAGTTGGAAAAGCGGGTGAACACTTTGTTTCTCACCAATAAAATCCAAGAACTGGCCGCTGTCTGTAGTTTTCTTTGTAAGCTTATTTGTTCAAATGTCTAAGCTTGTTCGTCATCCATTGTTAACTGGAACTGAGTATGATTCATTTAAGTAAAGTCATTGAATGATCTTATTACTCAGCCGCAGTATTTGCTAATGGCTGAAATCTGTGCACAGAAAAGTACAAATAAGGAAAAACTAAAGGACCGTGTTTAAAGGATGAACTTTCCTTTACATATTCCAACGATGATAAAGGGTCGGGAGATATAATGCACCCCTATGAGCTAGCTGCTTCCAGTTCTTCTTCAGATTAATGGGCCGTGTTGGGAAAAGTGTGCAGCGAGGCATAGAGCATAAATAAGGTCTTTAAGTAGGCGGCTAAGGCGGCTGTGGGCTCAGTGGACGGCTCTGTCTACACACAGACAAAGAGCGAGCTGTGATTTACTGGACCTACATTACCACTCGTACAGATAAAAGGGAGATGTGAAGAATGTGGTCCGCGACTGCATGTGATCTTCCAACGTTACATAAACCACCGAGCGGTGTCAATGGAAAAGTTTCACCTCAGAGTTACTCGAGTACTTGGAGAAGTTTTGATGCTTGCCCGAACAGCGTTTTCCCTTGTTGTTTTGTGAAGCTCAGAAAGAGGAATAAGGTCATAAACCTTGTAAAGTGGCTGCTTTGTTGGTTGGATGATGTAGACTGTCTGGGTCAGAGCTTGGCCTCAGATGTAACCCGATCTTAACCCGCATTTTTACTTTCAATTTCAGTGCAGCTGTGCAACTTAAGCCAGCTGTAACTTGAAAACAAGCTCTCCAGCTGGCAACTCACAGCTCTCCCTCACACAACATACAGTATATCCACTCCCCTGAAACATCAACTCGTGATCTACATCACCAATAAGCAGAAGTCGTGATATAACATTATTATTAATGTTTTACTTCTGTTTGATGGAAAACAATGGACATGTAAAAGGAGGGATAAAAATGTCTTTCAAAATGAGAGACTGGCCTTAAATGATTTAGTTAATCTTTTTGTAGATCGGCTGACAAAAAGAGCAAAGTGAAGACACCTGGAGGAACAGCTGGGGCGGCTGGACGGACTGTACCACCTGGAGCTATGAACAAGAACAAAAGCTAAACAAAGACAAACTCTATTGCTCTAGTGACAGCAAAGAAAAGAAGAGAAAGTCAAATCGCTCCTTTAATAAGGCTCAAATATATTTCTCATGCTACATTAAAAATCATCCGGAACAGGTTTTTCACTAAATGCTAACCAGTTAGCTCCCACCCTTCTTTTTTGATGAATTTGAGAGGTAGTGAATTCTTGATTATTGCACCTGTGAAACTTCTCTTTGATTTTTTTATTGAATTAAACCGAGAAGTTCTTTGTTTTCTTCTTTTCATTCCGTTTATTCAGCTTCATCTCTTTTCTTGTTCTGCCTGTGCTCCTCTTAAATCCTACACCACCTTGTGATCCTTTTATCTATTTGTCTGAATGCCTCTTTAAGTCTTATGTAAAACACGTGGATTGTTGAAAGGTGCTGTACAAATACACTTGCCCTGCCTCATTGTGATAATGGGCGTTGAATGAGGCGTGCCACTTTCACTCAGATAAACATTTAGAGCACGTAGAGCCCGAGAGAAGTAGGTGTTTCGAAATTATAAAACAGATAGAGGATCTAATGAACGAAAACAATGGGGTGAAATTGTAATATCTGACCTTCAAAATTAATGAAGAACAACAAGCATGAATGCAATGAAGTTAAAGTGGGAACTCTGAGAAAATATTATGCTTGTACCATTTATTAACCCTGCTAACATGGACAAAACACCAGCTGCAACACAGCTTCAGAACGCCTAAATTCCTCTGCAGACTGTAGTAAAAACAGCTCACTGATGATCCGACACAAACAGAAACATACGAGTGTTTCAGATTCCTCTGTGGATTCCTTGAGAGGGAGGAGGCGAACAGAACAGACGAGTTAATTTAGCATTAAGAGCAGGTCTCATTTTAAGTAACCCTGAAACGGTGAGAGCAGATGCTCACAGCCTCCGCAGCTGGGCGTTGAAAACTGCCGCGATGTTAAAGGGGTGACTATATTGTAACATACCGCAGTGGACGGGAGTCAGCGCACTTGATCCATGAATTTAAGGGCTCAACAGCAAAATACCACCCACTGAATACCACACACAGCTGTGCTGCTGCTGCTGGCGGGGAAGGCTGACGCACCGACATGCCTCCACCAGCAGAGTGATAACAGATGGAGATACGGGGAGTCGAACTCCTAATCCAGAAGGGTTATGAGTTGTGTAACACTTCACGAAGAAGAAGAGGGGCGATGTGAAGTGGTCTTCTCCCCTCGTTATGTGTTAAATTCTATATCACAACCTCAGATGGTTTCTCATCACATACAGTAACAGCGCAGTAGCTTCCCCCCGCGTCAAACAGCAAAAAGTATTACAAAATGTGTTCGTCTGTGAGCTATAGAGGTATTCTGGTAGGCAGATTCTTCCCATCCTCGGACAGAGGAAGGCTAGCTGCGTCCCCGTTTCCAGACTTCGCAGGAAGCTAAGCTAAGCTAACTGGCTGCAGGTGGCAGCTTCATATTTATCCTGCAAAGGCAGGAGTGGTATCAATCTTCTCATCTGACTGTCAAAATGTCAAACTATTCCAATGAAAACTAAAGGCTACTTCTATGCTTATACTTAAGTTCTGGATAAAGTACCAAAACCTTCTCCAGAGCGATATCACATGACAGAATATATATCTGCTTCTATTTAAGTAAAGCATTTCTGTAATTCTTGGCAGTTACACACTGTGGAAATGAACCTGCTCTCCCACTCGGATTCTTTGACAACGCTCAGAAAATGGAATCAGTCATCGCACCACAGAAGAAGAGTCCTGCCAAGTGAAGGAGGTCTTGATTCAGTAATCAACTGAAATAACAGCAGAGGGCCAAACAGATCTGTGTGTTGATGGATCAGTTTAGCGAGCGCCATGATAAATGAATAATGTGATGAACGTTGTTAAAACGTCGCTGTGATCGGTTGCAGAACGACTCTGCTGTTACAAATGACCTCACTTCTTTTTGAGGGACAAATATTATCTTTTCAAAGTGGAATGCTTACAGCGCAGACAGAAACACTATTTTCTTTACAAAAGTCTTTATTAGCAGGGCGGGCTGAGATGAACGCTGAATGACTTTACGTTGACAAAACTCAGTGTCCTAACACAGAATATTTTCGCGGATACGGAGAGACCACATACTGAATGGTTTCGATACTTTTGTTAATTTAAAAGACGCAATGACGGCCTTAACAATGGGTACAGTAAGATAAGCAGGTCAAGATCTGTTCAGGAAAACAGGCTTAACATATTCCAGTGCCAGATCTTTGTTTTGTAACATCTTATCACAGTTACTCATCATCTTCTGTATTCTGCAGATGATCTCAGAAGACACACCAACAAATAGAAAGTTGGATAAAATAGAAAATATCGGAATGGCACACAGTAGGATTTACTGGCTTGAAAATATTATTACCAACAAAAGCTGCACACTCTTTAAAAGAACAACATATGATGCCCTTTTAGGAGTCTACAGGGTGAACAAAAGACTTTATTCAGTGGCGCTGCTTAGAAGCCTGGGATCATGGTGGTTGTTATCATCACTGTCAAACAAGTATATCAAATTCATTCTGAAGAGCAGTACTTCACTAAATTAACTTGGCCATTTTAAAGTACTGTATTCAGAGCTGCTAAAATACACAAGGTGCATAAAGCATGAAACCGTCTTTCCGCTGCTATGATCACTGTAATGTAGCAGTGTTTTTATGATCTGTTCGCTCCGTACGCAATCAGTGAGGATTGTTGTAAACAGCAGACAGCACTTTCCTAAATATAGCTAGAATCAGTCATTAAAGGATTTTTATGGTCCGACTGCTCTCCAGTTTCTTTATGTATTTCCACGTCCGGGCCTCTTTGAGAGCCTTACTTCCACATTCAACGTGTAATTTTAGAAAACGACATAATAACAGTAGCGTTAACTGGCTGGTAACTTTTATTACTTTAATAGGTAAATTAAGAAAATGTGCAAGTTGTTTCTTCGTTAATGGCTTGATGGTGTTTTTATAATTGCATAGAGAACAACACTGTGGCCTCCCTGCTGCTCAACAAAATCCCATCGTTGGTTGTTCTAACTTGAAATTGCCTTGTAATTCAGCTCTCTGGATTTAAAGAGACTGTAGAGTTATATTAGCTTTAGAAGAGGATGTGTTGCAATGCAAGGTTCTATTAGGGTCTAAGCACATTGGGGTTGTAATATCTAGACCCACAGGAGATTGTGCTGTAATGGTGCAGACAATGTACTCACAATATGTAATGTAGCCACAAGAGGGGGCCAAAGTACTCAGATTAGCTGGTGCTCTCATATGAGACACAGAAATAACCTTCATCTCAACAATAGTTATAATTTATTCAGATAAAGGAGTACTGTGTGTGGAAATGTTCAGTAAAGCTGCTCCACTGTTGGAGGATTAACTGATGTGTCAGTGTGCTTCATGCTCACACTCGCGGCCAGATGTGTAATTGTCTATTTAACCTTCATAGAAAAAGATTAGATGAGATAAGCCTTTATTGATCCCCAGAGGATAAATTCAGGTGTTGCAGCCTCTCAAGGACAGAATCAATAGAGAAAAGTAATTCGTAAATAATTACCAGTATATAAAAAAAAAATAGAACCTATACAAGAGCAAGTAAACTCACTTACAGTAAAGCCTACGAACATTGACAAGTCTAATCAGTTTTACGTTTATGGAGCATTTAAAGGTGCTCTATGTAGTTTTGGGCAAGACATTTTGATCAGAAGAGCAATATGTTATTTTTATGCCTGAATAAACAAACTGACCTTAAACGACAACACACATATTTCACACTGTTTTACTTACTTTATATGTGGCGGACCCTGCCACAATGTTCTGGGATCCTATTTTCCTCTGAGAACAGCTCGTTTATTCAGTTATGGACACAAACATTTTTTTCTGAGTTTGAATATCTTCGCCAAAAAACGACATAGTGCCACTTAAACCGACATGAGTTGCTTTATAAACACGATGGCAAAAAAAACCCCCAAAAAACAGAACAGACATTTAAAAAAATCAAAGCATACTCCGAAGCAGAGTTCAAGATCATTAGAAGAGCCCTTTGTTTTAGCAAATTATGTCAAGAACAGAGGTGGACCTTGAATGCATTCAGTGATATGATGCCTTCTACTTTTACAGAATCCACAATTACATATGATTAAGTAATGACATGTAGTATAATATAGTATGTGGTGGGATGTTGGTATAAGCAGGAATATTGTGAGTATAGGAATATATCATAAACTGTAATAAATTATATAATATGACAACATATAAGAAATACATAAATATATAATTAAGACTCCACAGAACAAAGACACAAATGTAATGATGTCAGCGTCAGGCTGAAGCGGACAGTAGAGGGAGACATCAGCTGACAGCAGAAGATCAAGTGAACATTAGAGCTGAAGGATAACGACTCTGCTGTCAGTGGAACATCTTGTATTGTTGTATATTAATTTTAAACTGAAGCATTCGGCAAACCACCCATAACTGTAACTATGTTGTTTGTATATTGTGAATGTATGATGGTCTATTATACTATATTATGTTTATTAGTGAGCACTTGATGTCAATGACTTCCTTTTTTTCAATAAAAGTTTACGTGAAGAACTTCAACATTAAAGAATTCACTCAATGCATCAACCTTGCATTACCCACCCTTATAAATTGTGACGTGTTACTAATTTGATATTGTTGTGGGCTGGGTGTAAGAGGATGCTGCATCAGAGCCAATGCGGCACAATTTTAAATAGGTGGATTTTATCTGCAATCTTGCAGAAAAATCACTGACACCAGTAATCACAAAATGCTGAATATCGGCCCCAATAATCAGTCTGCTCCTAATCACTATGAATATCACTGCTGGTACTTCCACTACAGCTACACTATCATTGATGAGAACTGCACTACCAACAGCACTGCCATTCCTGCAACTATACTGTAAATACTACAGTTATTGATTGAAGTACTTCTACGTTACAAGTAATTTAAGATTTGAATTAATTCATCCATAAATCAAGAAAATTGCAGAAGTCTCAAAGCTATGTTCCATCCACACAAGAGCTACTTAGTTTTAAACCTTCATCTATTAAAAGTAAAAGTAATTTAAATGCTCCAATATGCTTTTTTTTTTTTTTTTTTTAAGATCAGTGGCTTTTCAAATAATCAGAAAATAAATAGATAAAAGGGGCAGAGGTTTTTAATAGATGATTAAATCTGACTCTAAAATTTGCTGTGCGTCATCCACACCGTCACCCTGTCACTATGCACTGTATTATTACACCATCTAATCATGCAGAAACACCAGAACAATCATCTAAAAAGGCCTACATTTGCTGTGAGGAGTGATATCAAAGTGCACAGACACACTTGCCTTGTAAGCACAGACAGAAGTCCCTGTTTTGCATACAAATAGACGTGAGTGATCACATAAATCTGTGTTCTGCAGATTAAGACAAAAGAGTTGAAGAGCTGACCCCGAATGAGACCTTCTCAAAGCTTCCTGAGCACAGGACGCCTCGGGCGAAGAGTTGCCTGGAGTGCAGAGAGACGCAGAGGGAAGTGCAACTGAAATATAATTCACATGGTGTGCAATCCAATATGGAACTTTTTTGGATTCAACTATTATCTGATCATCTTTCCGCACACATTTTCACTACTAACATCAGCATCAGTCAGCATCTATAAGCAGTGAATACATTCTTAACAAATAGTGAATTTAATATAATCCACTGTAGTTTTATACACTATGCTTATTGTTAAAATTAACTGGTATAATATTATGCATATTGATTTTATTTCCTATGAATTGACAGCACTCTTATATCTGTACAGTAAATATAAAGCAACAGACAGGAGGCGATTAGCTTAGTTCAGCACAAAGACTTGAAACACATATACAGCTAGCCTGGTTATATATTCACCAAATTATTTCATAGTATTTCACCAAAACCATCATTTAAAAATGAAAAGCTGTTATAATGTGCAGGGTTATTTCTTGGCTGGGCGCAGCGACTTCCTTTTTTATGCTAAGCTAAGCTAATGTAACAAAATCTTCCTTCCAGCACCTCTTAAACTCACTTGGAATCACGTCATGTCTTGTTTGTTTAATTTGTACCAAACCCAAAGTGTAAAAACAGAATTGGTGAGTTGACAGGGCTTATGGACGGAACTATGTTTTGGCTGGGTGCAGTGACTTCCTTCTTTATGCTAAGCTAAGCTAAGCTAATGTAACAAAATCTGCCTTTCAGTGCCTCTTAAGCTCACTAATGAACAACATTTCATCTCACTTGTTCAAATGTGCAAAAAGCTAAGAGTAAAAACAGCAATTCGCAGCCCCGAAAGGGGGTTATGGTCCAATTATTTCTTGGCCAGTATCAGTTGCTAGGCAACCAGTGGGTACACAAGACAGACTACAACCCCTGCTGAGTGGCAAATTGTCATTTTCACACAGTACAGTTCAAACAAGCAATAACGTGTTAATCAGTAAGCTGAAAAGCCGCTGCAGCCACATTTTATCTGTTTTGGAAGGAGCTAGGCTAGCAGTTACCACCTGTTTCCAGTCTTTATGCTAAGCTAAGCTAAGTGGCTGCTGTGGTAGCTTTATGTTTGGTGTACAGAAACAAGAATCGATGTCCTTCAGTAGACTCTTCAGTAATTTCTCAATGTATGTGACAACAATTATATTAAAGCTCATCACATCATATCATATCATATATTGATGTGATTAAACATGAACCATCATCAATTTGATGTGTTGAGAAGTTGAGCTTGAAAGTTCATTCTTGACATTGGAAATAGCATCTGCTGCTTTTCTTCATAGTTTTGTAAACTGAATTTGCTCAACTCAAAATCAAATGATTAAATTAAATATTTGCCTCTTTGATAAATAATTTATCATTTGATGCAGTAATGTCTGCTTGGCTCACAACTGAACTTAAGTGTGTTATAAATCTTTTATTAATCGTTAATATAAAGCTTGTAGTTACGGAACAGAGAGGCTTAAAATGAAGTGTTACCCTGGTGTCTAATAGCACATGACTTCTCCGAGCCGCTGTGGTCTCAATGGCTGAGGAATGACTCACCTCACTGTATTAAAGTGTGAAAAGATGTCAGACATGGAGAGTCACATTGGACCAGAGTGTCATTGATATTAAAATGAGGCTCTTTGGAAACCTCAAAAACCCTCTGAACTCTACAGATATGATTCTGGAAAAAAAAAAGCTGCCTTTGAGAGACAGCTGTAAGAGAAATGATCCATTATTGACATATAGTCGCTATGAGTGTGTCTATGAGTGTGTCTTTTAAGACGAAAAGAAGATATTTTCCGTATAGAACCACTGATATAAAAACAACCTGAACACACTGTCTCCATTCAGTTTAAATTGGAGGAGCAAAGTGATTTTCTTAACTCAATACTGGAGAGCATGCCAAAAAAGCTTGTAACCTATGTGTAAAAGCCCCATTTTAGCCCATTTAATGATATATATTTTACAGCCTCCTCTTCTGTACTACAGACATTTGTTCAAACATGCAACACAGCTACAGCGTTAATGAAACTAATGTTATTGCTGCTAAACGCTCAGAACAGGTTTTGATCTTTGGAAGAAACTTGGACGCTTGTTCATTATTTTGGTGGTTTGTTGCCAATTTCATCAATAAAACAAGCATTTCTCTGTTTTACCAACATTAGCCTGCCTTTCTGATTCCCCACTCTGTACTCAACCCAATTGCCAAAATTAATATTAGCTGGTTTTGGTCACCACAAAAACACCCGAAGATGGTCTGATTTCCTTTAAAAAATAGCTGGTTTCGGTTGCCTTAAAAACCTGGTGATGGCTCGCCTTCCCATGAAAGGTGCCCTGTGTTGGTGGCCACAAAAAGCCACTTTTGGTTGGCAAAAGCTAGGTAGGATATGACTCCCTCACTGTGAAAAACGCCTGGTTTCATCACACACGCACACCTAGAGATGGTCTGAAATGTTTGCTCAGATTCAGACTGTGCTCACCCATTTGGCAGCCTTATAACTTGTAATAACGTGATAATGTGAACAGGATACACAAAGACTGGTACAAATGTCAACCTCAGATATATCGGAAACATTAACTGCTAAAATTATATTGTGGTAACTGGGCTGCTGTACTACCTGCAGTGGACTCTAATAGAAAATACATAGAGCTTATCAGCACATTCCTCCAGCTGCCTTCCAGTCAAGTACACTCTTCAGGACACACTCCTGTGTATCACACTTCCAGGCTATTCGTCAACACAACAAGCTATTCAGTTCTGCACCTGAGTGATTTCCCCTTCCGAGCTCCTATTGTTGTGATATGCAGCAGAGAGATAAGTGAAAGTTATTTGCATCAACACTCGTGATATTTTGATAGAGGGCTATTCTGCTTTTGTCTCCCATCTCCAGGAGGATTACGTTTCAAGGAATTTTCCATGAAACACCATTTAAGCGCGTCTGATAAGGCCTCCTTTGGACAGAGATAAGAGCCTATCCCCACACATTATTGATCTTCCTCTGACCTGTTTGTGGAAGAAAAGCAGGAAGGGGTAAAGCACTTCTCAAACGGAGAGCTGTACCCGAGAGAGAAGAGGCGGCAATGGAGCTCAAGTGTGTATGAAAATGAAGAAGGCAAAGTGGAAGAAAAAGGAGGTTAAAAAGAAAGAGACGGAGGTATTTTATAAAGAGACAGAGGTATTTCATTAAAACAATTATTTTACAAAAATAATTAGCTTCATTTGATTACAAATGAACATGAAGGCAGCTGCACTCACTGGTGCAGGGCTACAACTAACAATTATTTTCTTCATTGTTAAATCTGCAGATTATTTTCCTCATTAACAAATTAATGGTTTTGTTAGAAAATGAAAAGCAGAAGTTCAAGCATCCCAAGCTGACATAGTCAAATCACTTGTTTTGTGCAACAGACAGTGCTATACCCAAATATATTTACTTCACTTTTATATATGACATAGAAAAGCATCAAATCGTCACATCTGGGAAGTTGGAGCTAAATCAATACATGTTCAGCTTTATGATTAATTGTTTTGAGTCTTTTCAAAATACCCCAAATCTCGGATTTTAGCTTATCAAATGTAAATAGTTTCTGTCTTCTTCACTCCTTCAGGACACTAAACTGAATATCTTTGGGTTGAGGACAAAACAAGACATTTGAGGATGATCCTTTCAGCTTTGGGATATGATGATTGACATTTTTCACTATTTTTGGACAACTAATCGTTTAATTGAGAAAACCGTTGACAGAAAAATCAATAATGAATTCAAATCGTTTGTTGCAGCTCCACCTAAACAAATGGATATTTGGCACTTTTGCTTTAAAAATTACTGAACTGATTAACTGATAATCCAAATTGTTGCCGATTGATTTTCTGTCCTTCGACTAATCATCTAATTACTGCAGCTTTTCTCTGGTAAAAAATAAATTCCAGAGAGTAGAGTTAATTTATTACACGTCCATCATTCTCTTATTAATTTGGTGCAACTAACACCCTGAAATCTCTTAATATGTTAATTTGCTTATGTGTGCTTCTTCAGTGCCCTTAAATACTAAATTATACATAACAGTTTCTGATCAGTCTGTTTCTCACTAAAACGTCTTCAGTTTGATCCGTGCAGTTGGTGGTGTGAAAGCTTCCTCCTTAAGCACAACACACTGAGTCCTGCTTTTATTCTTTAAGCCTACAAAAAAAAATAATAATCCAACATCTGCTGGACAAGTTAAGCTAAATTGCCTGTGTCCTGAGCCCATCCTAAGCGTGCCTCAAGCCCAATGCACAAAACAATGAAACTGGCCCGTGGCGATGGCTGTAGCTGGGAAAAAAGCGCTGTCGTGTCGTGGCATGCCAACAGTGCACCCTTGCTGCGTGCTAGATGGCAGATGCACACTGGGGGCCGATGCACATGACCTTCTGCTATCAGAGCAGACACGCTCATTTATCACCCGCAACCTTGAATCATTGTTTTACTCAGCTTGAGCCCTTATGCTTCTGCTCACGCAAAAAATAGAATAAGTGCATTCTGGTTTGAGGCAAGAGCAGAGTCAGGCAGCAGAGCTGCAGAAAGGCTGTTGTTCGCCTCAGTTTTCCACCTCTGTTACTAAAATCCTCTCTGTACCACATCCACAAAATGTGCTTCGATTTTTCTCTCTTGCATCTTTTTTTTTTTTAACGAGGCTTTTTCTTTATCTGGTTGCACCCTGAAACATGGAGCCATCACACCTAGGAGGCTCCTTTTTGCATTGTTTTGAGGAGATTGGATTATTTATGATGCAGCAGGGTTACAGCTCATAAACCTAATGAGGATTCTTTGTGTGTGTGTGTGTGTGTGTGTGTGTGTGTGTGTGTGTGCGCGCTTGTGCGAGGGAGAAAGATTCTGCCTGTGAGCTGCATCTCAGACAAAAGACTTGGAAGGGTCTTTAGAGGTACAAGCTGGCAGATCACCCACTGTTTTACAGATCTGCTTCAGAGTGGCAGAGCAGAGAGGAACAAAGCAGAGCGGGTGCTGAGGACAGGCCGGTGACGTTATGTGTAAAGTAGATGGAAACAGGGCTTTGTGTGTGGCTAGTCCAAAGATAACATTTGTTTTTTTTTATTCCTTCCATAAATTTTTTTCTGAAGTGTGTGTTTATGTTGGTGATCGTCCCAGCATGAGTTCGCCTGGGTGTTACAAGTACACGTGCCTTACCAGCACGAGGCGATAACAATGGAGTAGAAAGAGTCAGAAAGTCCCAATCCGAGGGTGTTGGGGTCGGTCAGCAGGTGAATTCACAGGATTTTCACCCAGGTGACCATTTTGAAGTTAAAGTCTCGTGCTAAGAGTCAACAGTTACTTTTAGCCAAACCACGATATTTTCCTAAACCTAACCAGGTAGTTTTTGTGCATTCATTTTGATAGTGTAACCAGATGTTGCACATTGGTTATTGACACCTTGATGACAGAATGAGACTGTGTTGTCTTCAGTCTCTATGTTGATGGGACATGGGCAAAATTAAAAACTAAACTAACAGATCGAACAGATTTTTCTCAAACATGTTTGCAGTCATTTCACGTTATTCTTATCACGCAGATGTGTATTCAAGTGTTCATTTTTCTGATAAGCTTGGCTGAATCAGTTATTTAATACTATTATAAGAGGTGAGAAATCATTAGTGACAGACTGTACAGGTGGGAACTCAATACTACAGCACCTGATCATGACTATGTACACTCTGGCTCCAAATGACATCAAGCATAAGAATTTTTCGCTGCAGTGCCATGAGTGGCCACTGGGCAAAACTGGAAGCAGGGCTGAGCACCGCCCTCGTATCTAGGTCTTTAATACATTCATGCATGTAACATTCATCACTTTTCTGCCCTGAGTTTCTCCTCTCACACAGAAAATGATTCCCATCATCGACTCCCAGTCGCTGTAAGAGCACAAGTCTTTCGTTCTAGGTTGGCCTTTAATTTGAAACATCTGCAGATATTGTTTTATTGATGTCAAGTGTTTTTGCAGTCAGCACTCAAAGAGACAATGTATTTTCGTGTTTTGTACGAACAAGAAGTGGAATGACACGCAAACAAACATTCATCTTCATTAGGCCTAAGTCTCAGCTGTAAACTGCCCTTTGGCCTCTGCAAATACAAAAGAGGAAGTCTTCCTCTGCTTTGCCAAAAAAAAAATGATACAGGCTGGATTGGTGATCAATAAAAACAAGCCTTACATAATGTCAACTGTGTTTCTGTCCTGTTTTAATTCAAGGCCTGTGAGCAGTCTGACAAGCGGAATGAAGTAAATTTATACAGCTCAATGATTAATAGTTTAGACCGCGAGGAGGTGTTTCAGTGTCAGTCGCGTGGATGTAAAATGATTGCCTGACAAAGAGCACACTTCAACCAATCACACCCACTTCCTGCAAAGCGCGCCCATTTGTGGACATTATTCACTCAACCTATCACTACGGGAAAATGCTGAAATTATATTCAAGGCTGCAGCATGTACAGTGAGAAGGTTTGGTGCGTGGTGGGACAGGAGAGGTAGCAGAGGGGGGGAGAGGGAGAGAGAGAGAGAGAGAGGTGATGGATAGTGCAACTTCCTGCAGGAGAAAGGTTTGATTAATGGTCGTCCACTCGGCAAAACACACCAGCTGTGAGGGGAGATAAGTACCAATACAAAGAGCAAATTACTGTCTGTACTGTAATAATTAACCTCAGAGTCCAGCATACACAGGAAGTGCACGTTGCCGTTCTAACAGCCTCACTTCCTCTATCTCACAATAACTCCATCCACAAAACAACACAAGGAAAATCTCCTTTTAGCGCCGAATCCTTGTTTTAGCTCCCGGTTTTAAGGCTTTTTTTTTATGGTTGGTTGAGCTGTTCCCAAAGATGTATGAGCAAATTACTGGCTGGACTTATTTGAAAAGAGGGAGCCCATTGTGGAAATGACTGTCAACACACTGCTGCCAAGCTCATCCCCCGGTGCAGAATGAGTATCCAAACAGTCTTCAGTGAGATATATGGAGTGGAATAATTGCTTGTCGCGCGGTGGGCAGGAAGGGATACAAATAACTAACTTTTCAGGGTTTTGGACTCGCAGTTGTGGCTGGCTTAAGTGTTTGTGAGAGTTTTGATCCAGCTGGAGGAGCTCGAGAGCGAGTGTGTGAGAGGGGAGGGTGAGAACAAGCTCCAAAATGTTTCCCTTTGTGGGCTGACGTTTAAACTAAAATATTTGATCAGCTTGGGGAAAACACAAGTTTGAGAAGAGGAGCGGAAAAAATTCCACCTTCCTGAACCGGTCACCGAGAATGTACATAATTATTCTTCATGCCTGGAGTTTCCAGTTGTCTTATAACCATAAGCCCCCCCGAGTCTCGCCACTCTAAAGCTAGTCTTTGATGACGGCTAATGACTGCCGTGGTGAATTCCTCAACCATAATATTATTTGAACCTGAGCTGATTAGAAACATGTGCCTGAGTGTTTGAGTGTCAGAACGATTTATGGGCCTCTCGCTGATGACCTTTCCGCTCACTGTATACACTCGTGCCTTACATTACTACAGCAGACGCCCCGCTGAGAGTTCGCCTCTATTTTCTACTAAACACTAAGAGGCACAGTTCAGTTACTTCCTGCATGGCACGCTTGCTCGGTTGTTATGGGATTGAGGTGTTTACAGTGTGTGTGTGTGTGTGTGTGTGTGTAAATTTAAGAATTTTATTACATAATGCTAATTGGGGTTAAATTGATTTCTATAAATCTAATATGTAAAATGTCAATAACCTTTCCTCGAGGAGCTGCTAAACTCCTTAAAAGAACTTCTATAGTCAAACCCTGTTAAATGTCTTCCTTGCACAAGCAACATATTGAAAATGAGTGCACAATTATTTCAATCAAGGTAAATAACGCACATTCATCTCCTCAAAGGTCTTATTAGATTTCATTTTTTTGCAAATCGCAACGATCCAGTCCAGCAGAATTAATCACAGGGAATTAATGTGTGCTGCCCAGAGTGGAAATACCACAGCCAGCTGGATAATAAGAATGAAATGCTACAATCTGTGTCATTAAATGCCATCAAACGCTCTCTGTTCAAACCATAAGTGCACATTTATTTTTCATATGGAGTGAATGCTTATTAATTGAATTACTATTCAGTTGCTTGGGGAATGTGAGGCGGAGCAGTGGGTGCAGATCCAGACCGTTTGGAAGAATAAACACACAAAGTCGCATCAGATTCCTGTCTGTTTCGCGGCAATTTACTAATGGAAGGAGAGTTCTTCTTTCTTAAAGATTTTTTTAATGCATAGACACCTTTATTTGACGGTGGATAGACAGGAAAGGGGAGAGAGATGGGGGGTTTGACATGCAGTACAGGTCCTCCGGTCGGACTCGAACCGGGGTCCACTGCGTTCGCGGCATGCGCTCTAACCACTCAACTACCTGCGTGCCCAGGGGAGGAGAGTTCTGAGATTACTTTTACGTTTTTGGAATTAAAAAGTGGATTTATTTTCACTCCCATTTATTAACCTGACTGCAGCAGAGATGCGCAGCGGTGAATTCCTTTGTCAGGGTGTTTACGTACTGTAGTTTTGTCTTTAGTTTACTTGATGAATGTAACATTACAGAGAGGAGAGGGGAATACAAAAGACTAGAGTCTCTGGTGAGTGCTGAGGTTAGTCAGAACAGACCTGAATTCAAAAAGGCTCAAGTAGCTAATCTGGCTATCTGGAGCGAATAAACACTTAGAATGATGAATAAACAGCTCAGTTTAGTTTTGTTAAGCAACCTCCTGCAGGCTGAATAAGTCAATTAGAACTTTCTTTATGGCGGAGCGCTGATGATGAGAATGAAATGGATGTATGGCACTAAAACAAACTTTGTTTCATCACCATTTTGTGCACAAGGGTCGCCAGAATCAACAAATAAAAGTTCCTCGTAGCAGCTCTAAAGCACCAGGAGGTTTGTACTCCTCATTGGACAAACTTGGTAACATGAGGATGCCATCTTGGCCTCTGGGAAGCTCCTTCATTGAATTTTTACTATATTTCAACATGTTATAAATTGACAGACAAAAGGTAACAGATAATCCATCATTTGCAGAACTAATTTATTTCAGTTTTGATTTGCAGATATGTTAACATACACTACAAGTTGATACTGTGATGAGCGTTTACTAGCCAACAAATATTGACTATTTGATATATCGTTTGGAATGTGAAGTGGTAGATTTTTTGGGGTAAGCCAATAAAAACAAAACCATCATGTTGTTTCTGACATTTTACCTGCAAATCTCACCATGTCAAGTCAATCCTGTTAGGTATTAATTATAAACAGGAAGCAAAGCATGAAATTCAAAGACATAGCTGAGCAGGGGAAAGGCTGTAGCATCTCTTATATTCCCATAATGGCTTTCGTGTTGAATGAATAAATACTTTTATATGGCACCAACATGGATACAACAAAGGCACATTTCCGATATGAGATTGTTTGAGTGGTAAGCATAAAAGAGGAAAACCGATGATTGCAGTCTTTGTATTTGAGGCTATCTGGCACTAACATATGCCAGCTGAACTGCAGGGAGACGTGGACGTAAAACAGAGCCGTGTGCAAATTGAGAAGCCGGATGTTTGAAGTGGCAAAAAACCTCTCGCACTCACTCTTGAAGCCTGACCTTTACTGCAGCCCACCAACTGCTCCACGCACTCTGCGTTCATAGAGATAATCACCTCACAAATATGTGTCTGGCCCTCCACACACGGGTTCTTTTGAATCTCACCAGTGGCACACACATGTGATAAATGATAGGCCTCATTTCACTTTATTAGCCCACCAAGAGGCTTGGAGGACGTGTGGCCTTTTTTTCCTTATTCTTGTGTTTACTGTGGTTTCTCTCGCATCAGATTGAGAGATGGGGGTTATTGTGGGAGTGAGGGGGAGGGAGGCAGCCTTCCTCTTCATGCTGGTTTCCTTACAGTCCCCTCTTATTAATGAGAGCCTCTAAACTTCTGTCTTAGCAGGAGGGGAATAGAGTTCGGCAATGCCCCAGCAACTCCTAACAGCGCTCTATCAACTAAAAGACACAAGGCAAATGGAGATAGAGGAAGGCATTAAATCTAAAAATAGTGGAGCATTTTTCTCCTACTAAGTGAGGAAAAACTGGGTTTCATCCCTGCATGGAGCACAGTGACAATGCAAAAATACTGACAAATACCCAAAATGACAGCGCTGTTATTCAACTGTGTTTGATCACAGCTGAACATTAAGCTGCATGTTGATGTGAGGAGTTATTTCAGAGGGGCTGGCAGAAGTCGGAGCCTATAACAGCAGAGAGGGCTCGGTGCAGAGATGTCCCTTTGTTTGTTTAAAGGGCAGGAGAATCGATGGCCCCGTTTTTTGAGGCATGGCTCTGACCTCTCGTAGTGGCACCTGTATCAATCACGGGCCGGCTTCGTTCTCTGCCTCACTGCTCGTCACATTTGTCTCCCGTGCTCGCGACCGTGGACGGAGGCTGTCTATCTACTCTCAAAATGTCAGTCGACACTTCATGCCAGCTGTCAGCTGACACTGAGTAATGCACAAACAGCTTTAAAATGTGACCAAAAAACAACTCTCGAGGAGAAATCTATTGGAGGAAGAAATTGATTTTGGTGGAAGATTTAAGGGTTTGCTATGAGGCTGTGAGGCCAGAGCAGGAAAAATGAGAAGCCAAAACTCTCAGTTGAATAAATGTGAAGTAAGTTAATAATATTCTGACAGCTAACAGCTCTTTCTGCTGAGATTGAAAAGGTAAAATTATTCAGATGTGGTATTGTTTTTGTTGTCTTGGGAAATGCAGGCTGAATTTGAATAAACAGCATGAAAATCCAATTTCCATAAAAACACTTGTTTTTGACTAATCTGTGGGTCTTATTTTGGTTGGAACACCTGTATGTTACCCTGCAGATGTTACCATCAGACAAAGTTAGCATAAATGCTCCAATCTAATAAACTTGATTATATGCTGAGTATGTAGATTTTATTTTAGCTCTAAAAAACAATTAACATGGCTGTGTATGACACAATGTCTTTTTTTATGTTCCGAATACCAGCCACAATAAATCAAACGGAAACAAAGAACAACAAAACTGATTTATCTTTTGCTTGCCGATCTACATTTTTATGTGGCTGAACCAAAAGGCAAGTTTCTTTTGGATGAGATGAGGTGCAGGCGAACCTACTGTAGATGTTTGTGAACACATCAAAGAAGGAAAGTTCCCCCAAACTTTTTCATCTCATTTTAAGATGCAGATGACTTGGAGGCTGTTGAATATGTATCACGACACATAAGCGCCTGTTACACAGACCCTCAAGAAAACAAAGTCAAGACCAGACAGAATCGTCCAAGGGGGCATTTTGATGGAACTGCCCGTTAACTCGCCGTGGAAGAAACCAGCCCACTGCGTTGATTGATTGGACCACGGTTAATCTGTATGTATGGCCAACCCTTATGAGGCCACATTGTAATCAGCCAGCCAGTTCTCAGCGATCCAGGACTCCTGTCTTAGCTTGAAAGAGAGGGATGATTCCCATTATGGAGTAATTAGTCTTGTTGTCACCACCAGACCTTGACAGTGAATCTACTTGCCGGGGCTCTAAAGGGATTTGGGTGTTTGTGACTGCTGAATCAGAATCAGTATCGCCTTCACTTTCCAAGGACGACGCCCTCAGATTTATCTCCTGAACAGCAGCGCAGATGTCACAGCCGTCAGCTGTGACGAGTTCTGTCAGCCCAAGTTCCTGCTACAGTGTCATCTTATTTCTTCTCACGTGCTACTTGGCAAACCAGTACGACTTTATTTTGAGTGTGAGAACTGCTGATTAACACTTTTAAAATGTCAGCTCTGTCAACCTGCTCTTAGATTTGACAGGTTTAATTCAGTTTGCCTTGTTATTATATTCAGTTTGATGACAGGACGCATCTGCTTTGTTATTTTAGCAGTAGGAAGTGAATCTGCTCTCCTGTATGGTCCATCGGTTATGATAGCCCCAATATGTTTGACTGAATCTTCATTATGTCAGGAGTGCAGTGATCGTCTAAGCAGGCATGGAGACAGAACGGGTTTAGGAGTTTGTTTATTCTGCCATCTGACTTTAAAGACACAGTAGCAGCATTTCCATCTACTTGTCAAGTAAATTTGAAGAGAACTTATGAAATGTCGCAAAAAAGAAATCCACATGGTGCAGCAGGTTTTGAGAACTTATTCTGTGAAAACAGCTTCCTGCCTAAGTGAAAAACGACGTGAGAGCAGTCAAACAATGGGCTCCGTAAAGCCGAGCCTCAGATTCAGGAGAGCAAACACCAGTCTGTCTTACTTACCAGCTTCGATTCAGAACTATAATTACAGCCTCTTTGTCAGCACATTCTCAATTCCGTATTCTTATGCATGTCATATGGTTGAGGGAATGGTGCACCAAAAGGCTGTTATGATGTTCAAAACATAGCATTTACTTTAGCTGATATACAGTTTTTTTAGGTGGTACTCATACATATATATTTAAGTACCTCACAAAACCCCACGTCAACAGATCCAAACCATCCTTAACATAAGTAACTGAGACGTCTGAAGTAATGTGTTATTTCCAGTGTTGGGCATGTTACTTTAAAAAAGGAATTAGTTATAGTTACTAGTTACTTCTTCCAAAAAGTAACTTAGTAACGGAATTACTCCACTATAAACGTAACTAGTTACCAGGAAAAGTAACTACTGCATTATTTTTAATATTCCCCCTTTTGATCTCGGCATTCGTTTCAGCATACTCCGCATCCATGTATTTAGAAAATGTCTCTCTGCATGGCGGACCGGCACCTGTTCTCCCCGATAGTTTTGCCAGTGAGTGCTCTGAAGGAGTCTGAGTCAGCTGCTGATAACAGGAGCATGTTCTCAACAACATACCTGTCTATCATTGCATTCAGTTCAGTCTGTGTCAAGTTTTTGTGAAGCTGGAGCAGAAAAATCCAGCTGTAGCAGCCTGGACAGCTCCGTGTCCTTCTTTGTTAGCGGAGCTCACGTTAGCCACACCTGGTCTGCTGACATCATCAACAGTGTCAACAGCGGAGTTTTTGGCCACTAGTTTTGTAGAAGCGTGTGCTGTTGAGAGATGATTCATTAGATTAGAGTTGCTTACAACGGATGTAGACAAAAGAGATTAAAGTAGTGTCTGTATTTCCACTTTGAAAACGTTAACTTTCCCTCCGGACTCGCCTTGCTGCAGCTGACCTCTGCTAGTTTGTGTGTGCGAGGCTGCTGTGTGCGTGTGTGGTGTGTGTGTAAACTGAACACTGCCTCTGATTGGCTTACGAACTCTCACTCTACCTTAGAGAGCCAATCACCATCACTTGTGCGGTTGTCCCGCCCCTCCCTCCTCCCACGCAGAGCTTAAAAAAAATTATAAAATAAAACAGCTTTGCAGCTCTGGTGGCTGAGAGCCGAGTCGGATGACAACAGCTTCAATGAGCAGCTTCAGTTTGTAACGTGCCACATTTAATAGTCGGTAACGTCATTGTAACAGTGGAAATAGTAATTAGTTACTGAAAAAAAGTAACGCCGTTAGTAACGCCATTTATTATAACGCCATTATTCCCAACACTGGTTATTTCAACCAAAAATCACAATGTTACAGTCCAACAGTTGTACTATGTCGTTAAATGTGAAATGTTTGTCAGCAACCCATTTTGAAAGTCTTACTGGGAATTGCATATTTAGTATTTTTCAATAATTTGTTTGTGCCTTTGTTATGAGAGCGAGCGAGAGAGAGAGCGAGATCCAGGAAAGAGCTGCCGATTGGAGTCAAATGTGAGCCGGTGCTTTCATAGCGCCCCTATTACAGTTAACTTGACCATTGTCAGCTCCAGTTTTGTCATTCATGTAAAAAAAACAGCGAGAGCATCATAGTTTGAAGCTCAGTGTCACTGACTAAATGCAGCATTTGACGAGTTGGTAATAAGAACATGTTGTTGCGGCTGTTCGCACTGGTCGAGTTGTGGTTTACATTGACCGGACTGCTGCTGTATGTTATCTGATTATGAATCTATGTATATTTCAGATTGTGGATATGAGTTGAATAATGGCGAGAAAAGTGTTTTTGCAAAAGTGTCATGATGTCATACGGGAGTTGAGTTCTGACCTTTTTCGATCACTTCATAATTTTTTCCTTTTAGACATTTGTGCGACCATTTCTCACAATCAGCATATGAATTCTTGAGTCAGGTCCAAAAAAACTGTTTGGTGAGGTCACATTGACTTTGAACACCAATATCTAATCAGTTTATCCCCGAGTTAAAGTGGATGTTTGAAGAAATTCCCCCCAGGTGTTCCTGAGATATGACATTCTGAGACAAACAGACGCATGAAAACAAATGATTTCATATCTGATGCATTTGAAACACATGAGAGCCAGATGATGTTGAAAGGCCGTGGTCAGAGCTATGAATCATATCATATACTATATGAATCACATGACGGTGGCTGTGGCTCTTACAATAATATTTTCTCTCAGAATGAGCTGTAAAAGGACTGAAGGCTGAGGGCTCATCCGTCAATCTCCAGGGATCAAATCTGAGAGTCTCAGACTTTTGTCTTTTTCTTCCAGCCCCTTCAGTCTCTTTGTTCTGAATCTGTCAAGCGACAGGCAAACGCCATAAACAGACTTCTTTGTTTCACTATTGTAGATGTATCATTTATCTGAAACTGGCACTTTTCTTCTATCAATTTTATCAAGTCTAAAAAGAAACCTCAAAATCGTGTCTTGAATAAATAATGTAGCTGCTCTAAATTGGAGTTAAACTCTTTAAATCATCCCCAGTGTACATGTATATGCCATTACTTCAAGTTTTAACACCTTGCAGTTAGTTCTGCAGTGTCAGTATATCTCTGAAGCTGAAGAATATCAGACACTCGAGTCAATTATTTTCACAGCTCTTATTGAAGACTCCAGCGCTCGCCTGTAAATGGCTGTAATTGCCACGTTTAAGGTGCAGAGTTATATTTGAGATTATGCCTCTCTGAGGATGAAGTCAATTTCCCTACAGGGTCGTCACACAGTGGAGATAAGGATTTTTGCAGCGGGAATACTTTACAGCTAATGTACTGTAGCTTCTAGTTTCACCTCTGTAATTCTCATATTGATTTCAACTTAATTATTCCTCTCCTGTGAGACAAAATCCATCTGGTGCTTAATGAGAGCACTTCATGTGCAAATGGACTCGTTGTGGCTCTGAGACATCTGTGTGAGAGTTGATGTATCCTAAAAACTGGAAATATCTACAGACAGATTCCAGACGATGTCATCATGGGGCAGAAAACAAATCAGAATTAGTGAGAGTTAAAATCAAACATGCAAAATTGTTTTTGTGCCCCCTAAAAAAATGCACAAATTGCAGATGTACCCCTGGAAGGACCTTCCTTGTTAGCTCTTAATTAGTTATTAACATCTAACAATCTGTCCTAAATTTGAATAAGGTGTTTGATAGTTCTGCACAGTGTGGGAGAAACACAGATTTTAAGCTAAGGCGCAGTTTCACGAATGTTTAGAGTTTATGTGCAGACGGGTGATTGATGACTTGGGATGGAGAATGCATGACATTTATGCTTACAAATTAAATCACGCAAGTCCCATTTCATGATCCCCTACAGCTGATAAATAACATCTAAATCCTGTGCTGACATTTTCTTATGAGTGACATTTTGCCTGTAAAAAGGTGCTAATTCTAGTTATAATAATTGTCTGTATAAAATATGGACATAGCCTCTGGGCCTGAAACGTGATGCCAATCACAAGTGCCTTAAACCAGCAGTTTTTCTAATGGCCAGCAGGGGGCGACGTCACTGGTTTTAAATAGAAGTCTGATTGTATGTAAGCTTATGAGAAAATGACCCTACTTCTCACTTGATTTATTACCTCAGCAACCACTTTCCTCAAGCGGTTGAGGTCTAAACCGAGCCTGTCCTCACCAACAATCATACAGGTAGACAATGTTTGTTGTTAGGTGGCGACCTCTAGAGGATCAATGATTATTTCAGCTGGAAAGGAGAAAGTAAAGCAGGTAGTTTGAAGAGTGAAAAGTCCGTAAAGGGAGGAGGTCGGGGATGGACTGTGGTCTTTCGCAGGACTTTCAGTCAGGAGATAGATGTTCGTGTCCAGTGTGAACAGTTAGTTCATTCACCCTACTAACACAGAGAAATTACATCATGTACATAAAGTAAGGTACTCATAGGTGAGTTCATAATGGAAGATAAAGAAACAACATGGTGATTTCATGGTAGTCCACAAATCAATGGGTAATTTCACGTTTGGTTTATGCTTGGTAAATCAATCAATCTTTATCTATCATGGTAGCTTTAATAATTGAGATATCAATAAACTAATACTAAGAACATAATACATATCAAAATCTATCCATCTATCCATCCATCCATCTATCCATCCATCCATGTGTGTTGGTTGTAGGGGGAGGTTCTGAGGTTTTTGTCACTACCTACCAGAGCTAATTCACTAGTTTGGGTAAGCATCATTACTCTAACAAGCTACTGTTTCTCATTCAATTTCCACATGTCGTGTTAGCTTGAGGTTTTAGAAATGTTGGCATCACACAAATTTACCTCTCTAACATTTGACTTGGTTTCCAGCGAGTTGCCTCATCTTTAGATACTGAAAATGTCCATTTATAAGCCATCATGACGTTGTAGCAGTTGAGTTTTCTACCCTGCATCGTCTATTGTCTTGTGGAAGTGGGTCAGGCCTACCTGCTGTGTACCGCTGTTGGCTATTATTTCTTTTCTTGAGATCGAATGCAGGACACAAAGTGAGATTTTCTAACTAGGTCTGAGTGTAAGGCACAAAATTAGCACCTGCCAACGGCCAAATTCTGGTAAAATATGCAAGTGGCTGGCAGATTTGCTTCACTTACCAGCCAGAGAAACAATGGTTATCTATTAAGTAGCTGAAAGTTGAAGATTCATTCGCAATTTGGCTGGTTGGCAACAAAGTCAATTTTGCACCCTGCCTGTTAAGACTTCAGCTTGGATTAATGCTGCTGTCTTCATGCCTGTCTGACGGTAACGATCAATGTGCTGTGATGGAAGCAGCGATGAAGAGACGAGGCTCGGGTAAGAACATAGAAATTCTCATAATCATTCTGTCAGAGTAAACAAAAATATTTCAAAAAGCTTTGTTTGACATAAGTGGCAGTGTTGCTGCTCTGCTCCTTTTTCCGGATGTACTAAATCAAAGCTGGAGCATGCAGCGGTAATTGTAACTGAATGGCACCGCAGCATAAAAAGCCTCCTTTGAGCTGATGTATTGTATTTCAACATATCACTCATTGTCGCAGCAGTTCTTTCTGCTGAAGCTGCTCAGGCAGTACGAGGCGTGGCGGCCTTGAGGTGACAGAAAGTGCTGAGTTACTTTTCCCGGCTTTCATTGTGTTTACTTGATCCCCATCGAAAAAAATCCAGCTGCACTGAAAAAACTCCAGCGTTTCCCTTTGACGGATGTTTCACGGCAACATCGACAACAAGTGTCAAGCTCAGATTTATGGTTTTCTGCAAGCATCTCAATGAGGCCGAAAGAGAAAATATTTCAAAGATAACAAAACAATGAAGCCTGCTGGATGTCCAGAATCAATACAGTTTGTTTCAAGTTGAAATCATTGTGTGGGGAGGTCATTGATTCCCGATAGGTGCAGGACTCACTACAGTAGCCCCTGCATGTAGCATCACTTCTCTCTCTAATTGTCTCTCTAGGTGCTACTTAATAAACATAACCATCTGTCTTTTTAAATTAGTTTAGAAGTGCACGCTGAAAATAAAACAAAAACATGAGCACGTCATCCCAGAGGCCAGCTGCATTAACACATCAACAAGCCCATCAACGGTCCATCGGCAAACTGTAATGTCCTCCTACATCACTGACTTCAGTGTTCTGACGCAGCTGACGAAGACTGACAGTGGCTCTGCACATCAAGAAGTTTTTACTGCCTGTCAGCTCCAGTCAATCCACTTCAGAAAGTTCTAAGACGGGAGATGGGTATTGTTGAGTAAATATGCTGTTTTACCTTGATGCTACATCAAGGTAAAACCTTGTTAACAAAGGTTATATTTATTGAAGAAACAAAACCAATTGGCTTGGTCACTGATGAGGGAATGTGGGATTTAACCTGGGAATGGGAATCAGAGGGAATGTGGGGAAATGCAGACAGCAGACACAGCTTGTTCTTCTGTGGCAGAACTCATCAGAAATGTTTTTCTATCTCTCATTAAGTAACTGTTTTTCAAGAAACGCAAAAACCACCTAAACCACCCGGTTTCTTTATGTGACACGAGCCAGGGCTGGTACCACGGCAATTTTTGGAGGCAGGGACCTGTGACTGCTCCTTGCAGAATCCTCCTGGATAACACTGTTTGTAAAACTTTTTTACTGTTTTATGTCTGGACAGGCAGAAACTGTTTTAATCAGTTTTTCACTGATCTGAAATGTGGTTTTGTGTGTAAGAAAAACATAAAATCATAGAGAAAGCTTTGCGTTTCGAAATACTCACTTAATGTTTCTCAAATTACCAGACACAACAATTCTCACCTGTTTCTACCATCACTAAACGAGCACCTAACAGATGAACATGTGCAAGACGCCGGTGTGAAATTAATGATTTAACACAACCTGTTAAAATGGAGCTACAAGGTCTTATTAAAAGGCCAGGAAGCAGCTCTTTCACATCTACAGTACATGAAAGATGCTCTGTATAAATATGGCATGTTATAAATAACAAAGCAGAATTCAATTAAAATAACAGCAGCAGTAAGAGGGCGATACACCCCATCATTTTTCTTTCTCTCTCAAACATTTCTGCAGTTTGTCGCCTTTTAGTTTTCCCTCTCTCCTTCAAAGCAGCTGCTTCCTCCTATCATTAATTGTGTCTCTTGTGTCGTCTCTCTCTTGATCTCACTATTTGTGCGTGTTGTTTGCCTAATGCTTCTTTCAATTATTGATGGCTCCTCTGGATTTTAATCTTTTATATATTAAAAGTCAATTTACAGGGAACATGAATGCATTAAACACCCACAACTATTCATTTCCTCTGTTTCAAAACAAGAGCGGGGAGCACATGCAATGTTCTTTTACTGGAGTGAAGTGTACATACAAAAGAAAGACTATTATCTTTGGATTAATGTGCAGCAGCTGTTTCACCCTGAAAGTATTACAGCATTACAACAGTGTCCTAGTATAGTGAGCACAGTATGGAAACATAATGCCTCCCAGACTCGTCTGCGAGTGTAGATTTCAGTTCAGATGTTCTGCTGTACACCGTATTTCTGAAGGTACAAGGAGAGCCTGCTGGCTTTTTATTAATAAAACAGAAATCACCTGATTACAGCTGTATTTCATCTCCAGTACAAAAGGAGAAGAGTGACGCGCAGCTACGACAAAAGATAAAAGACACAGAAGAATATGGGCCTCGTCACAGCGGGAGGCAGAGGAGGGTTTCTTCTGGGCCGTTAGTGGAAAATGTCATGACATGGTTCTCAAAAGTTTTCAATGAGGAAAGGTTGTATTTGAAAACTTTATTACAGTTTGAAGAAAAGTACTTATCTGAAGCATTTTCCCACTTCAAATAACACAAGATGATTCGACCCGCGGCAATGTTTATGGAAGCTTGTACTGTAGGGTTCCACGGAGACGCCCAGTGACCGCTTGGTTTTTCTAAGGAAAATCCTTGACAAACAGGAAACGTGGGCGTGATGCGTCTTTGGCAGGACACATGAGGGAAAAACAACCTGGGCAAACTGACCTCAAAGACACCAAAGCAGCAAATGAAGATGATGCCAAAAATTCATCACAAAGCGGTATTATTTCAAAAGGCACAATCTGTGATCCAAACCACAAACATAAACAGCCACCTCACCACGAAAAACACAACAAGGAAACCCGGTATGACTCCGTTGTCAATGATGTTCCTGTAAAGCCAAATAACATAAATTGTGATCAGCCGAAAATCCAAAATCAAATGTTTCTTCCTTTCAACCATTGGCTGAAAACCGTCATCTTCAAATACAGGATGAAAAATAGCAAATAGCAAAAGAGTAAAAGATCAAATAGATAAAACTGTTTGCCTTTTGCATAAATGGCACTATTTTGATATATATAGCTATAAAGTGGCTCTATGTTTTGCTGTGGGTGGGAATTAAGCACAAATCTACAGTATGAAGCTAAACTGTAAGTAAGTTTGACCCTGATGTTGATACAGCTCACAGCTGATGATGCTAACAGACTAATCAATGTGATTGACAGGTTTAGCAGCATGCTAACACTTGCTAATTAACAATAAACACAACATACAGCTGAGGTTGACAGGACTGTTATTAATTCTGCAAGGTTGACAGTCATGTTTACAATATAATAATATTAATTTATTCTAAACACTGTCATGGGTCACCTTGACACTGACAGCTGACAACACTGATGCAAAAAAGCTGCACAAATATAATCTAAGTGCAGAGAATACATGCCAGTTTGTCAACTGTCTGAAGCACGATTTGTTAACTTTACACACACTTTTAAACAAAATTCAACATGTAATTAAGCCTAATTAAAGGGTCCTGTACTGCATAGGAGTGTTAGACTAAAGACAAATAACTAGCATGTCATGCGTCACGAAACATAGTTGATTTAAGTTAAAAAAAGACAGTACTGGAATATAATCAGGCGCAAGTACTAGTACAAGTTACTCGTTCTTTACTTGGGTTTTTCCATTTCAAGCAGCTTTATACTTCTGCTCCAGCACATCTCAGAGGAACATATTGTACTTCTACTCCACTACATCTCTGACAGCTTTACTTAGTAGTTACTTTTACATCATTTCAAACCCTTCAGTGGCTGTTTTTCTCATCACTGCTCATCACGGTTTTTAAAGATACCTGGCTCTCACAAGACAGTGATGCTACAAGTACATGATGATTTTATAGAGTATGATGCATTGCTGCAAAATAAACTGCCCAGCAGTACGTAGAGTAGTTCAAATGATCTTAAACTTAAACATCTACGGTAAAATTCGACATGATGCAGTAATATTGATCCAGAGACGTAATTGTAAAAGATTGACCGGGATCATTTTATTGCACAATGAGTACCTTTACTTGTAATACTTTGAGTCCATTTTGCTGATTGTCCGTCAGATTCTTTTTGTTCTCTTTTGTTGGCTCTGAAAAAGGCTGAGAAATACTGCTCTGTAGCAATCAAAGCATAAGTTGTCCAGTGTCAGATTAAGTAAGGTTCTGAATGCAGGACTTGTAGTTCAGTAAAGTATCAGAACACTTTTTACACGATTGCTCTGTGATGTGTTCCACTAATTCACCAGTACGAGTTTATATCCTGTGACATTTAATAAAGTAGATACCTGCTGTGTTGTTTGCCCTTATCTCTACATCTGAGGTTAAGAAAAGCATTTTGATGTACAGGCTTTATCTCCTTGTACTGGAACAATTGTGGTAGTCTGGTTTGTTAGAGCTCAGTGATAAAAAAGCCCAACATGCTGATAGATGATATTCCTGCTCTGTGGTTACAGTCTGTGTCACATGAGCGTAAATAACACCCTCTTGAAATGATTTGCCCTCATCTTATCTTCTACAGACGCACACTCATCCTCACAGGGTCACTCTTGTCAGGGTGTCTATGATTAAATGGTTAAAGAGCACAAAAGCCACGATTGCAGCGCGCATTCACCGGATTTTAAAAGGGATGTGTGAGGTTATATTACCGCTGTCAAGGTCAGCGGTTTGAAAGGGCGACAAAGTGCATTATGCACACCTCCATTTGGCTCCCAGCTCCCCTGAGATCTGAGAAAATAAAATTACCCAACATCTCAGATTGTGGCATTCAACAAAAAGCACTTGTGCACGCATTTATTCAAGTATTTACTCTCAGATGCCGTTTCCAAAAGGTCAAAAGGGGATTTTTATTTTTTGTCCCTGTGGATGTGTTTCAGTGTCTGTTTTCTCTCAGCGATGATGAGAGAGCACAAATCTCGCTGTGATAGAGGGCAGAGTAAGAGTGCAGCTTTTACAGCTAAAGCGTTTGGACGGGCATTTTCCCTCTGTGGTGCAGAGGTTGTGTTTGCCTCAGTTTAGCTTATCATTCATGTCGAGTTGTTTTAGATAAAGGCATAAATCTCAGTGGCTCAGTGGCAACAAAACAAAATGGGAAGGTCACACGAAAAGTCTTTTAATGTTTCATGCACCCTTGACATTCCCTTTGTTAAGCTGCTTTTGACAGTTTTGAATAGACGAGACTCCTATCTACAAACATTGCCTATTCAAAAATCCATATTTAATTTTGAATACATATATATTTTCTTTTGCAGCTCAAGGTTACTGGCTCCATGAAACAGTGATGATGTAGGACCTGTTAATGGATTTCACTCCTAGCAAAGACTCCCCTCGGTCATACCAGTTTGCATTTGACAGCTGATTTCTCTTCAGTCTGAGATTATGTCTTTCTGATGTTCTGGTTTCTGAATGAAGCTTTTCATAATCTAATAAACTGGTCAAATCTTTCCTGATTTATGGCGAATGTCTATTCCATTCAATCTCCACAAACTGGAAAGCAAACCAGCACAGTTGAATTCAGTTTAATTGAGGTATTTATGTTGTTTTCACCAGTTATGTGGTGCACATCCTTCCTGCACTATCTTCCATTTAAATCAGTTGCTTATTCAACAGGGGCTGAGGTTCACAGGTTGCAGCCACATGGTGGGCGTCTTTGGTGCTCATGTGGCAGTGAAAAATCACATTTCATTCTTCCTCATCTAAGAAAAGACACATTGTACCGGCCACTACGGACCCCAAATATTCTCCAGCTACCCATTTCTCACCATGGTGATAAATGTGATTAAATGTGGTCTCTGTGGTTCCCCTTGCTTATGTAAGAGGAACCCGTTTTAGATTTAAAGACCAAAACTCCTGAACTGTGTTTGTGAATGAGGAGTGAAAAGGAAAATATGGTGCGCTTTCAAATTAGTCATACTTGGCAGAAAATTCTGTTTATTGGTTTTGCTAATGTCTGGAGTTAGTTCCAAACATGACAGTGTTTTTAGTCTAGTACACTCTCACATTTCACAACACAAAATGTTTGTCATTTCTAGAGGTACAAACATCAGAGAACACACATGTTATTATAAAGTGGCCATCTTCTAAAAATGATTGTGACCATTGTGAAGCATTGTGGAGCTGAGTCAGGTCAGATGAATAGACAACTAATAGCTAGCATCACTCGAGGTGCTGGACTAACCCTATGTCAGCTGTAAATGTCTGTCTGTGACGGCGTGTTTTGGGTTTGAATCCTCATCAAGAATCACCTCTGGTGTCCTCCAGCTTCACTTGTCCCTTTGAATTGTCGAATGAATGCAGACGTGGCCCTAAAACAACCAAGTAAGTAAATTGTGAGAAAGTCACTTGCAGGAAATTCATCAAAGGATTTGTTTTCCAAAATACTAAAAGGAGTTTAAATAGCTCTGCTTCCAAAGTAATTATTATTATATTACTCAAAGCATCCTCAGGTGTCTAAGAAAGGAATGCTAATTTTAAAAACCTAGAGGCTCTTTATTTTTTAAGATAATGGTCCTCGGCACTAAAGAACATTTTTCTTTTTGATTTCTGTAGCCTGGAGTGCTGCTATTATTACATCCGCTGCTAATAACGACCTGGAAAGTAACAATACAACCAAAATTCACATCACCACTCTTTTCTTCCCCGTTCCATCTCCCAGACTCTCCAACTGTCAGTCTATCATTGTCTTCCTCTTGCTATAATAACAAAACGAGGCATTTAATTATCTCAAGCTGAATGATCAGAGTATCTAAAATGTGCTTTGTAATTGTGCTGCTGCCTTTTTTTTTGTAAATGTCATTTGCCAAAGACCCAAATGCCATTTTCCAGTAGGTGTATGTGAAATTGCTTCCTCTTTATTTTAGCCATTCATTGTGCTATTGCGGCTATTGAATGTCTTCCCAAAGGGGCAGATCCATCCATTTTGGGGGGGCTGAATAGATGCATCGCTATTAGGCTGCTGCAGGTCTTTATGAGCGCGACACAAAAGTTCACCTTCGTCACACAGTGAACAGGAGAAAAGAGGAGCTCACGCCGAGTGTCATTCATCCTCTGAGTGCTTTCTTTAAAGGTTAGACTCCAGAGATAAGATGAGATGTGTGAATTGGTTATGATTGTGCGACAGTAAGTCAGGAAGGATTTGTTGGCGTTTCTCTCAGGCTCGAACTTGGTGTCTGGTAAAAGTTTCTGATTCTTATCTCAATTTCGTTTGAAGCTGAAAAATTGGTTCTCCATGTGACTGAAACTGTGAAATAATTGCGAAACAAATCGCTGCTGTAGTCAGGTTGATAGATGGGAGTGAAGACAAATCTACACTTGAGTATTTTAATATTCGCGCTGCGTCATTTGTGTCACCTGGCTTGTCTACTCACGTTTTTTTATATTGACTTTATAGCCTCGATGTGTGAAAGGTTCACTTTGCCATGATATTATGACATCGAGATGATATCGAGGTTCGAGGTTATCACATTGGGAAAGTCTCCCACCTTTGCAACTTTATATATACCTAATATAACCTTGACTAATTGTTTTTCATTTAATCACAGTTCAGTCCCTAGCGGTCATATCAGAGCTGTATTAAGCTACTACTATTGCAAACACAGCATATTGTTCCTGCTGCTCCTCCTAAAATCGATGTAGGTTTTATTGTGAAGCAGTCGCAGGAAAAACAATTTATTTTTCAGAGGCACTGACAACAATCATTCATCGAAGATGCATCTGCAAAACAAGACATGGTCATTTTCTGTATTTTGTAAATACTGACAAGGTGTGACACACCTAATCCTGAAGGCTGTGAGGGGTAAGAAGCCCATACTGTTTGGTCAAATGCTGGAACATTATCAAATCTGAAAATGTATGTTGCTCAGTGAGACGGCTTTGGAGAACACAAACTGAATTTTAATACTGTGCAAAGATGAATATATTGTCTCGACTGTAGACTGTGTTGAAGAACTCCATTCCTCTCAGTGAAACACTCATCCTCTTATCCGACTAATTGGAGAAAATGAGAAGGAGGGGAAATGTTTTCAATACAATTGCTCATTTGCAAGAAACGGAATGGAACTGATTGTTGGAAATTGCTTATTTTTAGACATCTTACTCTCATTATGTCTTCATTCCGTATGCTGGAGGGGAATAAAATAATTGTCAAGGACATGTTCTTGACAGACAAGTCAGTCCTCCTCAACCACAGTGTGAAGCTGAGTCAGTAAGTCTGGGAAGAGTGGATTAGATGGAATGGGGCTGGTAGTTCTGCTCAGAATAAACATTAACTGGAATTTATGTTTAAGTGTACCGCTCACATCGAGGTTATTTATGAGGCAGGGACAATGTTTACAGAATATTAATGGGGCACATTGTACTGAAACTAAGCGAGACGGCAGAGTTGTCAATGTGCAGCTTCATGTGGTCCATTTAACTGATACAGAGGATTCAGCCACAGAAAGAGACACTGTCAGCACGATGGATTTGGAAAAAGTTAACTCTGAAACTCTGGTAATTACAGACACCATCTCCTACACTTGGTGTCTTTTTTAATTGATATAGTAGCCCACCACTCCCAGGAAACACCTTCAAGCTGGAAAGCTCCACATTTCACAATTTACATCAAGTGGCAACTTTCAGTCCAAGAAAGTAAGTGAGGTGCCCTTTATGTGAGAAGTACGGCAATGAAAGATGGGAGGACTGGAGCTCTAAAGCCAGTGTTTTTAAAGTTCTGGCTGTCTTTAACTTCTGAGCATGGCGACCAAGTTTTCTTTCAAGGAGAGGTTTGGCTTTTTTTTTTTTTTAAATAACTTGCAATAAATGCACGTATTCACTTTCTTGCATAACGGTCGGTTGATAGGCTGCCATTCTTGTGTCTGCGTGTTAATTTGGGACCTACAGCCAGCAGCTAACATAGCTTAGCACAAAGATTGGAAGCAGGGGAATCACTTGACTCTGATTCAAAAATGTTTCAGTCTAATAAAAGCAAGAGGGAGGCAGTACATTGCTGTAATGCTGGACTTGAAGAGTGACACTAGTAAAAGTTGTCCCAAAAAACTTTTCAGGCCCATAAATTCACTTTAAGCAAATAATTCAGGAGCATCAAACTCCATTGTGATCTCTGCTCTGAGTAGAATCCTGAATGAATAAAAACACTGAATACGTGACGTAGATTAACAAGTAGCCGTCATCTAGTGTCAGAACCAGGCTGATGAGGACCCACTGTTGAATGCATAATACGAGACCGACTGCATGACCGATTCTGACTTTGGGAACCTTGTCCAGAATCCTAAATGATGATTGCAGTGCAAATTAACCAACCTAGCTGACTCACAATGCATGGGACTGCTGTCTTAAATAAGATGGAAATTATGGTGGAGTGAGTCAGGACAGCAATATACACTCCTCAGAACTAGTCAGGAATTACTATATCCAAGTATTTAACTTGATTGTTTATTCTGTGACATATGACTTCATATTTTGTGTTTTGGTCATATTTTTGGTCCCCAAAAATAATGCGACACATTTCAATTGACTTTAATTTGTATCGACATATATGCACATTCATAGTCATAACTAATTTTGAGTAGTGTACAGCAAATGGCTGTATTATTGTTGAGAATCCCTTTTTTAAATATCCTCAGACCTGCAACAATTAATCAATGAGTTGACAAATTAAATTAATCGCCAAGACAAAAAAAGTAAATACATCCTGATTCCATTATTTTAAATGTGAATACTTTCTGGTTTCGAGACCCTTCTATAACAATAAACTGAATAACTTTGGGTTTTGGACAAAACATGACATTTAAGGAAATCATCTCAGCTTTTGGAACCACACATTATTCACCATTATCTGACATTTTATAGACCAAACAACTAACTGATTAATCCAGAAAATAATCAACAGATTAATCAACAAGGAAGATTTTTGGTTGCAGCCCTCAGTAGTAATTAATAACCAGAGAAAGGCAACAGAATGATTTCCCCAACATAGGGAGTAAAGACGTCAGTGATTTATTGTGTGGCAACCTGAAATTCTCTGGACGTAAATAAGTAATTGCCAGAAAGGTAAGAAGAGGCAACAAAATCACAATTTCACATAGTGCAGATGTCTAGAATCCTTAATTTTGTTGGGGGGCAATAGCTGTATGAGAGAAAACAGGATGCAGACTTTATGCAAAGCAGGTTTAGTGCATGAAATTGAACACTTTGCAGCCACTACATTCGATGCTCACAAGATACATTGGCAATCAACGGCTAACAGTGGAAACACCCCTGCAATATCAATCTTGATTTGCACAAGATGTGTCCTCTACCTTCTAAATTGTGCCCCGACTGGACCTGTTTGATGGAGTGCACATTGTGTTAGCAACAACTAGGCAGGTGGATTTGTTTCTCACCTTCTCCACTTAATGGCATGTGAAGTAAGCTGATTCAATTCCCAGTGCCCACACCTAGCTGAGTACACCACAGAAGGACAGTGCTAAAAGATTTATTGGACAAGAGCGTGTTTGTGAAAGTTTGCCGGTGGCTTGATGTAAAACATTTAAGTCAAACTGGCATAAAGTATATACAAGGTGAAAGAAGCAAATTGAGCCACAGTATTGTTAGTTAAGCAGGAGCTGAAAATGTTGCAAGAGACAGGAAAGTGATATGACCACGCCTCAGGTGATGTCAATAAATGCTTCTGAATCGACATATGGCAGAATAATTCTCTGACAGCTGCTGTGAGAACTAAATACTTTTGACTTCGTTCACAGCCAACAAAAGGAAGTAAACTGCATGTTTCAACTCGTGTTTCTGCAAGGTGTTCAGACCTAATCACATTTACGCTAATATGTCATTTATCAGCCTGTTTAAGGAAGAATGCTCATCGGTTGTCTCTGCAAGTAATCGACTCATAATTACATCTGCAGTGCCCGTTCAAAACATGCTGTTCGGCAGATTATCTGGTAACGTTAGGGGTTTTACAGATCCAGTTTTAAGCCTTCTGGACTGCCCACAGACTCATCTGGGCCACCCTGATACCATCAAACATTTTTGACATTTACCATGTAAAATTTGGATGATTACATCAGTACTTTGCAAACTCAACCATAACAACTGGTGAGAGTCTTCCTGAAGCAGCTGACGAGGCTGCCAAGCAACAGTAAACATTCTAGCCCTTGAGGCTGACGTTAGCTACCATGCTACGGTCGAGAAAAACTTTAAATCTCACTTCAAGTTCTCGCTGATGAATTAAAAAACTGTGGTGACAGCATCCCCTCATTCGCCCGGACTCTTTCAATCTTTCAATCTTTTTTTAATATTTTCTCAGCCACACGTTACTACAGCTGGTTATTGCACCATGCTAATCTCCATTATGTTTATGTCTGCTTCCCCATGCGATCACATAAGAAGGATCACATGTGAGCCCAGCTTCAGTCTGCAGAGCCATGAAGCCAGAGAACCAAAGCCCAGCCCTACCACTGCCCAGACCGATGTTCCCTGTTCATTCAAAATGTATTAATATGGGACGTGTCAAGCGTCCGCATTGCACCACATTCAACACTGCCTTCCCACTGCAGAAGGGACTTCAATGATTAATGATTCATCAACATTAAGAATTTAACCTATTCAAAGTGTAAAAAAATAAATAAATCTCTAATCAGAGAAGGGGATAAAAAAAAAACAAGAAGTAAAGTTATAAGTTACAATTACTTGCTTATCAAATAAAAAGAAAACAAAAAAACAATGAAACACTAACACCGGTATGAGAAAACGTATCAAATTTAAAATTTGGATCCCTATTCCTCAGCAACAAACCTGCCAAGTGTGAAGTAGATAGGACGAACACTTCTCAAGATATGTGAATAACAGACAGACACACAGACAGACAGACAGACAAAGACGCCTTCCTTTATAGTCAGACATGCACTGGTATGAATCTGAGAAAATAAAAAAATCCACCTTTGACGCCGTTTGCTCCAGTTACTGATAATGGGCCTTAAGAGGCATTTAAGTCATTTATAGCCTTTCCCTCCATACAAATCAGGGGAGTCGGAGGAATGACAGCAGCGTTGGAAATGTGCTCAGTGATGATTAACAGTCCTCCTGATTCAAGGCGATGTCTATGCCACCGTGTTGAACTCTCGGTTGCCATGTCTCATTATCCCCACCCCGCTAATGGAAGGAGGAGACAAATAATTCATCGGCCCTGATGGTGACACGGACCATAACAGGTCTCCTCAGGGGAGACTGAACAGCTTGTCAGTCAGAGGATGGAGGATGAGAAAATAAGCAACAGTAACATGCAGGTTTAAAGTGCTGTACGGTTTGTCTTATTACAATTCACACCAATTAATATACATTTAATCTGCATTTCTCATCTCCCTGTTTATGTCATTGTTCTATGTTTTAATCATTGTTGGGTGACTGTGTGAAAAATATGTATTTAGTTAAAAACAATAATCATAATAAGTATACTGCCTTCCATGTGTGAATGTAATAAACAGAAGGAAAGCATTAAAAAGAAGAACACATACCATTACTTTGAAGGTTATCTTAAAGCTGAATTTGCCTTCTGAGTTGTCATTAGTGCCATGTGTTGTGTTTGAGTCTTATTCAAATTCTGTGTATCTGCAAATTGCAGTAATGTTAATGCTTTGTGGGCTTCAGACGGAACAGCTGTTACCTGGGCAGCGGCTAATGGTGAAACAAATAAATAATAAACTGGATGGAGATGCAGCAGCTGTCAAACTGGCGGAGGTACAAATATGCACAGAGAGAAGAGAAATTAATTGGAGAAAAAGTAAACAGGCTGGAACTTATTCCACACTTGCAGACCCTAAACCAAACTATTTTCTGATTTTTCAGTTGAACCAATTTAAACCTCTGCTAACGTTTAATCGTTTGCATGTTTTGACTGGCTGTAGGTAGAAATAAACTCAATGGCTGAGTTTAAACGTAGTCTGTACAGACGCCGATGCAACAACACAAGCAAGTACACAGTTTAATTGAGTTGCAGTCTGGAAAAGCGTCAAATCTGTGGATCCAAACAGCACAGAAATGGACATAAAAATACAAAACCGTATTCTACTTTCCCAAACAGTGTCAGTTTCTCAAAGTTATTGTTTTTACCTCACTGTTATAAGGTAGGAATTCTCCACAGAGGTCACCACAGAAAGTAGAACACAAAAGAAATATTTCTGCATCCAGACTTTAAAAATTCTTATGTGTCGATGCCAAATCTTTCCTCACCCAGGCTCCATACTTAGTGCACAAGTTGGCTACTGGCAAAACTATTCGTTGACAATAGACAGCTCCAGAAAAGCTACTAAATGGACTATGACTGAAGATTATTTTACTAAAACGTCTAACAATAGCTTGGTGAACAAAACTGAGTAATACAAGTCAAAGTGAATCAATCTTAGGGCCAAGATATGCTAGATTAGAAGTTCTTATACATCAGGATCAGAACCTGATACTGAATTTTGGATCGGACCCAGCATGAGTGATTACAACTCATAATTTCAGACAGTCTTTCTTTAAGGACAATCACAGAGTTGCTCTCAGTTGTACACACCAACAGTGACAGAATAGGTGTGGAAAGAATGAAAAGAAGAGAGAGAAGTTCCAACATTACATTCTCACCTTCTCTGGCCAATCAGGGTGTGAAGTGGCTGTGAATGTCTTATTGTCACAGTCGCTCCGAGGCTGTTCTAATGGAGTACACTATACTAGCAGCTTTATCAACTGTACAACTGTGCAGCTTTGATCCAGGTAAGGTATTTGTTTTCTGTTGAGTATGTTTTGCTTATGCATACATACACACACACACAAAAAGGGCAGGGTGAGAAAAACAAATGCAATTTATAAGCTGTTTAATCAGCCGTAAACAGCAAACACTTAGCTATGATTCTCCCTGGCTGACCTCTCAGGAGAGATGACTTGTTAATGCGGTGCAATGCACTCGAGTCGAGTATCAAACCTTAGTGAACAAGATGCAGCTCAGTGTAAAAATGGCAGCAAGTTGATGGAAGACGGATGCACACGCTCCGTCACTAAAGTGCTTTTCTCTTCAGACTGTGAAAGTTTCCACCACAGAATGAACTCATTCATTTTCACAGGCTGAAAGACAATTGCTTCCTGAACTCAACGTCGGCTCTGTAGTTCTGTGCGTGTGTGTGTGTGAGCACAATCATGTTGTGGAAGAAAGTGGCTTGAGGATCATAAATTCAGGATAAAAAGGTAGGCACTAAATTGCTGTAGTTGTCTCTGCGGGGAATCGTAACAAAAACTGACCTAAACACAGCCACTTCTGCTTCTCCAATTGTCTGAAGTTTATATATTTGTGCATCCATGTGGCTTGGTTATACCAGAGTGTTGCACAGCAAAATTAATTGGTGGAATCAGTGGTGCTTGAAGCTTGGTGATATACTGACTCCTCATCGCTGTGTAAACTTGCCAGGAAGTAATAGTTAAACACAGTCAGTTTTAGTGAAGGATTTTGTATGTTTGCCTCCTGTCTCACGACTGACTGCAGATGATGCCTCATCGCTCCTTTGGAGCGGTTCATATTTAAGCAGTGTTATATACTCAAATTGGATGGCAGAACACAACTAATATAACCGTTTCCATTCTGGACCCTGGCACTGTCAAAATGGTCTAGAATTGGACACTGCTGCCAATTTGTGTTTTAGACTTTACCAAAGTTGAACTGTGAAAACAAGCTGCAAAAGTATTTATACCACTTTTCCCTCCAGGATTTTTTTTTGCAGGTGGGCAAAGGCTTTATTGTAGCCGGCCTGGATGGTGCACACGTCATAGCACAGTCCGAATGTAACTTTCAGACTGAGCAGACAGTGCATAGTTTCTGCTGGCCAAAACGCATGTTGGACATGACTTCAGTGTTTAATTTATGAAAAAAAAAAAAAAAACCTTTGCAGCCTTTCAAGAATACATTTCTGATTAGATTAGATTTTTTATCTTTGTAAAACTCCCACAAAGACAACAAAGAGGAGAAAAACAGCATGGTTGTAAATGACACCAAAACAAGGAAGAGACTGACGTGGAGTTTTTTGGTACGAACACACCTGTCAGTGTGGTGGATAACAACCAAATGGACATTAGCTAGTTATCATACCTCTTCTTGCTCCAGTAATGTAACCCTATCCTCATCCGTTTGTCACTGCGCGAGGAGAAAAGGCTTAATTCGTGTGCTATCGTTTACATGACTTTGTGAGTGATTGACATCCTATTAATGTTCAAAGAGGAAAGAATGCGGATGATCGTTTCTTTTAGTTCATGGGCGCAGGTAGCCGAGTTGTGTTACTGCTCAATTACATTTCATAAGATACTGAAGCAGCGTCAGCAATACTTTCCTACTGGCGGGTGGCCGCAGCAAACTATATATTAAAAGTAAACTACTTCATCTTGTAAGGAGCATGTTGTGTGTACAGTAAAAATCACTTAGCTGTGGACATAGTTAATAACCACTTAGAAGCTAAAGAGTCAAATATTCCCCCTAGGAGTTGGTGGGGACCGAAAACTGAGCTGAGTGAATATTTATCAATTTGCTAGAAACACAAGTCCAGTGTGACTCCATGACTACTGGATGTGTTAATTAAACTTCGTCAGTGTTGTATCGTTTCTACTGCCCCCAGGTGGCCAAAAAAGTCAGTTATATAACACACATTTCATCATACACATACTTCAGCCTATTTTCTTTTATCCACCTTGAACTTCCCTGGAATCTCAATGCATAAGCTGTCTACTCTAAATTATCGGGGCTTGAAATATGTCTCTCCAATCGCAGAACACCTCAGCCCCTTTAGAACTGCATGTACCTTTTTAAGGAAGAGGTATCTTCTGTTTTTACATGAGCGGCGCTCTAAGTAGGGCACAGCGGGAGGCCTTTTAAATCTTACCTCATCTGGATTATCAGGGGAGCCTCACCACACACGGCTGCAGAACATTAAAAAAAAAAGAAAATATGGAGCATGAACTTGGTTATTTGGATTTGGGACGGGTGTTTGGAGAAGGATACGGAGGAGTTTCAAACCCGGAGGATAAAGAGATGAGGTCTGTCATGTTCTGCCTGTGGTGCTGCTGCTGTGAGCTCTGCTAGCTTTCATGCTAATTAAACCGCATGTAATTCTCATGATGATAATGTGTGAGAGGTGTTTACGGGATAAAACTGCTTCATCTCTCCCCTGGGTCTAGAGGAGATCTTGAGAAAAATATTAATGACTGGAAATTTCTGCCCATAAAACACACTTCTGCTGGAGGAGATAAGAATAGATGGCGCAGTGTAGGAGGAAGATGATATGAGACGAAAGCGAAGGTGTGTGAGAAAACAAATTGCTGTGTTAATGTTGCTGATGAAGTTTAATTTGGCAGAATTCAATATCATCAGAAAACTGCATCTGGAGCTGAGAGGACAGCTGTCTCATTTGCAGGTGCAGCATATTTAGTACTGTGGAAATCAAATTATTCTACAGCCACTTGGCATATGTCATTACATTCTTCCATTTAATCAGCTATACATCAATGTTAAAGTTAATGACATTATGTAACTTTTTCACCTTAAAATAAAAGCTTAGAAATCCTTAAGATGCTACAGTGTTTTATAATGCGGTGAACTCTGTCTCTATCACTTGTTTCTGCACTATGTAACTTCAGAAGGATCACAGCATTACAGCCGTTTAAGTTCAATAATCTCACGTTTGACCTCCACTTATCTTGTCTCAAGATGATGATATCAATGTACAATTAAACTTGGCGATTTTTTTTTCAACCAACCCTAAAAAAAAACAACAACCCTACCCCTACTGAGGAGAGTCAAATCAGTAAGCACTCATATCATAACATGATATGTTTTGCTGTTTGGACTCTTAAATTAATCTCACTGAAACTTTGCATTTGGTAGATTCAATGCGATAGTGAAAATCAAACTTGAATGTATTCACATGCTGTGCAGCATTGTATATGATTTGGTCACATTGAAATGATTTAAGATCCAAAAGGTGGTGCAGTGAAAAACTGTCTTTTACCCAGCAGAAAATCTGGACTATCCTAAAAAGGCCCCGAAAAACCTCTCAAATCATTTATATCATTTTCATTATTTAAAAACATTCACAGCTTCCTGAAAATATTGCTAAGATAATTTATCCCTGAGAAGTTTTCAACAGCAGTTGCACAGTAAATTGCTCATTACACACACTAGACAGTGTAAATCTATTATGATCATCTTACCATATAATTCTTCACATCACTTTGAATTAAGCTCTATTCATCTGTAAGCATTCCAGTGATGAATACTTGTGTTATGAACTGGACAATAATCACGAGGCACATCTGTGCGGTGACTTCTGAAAACCCACACAGGGAATGTGATTTGTTTCACATGACCGGAACAGTTCAGTGTGTCTCATCTGTATCCCAGACTGCGTGTTAACATTCAGGGTGTGTTTGTCCAGTAGAGGGCACGCCTGTGAGTGACCCCATGGAAATAATGACCACAGCCTTGTGTTTGATTTGCAGTGGTTGCCACCCAGCTCTAAACTCGGGGTTGAAACACTGCCTGTGGATCTTGTTTTAATACATAATAATGGTCATAGCCCATTTATATTTCTGTGTTGTGTCATAGTTTCTGTATTCGTGTATCTTTATTTGCTGTATTTTGGCGTGCACTTTAACTTCTCACCACTGAGTTGAATGATTGCCTGCAACACAACAGTAGAACTCTCCAAAGCTCGGGTTTTTAAGGTTTTAGTGTTTTGGAAGTAGAACCAATTCATGTGTACAGATTGAAATTGGACTACTACGTTACCACCAAGACAAAACACTGTTGGTGGTTCAATTCTTAGGCCTACTCACACAAGTATTCAAAACAGCTATGTGTTTCAGCTAAATCAGTTCATTTCTATAAAAGATGTTGCAATCTGTGGGTTGTACCACCTCACACTTTTGTCACGTCTGTCAAGTTCAACTTTGTCTTTATTTGACACACAAATTCCCACCATCATCAGGACCATCACGGCCATGCTGACCTGGGATTGTTTTTTCTTGATGTTGATCCAGTTTTGGATTTTGTAAAGTTCTGTGTTGGCGATGAACTAAATTCTCAGTCGACCGTCGAGACACAGAACAGATGCTACCTTTGCACATGCATGCATTACTTGTATCAATTTAAAATCCTCATGATGACAGTCGCTGCATGACACACAGCAAACTTCATCTTGCTGCAAACTGATGTACAAAAGAAACAGTGGTGAGCAAAACTCCAGCTGGAGTTGATATTTTCTTTGCTGAGCTGTCCTTGGTGCATCCGTGACTTTGCACATAAAATAACCACATGCCTCCAAGGTAAAAATTGGAACGTCTCTGAAAAAAGAGCTGCTGACAATAAGAAACTCTAAAATTCACAACACTTAAACTAATCTCAAACAAGTGTTTCTTTCTCCATCTCAAACTGTCAGATCCTGGCTGAGATAGAATTTGCCTCCACCTGATTCAAACCCACCTCAGCAACATGCTGCAGTACTTACCGCCAAAACTGTAGAACTGCTGGACGCCCCAGCTACTGAACTGTAGTTATTGATTGTTCCGGGACCACTGCAGGACAGAGGTGGGTAATTGCATGATGGGCTCCGAAGCCTGCAGGGACAGACAGAGATCAGGAGAGAAATGGTCACATTGTGGCCTAAATGAACACCAGCAGGACACTTGACAACTTTGATAGCGCAGAGAGACATAGTGGTAGACCTGCCTGCTTTGATAAGGGATTTAAAGAGTCTATCCTGAATGTTTATTGGAGCAAACAAAGTAAGACATGGGTTTATCTTTCAGCATGCAGTCAGACTTCCAACTTGGGTCACTGCCTTCTGGAAGAGAAATTAGATTTGATTTGTGATCAGTTGAGGATTTTGTTGCTTGAGGCAAATCCAAACATAATTGAATTTGGCACCCACTTAAAGGCCGTCAAACTGCTGTCAAATAGCTGCACTGCAAGCATATGAAAGTATACTCACTGCGACTTGAGTTTGGTTTGTTTAGTAATGTCCATGCCAATAATTGAGAAGCTCACAGCAGGAGTGGGCACAGCAGTAAACCAGAAAGCCTGAAGCATTATGTACAACAAAACAAGTCATGACGCAACATTAAATGACAAATAGCTGGTAATAATATGCACTCCTGTGTGACAGAGAACTGTAACCTTTGAGAAATACTCAATAGTTTGGTCACAACCCAATGTTTCCTTATGTAAATACATAAATTAGTCAGTCTTTAAAGTTACCATAATACCAGTTTAAATGCTAATGATTCCAGCTGATGATCTGCCAGAGACTGCAGAGCCTTGACTTTCAGCAGTTAAATGAGCTAATTGTTTACTACAAATGAATCAATGATCCTTTGTTTGCTTCAGTCTTTTAAGGTGGTCTTAATGACATCTGTAAAAGAGAACAAAAACAGAAGTGCTTTCCAGAAGCTTTGTCTGCTAAGGAAACACTTTCTGCACAGCTCAACATTCCCCCCATAACCTGCAGATGAGCTTTGTCCGCCGGGTGATTTTTCTTTCATGTAATCTACTTTGAAGGAGAAAAGAGGCAAGGCAAACTGCCACCTCTGCATTGTGTCTGTAGATATGAGGAGTCCTGTGGCCTTTGTCTTGTGAAAAAATGCTGAGGCGAGTTAATGAGAAGTGTCTTCCCGGAGGCCGAAAGGTGACGTGTGTCCTGTCTCAAGGACTGGCCACTGTCACAAGCTCCTCAATTATTTCTTGAAATATGCTTTCAGTTTGGTGATGGTCACAATTAAGAAATTATGACACTATATATACAATTTAAAATGCACAATCATTTCTTTGCTCTAATAAAGCTTCAACATGCTTTATGGTTGCTTGACCTCCCTTTTATAAAAAACGTTCATGCACCGGCAGATAAAGAAATTATTTTCAAAACCAGAATCCAGCCACTATAGTTCCAACCAAAGATACAGAATTTGCAAATACAACTTGAAATTGCATATGACCAATTAAAGTTTTACATTGTTAAAGCTGGGGTAGGTAAGTTGGAAAAATAGCCCCCTTCCTATCAGCATCAAGTTAAGTTCACCTGTCAGAAAGACTCTGCAGAAATAGCGGAAACATCAGGACATGTTTCTGCAGTGAACTGATGCTTCCAGACTAAAAGCTGATGTCCCTCTCATAACAATAGGACACAGACACAGGATACATGAAAACGTCCAGTTAGTCCATATGAATGAACGTCACAGAAATATCATCCCTCAACATCTGCTTACAAATACAATGTAAACTTTATTCACAGATTAATGTAATCTCCCCTTGACCTCTAAATAGCACCCGGCGGACTTGGCCTTTCCCACGTGTCTCACACAGATCTGGCTCATGTCCAAACAGCCCAGGGTCGCAGTGTATGTGTGAGCAGTGTCATATGGATCAGATCCACAGTACTTGTAAAGGTTGGCCTACTTGTAAACAGCGACGTTACGTTACATGTAAATACGTTCCATAGGGCAGTAATATATCATAGCTAGCTAGCTAACGTTAGCTACAACCTGACGATGCTTATTATGTTAGCGTTGGGCTAATATATACGACAGCGACATTAGGAGCTAACGTTAGCTACGTTGATTACATAATGCAGAGTAATAATATATTTCCCAAACCAAAACAAACCAGCTCTTTACCTGTCAAACAGAATAAACGGCTAACATGGCATCCGTTTTCAGAAGTTCGACTCCTTCAGTTGACGAACGTTTAACAGCTACTCAACTAACTCAACTAATGTTGACTCTAGTTTCACCTCCTGAGCTACCAGCTCTTTTTTCTTTTTTTGTAGCCCTCTCGAGTTCGGTCTTTATTTTCTTGTTCTGTTTAGCAGTACAAGCTGTAAAGAAAACTGTGGCTTTACTTTCTCTGTCATTCTTGACCGTTAACAGCTCCAGCAGTTCGTGCCTAGACTACGGTCACGCGCACTGAGTGATGGGCGGAGTCAGCGCGGGGTGGGTGGGTACGAACAGATTGATTGACAGGTAGACTGACCATACAAAATCTCTGGCCGCTCAAATTGATTGGATGACGTCTTTACAGCAGGACAGAATGGATGTTTTCCCTGTTGTTCCCAAATCATTTCATATTTTGGTTGTTGTCTGGATGTTAAGAGATTGTATACAATCACAGCAAAAACATGTTTCTGAACAGAATAACCCACCCCAGCATGAAGTTCAAGGGTAGGACAAATCTAAAAAATAGTGCTTTTGTGCTACCTGGGTGAAGCAATCGAAGAAAGGGTGACCTCCAAATTGAAAAACCCTTGTTAACAATAATCACTATAATACCTTAAACCTCTCAAACCCCACCCTGAACTCTTGTTTGTGCTTCACAATATCAGTTTAGCATTGACCCCTACGGTGCACACGCTGTGATGTCAGCGAGCAAGACAGATGGACTCTGTGAGTGGGGGTTGTTTGCGTGAAGTAAACTAACCTGTGATTTGGGATTTGATGGTTGAAAGGATTGTTGGCTTGAATCAGTCAGGGGAGAAGTTAACAGAGGCATGAACTGCAGGAGTAATAGACTGGAAGAATGCGAGCGTTTGAGTTCCCCTGTGTCCAACACAGAGGTCCAGATTTAAACTCACTCAAACAGGCTTTTCGACAAAAAAACGAGCAAACGTCCTTATTTTATTGCCCCACTAATCCCGGTTAGTTACAGATTATTTATTCCCTGGCTTTAAATGGAATTTCAGCGCTGATCAGATTTACATTTATCTCTATAAATCTATTTTTCTGTGCATGTCTCAGAGGTATTTATGGGACCAAGATTAACTGGACCTTTGCTCTGCGCACCTTTATATATATACATGTATTTTATGTAGAAATCATCCATAAGTGATTACCGGTGACCTACCTTTTGTTTGTTCCTTTGTTTCCAGATGGTGTTTCAGATACCAGCAGTTGGTTATTGTTGAACATAATATTACTATGGCAACTAGCACAATTCTGTAACAGCTGGATTGCAACTGACGTTGTTACATCCGCTATTTTGTGTCGAAGGTTAGTTGGCATGTTTTATCCTCCCTTGCCTTCGTCAAACCGTTATTTATCAGTTGTTATTTCTGACAGCTGTTTTGTGACTGATGTTGAAGATGTTAGACTTGTCTTCTGTCATTTTAGTGCTAAGAAACCTAGCCATTTCACTAGTTCTCTTAGGTAAATGGGCTAATGCTAACCTATCATTTTCTGTTTGTTATTTTACGTGTCGTGTCTGAATTCGGGGGCTGCATCCTTTGAAAGAGGCGGTCTACCTACACCAAGAAGGCCAAACTGAGCGTTGTTAAATGAAATGGTCTTGTCTACCAGTCAATAGTTGTTTTTTGAAAGAACAAATCCAACCGTCACGACGCACAATGAATCTTGGGATACGGTGGGCCTCGAAGGATGAAACAGTTGTATCCGCCATGATGCATGAGACAGCGTTTGTATGGTATTTACAGTTGTACCGCCAAGGACAGGAAGTATCACCCATAGTAGTTTCCTCAGGAATCTCAGGCATAAACAAAGAGAAGGTTATTACATCACTTGGTAGCGTCTGAATGCACGTGCATGTAGTTACTGCATTTTTCCAAAATGTTACTTATAATTAATCCAAACAGCTACACAAAAGGTCATTTATTTTCAAATTATCTGGGTTAACTTTAATAAGAAAAGGTGCAATGTAGCAGGAATGCATTTTTTTTTTCTTTGCCTCTAGGACATGTAGAGCTGTTCATGACATTTTCAGTATTACACTGCTATGTAATAAATAAACCTTTTTATTATTTCACAACAATGGTCATGATTATTGCATTGCATTTTTAGTCTTATTACATAAAACAGTATATTAAATATGCCACGTGAAAGCACGTGTTTACCATTGTATGGTTTGTAATATTTACATTTTAACTTTTCAAATATTTTGTGAAATGACATGAGACATCTCTTAAAGGCCAGAATGGTCTTGATAAATTGCTAACTTATCAATAAAAATCATCGGAAATTAGGAGGAATGCATAAATATGCAGGGAAATGTAGCAGACATTACTTTTAGAGCGCTCTAACAGTGACAGTAATATGTATAAATGAAATATCGCTCGCAGCTCAGAGCTGACCTTTGAAGTAGAGGTTAAGAGATTCAGACAGACGGCAGAAGCAAATGTGATCTACAGTATGTCTGAAAATGTTTCCAGGCTGTGTGTTAATATCTTCGAAAAAAGCAAATGAGGCAGAGTAACAACCGTGTTCGGATGATCTTGATGGGAGATCCAGCCAGCAGTCAGCAGAGACTATTATGTGCGGTTAAATGGTTTTGATAGATTCCCTCTCCCTCCCACAACTCTCATTTGAGAGATTTCAGCAGGTGCATAAGCACACATGCATGAACACAAGCGCACTTGCACAGGCACTGCCGACCACAAACGCACTGGCACACCTGGGAGTCTCAGCTTTGTGCAGGAAGGTACACTATGTTATTATTCCAAATGTGACGTAAGTGAATCTGAACCACATGATTACATCAAGGATGATTTGGGCTCTGGCGTACAAAACAGAAAAAAAGAAGAAAACTGGCAGTGCACACACTGAAGATAAATTACTTTAGATGATGTGCGTTTTTATATGTAGAGGTTTTTTGTATTGTTTTTTCAGAGGGGCTTGTGCTGTTGATAATCTAAATGTCCTGAGAGTTTCAGGTCATAAGAGCATGGTTCTTGTGCACAGGCACAGGTCCAAGGCCCTCATGATGAAATATTGGATATAATGGTCTCACTAGAGATATATCTGTTCTCACAATGTGCTCTATCCTTGACGCCTGATCTATGGATATCCTCTGACGGGACACTCTTGTGAAGGACCTTATAAATCACACTCAGCGCAAAGTTTGAGGCCTCTTAGCTTGACACCGTGAAGTCCCTCAGGCAGTGTTGCAGTGTGAACCTTTCTGTTCCAGCACTCTTTGTTATAAACTTACTTGCCCCCCTTATTTAGAAAAAGTAACACAGTCCCTCTCCAGTCAAAAAATGTGTTTATTCTTCTTGTTAATACAGCTACAGTTTTCCGCTTCATGGTGTAGACTAATGTGGATCATTCTACACAGAAGTTTGTTATAGAGACAGTGCGGGATGTAAGCATACATTGCGCCCTCCTTGGCTGAGCTGCAACTAGTTTGCTTACTTAGCTCACTTCTCGTCCACAAGAAGGTGCGGGCTTGCGTCCATGCAGTGATTAATTTGTGGGCGTTGCTCAGGAGAAAGAAAATAGGTCAGAGACGAAACTGCTCACACGACGGTCTGCGGATTATCTTGAGTGATCGGGTCATGATTTCTGGAACGAGACGATGCTGTTGAGTTTTGCAAATGTGTTCTTTTTGGCGCTTTGAGCACCACCAGCTGAGTGCAGTCTACTTCAATTGTATCCGAGAAAAGGGAGTGATCTCTAAAGCCAGTACCTCCAACACTCGGGACACTTGATGGATAAATAGCACTACAGGAAAAAAGGGAAAAATATTCCATTTTGATTTTGGGATGAACTGCCCCTTTGAAATGATAAATAATACATCTATTGTCACTGTTTCAGGCTTTTGTACCCAAAGACCTTTAGAGGATATAAATAACTCAAACTAAAAGGTTGAGTGATGATTTTTCTGTTCTTTTCTACAAAAGTGCACATGCAGCATATCGGCATGAAAATCTCCACGAGCATCCATTTCACCATCACAGACTCAGAGGTTTCTCTGTCGTACGGTTTGTTCCTGCAGTCAAAGTTAATTATCGCCACAAGGATGGAAAAATTTGAGCTCAGTGCACACCCAGCATTTGTTCCACCCCTTCATCTCTGTCCAAAGAGAGCTCTGTTCCTCTTCTCCTCACTGTGAAGTTCACTGTGACCACCACACAGAAACAGACAGTGATGTCATCTACTTTCCCGACACAGTGGTGTCTCTTTCATTTGCAGCCAGCCTCCCAGGAAATATGAAATTCATAGTAAATTCATTTTTTGTTGCCTTGAATTGTAGGACAGGATGAAATCAATCGTATCAGGATATGATAATCAGTTTGAATGCGTGTTGCAGTATTTAATTTTCACAGCAACAAATGAAACCTGATTAATCGAAGTTGTTTTTCATTTGCACTTTATGTCCCAAGACACCTAAAAAGTTGCTGTGCTTTCTGCTGATCGCCACAGTTTTGAAGTAAATGACCCAGAAAGAAAGATGCAGAGAGAAAAATCAAATGAGCTGCTCATGATGCAGCAGAGTCCCCTCAAGTTATTCTAACAGCAACAACAACAAAACTGTCAAACTGAGAGTGGCTGTGTTGCCAAAAGTGTGGGACGGGTATTAAACAGCTTTTGTTCGATTGTCTGCGGGTGCACTGTGGTTTGTTGTGGTTAAAGTCTGAAAACTTTGAATGATAAACACATATTTATGGTTTTCTACCCAAGTATCCTGATGTGACTACGTGCCTTCACCTCAGCTAAAAGTTTAGAAAAGCCGCCGAATTATAACTGCCGTAACAATAACAAAACAGACTTACCTTATATCTTCTCAAACCAACTGCAAAATAGACTGTATGGAAAACAGGGACACAGTTCTGGTTTTGCGACTGAGGCTGCGTGTTAACTCCACATCCACAGGTGCATCCGTGCAGATTTTACACTGTTTTTCAAGCTTCCTGGCTGCTTCTTTACCTGCAAATCAAGCGTTTTCTCATTTTTTTTAAAACCGGCATATAACCAGTGATCGAACTGTGGAGGGGGAGAGAAAGAAAGAACTGACAGGTGCTGATTCCGATGACCAACAGGGTGAGCATGTATCGTAAAAGCATGATTCATCTTTTTGCTGTGTTGGGTTGCATTACTTAAACACAAGTTTCAAAAGTAACATGGGACAATGTACATTGCATACATGTGCAATGGTATCCTTAACATTTAGAAAATTAGCCATTTGATTTTAAAAACTACAGTTAAAACGCAAGTTATTTTGGAGGGAGGCAAACATAGGAGGACAGATCCCTCTCTTTTGACAGTATTTATGTCTGTATGTATCTACTGTCTTCTGCAGGCTGAACACTGTCTGTACCAACAGCTGTGAGAAACCCTGGAGGCAAACCTCCATCATGACTGACGTCCAGCACCTGCTCCAGTGGACATTATTTGTCTGGAGAAAAAGTTTATGCTCTGCCAAGAAGTTGCAGTCGTGCCATCAGGACTCCCTCACTGCTTAGACACTGTGGACAAAGTTGCCGAAGGAGGACTGAACTTCTTCCCACAATCTAGTCTCTGCAGAAGTTCATTCAGTGTCTCATTTATTCAAGCTGCCATCTGGTAAATCGTCCTTTCCGTGCCCAGACTTGGCCACTGCACGGATCACGACCTTCATTCCAGAATCCCACCTGAATTCTGTGTACACCTGCGATCCATACATACAGTGTGGCTTGTTTTGTGGCCTGCTGTGAATGGATGGCATGAAGAGAGGAGTGCTCTTCACCTCATTACATGATCTATTTAAAAAACCAGAGAGCAGATGCTCCAGCAGGCTGATTAAATGATGGCTAATATCCTCAGCCAACATGTCTACGGCAATGGACATCCTGCATCCTGCCTGGTTTACTCTTCCACATGTGTGTGGGACAGTTCAAGAGGCTACGAAGAGGCTTGATGAAACTGTGTGGATCCATCTGCCCACCAAACGTGATGCTTCAGACAGGGAGGAATGATGAGGATTGGTTGTATATCTTAACTGCTGGATGGACTGCCATGCCAAACTGCAGAAACTGCAACATGACGGAGAGCACAAAGCATCAACTTGGCCTCCAAATTCTCCAGACTCCAATCTGAACGAGTGTCTGTTGGACGTTCTGGAACTAATCCGATCCAAGGAGGCTCCATTGTGGATCAGACTTGGCTCTGACCCATCAAGGCATGGACAAAAAACCCTCTGGGATTGTCCTTCGAGTAAATGGGTTGATTGCCCAGTGGCTCCCATAGAGACATATACCACCATACCAAAACAACATGGAAGTTGCAGTTGGTTCCGTTCGTGCAAGAAAAATACTTGTTCGGTTTAGGGACTGAAACTACCTGGTTAGGTTTAGGAAAACATTGTGGTTTGAGTTAAAACACCTATGTTATTTGGATAAATTCAGGCACCAACCGACTGATATAACATAACATTACGTTAGTAGATTAAAATGACTCCCTGTTGACTTGTGGTTTCACAACAGTCTCCTGGTTAAAAGTCTGACCTCTTCCCTATGCAAAACTTTTCGCACTTTATGCTGCTTCACCTCACTTCCTCCTTTGCTGACGTAATAATCACTCCGGCCACTAGAGGTCACTGCCTAACAACAAACTCCAATATAGGTTTGGTTATATGGTCGTTTTTCCTGATGAGGATGAGCCGCAAATGGCACCCACATGACTGCCAGGACCCTCGGTTACCCTGCAGGACATCGCGTTGTAACGAGATCATCAGTGTTAATCACTTCATCTGTTCGTCCTTTAAATGTGGCAGATTGTTGCACTGTGCATTCCCCCAATAAGTGAAAATAGTGTACATGTTTTGGAAACTTTTGGATCATCACTAGAATTTAAAACAGTGAGATAATGATGTTGGTTTGATCCGTGTTTGGCACAGCAAAGAAGTTAGGGAACAAGTTTTAGGTCCCGTACGACAATTTCAAATGCAAGTGCAGCTGAATGAACGACTTAAAGACTCTGTACAGCTCAGTTTGTGGCATCACTGTATTTATGAAGTGTTGGGGAAGAAAGTATCAAATCACTCGAGAGAAAAGTGTAAATCCAAGGTTTTAACACGAATATGCAGAATGAGCTTCACTCCAAAGTGAGACATTAATAATAATGCTACACATCGGGAATGAAAGATCTTAAAAGCTTTGAGACACAAAGTGCTGTAGGAGTCACATCACAGGCGCTAACGCTCGGCTTAAACGATTAAAAAGCTGTTCTGTCTGCATCTCCCCAGCAACAGAAGTTTCTCATGAAGGAGAATCTCATTATTGCTGCCATTATGTGACACCAAAGCAGATGCTTCTTTGAGGAAATTATTGCCATTTAGAAAACTGGTTTTAATGGATAGACTGTCATCACTTCAGAGCAAGTCTTTGGAGCACGAGGGGGAACGAGGCGGAGTGACAAACTCAATTAATCACGCTCTGGTTTGTTCACCGCAGGCTCAAGATGGTGGCTTTGTACCTGGATGCTCATTATAGCTCGCTTCTTGATGTATGAAACAGAAACGGCACACTTAATGTTTTAGGCTTTTGTTTAAAGCTCATCTGTGTTTAGTCATTCATCATGTTAATTGACTCTCTCCCCACTTTGTTGTGCTGATCTGTTCCTTTTGAAACACATTTCTCATGTCATACCTGAATTGGTTTAACAGCATCCTGACTCTGAGTTTAACATCACGGAGAAACGTTTTCATGAGGCGGAGTAAGTTCAACAAATCATTGTGAACAAAACAGTCACTACAAGTGTGCTGGCAGCTGGTGAGAATGCTGTTTTACAGCTGATTAATGTCAAAAACCTTTATTGTATAAGATGTGTCATCGGCCGTCTACGCGTCTCTATTTTGAGTCTACTTTTAGAACTTTTCTAGCACAGTTTGTTCGTTTCAAAGCCTGGCAATGCACAGGAAAAAAAGAGCAAACTATAAATGACACAGTTAAGTCATACAACACCAAAACTTAAAAAACATTAACCATTCCTGATATGCACATAGGCTGAATAAAACTTTAATTATATCAAAAAAGAAGCGTATTCTCATGAGAATATTACTAAAGACAGCAGCTGCCAAGGTCGGATATATTCCAAGATAATTTAAAGGGATTAGAAAGAAAAAAAGAACTTGAGTCAATTTTTTCCCTCCTATTTCTGCTCCTTTCACGTCAAGTATTTCATACTTTTCCCTTCCTCTACATTCAGAGAGCCGCAGTGTTGACATGAAAGCCAGCTGTGACGGGCTCGCAGCTGTGCGTCTGCATCTGTTGCTGCTGTTCAGACTCAGAGGGCGAGAGGCTGCGCGCCACAACCGACACCAACAAACACGCTGCATCAGTGTCATCTGGCTGTATAAATTATACACATGTGCTGCAAATTTCAAACTGTAATGCCTCCTCAGCTGAACCTCGAGGCTCACACATTAACTCGTAAACACCCCTCTCAGCAGCTTCAAACACCGGGAGGCTGTCTCAGATTCATCTGGGGAACGGAGAAAGTTTCTGCGTGCTCCCCTTCAGGCTCGGTCACTGGTGCTGGACTAAGAGGGGCAATGAGACTTTTTGTCACCGCGTTTTCAAGTGCAGTGACATCTAAGCCAGGTATTACGGTTATAGTAGCCTATGCGATCAATAATGTCCAGGCTTATTGTGTCAAACCTGGCAGTGTTTAGCACAACAGTACCTGAAAGGCTGGGTTGTGTTCGCTGCCACAGAAGAGAGAGAGAGAGAGAGAGAAAAAATAGATCCTTGTTTATGCGGCGTTCCCAAAGCATCCTCCTGCATCCCTTACAGGCAGCAGAGCCGGTCCGGAGTGTTAAAAAACTCCTTTTCCTCTGCGACTCAGTTTTGCTAGCGGTGCAAAACTTTATCAGCAGAAACACTGGAACCTTCCCCGCACCTGCAGGCTCTTACAGCGATAACTACTCAAAGCCCTAAACTCAGGTGGTGCACGGCGTTCCCTCATGAGAGGATGTCATCAAACACTGCCTACATTTTCGTCTCCCCACTGTTTTAAAACAAGTCGCACCCACTCATCTCAGTTTACGACGTTGTTCAATGGAGCAGATTATTTTAGCACGCCTTGAAACATGCCTGGAGGAGAACTTTCAGTGGAACAGTTTGACATCGTGTTTCTTCCATTATTTTATTAAAGCTGCATAATATCACACACACACACACACAAAAAAGACAAATTCTAATACAAGGTGCCCGACAGGGATCCTCAGCGGGATCGCAACATGTAATCATGTCACTTGTTTAATTTATGTTTTTGAAGGTTCAGATGTGAAATCGGGGGGGCTCTTCTCTTCTCTCTCTTCTACATTTTTAATGGCCGCATCATTACATCGCATGTAACACCGGAGATGTGCTGAGCGTGACTTTTGCACGAGTCTCCGAGGAACTCAACACGACATATGGAGCTCGGGAACAACGGCGTCTTGGCTGCAACTGAAATCAATGACAGTTTCAGACATAATTTGTTAATTGTGTATCAGCCTCATCACTGTGATGCCATTTTCAACCTGCTTCCTAGATATTATGATAGCCGTCGTAGATGTGTCTCTGTACTGCGCAGTGTCTGGAAAGCACATACTGTCTCAGACATGAAGAGTGCGCGTTGATGCGGAGATGATCTGGCCTCGGTAAACCGGAGGCGATAAACCACAGCTACTCCTCCGTTCGAAACCCTGGAGATCCCTGTCAGATTGGATTTGTGTGAGACCATCAGGCTGTAACATGAGGAGGGGAGCATCTTTTATGTGCATCATGTCCACAAAAGGACTCCAGGTCCACCTTGTTCGAGCTATGGCGTTGGCACGTATCTCTCGCTCTGGCTTAAATAATTAAAAGCACTTAGTGTGTCTGCATCATCGGGGAGTCTGTCCACACGTTTGACCTGCCTGATGGGGTCAAAAGAAGACAATGCGGGGCTCTCCAGGAATCACTGAGAAATCTGTGTGAGACACGTCTCTCAGAGCTGCAAAGGAAAAACAGCCAAGATAGATTTTTGGAAAGTGTTTTGGCAGAAGGAGTCTGTCGAGGATTCACGCCAGCAGCGTTCAGCTCTCATTTAGTTCCAAACAGTCTTTCACAACTTTTGTCTGTGATATTCTGCTAATCCCTGACAGACAGAATCAGTTTTACTTGTATCCTTCTACACAGGGAGGCCAAGAGCTGGAGTTTACACACCAGCAGGCCTGCGTGCACGTCTGCAAGGGTGACGCTTGCAGTCCTGGAAGGCAGGAGCAGCGTCTTTTGGTTAACTACAGCAGCACTTTGACCCTGCGCTGCCATTTCCTATTTGGTGATGCGAACACAGCAACCATTCTGGGTTTTCCTGTCAAGCATTTCTGACAATCATCTGGCACTGAAGCCGTGGATAAAAACGCAGAACGAAAAACAAGGGACAGAAAGTTGTGGGAAGCCGGAGAATCTCATACTTGTGTACAGTATACTTAAATATTTATTGAATAATCCAGTGATCCACTGTCACTATGATGACCTTCTGCTTTCACTATACAGGGCTGTGGTGAGATCGGACATCAATCTGCGCGCTTTCGCTTCAGATCCGTCCAGAACCGATCAATAGTTTTGATGGTATTTTCAGACGTTAAGTCAGTGGTAAAGGCTGAATAGAGGTCAGAGTCGGTGAGGAACGAAGGAATGGATGTTTCTGACGTCCCACATTTGGTGTGAAAGTGGGGTTACAGAAACAAAGAAGTAAAAACCGACTGAAAGCAAATTTGCAGGGGCTTTGTGTGCGGGAAGGTGGCTATTATTGATGCAATCTCCATCACTACTATCGATCTCCATCTAACTCCATCTATCTAAACAAGCGTATATGGCACAGTCAATTTTCATACTATGATAAGTTAAGTGCATTGATTTTGAGAACGCTCGCCGCGATACAGAAGCTCTGTTCATTCTTTTCTCACTTTTTCAGTGCAGCCATCGCATCTTCTCCTTCCTTCCTCCGAGAATAATGTAAATGTTGATTGCAATGGCAAAGGTGGAAGCTTAGAGCCGTTTGAGCCAGTCCCGCCATTAACCCTGCTTTTTTCTCTTTTTCTTTCTCATCGACCACCGCGGCCTCAAACATGGAGATACGAAAGGGATAATTACCGCGGCAGATCTGGTGAGCACAGGCTGTACTCGTGTCACGGCAATTATGAGAGAAGTTTTTCCGTTGCTCCGTCATGCCAGGGTTAAGTGGAGTACTGATTCGGTAGATTACAGCGCTACGGTGGAGAAATGCAAAAAAGGCAATCGGAGCCACTCCACCCGCTCTAATGCTGGCGCCGGATCGATCCACTAAGCTGTTTGCGGACAGATTCCGTGCAATTGGCGCTTCAGACCAGACACATTTTATAACCCTCCACCAGCGCTGCTTGTGATAAGAGGTTTCTCTGTTTTGCTGATTGGTTGATGGGGCTGAAGATTACCTATCTCCTCAGAGCGCAGACCTGCATTTGAGTGCGACTTTTGGCAGTTGAATTTAAGGTGAACCATAAAGACACTGATGGGGGGCTTTAACTTGTTTTGTTTCTTGAGGCTGAAGGAAAAAAAAACTATTGTCATCCAGCTCAGTTTTGTTTACTGCGAAGTTGCTCGATCTCGGTTTGACCTTCAGTCCGGTAACCTCCTGACGAACGACGTCTGTGAGCGCGAGGAGCGAGACTCTAACTCAGAATGAAGCCTTCACTGTCTGCAGCGATACGCGACGTGACCCCGCGTCTGTTCCGCGCGGGAGATCTCGCTTGATGTCTCGTGAAGGCGTCAGGACCGTTAATGCGTTCTGGCAAATGACCGACAGCAGCGGTGAGATAAATTGGCGTCTGAGAATTAGTGACATGTTTTGGGGGCAAAACATCAAACGTAACGTATTAAAAGTGGCTTTAAAGCTTCAGTTGTGTTTGTCGTGAAACGTGTAGCACAAACTATTTAACACCTCCTCAGGGTGAGATGTATTTATAGTTATTAAGGGATGTAAATACAATTTGAATCTGCATTTCCACTGCGGCACGCAGTCACAAATCGTTTGAAACTTCTTTCACTTTGCCAAATCCACATTTGACATTGAATTTGTCACTAATTCTCTTCTCCCAGAGTTAAAACCAATTCCCCCAATGCTTGTAATCCCTGCAGAATGGTCACACTACATATACAATAATCCCACGATACAAGATGAAAAAAAATCTCCATCCTCTGGTCTTTTCATCCTGCGGAGAGGCTCTGACGAAGACACACTGCAGCAATCACGAGTAGTTTCCTCGCATGAAAACATTCAGGCTGGATTGTTTCAGGTCAGACAGGAGTAAAAAGGTTTTTTAACCTTGTGATGGACTGTTGCTCATCACAGTCTCTGGGAATTTACCCCAGAGCTTGAAATCAGCCTCTGAGCTTGTGTGTGCTTCAGGTGGATTAGGATTGCTTTTGGTCTTTATTTCTAATTTTCTCTAAATCTTTTATAACTTTGTGTTTTCAGGTAAACAGCCGCAGGGATTTTTTGGGGGGGGTTTCAGGTTTTGTTTTGCTCTGATTTTGTTGCCTGAGGTCAGAGCAGCGTAAACACAGCTCCGAACAGAAAGAGCCAAACTGCATTTTAACTGAGAAGTGCCACAGTTAATATAGTTCACGGCACTCAGGCCCGGAGTCCCAGCGTCCCACATGTACATCTGTTCGCAGCCAGCAGGGTCCACAGATTCATTCAGGCCCAAAGGCAACTGTGCGAGCAAGCAAATGTTAATGTGTCACAACAATATGCTTTGAATAAGACTGCATGTGCCGCAGACAGTGGATAAAGAGTGACCTGTTTAACATGTCAGGCCTGTAGATCAGAGAGGGGCGGTGAGTGTAGGAATGACCCAGAAGAAAATTAACAGTCTGACATATTTAGTCTTGAAGGCGTCCACAAACATACTTTCGGGCAAATCGTAGAAACTGCAGCACTTCATATCTTCTAACTTCTGTTTCCAAGCTGCCAGGATAATAGGGGTGTGCCAAAATATCGATCCTACGATATATCGCGATATTTCGTCTTGAGGTATGTTATCGATACACTGGTGCCAAATATCGATATTTAAAAATGTAAAAAAAATAAAAATAAAAAAATAATAATATTCATTTATTTATTTATTTTTTATTTTTTGGCCCACCACCACCACCCATCTTCGGAGGACAGCTTTATCTTTAGTCAAACATCGGGATACAACGAAATAAAATTTAAAAAATCGTTTAAGCAGCTCTGAAACCCACACATATAGATATTTAATGATAGTTGTAGTCAGTGTGTGTGTTAAGAAGAGACACTGCAATATACTCTTTGTTTACTTGGCTGTCATTCATGTGAAATTGATTGACAATGTTTTGTAATTCCTGTGAAATGGATTCAGTGCAGTCAATAAATTCTGAATTTCTTTAGTGACACAGATATCGTGATGTATCGTGGATGAAATTTCTTGCAATATATCGATTATCGCAGAATCGCTGTATCGTGATATTATCGTTATCGTGGGCAAAATATCGTGATGGTATCGTATCGCGAGGTACCTGGTGATACCCAGCCCTACAGGATAAAATGTGGGCAGTTAATGTTCCTGCACACCATCGATACATTCACAGTTGTACGTGTCACAGGCTGCGTGTTACATGGACATCGATCACTGCATTTCAACATTTGTAAGCACGACAACACTGGATGTTCTGAAGGAAACCTCGGGAGAGTTTCCAGCCGCAAGCTCTTCGATATGTCAGATGTTTTGCTGCCACGATTCATTGTAGGTCCGTCCACTTGCGTCTGTAGGCATCTTGCTTTGGGTCCAGTCATAATGAAGTAGGTTCAGGTTCCATTCGCTCGTTCACATTTGTGAACTGGTCTTGTGATGTCAAGTTAAAGCAGAGAGAAACAGCTTAAACAGTAACAGCAGCTGAAAAACTCAGGAAAAGTGAAATATATCTGGAAGGAGCAGAGAATGAAGACTCCGTGTTTCAAATGTATCGGCATGAGTTAGAAATTAAAGCCAGTGTTCATTCAAAATATTTAAAACTAACATCTTTAATAAGGCTGTAAGCTGTAACAGTGGTTTAGTTCTGGGGTCACAATTCAAAGACACGTATTCACTTATTCTCACAGATAATAACTTTCAGTCCTCCTCAGATCTGCTCTCCCGTTTGTTCCTGATGCGTTCAGAAAGCCACGGCGTCGATGTGAAGCCCAGGTGTGAGTCTGTGCGGCATCAGCTGTTCGTCTGCATCTGCTGCCGCTGCCGGACGGACTCAGAGGTTGAGAGGCCGCGCTTCACGACAGACACGTACGACCGTCAGCGTCGTCAGGCAGAGAGGAGGAGACATCTCACTCTGTCTATTAATAATCTACATGTGCTGCACTTCATGACCTCGGCCCGGGGGAATTGTGTTTTCATCTCGCGTCTGTTTGTTTCTTAAGGTTGGTCGGTTGGTTTGCCAGCAGGATTTCACAAAAAAACAACTGAAACGATTTCCGTGGAACTTGGATGGAGGTTGGGTCTCAGCCCAGAACAGACCTCAGTGACTTTTGGTGCAGATCTGGACGAAGGGATGGATAAAGGATTTCTTTCTCACTTCGTTTGACAATGCGAGATAGGGCGTCTTCGTTAAGTTCTCAGGGAATAATGTGCGGATGAAAACGGAAAAGAAATCTGGCGTATTTAGGTGGCTGGTGTTTATTTGATGCGGACCCTGGATCTAGTAAATTTAGATTATGGTTAAGCAGTTATGGGAAACTGTAGATTTTACAGTGACACAGAGATATTTGAGTTTGATGTTGGAACAAGCTTGGTTGAATTAAAGGAAAATTGGACTTTGGCGGAGGTATTTGCTCTACTGAGCATCATTCTAGTTTAAATCCAAACCCAAACACTTCCTCAGCTAAACCTCAAATTCACATATTTCCCTCGAACAACATCCTTTCATGCGGCCTGAAATTTAAAGTCCCCTTCAATAATAAAAAATAATGTGAAAATGTGTTTTGCTTATTGTTATTTCAGTGTTTGACCTTCACTGTGCAGAACGAGTTTGGCACTCGGGGGGGGGGGGGGGGGTGTTTTTTCAAAATGCATCTGCTGGAGCGAGAAAAGTTTTCGCTTTGTACACTTTAAATTTCTCCTCTGAGCTGTTTGTGTACAGATTCTGTGTAATTGGTGTTTTTAAACCAGACACATGTTTTGACCCCGATCACCGCCTGCAATAAGAAGTTTCCATCTTTTGCTGATTGACTGATGCAACTGAAGGTTACTCTGTTCCTCAGACTGAGCACAGGAATTTGAGAGACTTAGGGAAGTTTGGAGGTGAGTCATGCAGACTGACGGGGAGCTTTCACTTATTTTGTTTCATGCAGAGTATCTTCCTTAAAGTCACGCGAAGAAGTCAGAGCGGTTAATGTGTCGGGACTAAATGACTGACAGCCGCTCCGAGAGAAATCTGAGAATTAGTGACATGTTTCAGAGATTAAACATAATGTGTTGAAGAGGCTTGAGTGTAGTGTGAGCTATTTAACACCTCTTCAGAGTAGGGGAATTTATGAGAATTACTAAAAGTATATTGGCAAGATATTGAATTTTAGATTGAAACATTCAACACGTTTTATGATACCAGACAAGGTACAAGGACTGTATCAATAAAAGGTTGGATATTGGTTGATAGCTGGTCTAAACGACTCTTTTTTAGTAACGGAGTGACGAGAACACACTCGAAAAAAGGTCAGTCAACCACACGATGGACTGTTGCTCATCACAGTCTCTGGGAATTTACCCCAGAGCTTGAAATCAGCCTCTGAGCTTGTGTGTGCTTCAGGTGGATTAGGATTGCTTTTGGTCTTTATTTCTAATTTTCTCTAAATCTTTTATAACTTTGTGTTTTCAGGTAAACAGCCGCAGGGATTTTTTAGGGGGGGGTTTCAGGTTTTTGTTTTGTTCTGATTTTGTTGCCTGAGGTCAGAGCAGCGTAAACACAGCTCCGAACAGAAAGAGCCAAACTGCATTTTAACCGAGAAGTGCCACAGTTAATATAGTTCACGGCACTCAGGCCCAGAGTCCCAGCGTCCCACATGTACATCTGTTCGCAGCCAGCAGGGTCCACAGATTCATTCAGGCCCAAAGGCAACTGTGTGAGCAAGCACATGTTAATGTGTCACAACAATATGCTTTGAATAAGACTGCATGTTCCGCAGACACTGATATCTATATTTATATGATTGTTTTCATGACTGGAGGAGTTACCTGTTTAACATGATGCTAACTGAGTCTCAACAACACATGCAGCTGACAAAAGCAGATCAGAACAACGATTTTCAAATAACTATTAAAACTCAGCAGAGGAAAATGTCTCAGATGAGTTTTGATCGTAAGAAATCAGAGCCGAACATGAAAACTTCTCGCATAAATTGTATTTTAACAAGCTGGAACTGGAACCTGCCTGAACTGAGAGCAATTTCCTACCTCATAATTAACATGTCGAGCTGCTGCCAGTAGCTTTTTGTGTGTGTGTCATGTCTCCTCCATGTGATAATTTCGCCAACACATTATCTGCATTCTGAAGAGTCGCGCTCGTTTCACGAAATGATATGAATCGAGGTCTGACCACGTTTAAACAGGCAGTCAGCACAAGTCTCTGAATATTTCTCTCAAGAGTTCAGCAACTCTGCACAACTTTAAATGTTGAACGACTTCACTGAAGGTTGTTAAACAGAACAGTTCTGCAGCTACAATTCAGAAGTTTTCAGAGCCGTTCCCCAGCTCATTAAAAATATGTCATGGATGTAATGTGGTATTGATTATCCTCCTGAAGCCTAATCATTTCTTCTCGGCCCAAGTCAATTGATGGAATACGAGGCGTTATTGATAAGTCATTAAAGGCTCCAATATAAATGATCCTGTATATCATTTATCTATTTTATGCAGGTATAATTTGCAGGGAAGGCTTTTGGTCAATGGTTTCTCACTTAGCAGTCCAAATTGTCCGGAGTAAATCAATGACGTGAGTTTTGCCGTGCCGCCAACGTGACAGTCTCATTTCAACTGAACAGGAAAGAATTGATCAACTACATGATGTCAAGTGACTTGTATCAGTGAAAGAATACAACCTTTATCGAGCTGAACACGAGGCTCGGGTTATTTCTGCTGGTCCTCCGGAGCGAGCCTCGCGTCTCATTAGCAGATCCACTGAGCTGCTTTCCTCCCCCGGCAACAACTCGGCGCCTCCAAACACGTGTGATGGTGGAACAGCGGACTGGGTGGAAATCAGCACAAGTTGTATTGATTTTCAAAGGAATATGCTTTCAAGCTGATGTATATACATATATATACATATCTCTGAGCTGTCAATCGATTGAAATATCGACTCATGATTAATCTCCAAATGTACCTTACAGGGATACTTTTCAATGTAGTGTCAAACTTTACTCTTGTAAAGGTTAACTAGGCAATGTTAATCAGCCTGCAAGTTCCAGCCACCCATCTAGATATCACTGTTGACTGTTTGTCTCACGTCCAGGCGTCTCTGTTGCAAACTATCCAGCGTGGTCGGCCTTTGAAGAGGTTGAGGAGGGCTTTCTGTATCAGCTGTTTGCTTGACCAGCAAGTGGTGTTTGAGACTCGACGTACTCGGGTGGTAACTCAGTAGATGCGTAGAACTTCAAAAGACCCTTTTCTTTATCCATTTCTGCTCATGGAGGTTTGTTTCACGTGCCATCAGCAACGTTACTAGTGCATCGCTTTTTGTTTTCTAAAACTACAGGGCAGGCCGAGGGTCTTAACGTTTTCCTGTTAATCGTACAGGTCTTACCTTTAGATCAGAGCCGAGCCGAGCCGAAGGGAGAAAAACCCGCGTCTGCTGCAGAGTAAACTGATCCGGTGCAAATGCAGAGTTTACATATTCTCATTGCACACAAAAGCTCATTCCAGTGGGTTTAAGTGGGATTTCTGACCAGTGGAAAAGGGGTGTAGGAAGACTTAACTGTTCCTAAATTGTGCCATTCGGTCGTGCAGAAAAACAGAACCATCAGGACAAATTCTGTCTAATATTTTTCCAGCAGTTACAAGACCGTTCTGCTGCTGTGATGAGGTTTCAGTTGTTGCTGATTTCATCCAGAACCTTGACATCACGTTTTTACTTCTCTAGTGAGGGTTTACCAAAACTGCAAAAGCCATTAAAAAGGTGTTAACTGAGATTGTTTTCCAGGCTGCATCTTAAATTTTCTCTCTGAGAGGACATTAAAAAATACTCGACAGAACATGACTGGAAAGTCGACAGCGCGTATTTCTCGCCTGACACGAGCGGATTACACGATCCCAGGACGCTCCGATCAAAGCCGTCGGATAGAGATCAGGTGAAAATCAGTCAGAAGGTAGGATCAGTCTACAAGGCGTGCTGAGTGTTCGGCTTCCCTATAGCTAATCAGAACAGCAAGTGTGCTCAGGAGCGCCCAAGAAAGGCTGGAAGAGACTAGATTACAGTCTGGGAGGTTTCAAAACTGAAACACGGACCTTATCACCCATCTGTCATTTCCACAAATGTATCTTCTGATCTCTCCCAACTCCCAAAGGGAAATATTTTAGTCTCTGGCTGCTAAATGCTCCAAGCTGTTCACCAGCGAGTCACTAACTTCATCCGTCTGCTGTGTCGTGCCGAGCAGGTAGCGCACAGTGAGGTTTTCTTGAAAAGCAGCTGCTAAACGATGAGCTGGAACCTGCGATTAAGCTTCAAGAAGTCGAAGAGAGCCGCACATTCGGTTTATCATTTTCTCCTTGTGCGTCACGAAGACAAAAAAAAAAAAATTGTCATATTAACGTTTGATACATTATTATGATAACAACTCCATTTACAGGGAACCTTTGTCATCATGCAGATCATCTTGATAAAGGTTAAGAAATTAATTAATCCAATCAACCTTTTTTCAAATCAGTGAGTAGAGAAACACAAGTAAATGAAACCGAAGGTAAAGGAGGGAAAAGAAACAGGATGCAGTTGAAAAAAAACAAACACACGAGTCAACAAAAGAAAGTCTGCAAAAAGAAAATGCGCTCTGCAGCTCAGTCACTCCGGCTCCTGCACACCACAGCCGGCCCGGCCCGCTGGCACCAACAGCACTTTAATATCACCCGGCCTAAGTGGCGACTGGGATCAGGTTTGGACCTCCACACATGGGCCAGGAGGAGGAAGGGGGGGGGGGAACCAAAAATCTACCCAGATCTATTATAACATCAAACTGCTTCCTCCTCTGCTCCCATTGGACAAAAGTCACATTCACCAAGGTCGGCAGAAGCTTTGTCACTTAAACATTTCGCACAATATTTACTTTAATTACTTTTTCTTGGGAGTCTCGGCGGTCACTGTGCAGAGCTTTCAGAGACAGCTAATCTAATTGCACACTGCACAAGTGTTTGTTCGCCTCTCCCTACCCAGGGAACGAGTCGTCTGCCGTGAGCATGCAGGCAAAAATAAAGAGGAGCAAAACACTGTTACATTTTTAATTGGCCACAGCTGTGCGTTAACCAGTCCACGCTCTGCCAACACGTACAGCGCCAACAATAGATTCTCCCCTAAGGTTATTATTTACATGAGCAGGTTTCTTGTAAATATATTCCTCCTGAAACAAAGTGTGATTTGGGTTAATCACATGAAAATAGCTCATTCCAATTACTGGCACTTGTGTGAATGCGAGTCTGAGATATTAGACTGTGTACATTTTGACCATCAAGTGAACTTTTTTTCTGAAGCAGCTCGCCGCGCGCCGGAAATGGAACGAAGAGAAAAAAAAACAAGGGACGGCGAACGAGATGAAGGAGTTTATTTTAGTGCTGTTTTAGAGGAAACGCTCATTTCTTCTTAAGTAATGAAATGCAGAAGATGAAAAATATAGATATTTTTGGAGAGGGAAGCTGTTGTTCACATCGTGCCTACTGAGGCACTAGGTAATAATAAATTGGCTGATATGAGAATAATTTCAATTGAGTTCAAGAGTTCAGCGCCTGAAGTTATTTAAGTCTCATCCATCCGGATAATCTAAGAACCTACGGTGCGTAAATCATTGCGTAGTCGTTGATCAAGAGGTTGTGATTTGAGACGACTCTCCTTGTGAAATCTATAAAGCTGATCGTCTGGTTTGGTTTGTGGCTCAAACTTGACGGCTGTTTGAAAGAAAACCGTGGAAGGAACAGAACGTGACGAGAGCAGAAGGATGGCGACTGGAGGACCCACAGCTTGGACCTGTTGTGAGCGTGTGTGTCCCTGATAAGGGCTGTGTTGAAAGGTCCCAGCCGTTCACTCCCGCCAGCCTGGAAAAGCACTTCTGACAGACACACACACACACACACACACGCCCACACACACACACACACACACTCAAAACACACAAGCCCAGACACAGACACGCCAACGTACACCAAACAAACAGACCGGTGCGTTCCACAGCTGCTCCGACTGATATTTCTTGTGCACATTAAACATCATTTTTAATGCGACATGAAAAGGCTGAAGAGGTTCACACTCCATCTGCACACTTCAGACGGGAAACAGTAAATAATATAACCAACAGAGATTCTGCAGTGCTTGGTGACAATTACAAAAAGCATAAGGAATGTTTCTGCAGAAGCGCTGAAAGGCTGAAACTTCTTGTGAGGTTTGAGCACAAAAAACACTTTCGGAAAAAAGCGTGTTCTGGCTTAAAATACCCGTTCTGGTCACCACACAAACACAGCTGAAGACGCCTCGACTTCCCCACTAAAATATCTGTTTTGTGTTGTTGCCACAAACATCGAAAAGCTGCGGTTACTGTGCCAACACACATTATCCAGTGGTTTCACACGCACCAGCCAACAAGGCTGCCACAGGGCCGACCGCTGTTCGGGTCATAACACTTGACATCTTTAATGACACCTGCAGACATTTCCAGCTGTTTCTGCGACAGAACAAAAGAACAGCTGTTTTCTTAAAGAGACCCGAAGATGTTTGCCAGCCATTTTTGCAGCGACAAAACCAGGTGTTTGATAGGAAAACCTGCAGATGTTTCCAGATGTAGCAAGCCATCATCAATCTGCATCCGCGACCGTGGCGACCGAAACACGTATTTTAAGCCGAACCATGATTTCTTTCTAACTTTATGTGGTTTTTGTGCCTAACCATTTATTTTCAAGTGCAGTATTGACTGTCGTTCCATGTAGATTTGTACATTTGCTGTGAGCAATATAAAGCAGAAACCTCCCTGGACGACGCTTGTGTTCAGAAGAGCACACTCTTGGAGTAAGAGGAAGTATTTTTACCCTGAACTGCACATTTACACGGGAGCACTCCAAGAGACTTGAAGAAGTCCTTGAACAGATTTCACTCGTGCTCGTTCAGTAACTTTGTAAGTGGCCTGTGTCACATGCCGCACACCATTAAAAACATCAAACGCACGACAGTTTAATCCAAGGTCAATATTGGTTGAAAGCATTTTGAAATCTGAAATACTGAAAAATGAAAATGCATTACTCTTCCTCGGGGTGGGGAAGAGCAGAAATACGATACGTCTTTCCTAAGATGATCTGGTTGAGCCGAGTTTTTGGCAAAGGTGTCTCAATTCCTCCCTCTGCCCCGGGGGCTGGATTAGTGCGTAACAGGATCTCAGTTCTCAAAGCTTCAGTTCCTCCTCACGGACAAGTTAAATCATCATCATTCACAGGAAACGTCTCCAAAAAAAGCGCCGCTGTTTGCGTTGCACCTCCGCTGCAGCAGATAATGTGAGAACAGGTTGAGGCTGTTTGCAATGAAGTATCTGTCGTTAAATAGATTTACGCGCCAACACATCCGTTCTTCAGCCTCAGGTGAAATTCCGAGTAATTTCTCGTCTGATAGGACGACCAGTCAACTAAAACATGAGCTGGCACTTTTGAGCATTAGGCGATATCGACTCATCTCCTCACAGTGAAAGCTCTATAGACGTCCACTGGGTATGGATAATAGATTAACTGTCTGACACTGGATCAGACACAGTCTGGCTTGTAAAACATCATAATTATAATAATATGAATAATTACTTTATTTGTCCCCTCGGGGAAATCTCTGTTTTCCATGTGATTAGTAATTTTACACACACACGCACACACACGCAGTCTAAGTGTACACACAGAAACTTATGCAACTGTGGTGGGGAGACGTTGTAGCATGTAGCATACCGTCGGAGGCGACCTGGCGCCTCTCCAGTTAACGCCTTCGTACAGGCTGAACTCAGACCAGCCACCCTCCGGTTCCCAGGCCGACTCCCTCTGTACCGAGCTGCTGCCGCCCCGGTCCTGGAGCCCCCTCCCCCTTTCCTGGAGCTAAAGGCAGGACTGTTTCCAGGATTTACTCAGGATCAGGACCTTCACTTTAAAAATGATACCAACCAGTGTGCAAAAAAAAAAAAAAATCATATTTCTATTATTCTGACAGATCATGTGACTGTGACATGATTTTTCATTGTCCCCCCTAAAAAAAAAACTATTTAAAATCACGTCGATGAGACATTTGTTGGGTTCTGCCCCAAACAAACGTGTTTTTACACATGTGGAGAACAAACTGTGTCGGCTGAGAGTCTCTGCAGCGCTTCATTATAAAGACGTTTGTCACACATTTCTTTTTCAAACAATGGCAGCTTCCTCACACTCATCGCCATTTCGAGGTTTCAATTATATTCCGAGTGATTGTGCCGCACTAATATGAACAGAGACGACAGCTGGAACAAGCTGGTGCGACATCATTTCTTTAATAAGTGGCTTCATTTTTCTGTCAGTCCACTTATCAAATGATCTCCTCTATTAAGGACTCGTGGTGTTTAATATAGCAGTCACTTCAAATCGAACCAGGGAAAAGTCAAAATAATGTTTCCGTTTTTAAGAAAAGTGCGTTTTTGTACACATTTGTACACACTTAACACACCTTGGTTACACCACGCAGGTGTTTTCACTCATTACGACTGAACGAACGTCTTCTCGGTGCTGCACGGTCACGTTGAGACTGTGCTTGACTGACGGCTTATTAAAGCAAATGAGGAAAATTATACCTTTGCTAATTTGATTAAGAATATAAGTGACATCATTTTAACCCAATTTCAACCTGAGCAGAGGTGCAGTTGACCAGAACTGCAGCAGTAGAGAAGCAGACAGTAGAAAGTGAAGTCCAACAAATTGATCCGTTGGTTAATATCATGAGCTCCTCACAGATAATCGATATCGGTGCAGATGAAACCTTTTTCTGTAGAGATTATGATGCACAATATGAAACTTGGGGTCGTTCTTAACATTTAACCTCTGTTAACCTACATATTTTTGTCAATTGTTTCAAAACCACATTTGAGGGATAATCGCAAAAATGTGTGCTTACGGGCAGATGGAATATAATTTCAAAAACTGTGTGTCAGTCGGGTTTCAGCAGAAAAAGGCGTCGGAGAATAAAGAAGGAAAGCTTCTGTTCTTCACTCTGTGCCGACAAAAGATCGCAGGGTATGTTTTTATCAGGAAATAAAAATGATGATTTGTTGAGAACATTTTGGAAAAGATTCTGGTAGCATCCTGTAATTTATCAGAGAAATGAAATTATGTACTCTCAGTTTTCCTCACAGACGGCCATCACTTGCTCCAGAGAAACTAAAACCAACACTGAGAGTTATTGGAAAATACTATTTGACCTCCCGCCTGGTCAATAGCTTGTGAGGTAGATAAGACGAGACAGGGACTGCTGAAACAACACTATAGGAAGCCGTTAGTGAGGGAAAACATTGACACTCCACCGCCGCCGATCGAAGCCTCGGTCATTACTACTCTTTCTCCGTGAGAAATTACTTCACATTGTCTGACTTCCATTCGGAGCCGTCTCAACGCCGATGAATAACAAATTATGACTGAACGTTACACTGAGACATTCCTAGATCCACATTTTTGCTTAGGAAATGTGCTGAGTGACCTCTGTCGTGAACTCATCAGCGGGATGCCAGATATCGGCTTCTAAAAGGGTCGCAGAGAGATATCTTTCTTCTTCTCCGTTCTCCCCCCTGCAGCACTAACTGTATAGAGATTGACTTGCTTTTTTCAGCCGTGCGTTGCGAGCAAAACTAATTCAATCAGCAGCAAAACTTACCTCCACCGGCTCTAAAGTTACCGCCGAGTGAACACGAGTCGGGGCCATTAAGGACACCTTGAAAAAGCCTCTCTCCCACCCTCAGCTTTTGTTCTTAGTGCTCAGAGTATAAATAACACTGCGACTCTTATTTAATGGTTTACAGTCTGCCACCATGGTGATATGAGATACAATAATGTGTCAGGGGTGTTTCCATTAGTAAAGATGCATCCGCGGTGAAAGGCTTGATACACTGAGCCCACTTTAGCTGGAGAGGAAGGACGGGCTCTTCCCTGACCCCGCATCAAAGGACGGCGCGCGAAATATAATGTAACCGCTGAAGACACAAGAAAAAGCATCGCACTCTGGCAGTCCGCGGATTTATAGAACTCAGCGCGAGTGCCATAATTCACCTTCTCTTTTCATTTACAGAAGGCTCAGAGGGAGATACAGCGTCGAGCAGAAGGCCATAAACAACTTAGGGAGCTTTCAAAGTCACCGCGGTTTTAAGGATGTAGCGACGCGGATAGTTCATCCTAATGGCACCCTTTGAGAGGAGCGAGGCTTGTGCGAGGAGAAAAAGATGGGAAAAAAAAAAAAAAAAAAAAAAAAAGTTTCATGTGCAGTAAATGAGAGGAAGCCCCGAGCCATGCACAGGATAGGTGTTCACTCCTATAACATCCTCTGGTGGATTCCAGCCAGCAGGGGAAAATAACACGGAGAGCTGCTGGTGTGAAGTCACGGAGAGGCTCAGACGGAGAGCAACAACGTGGGAAAGACGTTTACTGAACCTGAAGATTATGAGTTCATGAGTAGTATATATAAATATATATTGACATGAGATACTAATAAATGAGCAGAGCAGGTATACGTATGAATGTATATGTCTCATATATTTATAATCATATTAGCGGTAACTAAAGCGGAGAAGGGGATTAAATAAGAGTTTGTTGTTTTGTTTCCTTTGATTTTTCCGTTTGTTTTCTTTTGTTTCTCCATGTTTGAAATAAAAATATATCTATTTATTTGTGTATGCGAAGGATTTAAAAGTGTTTTTCAGCAAAAAGGATTAATTGCCCATTTTGATTCTCTAATTGCGCGTACTAACGACTATACAGGGGGGCTGAATGATGTTTTATGAAAACGTGTTACCTAATTTCTATTGTATTTCATAGTGTTTATTTCTCAGCTTTTTAGATTTGTCTTAATCTATTAGTATCCACTCCTGTGTGCCCAGACTTCCCCTGTCCTTCAATGATTCATTCTAACAATTTGTTTTGTTGCATTATGTTCTTTTTTTTTTTAGGCATCAGAGCAGTTCATGAAAAGATTAATTAGACGAGGCATGGCTACAAAACTAGCAGATTTAAAATGGCAGGGCAATAAATGTGAGTTCTGAGAGCTTCGCAAATGAACAAAACATTTTACAAAGTCGCAGGAAAACCGCCAACAAAGAAGGATGTCTGACTGTAGAGTGAGAGGAGAGAAGTGGAAGTCACTCTGGACTGTGGGCAGTGTAGTGACCCGGTTATCGGAGTTAAATTGGATTATTTGAAATCCAGCTGACTGTTGCTCATCAGAAATGTGCCTGCAGAGCGAAAAAAAACAACGGTCATTTCCAGGCTGCACCCCACCAACTTCTCAGTGAGGTAACTAACTCCTCCTCTCTCACTGACATTATCAGATTTCCCATCAGCACCGGGATGAAATCAAAAATATTGCCAAACGGGCGCTTTTGCTTCACGCTTTGACAACAGATCCTCTGTCATCATTTCGTCGGTCAACTGCACTTCTAAACATCCATCGTCCAAATCAGCAATTAATACATTTTGTTTTATCCAACAGTTTGGAGTTTAGGCATTCGGTCCAATAAACATTGCTCGCCTGGCTCACACTCCCAAATTCATCAAGCTTGCAGGTAACTCGTGGGAGTACGTGACCGACTGAATACGGTCACAGGGAAACATCGGCAGCCTGAGTTTTGGAGAAGTATTCAGCTGCAGATCCCGCAGATGATCCCTCAAATACGGACTTTGAGAATCTGTAAGCCGGGTCCACGTTCTTCGGCCGATTCCTGAGCAGTTTTTGTGTCGTGTCGGAGCACACTGTCCCGCTGAGGCGTTCAGTGCCATCGGGGGAATGACATTGCCGTTTGGGCGTGTACATGGTCGTTAGCAGCCTTTGAGTGGGTGGTGAGTGTTAAGTGGAAGCCAAACGAATGCCGAGGACCAAAGGCTTCCCAGCGCTGTAGCGAAATGATCAATGTTATTAGCTTCACGTGTTTGTCCTCGTCAGACATCGTTAACGTGAAGAACACTTTGTTGTGTTTTTTTTTCCGCTGTGACGTTTCAAAATGTCTTCTCCTTTATCCACGGAGCAATCAGCTCCAGCCATCAGACGGCCAGGAAGGCTTTAACTGATCTTCTCCGTGTACAGGAAGTTGTAAATGATCAAAAGACTGATTGGACCTCTTCATCACTTCCGCCTCGTCAATACTGCGCAACGCACGGGCCAAAATCTCCCTAATGCATCTGGAGCAGCTTTATTACGCTCTGCTTTTCTCTCCTAAGTTAAGTTAATGGCATACAGAATGCAAAATGAGGGCGCCTTTTAAGAAAGGAGGTGTCGCATTCTGGCATTTTCCTAAAGATCAAATAAAGACCTTTGAATTATGATGAATTATCGCCGAGACGTCGGCTTCAACCACAAGAATCTCAGGAATCTTTGAAGCGTCTGATAAAAAGGGGTCCTCGCTCTCGTTTGTGTGATCTTTCACGGAATCATTACCCGCTGCAGAACAGTGCTGATGAGCCGCTTCTTCTTCTTCTTCTTCTTCTTCTTCTTCTTCTTGCTTTATAAAAACTTATTCCCTGTTTTCCTCCCCACCTTGCTTCACTCCTGCGGCCTTCATTAAGGAGAAGAAGCGGCCACGTAGCACATCTGCCTGTTTGTGATCTTTTTATAGTAAACAGGTCGACCAGGGGAGGTGATGTGAAGTCTGTTTTAGATGTAAATGTGCCCGAAAAATATATTTCTGACCTGATTATGGCTGATCAAGTGAGAGAGTCTATTTGTGGCCTGGTGCAGATGTGTAGCTCTCCTGTATAACTTGATTAGCAATGTGTAGTGTGGAAATAAAGCAGATTATTTCTGGTACGCACCTCGATAGCAAATGTTTTTTTATCAACAGTTTGAGCGAGATGTAAGAGAGGGCTTGTGTGCCATCGTTTAAACTTGGAACCACATGTTTGCTGATCAATACATGATCCGTGACGTACATTCTGTACAAAGCACTGAAACATCACTGGGGAAAAAAAAAACAAAAAAAAAACAGGACATACTCTTATTTTTCCAGCAGCGAGCAGTAAGGCGAGCCTGTGCAGCGAAGCTTTTAGATGAGTCTATAATGAGAAGAACATAAAATCTCAAGGGCAGAAAAACACGAACAACCACAAACATGTCGAGGCTTCCACGATGAACCCAGAGACTTCTTCCTTCTGTCACAAACAACACAATAAATACATTTGAAAAGAGATGTTTTTAAGTTTCCTTTGAGCCTCAATCTTCTCCGTCTTCATGCAATGACAACAATGTCAATTTGTTCCTCCTCTGAACATAAAAACACCTGAGTTAAAATCAAAGAATCAAATTTCTTCTTAATGACTTTAAGAGTTTGCCATTATTTTTTCCTTCCAGGGTTGGAATTTCATCATTAGGGGCACAAAGGCCATTGAGTAAAATTCGAAGGAAACATCCTAATTTATAATAAGACATGGATTATGTATTAAAACATCTTTTAATACCAATATCAAGTTAATGTTACATTAGAAAACATTTTTTTTTTAAAGTAGGGTTAGGGTTAGGTGATTTTGGTGACACTACACTGAATATTAGTGGAGTTTTTGAATATTTCTCCCAATAGAAATTCCCCAAAATTATGCCAAAGCACATTTTTTTCCAAACAAAAGAAAAAGGAGGCCACTGATGTGTGGAGTGATGCTGGTGACGCTACACTTAATAATGGTGAAGTTATTGAATATTTTTTGTAGTATCTCTTTTCGGTGAGGCCACCAAAGGCCACTGTGGCCGTGCGATGATTTTTTTTGTTCACGGGGCATCGAGGCCAAAGTGCAGGAAAACGCAAACGCCGTGAAATTCCCACCCTGATTCCTACATAGTGTTGCTTTAATTATCCATCTTTAATGCATGCACACTGGCTTGTCTCTCCTTTTCTGTTTCTCCACCAGCGATGTTATCTGCGTTCTTAGCCGGCAGCTTGTTTTATAATGTTGACCAATAAACACAATAAACGGGTTCATAACAGCAGGTGAGCCACGCGTGAAGGAAGCTTGTTAATTATGAAGCCGATCAGAGACATCGCAAGAACCAGGCGGAGTTACATGTTTGTACAAAACAACGGCACAGATAGGGGCCACATTACTGTACGTGTGAGATGTGACATCACAGTCAGTGTGTTTACAGGAGGGATGTAACACCTGACACCTACAGAACATGTGTGATGGACAGTAGACAGGAGGGGATGAGCGAGGACAGATTGCCGCCTGTATTGATCGCGGGTAGCGTCACGCTTAAACGGGTCGACCAGATGTACTGAGGCCCGGTGAGGCTCGCCCAGGTGAAGTGTATTTGTGCGGTTGTTTTTTTTCTGTCTCCTGTTTTCTTGCAAATTTGTTTGCGAATTTGCATTTAAAGTAGAATATCGACCGGGTCCTGCGTTATGATGTTATCTTGTTATCTTTGTGTATGCGCACCGGGGAGAAACCATTTCTTGCTCTCTTTATCAGTCTTTCGCCTCTTTTTTTTTTTTTTTTTTTTCTTTCCCCCCAGTGCAGCCGACAAGTGATTTGTTACCATAGCAACGGTGGAAGCTGCAGGGCGACTGTAGCTCGCGGAGGTAGAGCGGGGGTCATCCGGTAATCGGGAGGTTGCTGGTGTCGAACCCCAAATTGCTCCCGATGAGCAGTTGTGCCACTGTGTGAATGGGTGAATGCGACAGGTGTTGTAAGGATCTGCGAGCTGTCAGTAGACCGAAACTTTAAAAATGCAAGTCCGTCCGTCCATTCGCTTGGGTCAGTGAGTGATATAGAGAAAAGTGCCTGTGCTGAATGCATTGTTCTGTACTCGAGGGAGCGAAAAACAGCAAATATTTGGCATGTGGCTCTAAAACGGGTTAATCCAAACCGCGGTCTGCACTCAGGCGAAGAGAAGTGTACGAGTTTATAAATGCGACGGAGCTTAATATGTTTAAAGGTCACGGATTGATTAAATGTGAGAAGCAGGTGAAGCCTAAATTCTGGAGCAGCGTTTTTCCCTCTCTGGCTTTCATGACAGCAGATGAAAGTGACAGCAGGGCTTTTTATAGAAGCGGCTTCTTGAATGAGAAGCGGGGCGCAGGTAATTATTGGAACTGTCTCTCTCAGCTGTGTTTCATTATTGATATTAGACTCACGACAGTCGGTAGCGGGGGCAGAGGTCTGGTACACAGGCAACGCTCGTTTTCCCAAAAAACATTTGCGGCGAGATCATTTGAATATCGCTGCTGATGAAAAGCTGTTTTTTGATGCTTGATCTTGATTCTTCAGCAGGAGAAAACTAAAACTTGGATGGAGGATGAGTCTCGGCCCGGACTAACCTTTTGGTGTGGATCTGTATGAATGGACGGATCCACACGTTGTTTCTCTGTCGCTTTAACTTTAATTTTCTTTAATTTCTCAGGGAACAATGCGTGGATCTCGATTATGGATCAGGCATATTTAGGTTTCTGGTATCTCTGATCGGGTACAATCTGATGAGGATCAAAATAAAAAAAATCCAGATCCAGCAGCATCATGCAGCTCGAGTATGAGGCACACTATTATCAGCACAAACATAACAGAGGTTAAATGACACTTGTTATCCCAGGTGTGCTGGCTCGTTTCACCAAAGAATATTAATTCCATATCTTCGTGCACGGAAACACGTTTGGCGTCGCAGAAATGTAATCTTAAGAAAACACACCTGGTGAGTCACTCCTGCAGCGAGGAGGCCGACAGTCACCTGATCTAATGGGCGCTCGGTGAAAACGAGAAGTTTCTGTTGACTTTGTAGTCGTGCAGCTACACACAGACTCTGACTGCAACACAAAGTAACTCTGGCACCGGTTTGTCTTCCAACAAAGAGATACAAGCTCGCGTGCGCAGACAGATGGCGGCGTCCCAGGCGATGCACCGCGGAAGAACCGCAGCTTGTCTGCAACCTGTTTAGAGGCGTCTCTATAGGGAGACAAATGAGCGCGTGTCATGCAATATTCTTCATGTGGAGCCGTGACGCGCTCACTGTGTTGTGTCTGTAACACAACACGGCCATTTAAAAGTTTTCAAGTACAACTCGTTGCACCGGTGGAATTCAGATGGATTCATTAATCACAGCTTCTCCCTTCAGCAAGAACACGCCTGCCGTAATCATGTCTTACTCGTGTTTTTTTGTGTAGGTAAATGCTGGTGACAGTCGTTTCTTTAAGTATTTGGGTGTTCGTAACGGGAGAAAAAAGCAGAGACGGAGGGAAGTGGTCGGGGTCGGGGCTCCGCAGGAGATAAATAATGGAGAGGGGAACGTACATTTCTTGGAACAAATGATAAACAAAAGATTCGTCTGCTTCGAAATCACTTTTCTTTTCATCTCTTTCTGCCGGATGCTCTGCCCGAATCCAAACAATCTTAAAGTAATCAGAGAAAAAAAAAAAGGCAGCTGTTGACAAAACACGGTCGACCGATTTGCTTGTTCACAACTACACAGAAAGACAGAAGCACGCGTACGCTTTCCTTTCCTCAGATCTATAAAGCTGATGCTTCACGTGCAGAAGCACGCGAGGCATTCACGGCCTTTAATGTCCGTTTGTACGTCGGTACCTTCCACCGCTCATTACGCCCGGAAGAACAGAATATAAGGAGCGTGGCGCAGCTCGACCGTCTGTGTGTCATCAGAGATTCGGCCAGAGCAGAACAGCTGTCATTATCACACGGCCGTGGCTATTCATAGCGCCGGGCCCGGACAATGGTGATGATTATTAAATATCAGAAAGGTGATCGATGATAATAATCTGCGAAAGCTCATAATGACACAGACTTTAGTGCATCACAATTCAGGATGATAAGAAAGGATCATTATCAGGGAAGTTATGGCTCCACATGACACAAAAGGATTCATCGCTTAGAAATAATTTTACATTAAGGTTATAAATGAATCTCTGAGGGACATTTGCTGAACGTCGTGTGGTAATAAGGTAATAAACACAATCGGTAAAACAACCTCGACAAGCGATTAAACTAAAATTTCAGCCGCGGTTATCTCTGGGAAAACGCATCGCAAGGTCTGAAGTATGTGTGAAGTACAGATGCTCTTCAGTTTTTTATACATCTGGCCTCTGCTGTCTCCAAGAATAAACTCGATATAAAGAACTATGTACCTCAGCTTTTGAGCCGACGTGGATGTGTAGTCATAGAGATGGAGAAGAATCACAGAAACTCAAGAATGAAGAGTCAAATAAAGTCGAGGCCAGTGGGCAGAGATTTTGTAGCAGATTGCATTTTTTTAAAATCCTGACCAGCGCTCACCAAATTCTCCAGAATTGTTTCCTTTGTCAGACGTCTGGTCCAGAACCCAAAGACCCTTCATTTACTCGCCAGGAACTAACAAATGTTTGACGTTCTTGACTGAAAACGTACTGAAACAATAAACGGATTATCAACGGAGATTTACGATCAGTGATTAAAAGACTTGCAGCTGTTGAAGTGATGCAAAGAAATGACAACGCAGTTATGTAGAAACAGTTACAACATCACATAGTTTGTTCTGTTATTGACAAAAAAAAAGAGAGAAAAATCATTGTACCGTTTTTTTTCCCCCCAAATATCAATAATGGCCACAAAAATTGGTAGAACCACCGATCCGAATAAAACAGCTGCCTGTTGGCAGAGAATTAAGAGACTGTTTTGACGGCATAAGCAAAAAACATTATTTCATTGTTCAACTAAGTTTTTCTCCTGTCGATCTCTACTTCTTCCCTTTATTCATTTCATATTTTTTCGAGCCAGCCTGAACTGAAAATAATCATTCCACACACAAAAAAACCCCCTCAAGTATCAAAATACAAAAGAATGACTTCAAAGCTCAACTTTAGTTCCAGCAATGAAAGCAGCTCATTGTCCCGAAAAACTGCTGTTCTCAAACATTTGATTGGAAGCTTTTTAGTCGCTGTCATCAACTCGTCCGTGATGAAGTTCTCTGCCAGAGCTTGTTTGTATGCAAAGTCTGCCGGGCGTCAGACAATAGCTCGCTGTTAACCGCGTTGCACCGCAAATGTCAGCGCTGTGTAACTCTTTCTGTAACACGTACGTCTTCCTCTAATCACCAGGTAACACTTCTCACCCACCAACCACCAAAAGAGTTCAAAGTTCCTGTCTGTGGTCGGACGCTGAGGAGAAAGGACGCGGCTGAATTCATGTTTGGGGCGGGTTTTTTTTCCCCCCATTCATGGCTGAAATGAAAGTGTTTTGTGTTCTCTGATAACACAACCTGAGTTTTTTTTTTTCTCTGCAGACATAATATTTTTGGAGCCAACGGGGAAATTTGGGGCCGACTGTGATTCAAAAGACTCAAAGACCAAATATTTTGTTTTGATTTGACTCATGTTTCGGTCTCTTTCACTGGTGGAAAACGTTGTTTGTTGTGCACGCTCGCAAACAGTTTGAAGCTCCGTCATCTGGTTACATGTGATGATCGCCAAGTTGAAACAAATTCGGGGGATTTTTGAGGGATTAAGCAATTTGTGAGGACTAGATTCTTTTCATGTTGGGGATCAAGACGAGCTGTAACTCTTGAGCTGTCTGACATCACTTTGGAGGAATATTTTTCCCCTCAGTGCCGCAACAAGAGACGGCCAAACCATAATCAGAAAACACCTGAATGCGTGGATCGTTTGTCTCCAGCGATCTATTCAGGGGCCGTACAGCCAAAAGATGAGGATGTCGTACAACTCAGTCTTGTCAATTACCAGCAAACTGTGTAAAGAACAATTAAGAAGTGGTCTTTGATATCCTATGAAACAAACAGTGTGTCATAGAGACGTGTCTGTCGTCTGCTGTGTGATTCATGTCTGGAAGTTGCAGCGAGCAATCGCAAAGCTCTGAGCCGCGATGCTGCTCGCTGCAGGTTCATCCTCTGGGCCACGTTGACTCTTAAGACCTCTTTGGAGAGATGTCACATTCCTACAGACGGTTATTCCTCCGTGCCGTAAAAGTTTATAGCCTAATGTCCTTAATCACAGAGACGAGCGGTGCAGCCCTCGTAAAGACGCGGCGAGCCCCCCACCTCCACAATAAATACACGTGTTATCGCTCCTGAGTCATATTTATAAAAACGACCGGATTTTAAAGCCCCCACCATTCATCCGCGACGAGCCCACGATGTGATGAGGTGATGGTCCGGCACACAGATATATGTGTCGGCTAATGAAGACGTATTATTCACATGAGAGCCTCACGCTGAGAAGAAAATGACTCCCTCCTGTTTGTGTAGCCACATCTCTCTGAAGCACTGCCACATCAGATCATCCGTCCTCTTAAGTGAGGGAATGGCCGCCGCTGCAGACGACCCTGAATCGCTCTGCAGTTACCTGGTGGCTCGCTGTGTGAAATGAATTCAGTGTTTCAGGCCACTCTTCCTGGGATCCACTTGCATCGCTCTTTCTTGTAAACCTATTAAAGGCCGTGGCTTATATCTAGGGGCTGAAATATAAATCCAAGTGAACTCTGACTTGGATTTAGGGACGTACCAATCAAGTTTTTATTGGCCCCTGCCCTGATCCGCTGTGATGCTGGAAGTCAGTCGGAATATATATATATAAGGACGTCACAGTAAATGGTGCACAACATTCATGTTTCTTTTCATTCATTTTTGCTCGGCCAGGACAACTTTTATTAACAACAGTTATTAACAACAATTTGAAAACATTTTTTTTGCAAACAGCCACAGCTACACAGACACTAGCCCTTTTTAGATAGAAAGGCGGCACATTTGCTCCAAGGTAAGGACGGCATTGTGCCGGCCTGTCTTTCTAAAACAAAGGTGTAATATTCCTCCTTTGCCAAAAGCCGCCTCTGAGGTAGGTGTAAACATGTGACGTGACGTGAAGCTCGACGTTGGGCTGTGAACAGTGACATAGAATTTGTCTTCAAAATAAGAGCTTTACATTGCACCCCATTGGAGTTTAGAACTGGGTTCTTAGCGGGGGGCTTTTAATTTGAAAGTAGCGAGCGTCCTTAGCCTGCCGCTACTACAACAAGCTAACACGACCAAACAGCTACAAAGACCGAGGAGACGCTAGCATCTCCTGGATCTCAGCGGCTGTCCAGTTGTTCATCTTAATGTCCGCGGATGAAGTGGTGGACTGACTGCTGTGATCAGCTGTTTCCTGGTTTTAAAACCCCCCGGCTGTGGGTCGCACAACAGTGCAGGTCATCGACACCTCCGCCCACCTCACGCAGAGGCCGGCACATTTCTGCCTCGTTTTTAGATAGCAGGTGAGGCGGAAATAAGTGTATCCTCCGAGGCGGAAAATTGGCGGACCAAAACAGACCCCCAATTTGCCGCCCTCTGTCTAAAACCGCGGACCGAGCCGCCAAAAGGACGGGAAGATTGGCGGCTTGGTGCCCTGTCTAAAAACGGCTAATAACAGGAGAAGAGAGAAAGAAATTCCCCAGACTCAATTTTTTTAAAATCACTCAATTTTGTGAGTCGTTGAGTGACAAGAAACTTTATAAACTTTATGAAACTCTGACTATGACAAATTAAAAAATACGTCTCAATATGAGCGACCCAACTCTGAAAACGTTGCCAGGAAGTGGTAGTAAACTCCGCAAGGTTCGTTTTTACAGTCGACTCGACATGGATGAGAAGTCTCATGCGGCGTGGATGAAATCCAAACAGCTCCTGAGTTCATGTGATGACAGATCAATCTCCATGACAACTGAGCTGACTCCATCTGCTGATGGACGTGAAGCTCGAGCGTTGTCATGTCGAGGACAACTCTGTGTTCCTGTCGGAGTTACGGTCAGGCGAAACTTTTCACACACACAGCACAACAGAAATGTCAGTAACTGGTGTTATTTCAGGTGCACAGAGCTTAAAATCAGTTTGATTAACAGAGTTTATGGAAATGAAATGTCTCAGGCGCCGACCTGATGTTCTTGGTATCAATGTCAGGTAGATCAGGTGTTTTCCACCAAAACCGACTTTTTAAAGACATCTTTTAAACCACTTTAGAATCCAGTTGAAGACCTCAGGTTTTGGGTTGCCAGGTGCCACGACACACATCCCACACAGAGACAGCAACGACTCTGTTCCTTTTACTGCGAAGTCGGGAGGTTATTGGAAGAAATAACCAAATGGAGAAGATTCAAGCAAAAAAACAGTTCGCGGTATGCAGGGGTGAATCTCTGGCAGTCTCACGGCTGGTTTTGATTCTGATTCTCGGGTGTCCGATTTAGTAGAGAATCAATCTTTTTATTTTCAATAAAAAAAAAACAGAAAAAGGAGGCACTATTTTCAGCCTCTCAAACGTTCACTGGTGTCCTCAACCCGCTGAAACACAACCGGAAGTGAAGGTTAAATGATCTGCAGCCTTTTCGTTTTAAAAGTCAGCAGCTTTAAATAATGAATCAATACATTTAAAAGCACGCATGCCTGTATGTGGAGATCATAAATTAACTTCAGGGTTTCATAAGTCCCTCATAAAAACGACACCACAGCAAAAAAAAAACATGTTACCATGTGGATCTCTGCTGGTCTGACAGAAGAGCTGCTTCTCTCTCTCTCTCTCTGCTGAAACACTCCCCACTGTGCAATTATGCACCATTTCAGCTTTGGATGAGGCTCAGTCTTAAATTAGCAACTAATGTCTCGCAGTTTCCCCCCATAAGCCGGGGCTATAATGGCACGCCGAGCCTCGTTGTGAACGAGCCGGAAAACACCTGAGGCAACAACGAGAGAGATTATTTGTTAATTATCTTTCGCCCGCTGCCCACAAAGTGCAGCACGAAAGCAGAAAAGGCCACGTGCCTTTTCATCCGCGCCGCCAAACGATTTCACCTCTCGTCATCTGGTGTGAACGCTGTAAAAAGACTCCACAGGTGCGGCACGTGTTGAGTGTGGAGTAGTCAGAAGTGTTTGCCTCGACGTGCTAACACTGCAATTTGCACACAACCCTGTATTTTGCTGCTGTTTCGCTCCGGAGTGGCGCTCAGAGATCTGGAAATACATTTCTGCTTCCTGTTATTCTGAGAGCCGCGATAGTCAGATCGAGCCTGTAATACTGCGAAAATGACTGTGCTCTGATTTTTCAGAGCGTTTCGAAAGAGAGACGGATCGAATGGCCAAAATAGGGCCGATGATTGAAGATGATGGCGATAGCGCTGATGATAATAATAGCGAGGGCGATGATGAGGGTAATTACCGACGGTGTTTGTTGGATGAGGAGAAAAGCAACTGTTGACGGATGAGAGTGAGCCGTCAGCTAAAATTGAGTAAAGCTGATTTGATGCCCGTGGACAAACCCTGAGCCCCGACACCGTCGCCGCTCACAGACAAAAAAAAAAACTGGGGCGAGGATAAAAGGGAAAATAACTCCGATGAAAAGGAGCGGATTGAGGAAGAGATCACAAAGACTAAGAGTTTTGAAGAAGAGATAAAAAAAAAGACGACAGAAACACAGACGCGCTGAGAAGCCGAGCCACTCAGCCGCACACCACTGTGAAAACCACCGCTCGGCCCCAAAATCCTCCCTTCTGATCCCATTCCACATAAATCATCTGTCTATGAAACGATACTCGCCGGGCGTCCAAACCTCCACCCACCTCCCCACTCCCGCCCACCCTTCCCTTCCCTTGAGACAACTTTTCCCAAATCCCTGGATGCCGGGGGTAAAGGCTTGCACACCCCCCTCCGTCTGAGCTGTGATTATTTGGCTGGGGCTGCGCCATATCAAACCTCGGCCAGCTAAAGATTCCCCAGAGGAGAAAGCGGAGGGAGAGAGATCTGCAGCAACCACCCACCTGTGCAGGGCAGAGATAGGAACCAAGCAAATGGCACCCCACTGCATGCTGCCATCTGCTAGTGGACACCCCTCAAAGACACCATCACAGGGTTTGTTTTTTTTTCTAACTCCATAAACTGCAGTGACTCAACCTCAAACTGAGAAAAGTGACTTTTTTCCCCCCAGACCAATCCCACTTCTGCAGCCTGCTCTAATCTCCCAGATGAGGTGAGCGGCCTCGCCTTACAGGGGACATATACGGGCCGTTTGAAGAGGGGCGGTGGTCACGCTCTGTGTGCGTGTCGGGGCTGATGAGGTCTGAACGAGAGTCCTGAGGATTGCAAGATCAGGAGTTTTCAACAGAATCGGCTTATAAGTGCAGAGTGACTCACGGGTTTGTCTGCTATCTCTCGTGTCCGTACACTTTAATACACTTAAAGGCTGTAAACTCTCGGGAAGAACCTGCAATTGTGAAGCGATGTGCAAACAACGGAAGGTGGCGGTCGGCAGCGACGCGTCCGTCCTCGTTTTGTTTTAACGGACGCGTCTTTATAGGCGTGACGAGTGATCCGACCAAACTGGGCCGAGTTCGCTCCACTCTGGGTCCGCTGGTGTGGACGTTCTCACTCAATGAAAACACGCAGAAGGATTTTGACTCTTCAAATCGTTTCCTCTCAATCTGATTAGTCTTTTGGAACCAGAACCGTGTGTGAGCAGGAGAAATGTAACAACCAAACACAAACAAAAAAAAAAAAAGGCAAGCAAACTGCAATCTGCACTGTTCCGGGAGTGAGATCGTCACTGGCAATTATTTTGAGAAGCTGGCAACCAATTCTTGGCCTTTGGATGTTGTCACATCCTAACATGTAACAAATAGAGACAGCAAACAGCAAAACATGCTCCCAGAAACAAATACACTTTTAATATTTGTGGCAGTTGTGTTGTTTAGTCGGAACCTGAACCAGACAACGGCGCGTGTGCGTCAGTGGAGAGTCATGCTATGAGGGGTCGAGGTGAAGTTTGAACAATTGAGACTTTTGCGGAAGATGGAGAGTGATTCTGCTGTCCTGACATTGGTCGGAAGTTCGTTCCACCACTGAGGTGCCAAAAAAGAGAAAAGTCGCGGCTTCACTGAGCAAACAAAGCGATGGCCAGGAATTGAGGTCGGACACGTCGACTCAACATTTAAGATTTAAATCCCGAAAAACACGCAGCAAAGGACCACAGGTCGGACTCAAACCCTCCCAACAGATCTACCAACATATCTACTGGGAAATATTTCAAAAGATGTTTCCCAGTCGGCTGTCTGTGTGTGAGCCACTCAATCAATCAATCAATCAATCAGCGGGTTAGCCACCATCCATACCGTCGCTTAAAGTTTTATTTGCTGATGGACTTATCTGTTAACTGTTTCAGCTGTAGTCAAATTTAGCATACACCATCATCAAGTCGATGTATGTGTAATAATGGAGTGATTTTACACCGCTAATTACTTAAATCAGCGCGGCCTATTTGTATTTCTGTTAAATCAAGTGGACGGCCGGGTGAGATTTTCCGTCACCTTTCCTCCCAGAACAGTTTCAGGAGACGTTATTCTAAAATAATGAGTTTCCTTCAAGAGAAGAAGAGTCACCTCAGCGCGCACTGACAGATTGTGTCACTCGTTAATAAGGGTGCGATTTCCTGGCTGGGATAAGAAACTTGTTAATTACAAGCAATGGGAACGACACGAGCCTGTGAACCATGGGATGAACAATGTGACGAATATCGCCACGTGAGACGCCGTCAGCCTGGAGCCGCCACGTGTGAGCTTAACGTGTCTCACACCTGCCGCCAACGACAGCGCGGCTGCGGCGAATCACTTTGTGTGGATCAATCTATCCACCGGCATCAAAACAGAACAGCAATATTGGTTTCTTTTTTTGTTGTTGTTCTTTTGGCCAGACATTATTCTGCAGCGTCTTGTCAAATCACAGCGGCAGTGAGATTTCCGTGTCAAAGCGTTGTCTGCCAGGCACTTGAAAAAAATAATCAATTTTGACACCGAAAAGGGAATAAAGAGGGAAAAAAAAAAAAACCCTGACAGCATTTCCGAAGGATATATCAGCAACACGTTGGCAGAAGTGGGTAAACGCTGATGCAGCCAGGAATCACAGGCAGTTATCTCACCCACCTCCCTCTCCTCCCCCTCCCTCTCCTCCTCCTCCTCCTCCTCCCGCCGTTTGTCCAAGGCAATTCCCTCCGTGGTAACAGTCTGTGTTTAACCTCACCGGGTGATCGAGCGCTTCTCATTCAGAGCACTTGAAGCGGCCTCCTGGTGCAGAGAGGGGGGGGGGGGATCAATACCGGGGAGCGTTACATCTAATCACGCGCTGATTGCTTTCTTAACATTGATTGCAATTGGCTCCGGATGTCATTTTGTTTTTGTAAGCCGCGTTTGGGTTTGCATAGATTTAAACGATCGCCCGACGGAAGCCGACCTTTAGTTTTTCCGAAAAAGCTCCATCAGTGTAACTCAGACGGATCGCACGCGACGCCTCGGCCCGCGGCGACTCGTTCCTTATTAAAATGAACATGATTAGTCGAGCGCTTTTGCCAACTGCTTCGTTTAAATCTGGTTACACCTGAGCGGCGTCTTTATCTTGATCTTCTTTAGTGTGGCAGCGCTGCACTGTGGGGGATCTGACACGGGGGTCAGCTGTGATGCAAAGCGTTTCTGTACAAAACAGCGCGTCTGGATTGTGAAATACTTTCTGCAGGTTTGTTTTCTTTTAATTTTCTGGCTGCGGATGAGGCGACGTTGAGGGCATGTCAGTGCATTCCTCTGCCGTGTCGTAATCTCAAACTCTGCAGCGCGCAGCTCTGAATCTCTGGAGAAAGGAATGTGATGTAATCCGACAATCAGTATCATGACGCCCCTGTTCGCCATTAATTAGACGTCACATGCTGTTACAGTCCCTCGTCCCTGAAATCATGAGTCACACACACACGCAGACGCAGCCACATACATCATGCATACACTAAAGAGGCATTACATCATAATGTCTCAGCCGTGAAACAGGCGGAGGTGCTCAGTGGTCTGACTGGTGATTACTAGCACCAGTTATTGCGTTTGACTCAACCACTTCTCCCTTATAATGAGAGCGCACCGATGGGGATTGAGAATTGGGATTGTGCACCCACAAGCTTATCAATACCATTAATCAATGGAGGCATGTTTTTCTGACGGCTGCGCGTTCCAAAACAACGGCGTCATACTCGAGTCTACGCGACTGAAACGTGCAAAAACAAGGCGGAGAAGAAAAGTCTGGCTTCATTTCGCAAAGCGCGATGACAGCAGTTCTCGTCGGGATGTCAGTAAATTGATCATTTGATGAAAGAGTGGAAACATGATAGAAGGTGACGTAGTTGTTTACGAGCAGCGTGTCCCCTCAGCGTTGCGTATTAGCTCACCACTGTAGCCGCCGCTGTTCCCCACCGCTGCTCTGACATGAATCTCCAGCTGTGCCACCCTGCAGAGGAAACTATCTCCCGTTACCGCCGACATACATGCATCCCTGTGTCATGTTTAAAAGAGTCGTCGACTCAAATATTATGTCCGTACCTCGGCTTTGTTCAGCCTCACGTGCATAAAACAATGTCGGTCGACTAGCCAAGGAGGCTAAGGCAGAAAAACTGTGAATAAAAATGCATGACTGAGAGAAACAGTGGCAGGCGGGAAAAGAAACGCCGCTGCAAAACAAATACATTTAACCGAGTGTCTTTGGTTCTCCTAACTGAGCTGGTTTATAAAGAAAATAATCAGCGGGACATGGAGACGTGATGTTGGTGCGCCGAGCAGCAACACACTTCCATCTCATGTTCGTCTCCCCCACATATCACAAACAGCAAGAACTCTTGCCCTACGGCAACTCTGAGGGGACACGCCACTTAATTGTGCTCTCTGGCGGGGAGCCGTTTGAGTCACGACGTTACGATGGTCAGGGATTAATTGCAGATGGCTGTCAGCATCGTTCACCGGCGATGAACTGAGCAGCACGCCCGTTACTGAGAGCAGATGTGTTCTTTGACTACACAAATCTGAATGAAAACAAATGCTGTGACGTCAGATGTCTGCACAGAGCCCAAAGGAGACTAAAAGTCAAAATATACAAAAAAATATACAAAAATAAGTTGCCACACCACCAGACTACGACCAGTGTTTTTGTCTTGTGTTACAGAGCGATGCTACAGCCAGCTGGACCACAACTGATCAGGGCTCAAGAAGGAGAATCAATAATGAAAGGGGTATCAATAATGTTTACACGCACCCTGGAATCCCAGTCTCATTCTGGCACTGATGATATTGGGAACGAGGTTTGCATGGAACACAATTAAACCAGTTTGTCGATCTTTGAATTGTTGTGTGAATGGCGGCCGTGTCTGCGGGCGAGGAGCAGCTGGCAGTTCTCCGACTCCTCCTGTCTTCACACTCAGGTGTAGGTTAGCAACGTGTTATGGTGAAAAAAAAAAAAAAAAAAAAGCACTGCAAAAATAGCAGTTTCTTTCGTCTGTCTGCGGTGTGTCTTTGTGTTCTCAGCCAGCCGCTCTTCTTCAACACTTCAACACTGAATGTTTTTTTGTATTTGCGTCCACACAGCTGCTCCGTCTCCGTCTCCGCTCTCCAGGATTTGGCTTCTGTGGCACAATTACAGTTGTTGCCTCAGCTATGTTGTCAAAATCAGTTAAACAACCAGTCACGACTGAATGATTTCTTGCTTGGCTGTTCTTCTAGGTAAACTACAAACTCCCCTCTCAAACTCTGACTCACGTTTCCCTGCAATAACTCACATCTTGGGAGGATTTCAGAGCCAGACAGCTTACATAGGAATCATTTCTGTCTTTCAGTGGACGCAACTTTGACGGACGGATTTGCCTGAACAAATTATGAACGTGCTGTGATTTACTGACTGATTCAAAAACGTTTGGTTTGTTTGAATCATTTGCGCAACAAGACATGTGCATGTAGGGCCCAGATTTAATAATAACAGAATTCCTCTTCCACGCTGATGACACGGCAGAAAGGAGAAAGTATAATGACCTAACATGCTCTAGAAATCAGATAAAAACCAAGCAGTGCTGATGTAAAAACACGGGGGTCTTGTTTTCATTTCTACACATTCACTATGAACAGCTTTGTCGTTGGAGCACAGCAGCTCTAATGGAGCTCACAAATCCTCCCTTTCTTCTTCCAGTCTTACGCTAAGTGTTGCTAAACACATCTCTACTTTCGTTCTGAGATGTTTCACACATTCATGACATCTGCCACATCGTACGTAATGAGGCCGACGCACACCTCGGCTGCGTGACGGGGTGATGACATCCAGAGCTGTTATTCTTCTGCGTTCAGAATTCGCCGCCCTGACCTCGAGTGTTAAACCCGTCATGTTTGCTCTGAGCGTTAAAGTCTAGGCTGTGGTTGCAATTACTATAAATGATACAGTTCTAACCTGTCGCCTTGATCTTTAGGGGTTCGTATGTTTTCCTCGTGTCCGTGTGTTTCAGCTCATCACAGTCCAAGGACATGAGTTTTTGTCTGTTGTTTGTGTGTGTATGTCAGCTGATGAACTAGCCTCCAGTGGTGTGCACGGGGGGGGGGGGGGGGGGGGGGGGGCAGAGGGCGCAGTCACCCTCCCTCGTGGCCCAATTGTTGAAAAACACGTGCTAAAGTGCCCTCTTGGGTGGCAAAAGTGAAGTGCCCTCTTGGGAGCCAAAACATGCGCTAAAGTGCCCTCTTGGTTGGCAAAAATGCGCTAACGTGCCCTCTTGGGAGCCAAAATGTGTGCTAAAGTGCCCTCTTGGGAGCCAAAACGTGTGCTAAAGTGCCCTCTTGGGTGGCAAAAGTGAAGTGCCCTCTTGGTTGGCAAAAACGCACGCTAAAGTGCCCTCTTGGGAGCCAAAACGTGCGCCAAAGTGCCCTCTTGGTTGGCAAAAACGCACACTAAAGTGCCCTCTTGGGAGCCAAAACATGTGCTAAAGTGCCCTCTTGGTTGGCAAAAATGCACTAACGTGCCCTCTTGGGAGCCAAAATGTGTGCTAAAGTGCCCTCTTGGGAGCCAAAACGTGTGTTAAAGTGCCCTCTTGGGAGCCAAAACGTGCGCCAAAGTGCCCTCTCGGTTGGCAAAAACGCACACTAAAGTGCCATCTTGGGAGCCAAAGCGCGTGCTAAAGTGCCCTCTTGGAAGCCAATACGCACTCTTAAGTGCCCTCTTCAGTGGCAAAAGCACGCTGTATGTGCCCTTTCTTTTTCTTTTCGCCCCTGCCCTTCAAAAAGTCTGTGCACGCCACTGCTGGCTCCAGGGTCTGTAAATCGCAAAATGATCAGGATACGATATTATTTGGATTCTTTGGACAGAAATACAATATGTACCTGCCTTTCGCCCAATGTCAGCTGGGTTTTCTCCAGCCCTCGCTGCCCTCCAAACAATAAACCGTTAATTCTGGATAATGGACCTTGATCTTACGAGAACACTTCCACTTTAGGTCACACAGTCCTCCATTATATATACTCTGATTACGCCGTGCTAATGTGTGTTTCTCAACTACACAGTAAGAAAGGAATTTAGCATTGGCGGATAGTGGATATGCAAGGTATTTCTACCAATTCATCACATGCTCTTCAACACAAGGTGCCAATTAAATCTCAAGTATTTGGAACAGAAGTATGGTTCCAGAAGTAAACAAGCTGTTTGGAATTAACCTTGAGAAAATCAAATAAAGCAAACATCCCCATAAAACCTGCAATAACCTGTGAAAAGTTTGCTCTGAGCTTTCAGATTTATTGCGGTTTTCTCTTGCCTGTGTGTCAACCTCTCACTGTAACCTTTTCATCACTTTCCTGCAAATATTTTTCCTTCAAAAAATCGTTGCGATAAACTCCCGGTGCCGTGTTCTGAGAGTGTAGCAGTTGGCAGTGGGGAGAGTTTGTTCTCTCTCTCTGCTTCAAACTGAGCAGAATTTAAGGAAACAACTGTTTCCTGGCGTGATTGGACCCAAACCGGGTAGAAGGGTCCAATGATTTATTGCCAGCGCCCAGTTCACACCAGGAACATGGGCTGTCTGGCTCGCCTCCTAAACTTTCTGGATAAGGCTCCACAATCGTCCTCGTCACCCAAACAAGACTCCCTGATCGTTGTAGACAAGTTGAAATTAAAATACATTTTTGCAAAGAAGTAAATAATAAGTGTTTCACTTTGACTTGTGTACCAATTTGGGCAAAATGCAATTAGCAAAAAGAAGAAATTATCTATTTTTCCACATTGACAGCAGCCCCCCCTACACGGTGTGCTCCGGGGAGCAGGATTTTTTTCTGGTCCAACTGGCAAACCGGTCCTAATTTAAGTGGTGCAAAATCTGTTCTGCCAGACACTAAAAAATGACTGAAAATAGCGGAAGGTTGGACGACGTTTGAGCTTTTGTTTGGTCCCATCTGTGATTTGAGTGCTCCCCGTGTTACTGCCGTGTTGTGTCTGGAATCACAGGGGTAACATGCAGAGTGCTGATTTTGCCTGGACTACCCGTTGTTCTGAGTTTTCACAGTCTGGTCATTTGTCAACACATCTGGACCCATGAAAGAGACAGTTAAACCCTTTTTTATTTCCTACAGAGAGCTGCAGCCTCTGTTCCACCAGCTTTCATCTGCCTTTTTGAAGTAAATTAAATGCATTTCCGGATGTTTACTTTTCCATGATTTCCTTCCCGTCCCTTTCGTCCTTTAATAAAAAACCTGGAAGTTCTGGTTCTAACTGTGGTCCTCTTTGCAACGCTACATGGACCGGCGGCAAAACATCCTGCATCGTAACTTGTGTAGATATTCGACATGATATTTTAAATGGTTTCGCTCATTTTCCACAGGATTGATACGCTCGTATCAGCTGAACTTTCTCCGTCTTTTTCTCTCCAACGGCGAGTTTTCACACACACACACACACACACACACACACACCCACCGTCGTGCCCACACAGCAGCACATCCTCTCACATACTCAAAGTGCCGTCTTCTCATCACTCGCTCCATTTTGTTATAGTGTTAGCTCATTAACGATGGCAAGTGCAGAGCCTCCGCCGACGGTTTTGGCTGACAAGGCAAACAAGCAGCAGAGCTTGTTTGGAAATACTTCATTTTTTTTTTCTTCACATTTAAGGCAAATAAACGAGGAAAAGCCAAAGGATACAACGAGCATGCCCGTAGATACAAGCGATGCTACAGATCAGTGCTAACACAACAAGTTTTGCAGAATATGTGGAGGACGCTACGCTCAGAGTTTATTACAATTACTCAACATTACTTAAGTATTTAACAAGATGTCCCGGTGAACTCTTTAATTCTAAAAGCTAAACTAAACTAATCCCCATCAGAGTAAACTTTAACTCTATGCCCTCAGTGTTGTTTCAGTTTTTTCACATGGCATCAAAAATGGCATCAATATCGACATTTCTCAAGGTATTTCATTGAACTTACACATTCCAGTACTGTAACAGTCACGTGCTTCAGTCAGTAGCTCACAACAGACGTTGACAGCGTATTCTGAGAGCAACATTGGCTCTTAAATGTCAGTCAGCTGCTCAGAGGAAAACGCCCAGCGAGAGACTAAAAACACCAGAGTGGGCGTGCGGGCCATCAGCCAATTGCTGGTAAAATGTGAGAGCGGCTGGTTCGATCATAGACACAACATAGTGATTTACTATTGAGTGGTTGGTGATTTCAAACATCTATCCGTCAGTGACTGATAAATCAAGAAATTAATTTCCGCGACGCCTGAAGCTAAGAGCCCGTCTCCACAACAGTGTGGTTTTATCTTGAACCCTTAATGGAAAAGAAAAATATGTGCGTCAGCTGCAGTGAATGCAGTTTATATTCTCTTAGACTAAAAATGTTGATGTTACTTGGTTTGAATCTTTATGCGCAATATATCTGCGTAAAAAGAAAAGAAACAGCAGGTGAAATGATCCTTCAGGCACTTTTTTCCCCCCGAGGGACGCTAGAAACACACAATCAATCCAAGAATGAGAAACCAGACACTTTCCTCTACCGAAGCCGGCGCTTCACGTGCATCGGTCCTGTTTAGGAGTCAGGTACGAGTCCTGTGGTAAGAAGAATGATATCACCGAGCCAGCATTCTTTAATTGAAACCACCAGCTCCCCCAAGCTATCCCATTACACCAGGCAGGTCGGGGTTGCCGGGTCACGAGTATAAGAAAGCTCCCATGCGTAATTTATGGCGCTCTTACCTCAGATAATCCATACATATAAGCCGCGAGGTTATGAAGCTGCGGACCCCCTACCCATCTGTAGCCAATTTGGCCCTTGCACAATGATCCTTAAATCACGCAAAAGCTCCCAGAGCTCGCTGACCGGACTGTAGAGGAGGCAGAGCGAGGAGTCCGTTTTCATTTGAATTCCCTTCACGCGCCCCTCCTGGTAGATTTAAGGGGAATAAAAGAGACCACGGGCATTAACTACCTGAACTAGTGATCCTCCTTAAAAGCAAACACCCTCTGCTTTTTCCTCCCATGGCAGTAAATTGCGAAGGAATGTGGCCCCGGCAAGCAGATCAATAAAAACTTCTTTGCAATTCAACAAGAACAGATGTTAGCAATCCTACCGTGTGTGCCCCGCTACATTTTAAGTGAGATAGCTCGGTGTTTGCAAGTGCGGGTGAAAAAGAAAAAAAAAACGACGACACGCGGGCCGGCCCGTTATCTCAGGCGTCAGACGTGTGATCCCCGTCCGTCAGTCAGATTATAGAAGCTTAATCACTGTGAAGATTAAACTTTATCACAGATCACATTTCTTCACACTGTTTCAATTATGAGGACAAACTCTCGTGTCGAGGACGTGGAAGTTGCAGAGGTGCCCGCTGGCTGTTTTCCAGCTGTGTTAACATCTTTATCTGGGAGCCATCTTTAAAGAGGAACGCCGCTCAGTTCGAGGACCGGGGGAAACTTCCATGTACGTGTTGTCGGCGCTGCTGATGTTTCATTGAAGTCATTATTACTCAGTTACGGCAGACACAGCTGCTTAGTATCACGTTTTGCCGTGTTAGCCATGGTTGCTATTTACATACATGTCATACAGTAGTTTCTATGGTTACACAAATCTGCCCAAACATCGGTCAAAGGCTTTTTTTCGGTTCTGCAGTTTGTAAATAGTAAGAGCTGTTTCTTCTCTGCTATGTTTTGGCTGCTGATGCCTGCAGGATCACCATGTGCGAGGTAATTACTACCAGCCGCAGCACTGTGGCTGTGTTTTTCATCTCGGGAGTCCATGTGGTTTTGTGTTTCATCGTGGCGAACTGTGGTTCTTAGAGACACCTATTAAACCGGGAACTACCACAGAAGCGCTTTTGTGCTCGCCAGGTGCAAGATGCAATCAATAATCTTTACAGGTGCGTAGTTGACATCAAAATAAAGACCGAGATCCAAGATGAGTGTGGTCCAACCCGCGAGTGCTCATTAGAGGCGTCACGATGCTCCAAATCCAACATTTAATTTTGATTTAAATATTATTTTTAGACTATCGAATCTGGACTTGTCAAGATCAACACATCATTGGTTTTATGCCCTGACAACTGAAGTCAAAAAACACAGGCATACTTTACAACAACAGCCTGACTTTGACTCTGTGCAGAGTCAGCCCTCCTCCCAAACAAATCAATGAAGGATCTCTGAAAAGAAAATTTGACCTAACCTTGATTGCCTTTTGGTTCCAACCCAATCGCCAGAAGAATTCTAACCAAGTACGTTTCTGCAAAACCATCGATGAGTGCAGGTTGGAACTGTTGCTTGGAATCAATTTTCATTTTTTCTCTAATCACACAGTTGTGCTTGTGCTCTGGTTATATTTAGGCGCAGAAACCACTTGGTTAAGATTCGGGAAAACATAATGGTTTGGCCTAAAATACCACTTTTGGTCGCCATGAAGGCAGCTTGAAATGTCCCGAGGTCTCCTTAAAACATGACCCAACATCCCGTGAAAAGTTTGGTTTTGGTCGCCTGGAAGGTTGAAACGTATCCAGTGGTATCACTGCAGACAACCTCGTCCTGTGCAACAAGATAGTTTCTATTTGAACGATTGAAAGAGATGTTGTTATTTGTAAGTTTCTGCCCTCCAGAAAATCACATTCTCAGTCCTGGCGCTGCCGTCAATAGAGCGTAATCAGTGCTCCTTGTTTGAGTTTGGACAGGGACCTTTATTTCACATCGCTCTCATTTTGTATAATCTCTGGTTTTCGCTGCCTGAACCACAAAACGCCCACGATAAACAAGCAGTGTAACAGTTACAGCCTTGTTTAACTTCACCTGACGTGAGATTTACGTCTTTGAGTGGTCTGCCTCGTGAAAGTTTATATCGACTTCCCCGTCTTCAGATAAAGAACGTACCCGAGTCGACTCGTGAAATCGGGTACGAGGCTGAATATTAATGCCATAAATCTAAATCATGTTCGAGGAGGTTTATGTATAACATGAGAGCAGCTCTGAGGCATCTAAAGAGGTTCCACGGGGTGCATCAGTAATTTAATTAGGCTGAATGAAAAGCACACGGCATCCCTCACAGGGACTGCTGGATGCCTTCCATCCATTCTTCGACATTTTATTAGATCCAGTTGTTGTAAATTAGATTTTTTTAAATTCCTGCTCGGTGGATTTAAACATCCGCAGTGGGAACGTTGAAATGTTCCGTATAGGGGTCAGCGGGCATGCTTCCACCAGCGACCTCAGGGAGGGCAGGTTCGCTGTCGGACCGGATCAGGATTGGCACGCCGCGCTGCCGAGCACATTTTAATGTTGGTGTGTAAACACTATCAAGTGAGGTGAGACAGAGGAATGGGCTCGCTAAGCCTTGTCTGACAGCATTATCATGGCCATTGGTAACAGCGGAGGGCACTTTGTAAACAGCTTTTTTCCCCACATGCCGATAAATCCGGAGCCTTTACAGGCGGGAGCGAGGCGCCGCTTTGCATGCTAACAGCAAGTTTCTATAGTGAAGCTCCTGCATATGCAAACGCTCTCTTGTATGTATACGGACATGCACACGCTCATTGTACAAAAGCACTCACACACAGTCGCGCACACCATGTACATCGACACACACACACACACACACACACACACATGCATTGTGTGACAGAACAAACAAAGTAGGGATATCTGCTTCTGTTGCTAGGATACCGGTTCTTCTGGCTCCCGAGTAAATCAGGGTGACTGGTGGCGCAGACGGCTGTGAAAAATTAACACAAGCTGTGGTAATAACGTTAAAGTAACTCCTAACTTTATGCAAAAGACCACAAAAAAAAAAACACATTCCTTCAGCCGGTTTCAGTTTAGAGGAGAGGTTGGCAGATGTGTCAGGTCTGCTTTAACTCAGCGAGGTGTTAATGTGAACAGTAAATTCTCCTTATAGTCAGTTCTTCTGTTCACACCGACAGATCCCTTCTCAATGTGATGTTAAGTTATAATCATATTATAATTGTGATAAGAGGCGATGTATCTTCTTAGATTATGGATATTGTGATAATCTTGATCTGGTCCACGTGGAGGCCTGAAGTTGTTGATTAGTTCAGTTGTGTTTATTTTATCACGTTTCCTTGATATCCGAGATTCTTCCATGGGGGAGTGCGCTATGCCGTTGAATGGTTTTAGTCTTTTTTTCTGATTTTGTTGGCGATTCTGCACCGGGTTAGTTTTATTTTGAAAACCGACCAGGTCCTCCACACCGTTCCACTGATTGATTTCCTGCCTGGCTCGACCTGCTCGGCGGAGCTCGGTGCAGCTGTTGTGCAGGTTCGTTTGAAATCTCGGCAGAGCAGAACGGACAGACGCTTTCGGGACGCTTCTGAAAACACGAGCATCGTCTACAACGGCAGGGATAAAGCTCTGGCGGTCGCGTTGGAGCTGTCGCGCTTTGCATTATCAAGATACGAATCAAAATATGGCAACATGGCATGAAAATATTGCCAAATTACGAAGGACATCGAGTAAAAAGCTGGATTTTCTCACTTTTAGTTTGCTAGTTTATGGCCTTTCTTTTGATGAACAATTAAAGACGGCTCATTTTCACACCGATTTCAAAACGTACGTAGATATACTTGCTGTTGACCCACATGCCTGGTGAATGTAGTTGTTCATATGCCTGCTTATATACTAAGTTGCCGGAGGATACCACCAGATGGGACGCGCTAGCCTGTTGGCCCCGCTGAGTGCTAAGTGACTGTGCACATCGTATCTTGCGTACGCTTTGATTTGATTTGATTTCTGTGCATAGCGAATGTTTCAAACAGGGTACACTCTCATGCCGACCCGACTAAATGGGATCAGGCCTTTGCAGTCCGGGCCCCCACAGCTCTGGAATGAGGTACTTACTGAGATTAGATTTGCTTAAACAGCCGACGTTTTATTCTAGCAATTGGTCTGATAATGTTCGTAACAGTTTGTTACTTAATAAAGCGGCGGTGGCTGTGCTGTGAATGCAAACTGTGCCGATACACTGAGCAAACACATGTCCCAGTGTCTGCCGTGACCCGAGTCCCCTCTGCCCAGCGCTCCATCGCCGGACTGTTATTGAGCAATTACGGCCATTGATTTTCTCTCCCGTCTCAGCGCACCTCTGTATGACAGCTGGCCTTTGTAAGTGGCCTCGCCGGACTCCTAACTGCTGCCCTCCGTGGCCGCACTATTTGCTCAAAGATGTGGACAATTTCACACGCTGCTCCGGCCCCGTCGCCTCCAGGTGAACAGGAAAACTCTTTAAAGCGAGCACAGCCGGTCGTCCAAACATCCGCACTGTACCGACTTTTCCTCTGTTTGCTTCCCTGAAAACCAAACTCGGCTCGGACTAAATTTTGAAGACATTTGCAATGCAAAAGTGTAAAATGTTCACGTGCCCCCCCCAAAAATTTCCCACCTACATCCACACACACGTCAAGGCAAAGATTATTCAGAGAGGCTTCACCTTCAGCCGTTCACAGGATCCTTTTCAGCGCTCAATCAAAAACGCCGCTCTGACTGATATGTTTGACAATCCGAGGCTGTAATTGATCTTCGCACAGTGTGCAACGCCGCCGCTTTCATGCACAGACGCTGCTTTTTTTTTTTTTTGTTTCATTCAGGCAATATCTTTTGAAACTGACAGCGAGCTCCCGAGGAAGCGGAGTCTCAGTCAAAACACATCACACACACTGTCAGCGTTGAGCCTGGTAGCCACGAGCTTTACCTCTCATGTTCTGCACAAAGTTGGTGGACAGCCTGTTCCCTCGTGACACTTTGTCTCAGAGCTGCAAAAAAGACTTTTTTCGCTGTTGATGAATCTCTCAGTTGTTATCTTGACTAATCGATGACTTGTTTGTCTATAAAACGGTGGAAAGAGATTGTCAAAGCCCAAGACGACGTCCTCAAAAATATTCAGTTTAATGTCATATGGGAGCAAAGAAACTGAAAATAATCACATTTTAGAAGCACAGATCAGAGAATTTCCTCCTGAAAACATACAGAACTGATTATTATTAGTCTGTCAAGCGATTAACTGTTGCGGTCGTCGTGTCCTCTTTGCATATCAACCCATTTTTAGCCCGAATCTGAACTGGACCTCCCACCCAGACAGTCCCCGCTCCTACAAAAACAGTCTTCAATTACCACAGACTCTAGCCATTAGTACCAAGCAATGAGAAACAGCTTGATACCATTACCATAAAGTGGGATGGGAAGCGAGTCCAAAAATACTGCCGCTCTCATTATGCGAGCTTCTGACGCGTCCTCGTGTTAAAACTGTAAGAACAATCGTCGACACATTAGTCTGTCAACTGCGACAGCGGAGGATTGACACCTGTAACGTCCTAATTAGCAGGAAATGTCTCCAGAAATTAAACAATGGATGAGTGGATGGATGGATGGAAGGACGGACGGACTGATTAAACAATGAATGGACATCTGACAGGAATCCGTTGTTTGAATGACAGCAAAAAGGGAAGAAAAGAGGAGTCGGACGGCTCATCTGAAATCAGCAGTGACAGGCAAAGACGCGTCAGCTGTGCGGCAGATGAGCTTTACCTCGATAATCATCCTCCGGGCCTCGATATGCATCAAATGAACATCCGTACACGGACATACTGTAAGGACGCCGACGACAGTGGTGCAGCAGCAAACGGCACACAACAGAAGATGTAATTATGATAAGAAGGATAATAAAGCGAGCTGTCATGTAACGATGCGGCTGAGTGTGGATGCGGCGACCCGCTGCACCTTCTGTGAGCCCGCGGTTCACGAGTTCTGCACGAACAGATCCGGGCCATGCTGCTGAAACCAACACCAAGGCGAGTAAGAAGGTTCCTCTCGATGTCTGTATTTACTGCACAATGGTGAGTTTAAAAAAAATAATGTAATTAACTAGATTAATGTTCAGAGCAATGAAGTGTTGCGCAGACAAAAGTCGCCACAAACGGACAAAAACAAAACCTTAATTAAGCGGCCGCGGTTTTAATGAGGCCACACTGTGTTTGAAATAATTCATTTGGACAAGAGAGTTATTTTAAAAACAACATGATATGATTCAGAAAAGAGGGCGTGTAAAAATACCGACATGTCACCCCCCCTTCGGCCCCTCAGGGTGTGTAATAGGAATAAAAACCTCAATCCTTTTCATCAGCGTCCACGTGTTCTGTGTTTGGTTGATTTGTCGGCAGGAAGACACAAAGACTTCTGAACGGACTTCTGCTAAACACGATAGATCCTATAAACCGGGCCAGTTCCAGAACTCCTTCAGAAGGACCAGATGTTAATAAAAAAGTGAAGAGGAGCGAGACTGACTGGACTTTTACAATCTCTGTGTCTGACTTAAAGAAGCGCAAGTCAAGTCAAGTCAAATGTGTCATCCCACGGGGGGGGGAAATTAAGTTGCACACAACCAACGACACAACACACAAGATAATAAATAGCAACGAGACAGCATTGCAACACAGATAGACAAAGACCAGAACATGAAGTAAAATACAGTGTAAGATCACGACATGGAGAGGAAAAGATCAGCAATAGACCAAAACTCCAGTGTGCAAAAGAAGCAGAACCTGCATCAGTGACAGCAATTCAAACGTGTGAAAAAACACTTTTTATTTTGTCTCTCTGCTTAGTTTTCATGACTGACAGTGAATCTTACATTCAAAGGTACAGGAACAAAAGGCACATTTTTTTATTTGTGGATTTAAACTTTTTATGAGAATGACACGTTGAATCTGGATAAAGAGACAGATTCAGGGTTTTTTCTTTAACATTGCAAGAAAGGGTTGTTTTTTTTTGTTTTGTTTGGTTTTCGTTCATTTCTAGGGTAATAATAGATGGATCAGGTGTATTTAGCTGGCTGGTATCTATAAATGAGTACGAAAGGGGGACTGTTGGTTCTCAGCGAAAACCTTGTTTTTGTCCGTATTGTGACCTTATTTCAGAAAATGTTGTATGGTAGCGTACGGAGAGAGACAAAAACTTCACAGATAAACAAGCTGTCAGAGTCTCATTTTATTGGATGGTTGATACTTATGTGAGCACGAGAAAATATCCGTTAGAATTTCGGAAACATCCGGTTCCCTCGTTCCAAAGTTTACAAGTTTTCCCAGCTGGAAGATCTCATGAGCAAGAAGAAGAAGAAGAAAAAGAAGAAATGGTTTCCGAAAGCTCTTCTCAGGCCCGGATCCTCGCTCAGGAACAGAGACTTTGTCATCCCTGTGCCGCGACGGGTTTTTCTCGTAGAAGTTCTTACTGGCTCACTGTGTTGTGGCTGCTCTCGGCTAACGCTTTCTCCCCTTGGAACAAAATATGCAAATACCGCTTTAAAGACAGAAGTTTAAAAAAAAAAAGCGTATCCGTGAGGTGTTCCACATTTTTCCACAGAAATGCGTTTTTACAGGCGACCGCGTTGACGCCGAACATCTGACTTCTGAGTTCAACATCTGCTCTGCAGGTCGGCTCACGTTTTCAGGTATTTACACTGAACTGAAACACCTGTAAACACATTTCAGAGCACCTGATATTACATACTGTTAACTCACCCGTGACCCGCTTTTGAGTAGACTGTAATTTGTTTCCTGCAACATTTTGCTACTGTGAAGCCGTCACCTGCTGACAAGAACGTGGATTATTTGATTTACAGCAAAACGTTCTCCATATTTTCTTTTTCTAAAGATCGAAACAAACGAGGCTGTTAGGATCTGGACCTTGTGGTTTGTGCTTTTTGTTTTTCGGTGAGGCTTGGCGTGGCTTCGTTGCAGGTCGGAGCGGTGCCGGTCCACACACTTGCAGCACATTGAGCGTAATCAAACCCAGACCTTCCCTCTGCACGGTGCCAGATTACTGTCGCCAGCTCCGGTGGTACCCGACCGCTCTCAGTATCTCTCGAGTTTACCTATTTAGAAAGTCTTCTTGTGTTCCAGCGCTCTCACCCTGCCTTCCTCCTCTTCCAAGTGCGACCAACCTCAGCTGCCTGAGCCAGCCTCCTGTGAACACCTTGAGTCTCCACCTGCACCACCCAGGTATCCCTCAGCCTGCGCTCCGGCTCACCGTCTCCTCCTACCAGCGAGATCATTCTCGTGATCTATAAATTCACCGGCTCACCACCTGCTTGCCGCCACTTTCAGGTCCACCTGTTCCATACCGTCGCACAAGGGATGCCATTTAAACCTTTCAGTAACACATCCTAATCCATTTTATTTCGTTTGCTGCAGGTACAATACAAACCCTCACCTTAAATAACGACGGCACATTCACGCAGGATTTTACTTTAACGAACACGTAACACGCTCAGTGAACAGACTTTGGATAAGAAATAGAAAAGTGTTTCACCGCTTTCCCCCATCACCAAACGCTGGGATGCGAGACCTGCTGTTTAGATTTCCTTTTCTCGTCACCGGGGAGAGTTTTTTTAGAAAGCACCCGAGTGGATTTTCCAAAACATTTTCCACACCAAGTAAGCGCTAATCCCTCCTTTTCATATGCTTGAAAACTTCGGTTTAAATAGAAAAAGCAGGCTGATACAGACCTCGTAATAAACCTTGGCCTGACTTTGAGAAGGTTTTGGGGGGGCATAAGTACCGGTGGAAAATGAGAGGAGACGAAAAACATTTTAAAGGCACACACACACACACACACACACACACAGACAGAGACACACACTCACGTTCAAACACAAACACATCCGAGCATCCCGTTCGCTCTTTGAGGTGGAGATAGAGGTAACGGCTGGTTGCAGCGTAGTAAAAAAATATTTCAACTGCAGCTTGTGTCAGAAGTTTTTTTCCACTAATCTCCCGAGTTGGGGATCTTTGAGTGGGAAACTAAATATCTGTGTCTGAGGCCTGTCACACAGCGCCGCATCACAGGATGATCAAAACCCCCTTCGGCAAGCTTTCGCATTGTCTGAGAGAAGGGCCTCTTTTTGAGGAGCGAGGGTGGGGTTGGCTGGTGGCGGCTGGTGGAGGGAGGGGAGTAAAGAGAGAGTTGGAAAGCAGGGTTAATCCCGCAACTGTCATTATCCTCACTTCTTAGCCACAGTCTGCAAGCTTCCCCCGTAATGAAGGCCATTTCCGAGGATTTGCACCTGGCAAAGATGCCGCGTTCCGCCGTAATTACCGACACAGGGAGATTCCTCTCACCTTTAGCCTTTGCCGTGGGGTATGAATAGTAATCCCTCGTCGTTCTGCACATCTGTAAACCGGAGGAAAATGCGTCCGCATCACTTCAGCACCCGGCTGATAATGATGTTTACCGCTGCAGAACGACCCGATCCCTCCCCGCCTTTGTGCGTAAATGTCGACAAACAAGCGAGGCTTATGTGTTTCAACACTGTTCGCGATCCGTTTGTTTAATTGGTGATGATTTGCCTGCCCCGAGGAGCCGAAATAACAACGCAAATACGCTGTTATCCGATGAGTAAAGTAAACCTGAGCGGGGAAGATCTTGTGCATGAAGAGCCGTTTAAAAAACAAGCACAGTGACGGGTGGAGTGAAGGGGGAGAGGCTCGCTCAAAAGTGCTTGTCAGAGATCAACAAAATCTTATCGGTTTAATAGGTAAGATTCATGTCGAGCACGATGGAGACGGTGTGAGAGGAATCTGGTGGAGTTCACTGCACATTCCCCGCCTGCATGTGTCCGTATGGAAGCCCGGATGAGTCATTACGAAACACTCCCGTCTCTCATGTGGCACCGCCGCTGCTTTCCCATGACTTCACGCCACAGAGCGTGTCCTGGCATGACGATCGAGCCCGAGCCTCCTCGCCCCTCCCCCCACCCTCGCTTTGGCCTCGTCTTACAAAAGAAAGGGTTTTTTTTTTTTTTACGAGAGTGACACACGGTTGACAGTCAAATGAATCAACCGAACGTCACACAGTTGCTTCAGTCGTGACGTTACAGCAGACGTTACGAGGAAGTGCGTTCTCGCTTTCTGGAAACAGATCGTGTGATTTTTAATTACTTTATCCTGCGAACACACTGATTTAATCCGGCCGTGATTCTATTTCCTTTCAACTCCTCCCAACCTGCCAGACACTCCTGGCTCCAGTCAGGCTTTTTTTCCTGGAAGGATTATCGCTGTGTGCAACTTACGACAATGCATTTTGGAGGAAACGAACACGTTGAGGATAATCCAAAAAAAAGAGTTTCTCGTTGAATTCTTTGAGTCAAATCAAGTCATTTTTATTCATATTGCCCAAAAATGAGCTCCCTGATCCCTCGCCAAGGACGGCGAGACATCCAGACAAACAACAGACCAACAACACAGATATAATAATCATAACAGATTATAAAATATATACGTCAAGAACATGGATCCAGGAGGACGACAGGCTGGATGGATGAAGATCTTGATTTAAAAGGACAGATAAGTAGAGAGTCATGATCCTCGAGGGTGCGACGATCCAGCATGTGAAGGGCAACGAACGATTATTACATTCTTGATAATTTGCTCGATGTTTTGATTTGTTTTTTAATCTTAAATGTCAGAAAAAAGGTCGAGCAGTGTTTCCCGAAGCCTGAAATAACATCCTCAAATGTCTTTTTCTGTCCACAGCTCAAAGATACTCAGTTTACCGTCATATAGAAGGAAAGAAACTAGATAATATTCACATTTAAAAGGCTCCTTTTCTTCCTAAGAACGTACTCAAAGTGATTATTAGTTGGTTCATTCGATTAACTGTTGCAGCTCATCTTGTCCTCTTTGCATGTCCACTCGTCTTTAGACACTTTTCCCCACATCACTGCAAAATAATGTATTTTCAGCACAAATCTGAACTGGACCTTCCACCCAGATCGTCCTTGCTTTTAGAAAACAGTCTGCTATTCCCACAGACTCCAACCATCAGTACCAAGCAATGTGAAACAGCTTGATACCATTTTGTTTTCATTAAAAAATTACTGAAATTGATGAAACAATTTTCAAAATAGTCAATTAATTTCAAAGTTGACAACTCATACGGCTGCAGCTGCACGCTTTGTAAACTGTAAACATCCGACAGAGTGGAGCAGCTGCAGGGTCCCCACGCTGGTGTTTTCCACCACAGTCAATAAATGAAGAATCATAATATTACAGACACAAAGTTGAACTGCTCACAAAACCCCAGACTGCATTGAAAAAAGCTCTGTTCTCCTGAGCAGATTTAAGCTTGGGAAAAGTCTCTGGAGAGGTGAATCAGCCGCTACACAAGCGTATGAATGAGCGTGACTCACAGGATCTCCAGAAATCCTGGACGTCATCAAACTCCAGAGACGTCGTTTAAGGTTTAAAATGCAGCAGGACCGCGTGCTCGCAGCAGCTGCCGTGTTTATAAATAAGAGAAGTCATATGTCAGATTTTTATGTTCCTGCTAAGTCGACACGCCGACAGTCATTTCACAGGAAACACTTGATGTAAACATTAATCAGCTCTCAAGGTTCAGATACAAACTTCCTTCAGGAGATTTTAACCACAACTCTGATCTGTTAACGTGCAAAGCTGCGGATATTTTCATAACTGATGAATTGTTTAAGTCGTTTTGCAGATATGTCAAACATTTCCTGGTTTCAGCCACTTAAACGTGAAGAGTTCATGGTTTTCTTTGTGTTTAAAGACAGTAAATAAAGAATCTTTGACTTTTGGTCTGTTCGTCGGACAAAAGAAACACTTTGGACGCATGTTTTTTTTATATACATTATATAGAATAAACTATTCATCATTAATTGTGACAGTAATCATCAGATTAAAACAATCAGAGTAATTGTTGTTTGCAGCTCTAGTCGGTATTTGATGTGATTTCATCGAAAAAGCACTTTTAGGACTTTTTTCTGTGTTGGCTAAAAGGAGAATTCCACCAATTTTACACATTGAAGTGTGATTACAGGTCTTGAAAAAGTAGAATAAAACCTTTTTTTTGCCTCCAGCGAAAGCTGCATGTAACGTCACTTAATGGCAAAGCTGCATTGTGGGTAACGTAGGCCACATGTTTTGAAAAAGAAGAACAATGTGTAGGATAAAAAAAAAACAAGGTGATTTCTCTGATTCTATTGTACTGATGTTTCTAAACTGTCTATACTGAGACCAACAGTGTTAAAGGAGAGCAATGATGGACCAGAACTGCTTTTCAAAACCTGGCGCCTACATTACCCATAATGCAACATGGAGGTAATTTAGCAGATTGTACGTGCAGCTTCCTCTGGAGCCTTTACGCTGCTTAATTTTCACATACGCAGTCGTACTCCCGAGACCTGAAAACACACTTTAATGTGTACAATTGTTGGAGTTACCCTTTAAGCATGAGAGTTTAGCTTTGACTGGGTTGTTTGGCATCTCAAGGTCACCCAGCATCACAGGATCTGTATCAGCTAGACGCTCAAATCTAAAACTTTTCATCTCCCGGTGAGAAATGTATCAGTCAGGTTGGAACAACATTTCAGTCTTTGTCTCTTTATTCTGACGGTTTACAGTGATCAGCCTCTGTTATGCTTTTTGTCTACAGTATTTGTTGAGCGAGTCGATCGTAGACGCTGCACCGGGTGCACCTGAGCGAAACAACTTTGGCTGTAAGACAAAGAAAAACACTCCTTTTGTGTTTCTGTCACAGCTGAAATCAAGTCGAGTAAAGAAAGAAAACTTCCACAAAGAGAATAATTTAGTTTGCAGATGGGTTTTTTTCTATTCCTGTATGTAGCCTTCACTCCCGGTCAGACTTCCTGTCACCATCATCTGTGTCATCATCGTGTATTACCAGCGTTAGTAATTGCATTAATGATCCATACGGTGAACCCACTTGAACAAAGTACAGTGTTTAATTAAGCGGCTGCAGCTATAAAAGGAGCTCGCTGACCTGCGGTGAGCCACACGGGTGGGTGTTCTGCGGGTGGTGATTCACAGCGCATGTAATTAAACTGTGGAATCAGGTGATGGAAAAATAACAGATACGGAGTGTAAAAATACCTGTTGCTCCTCTTCAGGTGTCCGGACAGAGAAGACGAATATTTCATACGTAACTACGGAAAAAAAACTGAGCTAATTTCTGACTCCAGAATGTTCATCTGGAGAATAAAAGCCTGTTTGCAGCCTGAGGGTGCAGCAGAAACTAATAATAAGAAGATGGTTTAGTAGGAACGACGGTGAAAAACAGTAATAATAGTCTAATGTTCTGCCGGTCGAGGAGCCTGCAGGAGTATCAGACCTCGACCTCAGACCGTATTTCTTCGAGCTGATGTTGAGACGTCAGCGTTACCTGTCAGGATTGAACTTCCTCTTGAGTAGGAACAGGAAGCTCAGAGGAGTTGTCGTTAAACCGCACATCCAGACCGCAGCAAAGTCACGTTCACCAGTCGTCCCGTCAGATCATCGATAAGCCGGAACCACTTTTTGGTGATTTGACTTGAAGCATTCGAGGCGTTCAACGGTCTCTAACTCCTTTAAGACCTCCAACAAATAAGCAGCTTTGGTTTTTGTGAAACCTCCCGGAAGCAACATCACCTGTGATGTCACCCAAAAAAAACAGTTCATCCCAACTAAAGAAAAACAATCGGAATAGTGTTCATTAAAATCTTCCTATTGATCTGATTATCTGAGCTTTACACCGCCACTCTTGATCTGATGGAAAATGCACTCGTCTCAGTTCGGATCTGATCAGTCTCTTCCGATCGAGCCATTTTTAAACAAAGCTGCTGATGAAATATGCCGTACAGATGCACGCCCTTGTTTCTATGTTAGGATGTGTTATACAGTAATGAATCGAGCCTAAATACGTCTGCAGCTCCGTGTGTGGAGTGCGCACAGCTGTCCTCTGGAAAAAAACACAAGGGAGTGGTGGCATTAAATATCGCATTATGTGAGCGGGTACAACGTTTTATTGTATTTTCACAGGACAGATTGGCATCAGAGCCGTGACACACACATAAGCACGCATATCATATATTTACCCACAACAATCTGTGTACTCTTTTGGAATCGGCTGAGCCTGCCAAGCGCCAGACAAAACCTGTTTCTTAATGCCGTACACGGTTTGGCACGAACGCTGAAGAAAATGTTTTTTTTCCAAGCACGCTGATCATGCGGGAACACTGCAAAGATTTGTCTGACTTACATCAGAAGTTAAAGTGACTCGTCTGGGTGAGAGGCGACACTTAATTTGTCTGTGACGTCTTTTGAAAACCTGTCCGGGAGTGCTAATGAGAATGAGTTTTGAGCACTTTGAAGATGAAGCGTGCGGCGGGTGCGATACAGTCGGGGGGGGAAGTTTTGTTGTTATTTCATCCTGTTTTGGAGCTGAGGGTGCGGGGGAAGTCACTGAGGTGGCACTGAGGGTATTTACGGTCTCTGAATACGTCCCATTGTCATGTTAATGCGGTCGGACGCTTCTGATGATCCTCAAAGCGGGATTATATTGTACGAGTCGGCGCCAAGACTCCGCCGAATTCACACGCGACGGCAGAGTCTGAGGATTACTCAACTGCATATAAAAATCAACGTGAGGGAACTCTGGGCCGTATCAGCACTTACAGTTCGCTCGCTGTATAAGTAAAGCGCGTGCGTTTGCATTCTCTCTGCAGGGGAGGATATATATTTAAGAAGCGGGGCTGACCTCTCGCTGTGGCATCAAACCTCCAGCGTGCAGGTACAGCTCGACTTTAATGGTGTAATAGCCTTCGCTTAAATAACCCACACAGCAGAAAAATTTTCGCAAACATGTGTGAAATCAGATGCATACATATTCAATCGCAAAAGCCCTGAAGGCCTCCGTGCTTTAGGCGGAATATCAGCAGGGGAATCGAGCTATAGCTCGGTCTAATTACAGCCGGCAAAATGTAAATAAAAAAACAGGATTCACTTGAACACATCGTGGAGACTTTCTACCCATCACGTTATCATAATGTCTCCAGTCACAGTCACCAGAATAAATACGTTCCCTGCGCATCAGATGTCAACCTTTCTGCAATTTATGTCACGTCACGTTGTGATTACATGTTTGTGAGCTGACTTTCATATCAGGAGGAGGAGGGGGAGGGCGTGACGTATAGGCTAATCGGCTGCCAAGCGAGCAAACACAATTCGAGCTGGTGTTTTTAACATCCGTAAGCAGGAAAACCACATCGAGATATATTACGGCCGCGTCTGTGGCAACGAAACAGTCCTTCTGTTGAGTTGTCGCAACAATTTGCAGCTGAGAACGAGGCTTTTCTGACAAGATGTTGGGACGCTTTCCAGTCGTGTTTGCGACAACAGAACCCAGCGAGGCAGGACGTGACCTCCTCCTCCTCCTCCTCCTCCTCACCCGCTTACCGATGTTGCCACAACATGAAATTAAAAAACAAACACGAGGAAACATAAATATGAAAAATAAAGAAACGCGTCTGTGGCCACACCGCTCGTCTAACTGTTGTAAAACTCCAACACAGTTACCTAAGATGCTGACGACCTCTGAGCTAATCACCGACACCTCGTTAGACCGGTTAGGAGAAAGTTAAGACAATTTCACGACCCTTTATGCAATGTTCCCTTTGCATAGGTTGTTTTCTTTTACATCTAATCACTCGGTGTTGGCTGCTCTCTCTGCACAAAGTTATTCTCAAGAGTTTAACGCTCCCGCTGCTCTCGAGCTCGGGTTAGTTTGAGGTCTGAGTTCGAGGGCAGCTGCTCGCAAGTCATCCGCAGGCTTCTGTTTGCATTAGAAAAATTCAGGAGAGGAAAAATCGATGAATAATTCAGCGTTGCTCAAACTCCTACAGATCGATGACAGACGCACTCGCAGACCCGCGTGAGTGTCTGACCTGTTTTATTTACTTCGCAGAACAAAAACACGTTCACAGTTTTAACCAGGCTGCCTTTTCGTTCGGTCCGTCGCCTCGCGAGTCGGATCTGGTCGTGTCGATACGATCGCAGTGTTTGTGATTAGCGGCGACCCTGAAGTTATTTACCTTTTCAATTACCTGCAGCAGTCATCAGCATTTCCCCTCCATATAGATTTAACACGGGGTTAGTTTTGGCTGCATCTTTGTCGCTCCCTTCAAGAATTGCTCTGGAAACATTTTCCCGTTTTACTGCCCGTCATCGGTGGAATGAAACATCGGTCCTCGCCGCGCAGAAACACGCGCGCTGCCAACACTTCTTCTGTCAATTTCGGCTCCGGATTCCTCACTGTTGTCTCATCCCTGCCGGGCTCAAGTGGCACAAACTGGGCGATTCATTTGACATTAGTGATGTGCCACTTACTCATCAGCTCTGTGTGCTCACTCTTAACTTTCTCACACTGACTGTATCGTTCAGAGGTGACTCAGAGGAAATTGTGAAACTCTGCAGAGCTTCGATCCAACAATCGGTTCGAATCTGCTCGTTTGGATCGGGGGACGATATTTTTCGGGGGGACTGGCTTTGGCCGAAGGAGCCGAACGTCTCCGGATTAAACAAAAATAATAAGGGAAGGGAAGAAAGAGAAACGCGGCTCAACAGGTGGCGAGATTGTGCAACTTGGACCCGACGACTACCCACAGATGCACTTGCTCTGTGGACAAAGGAGGAGGAGAATGCCAGGGATGAATAACCGGCCTGTCTCTTTCATTGATTTCCCTTGAAAGCGACGAGTGAGGAGAGGACTCCTGGAGGCGCCGCTGAATAGCCTTTCTCAATCCAAATCCTGAGAAGGCGCGGGGCTCTCCATGGGCTACAAACGTCTACAAAGAGAAACTCAGGCTGCCTGATTTGAATGTTTTTTGGGAGGCTTCTCGGTAAACAATCAGGAGTTTTTTTTTTTTTTTTTTCAGTCATCTGCCTTGTGGCACATAATCACACATCAGAGTTGGTTCATTCTCTGTCTTCACTTGTTATTTGGCCCACAAATTCCTCCAAGTGTGCGCCTCACCTGCTCCAATCCCACTGTTATCTCTTGTCAAACAGCATTACAACATTACAACAACGTGAGTCACACGAGAGAGAGAGAGAGAGAGAGAGGGAGGAGAGGAGGAGGAGGGAGAGGAGGAGGAGGGGGAGGAGGAGTGGTCCAGCAGGCGTAATGTAGGCGTAGGCTTCCGTACAACAGCTGACACTCAAAAAGCAGGAGGACCGTCTGGCTCCGGAGCAGAGAGCTCACAGGAGGCGCTCCGGCTGTGGTGAAGTTGTGCTCCGGTCGGTCGGCGAGTTGTGCGCGCACGGAAACCAGATCCGACAGAGGCGGCGCGGATCAGCACCGCCGCTGCTGTGGAAGTACGGAGAGGACAAAGCTGCACGGCATGAAATGTGTTTCGAGTGGACGCTTGTAGTTTGAAGAAGAAAAAGGTAAGAGATCTTCAGCTCTGGGAGGCAAACTGAGGCTGTGGAAATGTGCGTGACAGCAGCCGCGGAACGTGCGGTTGTTTCGTGCGTAATCGTTTTTATTTCTTCATCTTCCTGTCCGGTCGTTTTGTTTTGTTTTTTTTTGTTTTTTTTTTTTTGATTCGCAGTATCCGCCACACCTGCGTGTCGGACATGTCCTCCTCCTGTGAAGGCAGATGTGTCCACTGACTGCTGCAGCATTTCTGTATTTCACCTGGATGGATGTTTTAAAGCAGCAGAGACTCGAACAGATGACCTCTGATTAAATGATTAAATGCACCTTTATATTTTTAAAATTATAGGGTAACACACTTTTTTAAGGCGATGTGTCATAAATGCGTTGCATGTTTTGTGTTAATATAGTTTAATAAATGACACTGAAGCGTGTTTGTTTCGAGGACTCTAAATTAGAGTTTGATGAAGATTGATTCTCTCCTTAAAATCATGATGAGTTCAATCATGTCACTAATGTTCCCGCTTTAAAGGTGCACTGTGTCGTTTTTAGAAAAGACATTCAGAAACCCAGAAATGTCACAATTCCAATACTGATAAAGCTCAGTAATATTTATTATTTAAATAACTGAAGAAACAAGCTGCTCTCACAGGAAGACAAGGTTGAGGGTGGCAGGGTCCGCCACATATAAACAAAGTAAAACAGTATGATATGTGTTGTTCTGTAAGGTCAGTTTGTTTATTCACTCATGACAACAACTTGAGTTTGTTCTTTAAGTTTGTCCGAAAATCGTGATGAAAATCTCCTCCTAAAAAACTGCGCAGTGCTCCTTTAACCCTGTGATGCTCGGACATGTTGCACACATGTGGTACAGACTGTGTCATGGCAGGTTTTCTCCAGAGGTGTTCCGTCCCTGTGCCAGGTATCCTCTAATCACAGCTGTTTTCTCCCCTGCAGTCGCTGCTGCTGCTGCTGCTGCTGCTGCTGCTGGCACACACGAGGCTCCTGTTTTGCTTTTCAATTGGACGATTGTCTTCAGGCAGCTGCTCTTTCAATGTGGGATACAGTTTTGGTGCTTTCGCCAGGCTGAAATCCTCCAGGGTCAGGACCTCCCTCATGGCAGCCGTGCTCCTCGGGCTGCTGCTCTTTGCGATGCAGTCTCCCCCCATCCCCTCCAGGCCCGTGACGGACGAGGGACCACCTGCGACTCCGACCCAGTCGCCCACCGACAACGGGACCACCGGCCACCCGAACGGGACCCTGCAACAACTTCCTCAGATCTTAATCATCGGCGTGAGGAAGGGGGGGACGCGGGCGCTGATCGAGATGCTCAGCCTGCACAGCGCGGTGGCGGCGGCTCAGAACGAGGTGCACTTCTTCGACTGGGAGAGTCACTTCCAGAAGGGCTTGCCTTGGTATCTGAGCCAGATGCCGTACGCCTTCCCCGAGCAGCTGACGGTGGAGAAGACGCCGGCCTACTTCACCTCCAGCAAGGTCCCCAAACGCGTCCATCAGATGAACCCCGACATCAAGCTGCTGCTCATCCTCAGAGACCCCACTGAGCGGGTGCTGTCGGACTACACGCAGGTCTTTTACAACCGCCTCCAGAAGCACAAGCGCTACCAGCCCATCGAGTCGGTTCTGGTGAAGGACGGCGAGATCAACCTGGGATACAAGGCGCTCAACCGCAGCCTGTACTATGTTCACATGCAGAACTGGCTGAAATACTTCCCGCTGGAGAGCATCCACGTGGTGGACGGGGACGAGTTGATCAGGGACCCGTTCCCGGAGATGAAAAAGGTGGAGAGGTTCCTGAAGCTGGAACCGCAGATAAACGCTTCGAACTTTTACTTCAACAAAACGAAAGGATTCTACTGTTTGAGGGACCACGGGCGAGAGCGCTGTTTACACGACTCGAAGGGCAGGGCTCACCCTCACGTGGCGCCCGCCATCCTGCAGAAACTCTACCACTTCTTTCACGAACCCAACCAGAAGTTCTTTGAGCTGGTGGGTCGAACGTTCAGCTGGAAGTGAGCGACGGCGCGGAGTCGCTCGGGGGACGGCGGCGGCGGCGGCGACGACCTCCGCGCGTTCCTCAGCTCCCTAACAGTGTAGATGAAGAGACGCCGCTAATGTAAATCTGAAAAACTAAAATCTATTTTTGTACTAGTACGTTTGTTACAGGTGGAGATGGAGCCAAATATCAGGGCAGACCACAGCTCACGACGTGCTCTGTGAGTGCACGTCTGGTTTTGTTCCCCCGCATCGTCAACGTCTGCATTTTACTGTCCCGTCGCTGCTGAAGCGGACGACTTTGATAAAGACATTCAGACTTTAGACCGTGCCGGTTAATGTGTTACGCACAGATAAGTACCAGGAAGTTCAATAACGTCATACCTTCATGTTATTAACATCTAACTGCATTCAGAGCTCTGAAGGACCTTTTTTTTTTGTTTACCTGCTGCTATGATTTTTTTCCTCAGTCACTTTCAGGCTCGAGCTGAACTGAACATTTGTTACTTTCTTCATGTAAGAGTCGGTTATATAAACGCTCCTCTGTGCACATCAAACGTTCGCCGATCATCACGGCTGTACTGTAAATAATTTTTTCTCCCAAAAAAAAGGAAAAAAAAAAAAGTGAAGAATTAATACCATAATAAAGACGTATTTTTATTTTTAGCATGGTCTGATGTTTCTTCTTCTATTTTCGTTCATCCATCATGTCTCCGTCTGCTGTGCGGAAAGTTTGTCTTCAGATCTCCGACGAGCCGAGAGGAGACACGCTCGAGATGTCCGCGTTAGTTAACCCTGTCAGCCTTTTTAAGTCTTTCTTTTTTGGTCATTCAGGGCCTCCGTAGTGAACGTGATCCTACCGTAACATTCTGCAGCATCGATTCGTCGAGGAGGCCCGAGTAGTTTCCTCCTCTGTAGATACTGTGAGGATACTTTTGTCGTCAGAGTTATGATTTAATAACCGTTCTGCTGACTCTTGAACTTTTTCAGACACATGTAGTCAGTCAGTATCTGTGTTATCTGATATACAGGTAGTTTAGTAATTAAAATCTTCTTGTTTTCTTCCTTATTTTTGACACTATGTCTGTGTTCAAATGTTTCAAAAGGCGACACAGACGAGTGAGAAACACTCAAACAATCCTGGAGTCATATTTTTTGAGGTTTAACACGTTAACATGCTCTCGTACAAGAGAATCCAGTCGTCGTATTGATTAACAGACCGAGGCAGAGTGCACGCTACCATTTATTTTTTTTACATCTTTTTTTCTCTAAGATAGCAAAAGATTGAACTCTTGAAATGGTGTCAAAAGATAAAAACCAGAGGTGGAAAAACCACACACATTCTTTAGTGAAGTGGAAGAACAGATACTTGTGGGGAAAAAAAAGACTAAAATAATATTTATTCAACGTCCTCATTGGAGTGAAAGTCAGAAGGTACAGGCTCTGAAATGTACTCACAGTATAAAAGTGAAAACGTAGGATCAGTAGGATTGGTCGGAATTGTTCGTAAACGCCCCACGAAGATATCTGGTTGGTTGAGTCTCGTTCCCAGGATGTCAATAGAGCGACATTTTGGTTTGATAAAGCGTCAGAAATAATCAATATTTGTGTTACAATGTAGGGAGTAAATGTGAGAAGTTGTCCTAAAAATAAATATGCAAGGAAAGTACAGATACCTCAAAAGTACCATTTGTTCTTCATCACTTCCCTACATCAGCATAAAACAGACATTTAAAAGTCAAAAGTTAAATTTCAGTTCCTCTCTGTCTCTGTAAGGCAGCTGTTTTTTTGTTTGTTTGTTTGTTTGTAACAGAAACACTGGATAATATTATAATAAATGGCTTTATCTGGGTTAGGAAAGGTCGAGTGGTGACAAAAATTCCTATGGAAGTCTAAAATATATCGCTACAACTTTTTAAATTAAAAAGAAAAACATTCCGTGGTTCAGAGTTCACAATGATAGCAAAAAAAGGCAAATTTTGATTGACGTTTTTGTTTAAAAATTCTGATAATTTCATCCATTCCAAGACAAAGCGAATGTGAGATCGGGACTTTAAATTATCTCCTGAATCAAACGGTGTGAATCCACCGATGGTGACGTCTAGAATCAGGGTGGAAGAGAACAGAAACATACAGAAGAGTCTGCTCTCAGAATACCTTTGCCTTCACGGACGGGTTACTAGGTGTTGTCTGTCACATGCACATAAAACAATGGTGCAGTTTTAACCTGCCTAGAATTTCCTGTTTGCTTCACCTCTGTCAGCACTCGGTAGATAACAATGCATAGTAGCAAAAATAAAACTGTGTTGTGTCTCTGATTTGCCTTGCCCCCTCCCGCCGTTAATGCTTTTTATACTTCTGCTTTAATAATCAGGGTGGGCGCGTACGTTTCAGTATCGCAAACTAGGATGAGAGATTTGGGAAGTGGGCAGATAGGTAAACTCAGATTCCAGCTCAACCCCGACCATGAGAAATCAAAAGAGGAAGTTGTTTATGCCCAAGGGGGTGATCTTCTTACTCCAGTTTTTTGGAGAGGAAAAGGGATTATTTATTCAAATCTTATTGCTACTTTGAAAACATCAGCGGCGCCGACTCAAAGACATTAAGCTGGTGAGAACCTACAGTCGCTGTTTCATATTTGAATGTGGCCTAGATTTACTCAGGGGCTTACTGGGACTCTGCAGACAGGATGTTAACCTCGGCGCCCCTCGAACGCAGACCCGAGCAGCGTTTCTTTTTCTATCTCGCTCAATCTTTTCGCCCTCGGAGAGCAGGAGTACTGTTCCCCCGAGCCGCCCGCTGTGTACATGTGTTTCTCGGAGTGGTGTTGTTGAGTAAGACTATCAGCGTCTATCAGCAGAACAGGTTTGGCTGCAGATGTGAAAGGGAGCGCGTGGAGGGGATCTGAGATTATCAGACAGCTGCGTGCGTCATTTGGACGTGCGCGGCGATAACACAGAACCGGTATGTTCGGCTTTTAGTGCTGCTCTGAATGTGTCGGGTGTCCAGTTGGTCCGTCGGAGCGGTTACGTCTGGAGGAACCAGCAGGAACAGAGTAGAAGGTGTCGCCACACTCGGGGTCAATCTCCAGATAAACCTGTTTTCTATTCAACACCGCCGATTGCAAAATAGCGTGAGAACCAGAGACAAAAAAACAACATACTAGTAATTAATTGAAAGCTTGGTGCTGGTGTTGGAAGGACACCAAGTAGATTAGCATCACTTCTCGGCATTTGTACAAAACTTAATTAGTTTATAATTCTACTTCTTCATTGCCTTACACACAAAAATCAAAGCGTAGTGTAACATTTCTGTTGCATGAGTCGTTAGAGGGTTTCAACTGGTAAGAGGCCAAAAGGTAAAACATTTCCAATCACCAAAAAATGCAAAGATTAAAGAGAAAAAGTCCAACATACTAATATACACATCTGAACTCAACTACTGAACCCTATGAGAGGAGTTAAAGGAGAGAGAACAAACAGTTCCCCCTCTGTCTGAAGCGCTCCTGTCTCTTTAAGAAAAACCCAGTCTGCTCTGATTGGTCAGCCCACACATGCCCGACCCAGCACTGCTAACAACAACAGAGCGGCTGTGCTAAATTAATTCTCACATATCATGCTAAGGTAGCGTGATGTCACAAAGTCACAGGATTAAAGGCGGGACTGCTGGCGAGGCGTTTGAGGAGCTGTGTTTTCTGTGGGAGAGAGGAGCTTCTGTTGGTGCCGACTTTACAACCACTAGAGGGCGCCGCTCAGAGTCAAATCGGTCTCACGTGAACCTGAATCTTTTCCATCGCCATCGTTTAGCTCGCGTTGAATCCCGTCTAATCTCCGGGCGGACAGATGTTTAAAACTCCTCACCGACTTGCGTAACCTCTCCTTACAAAGAGCCGACATTTTAACACTTCTTCCTCTCGTCCTCTCGTGGTCGTGTCTCGCTTGAACTGTCGGCTACATTGCCACTCTGCTCTCTTACTGGTCCGTATCCAAATCCTTTCAGAAAATGTGCAGAAATATGGATGAAACGAGCAACGAGTACGGACAATTAGCTCCGTCCTGTGACGGTTCAGTTTTCCAGCTGTGTTTCCAGGACAACTGATGATTGAGTGCGTTTACATTCATATACTGTTACTTTTTGCTTCATTATCGGATCTGAATACTTATTTTAACCCAGCCAGCTAATCACTAACGTCATCTGGTGCTGGGCAGGTAGTGCATGATCGGTAATAAGAGCTCTATTGTTTAAATAGCTGCCTCCTGCGGATTTAAACGACACCGATGAAAAGGAAATTCAGGAGGTAAATCTCTGTGGATTGTAACCCCGAGCGACCTCTTTCACACTACACGTTGTCATTCCATCCGCCGTTAATATAATATTAATCATAATAGCTTGAAGAACGAGAGACGGGAGAGAAACGATGCAACTGGAAACCCAAGCTAGCGCAGGCCGTGCTGCACGTGCAGCTTTTTAGATGGTTAATAACGGCGATGACACGTCCTCAGTCTGCTGTCTCTGCTCTCACACCACCCGGCATCAGAGCAGCATCTATTAAGAGTTCATGAACGCCCCATTAGTCTAGTCAGCTGTGCAGCTCTCTAAAGTTTTACAGTCACAGATTTCCCTTAACATCACCTAATTAATCTCAGCCACATAATTAATTTGCCTCCTCGCCCCACATGCAGTAAGAGCGGTAAACCGGGGCTAAAACCAGGATTAATAGCCTTGGCCTCCTCCCGGCGCCTCCCCCCTCCTCCTCCTCCCCCCTCCCCCTCCTCCTCCTCCCTCCACCTCAGCTGTAACACTATTTTCTGTGGAAGTTTCTGGACTAAGTTGGAGCCAGACTGCCACCCCCACCCCTCTCTCTCCCCGCTGCCAGGCCACACTAGTTGTTCCTGAAGGGCCCTGTTTCCCTTCAAATCACAATCGGCCAATCTTGGGGGGGTTTTTTCAAAGGATGATGTGATCCGATGGAGCACGGCCCCTCCTGCAGTCACCGGGGCTGCAGCTCGCTTTAATTGGAATAGATTGTTTGTCCGCTCAATGTGTGAAGCCCAGCAGAAATAACACATGCACCCACTCGCCTTCTTTTCTTTTCCATACAAAGTAAAAAAAAAAAAAAAGAAAGAGAGAGAGCGAGAGAATGCACACATACAGTGTTGTTAGTTTGGCTCGGAGCTGCAGAACGAAGCAGTAAAAATGAACTGTATGAACGTAAAGCTGGAGATATTTTAACAACCTGATGTTTGACAATACGTCACAACCAACATAACGTTATTTCGGAAACCTATTAAAGTAGTTAACTAGAACTGCGACAGCACCACAAAGGTCAGGTATGTGGAACCTGTCATTGGTTGTTACGCTCCTAAAGTTTAGTTCCATATAAACGCACGGATAATTAGTTGTTTTGTCGTTAGCGAAAAACAATATTGACCTGAAGTTGAAAAAGGAGCCTCATATAAGAAACAAGACTAAAATCAAAAGCCGGAAAAGTCACGTGTGACGTCGCATTCTGAGATCGACACTTCTCCACTGGCAGGACGGCGGCGAGCGGAACAAGCTACTACTAACGTGAGTTGTTCAAAAACTTTCTTTTTAGTAAACTCTGTGTACACAAACAATGTTCTCAATGCTCGTGTTCAAGTGTAGAGACCCTGGTGATACTACGAGCAAAGTTTCATGTTGTGTCGAGCCTTCTTAGTGTTTAAGAATAGAGATTTTGGTGCTATCGTAAAAGTGCTTCGTAGCACTCCCACTGAAAATGAGCTTGACCCGAAAACGAAAATACGGTAAATCTTAAAAGTGCCTCTTTCGTCTTAATTATGCATTTACACGAGGGTTTGACTCTCACAAAAAAAGCCTAGGTGGCATTTTGGCGAGAGTTTCACTTTACCAAAGGGTTTCCTGAAGCTGACAGGTCGTGAGGTGACGTATCATCGAAGGCTCACCACAACTTAAACATTGTGGAGCTGCTCCTGTAAATTCGCTCGCTCACAAAACTGACAAGCTACACTTTCACATAACTGCAGATGTCACAGAGCCGTTTTATTGTGATTTTCAGCTCCGTTTTTGTGCCAAGTTGGCTCCACGCTGGTGTTAATGTCTCATGGGACTTGATTTTGTGAGATATTTGAAGAGCAGTCGACGGGGTGAAACAAATAAACTTTGGACTTCCCGTTTGAGTCGCGCCATCAATCACACACATGATGTTTGTCGATTCAAAAACATAATTGACGGGTCGTGAGGATGTGTTGTGTTTGCATTTTGCTTGCGTTTTACAGAAAGAGTCTGTCATGCATGGATTAGGACATACAGCTACAAAACAGATTTTTTAATTTTTTTAAAGGGTAAGAAGAGTTTGTAAGGATTTGGGAAATACTCTCATATCAGCGGTGAGTTTTGTTAAATGACCTTCTGGACTTCTCTAGAGATCGCAAGTTAATAATTTTTAAGAAACCGGGGGCTGTTCAGGTGAATCAATAATCCTGGTTTGAGGTTTGACGGAAAAAAAAACGAGTAGAAGTCTTCTACATTTTCTCTTCACAGAATCGTCTGCGTCCTCACATGTTTTCCGTCGGGTGTGACTGGCCGGCGTCTCGCTCTGCTCATCATCACAGCGCTGTTTATCACACACTTACCGCCGCTTCCAGGTGTCATCCACAGCTGTTAGAGATGAAACACTGACAATAACACACCGCATCACATCGCCGTGCCGCGTCTGAAAGGAGCTTTTATCGAGCGTCGACATGCACTCCAACACGAGGTATCCCCGCAGCTTTATGACGCGGGTAACCTCGACATCCAGAACATTCAGGGGGAGGAAAAAAAAAGATTCTTAGGAAAACCTGAACAACTTCTCTGCAGCCTTGACACACACCATTAAAGTATCTATTTTTCAATCGCAGCACGATGAGCGAGGTTTCTGTCGATTTCATTCGGCATTAAAAAGGCAAAGCAGCCAAATGTTTGACGTGAATGTGGCGAGCACCTCTGGTCCTGGCTGCTCCTTCATCATTCAGAGGGATATATCCGCGAGAGCACCTGAGGGCTGTTGACTCTGGATAAAGGTGTGTCGGTTAATGAGCCGCCGTCCGTTTATTACCGTTTCAACACAAAGCCGGAATGAACGAGTCACCCGCGTGACACATATTAACTGCCGGCCTCACGTACGCAGGCGGTGGCTGCTCCTTATCGAAACATCAGACAGAGGAAAAGTGTTTGTGATAATCGTCTCCACGTAGTGTTTATGTTAATGCTCTATTTATTGAGCTGTGCAGCACTTACAAGGACAACAGGTCCTTGCCCCCCCAAAGCTTTCCTCCCTCACTCATAATTTATTCCGTTTACAAAAGGTGGCAGATTTAACCGCACGGAATGATCAGTTATTTAATAATCGAGTCCTTGATTTCAGCCAGAGGTGGATGCAAGCACGGTTCTCGCTTCTGCAGGAGCTGCTGACTGGTTTTCGTTGGCCCCAGGTTGCTAATTTAGCTAAAGTTGATGTGAATCTAGAAAGCAGCACTCGTGAGGCGGCGGGGGGGGGGGGCTGGCACGTATAGAGAGCGGAGGTCACGCCTCGTCCTGTGGGCCTCGTTGGATCTTGTTCTCGGTGATGAATGGAGACAAATCATTTATTGATCCTGCTTGAATTGTGTCAACAATCAAAAAGATCTTTTTTCAAGTCAATTTGATGTAAAATTACTGAAATGCTAGACTGAAAACACATTATTACAAAGACAACGCAGCCAAGAGTCGCGTTAGTGACGTCGCATCATCGAAGGCTCACCATAACTTTAACATTGTGGAGCTGCTCCTGAAAATTAGCTCGCTCACAAAACTGACAAGCTACACTTTCACATAACTGCAGATGTCACTATGAGCTGGTTTGGTTGGCTCCACGCTGGTGTTAATGTCTCATGAGACCTTATTTTATGAGAAACAAATAAACTTTGGACTTCCCGTTTGAGTCGTGCCATGAATCACACATGTGTTGATTGCCGATTCATAAAAATAATTTTCCGAGTCAAAAAAGTTTCAGTTTGTTGTTAAGATCGTGAATTCAGTCCGGTTTCGAGTAAAAACACTCAGTGAACTACATCATCTCACTCAACACTTCGGCACAAGTGGTCACAAAAAGGAGAAAATCACAATAAATCTGGTCGTATTGACGTCTGGAGTTAATGTACAGGACCGGCTCCACGAGGTTTCAGTCAGAGGTGTTGATAAGCGTTAAATGACGGCAGACTCTGCACATCTCCGGAGGGTTTCTTTGAGCACTTTCTCTGACAGACTCTGAAGAAGCGCTGTGTTGAAGCAGGATCCAGGTTCTTCTGGCCGCACACAGCGTAATCTGTAATCTGTTCCTGACACTCGTTATTTTATTTTTTGGGTTAGAAGGACAAAAAACAGACACGACCCCACAAACTCCACTCTTGTGTAATGATGTCTTGTTGTTTTGTAGTAAAGTTTTCCACGTTCAAGGTTTGAGTTTGAGGCCGTGCGCCTCTGTGTGAGTCCTTGTTTCACCTGCTTATTCTTCCAAAATTCAAGGGAACCTTTATCTTAATGAGGCTCTTGAGCCTTTTTTTGGAAAAGAAAAAAAAAAACCTTAAAAATGAAAAACAAAAACCCTTGAACTGTTCTGTGGAGGGTTTCCAGGCCCGTTTCCTCTGCACAGACTCAAAGCGGTATCGGCAGTGGATGACGGCATTCCAGTGAATAAATCGAATCACTTAAATAAACGCAGGTATCGATTCTCTCTCTCGAGCAATCACACAAATCATCAATTTCCCTTAATGCTTATTATTCCTATAAGCGTTTTCTTTTCCTTTTTTTTGCAGCTCGACATCTGAACAAATAAGATATTAGGTCGGAGATGTGGTTTCACCTCTTAGTGGGCTGCGTCTTCAATCCTGTTTACCCTTTCGGAGCTAATGGAACGCAAACATACATTTCATTAGTGAGAAGGCTGGAGGAAGGGGGAGGGCCGGAGCGCTGCTTCATGATGTATGTGCACATGTTCCCTGCCATCCCTTCATCTCAGCCAGGGTCTACATGTGCTGCTGTGTGCGAGCCAGTCATCGCTGTGCTCTGTTATCAGTCATTTCCTGGCATGGCCTCCTCTGGCAGAGGAATAAGCCTGCATGGCCAATGATAACTCCCACTGCTAACAGACACCTCTGCATGGGTGAAGCATGACTGGGCCCACAGATAGCCCCAACTCCCCCCCCCCTCCATGAGTGTGTGTGTGTGTGTGTGTGTGCAAACGTATGTGTGTGTAAAAATGCATGCTGGGCTCACGACTTCGCTTTTGCGTGCTCGCGTCAAGTCCACGCAGCACACGCATGTGTGGGATTGTGTGCGTGCGTCCTTGCATAGGGAGCTGTGAACCGTATGGATTTTGATACTGAGCAGGAATTTTCAAACACTGGGCTACAGACCCAGATACTCCCCGAAGAGCCAAACCCGAGAATAGCTCTAAATGACTTCTATTACCGGGAATAGTTTTCTTTTTTTTTTTGCGAACAAGTCCCATTCGTCCTTGACGTCACCGCTGAGCTTATTTGGACGCTTCTGATGCTCGAGTTGTTTTGCAGCGCCGATCCTTTTTGTAAGAATACATCCTCCATCTGTCCCAGAACAACATGGGAAAAAAAAACACTGTTAGTTCTCCAGACACGCACGAGAATTATTCACTTTGTGTTGCTGCATATGGTTCAAATCAACGCGACATGACACGGAGATCACTCAAGTGTCACGTTGCAACACGAGTGAACGTGTGTGTGCGCGCATCGTCTTGATTAAAAGTGGAGCTGCTGCGTATTGAAACCATGTGTCGTGTTGGCTCGTCCCTCGGCAGCCGTGTCGTGCTGCTGAACACACTCCCGTTCCAGGTCGATGGGAAGCAAAACACATATTAATGATATTCTAATTAAACTTCTTCTTAAGGGATGTGGACAGAACGACGGGGTCAGAGGGAAGCCAGGGTCGGCCCAGCTGCCAGGGCGCAATGTTAGTTTATGTTTCTGCAAACCACGAATGTGTTCAAAGTGTCATTGGCCACGTACCGTATAGAAATGTCTCTAAAATGTGTCAAATCACAAAAATGTGTCACATCAGGCGGTGGAGGGGTCGGTGGTAGAAGTGGAGGCGACAATGGTGCCAAACCAGCGACCGCGGTTCAAGTCTGTGTTTCAACGTCTGTGAACTTGATGTCACTCAGTGCGTTTACATGACACTCGAGAAAACCGAATTACTGGGTTAGTCCGACTATGATTGGATTTTTAAGATGCATGTATACACCTTAAAAAAACACCCAGATTATTCGATTGATAGTCGCATTACTCCTGCATGTATACATTCCATCAGATCGGATCGGATTTTGCGTTCTGTGCAGGCTCGAGATTTTTTTCCCGGGGCCGTGAGCCGGAAGTAGACGGACGGCGGCCGCAGCATCTTTCCTCCGAAATAACCGCAAGCAAGAGCGCCATTGTGCATCTAGTTTGTGTAATTATCATGTACACCATATATGAAATGTACAAAGATGTAGCTTCGTCTCGCTCTTCGTACGCCATCTTTCTCAAATGCTGATGCAGTTTGTTGTTGCTGGTGATGTAAAGAGGTCAGCCGAAGGTGTTTCTGTTACCACTAGTTGAAATGGGTACAGCGCCACCTATCGTACCGGGTATGACATGCTTCGGCCAGTAATTCGATTTTCTCACAGCATGTATACTCGGACAATTGCAGTTGTCTGATTGAGTAGCACAGTCGAGCTATGGCTGTAATCTGACTAAGCCGTGCATGTAAACATACTGAGCGGATATTGTGGATATCCATGTTGTTAATGAGACCTCAGGATGATTTCCAGATGTGTTTATAGGACGAAAACAGGATATTTTTTAACGAGACCTTGAGAAATCTCCTGCTGGGTTTGTGGCAACAAAAAAACAGATAATTTTGACAGGAAGTCAGGAAGCCTTCAGTCGTGTGTCCTGCAACAGATCCGGGTGTTTTTATCAGACGATCAGGACGATTTCCAGCCAGTTTACAGCGAGAAAAACTGTCTCTTTGGAATGAGGCTTCAGGGTGCATCCAGCTGTGGTTGTGGCGAACGAGAACAGGGATTTAAAGCCAAAACATGATGTTTTCCTGACCCTGACCAAGTGGTTTTTGTGCCTGAACCTAACCAGAGCATGAGCACAGCGTTTATTCTGGCGACTGGGATGTCAGGGATTGCACCGGTCGCCCCTGGAGTCTGATTCCGCATCCCCCCACCAGAGTACGGAAGTTATAGCTCGTTAGTATCAGAACGTCTGAATGAGATGGCTGTTTACATTTATAGTTTGAAGCTGATGGAACGACCACGGAGAGACACAGAACAACAACAAAGGGCCTCTGTGAGTTCATCTTTCTTTCTTTCTTTTTTTATGTTCCGCGATGCTGTAAAACCAAATGCCCTTCGGGGGCAAATAAAGTTGAACGTGAATGAAAAGAAACGCAAAATGACTACAAAGAGAGACTAAACGTCCGCACGGTGACGCACAACAGCCATGAAATGTCACGCAAGTTCGCCGAGAGGCGGAAAACAACCACAAAACGATGCAAAGCAGCTACGCAGAGACATGAAGAGACCAGAAAATGACTGCCGTGGTGTGTTTGAGGGGACTGTGTATGTCTGTGTGAGAGGTCCAATTATGTCAAACAATGTCTGTTATCATCTCAGAATATTAAAAGTTGTTCATGACGCTGAACTCTTGATGATGTGCGGATGATTTTTGAATGAAACCAGAGCCTGAAATGTGAATTTTAACACATCGTGACTTATTTCTCGAAGGAGCACCTCCTGTTTGCACGCTACACGCCTCAGAATGATATTTTATGTTATTCTATTTCATATATGTTCTATTTTTTACCATATAAAGTATTTAAACTTGTGTTTGAATCCCCGCTAAAGTTCCTGAAGCTGCACCGGCACCTGGATGTTGAGCCTGACCTTCAGAGAGAGATTACAGACACACAATTAGATGTATTAAATTAAAGTCGCTTCACAAATGAAGACTGATTTGATTTTATTTGATTTGATTTGAAGTATTTCTCCTCATAACTCTCCCTCTGGTAACACTTATCACGGGGAAACTCCCCTCTCCCGAGTCCAAACCGCACTGTTTTCTATACAGTTGGTTCTTTTTTTTCTCTCGAGCGTCTTGCAAACATATCTCGTGTTCCCGAGCGTCAACCCGAGGAAAATAGAAAACAGGTGGTAAGTGTGCTCGCTGCGTAAATACAAAATTACATTCAATCAGCGTGCTCAGGGAGGGAAATTTCCATCTGCCTTGTGCCAAGTTCTTCAAATAAAGAGAGGAAAATCAATCGGCTGTTTCATGATTGACCAAATCCCTTCACCCACGAGCCCTGAAATCCAATGACCTGCACAGCTGATGTATTGCTTCTCACCTGTAGAATAATAATGCAATCTTTTCACTAATTGAAACGCGGCCGTTTGCAGCGGCTTCTCATTCGGTGTAGCGTTTTTTTTTCTTCTGCCGTCTTATGAATTCCTTTCTATTGAGTTTTCTTCCTGACGTCGTGTTTTGTTTTGTCGCTGAGGTAACTGTATTTTTTTTTTACCCGCAAGATGACGATCAAACCTGAGACTTGAGGCCGTTTGGTGTGTGTCCAGAGTTTCTCCTTCACACATGTGGCACGCTACAGGGGGAGTTTTCACGTCAGACGAGCTGTTATCTAACGTAAATACTCCCTGCGGCGTGATTGAAGGGTGCTGCCCGGGTAGAGCGTGCAGGAGGACGAGGATTGCTTTTTGTGTGCTGATGTATCTGGATGTTTGTGCAATAACATGGAAAGAGTGGAAAGCAATTTACAGGCAAAGAGAAAGGAGTAAAAAAAAAAGCGGCGGCTCAACGTGCAGCATCATTACTGTCATCAGGACGCCCACGCACACTCGCTGCGAGCGCTCTCGACAGTAACCCGCTCTGGTTCTGGTGGGATAAAGTCTGTTTACCGTCCGGGCCCAAAACTATTTGGACATTAAAGCTCATCGGGGTTGGATCGGGAAACGTTAAAGGGATATTCCGGTGTGAGTTTAATCCATGGTCTAAATCACCGTGAAACTGTGTTAGACTCCCTCTCGAGAGATCAAGTTAGCAGACCGCTAACTTACGGAGTTTTATCAACCTCAGAAACGACCGCACGACAACAATATACTGCAGTAGAGTCATTCCGCGAGAATGGCTCAAATTGGACTTTGACATTTTCATATTTTTTACTAAAATGTATCATTTGTATTTATACCCCACATCATTAAGGATATTTTGAACTATCAGAAAAACATATTTTCCCATCTCAGGCATTAGCTGTCTATCATTATTGGTCATTATTTCAAGATCTGGGCCATGTTATTCTTCAACCCCGTTACGGACAAAATGGAAGCTCTCTGAATATGATCAAAACATTTATTTCCAAAGAAATCAATATTTTCATGTAAATTAGATGTCCCCCACACTAATTTACTAATTGTAAATACAGAAATTATATAAAATCTCACTTCTTTGCTATACTAATGCCTGAAATGTCCCTTTTCGTGAAAGGGCTCTTGTCATTTTTCATCAAAAGTGTACTTTAACTGAAGAATCTTCACCAAAATCAATAAGCATGTGGTAGCTCTCAAGATTTTAGACAGATGCCAACAAACATTAAATTACTTTTTAATGCATTTTAAAAAAATAATGTATGAAAATGTAGGTGTGACGGGGTTGAGACAAGGGTAACGGGGTTGAAGAGGATAACGGGGTTGAAGGGACAAATACAGATTGTTATTTTATCTCTAAAATTCACTGTATAGGATTGTCTATGAACATTGTATTTCATTGTGTGGAAGGGAGCAACTGTTTTAAAAACACAAAGAATATTTTTGGGGAAAATCCAATAAAACCTCAGATTCCAGATGCTCATGTGATTTTGTGTGACAATGTGTGACAGTAAAAGTGTTTTTTCCTCAGACAATAATTGTACCATCAAACCCTATGATTGTTGTATCCCTAATGTATGTTCACATGTCATGCATCAGCATATTTTTGTCAGGTGACAGACAGTAGAGAGGCAGGAGGAGGTAGAGGAGAGGAGAGGAGGCTGGAGCAGGTCAAGAAGGAGAGGCTGGAGGAGGTAGTGGAGAGGAGGCTAGAATAGATGAAGGAGGAGAGGCTGGAGGAGGTAGAGAAGGAGAAGCTGGAAGAGATGAAGAGGCTGGAAATTCACAGGTGAGGTTAAATAATGATATGTTAGTCATGAGATTCAGCATTGTGACAAAATGTTAGTGTGATGATGATCTGAATAACAACGCTTCACACATATGGCTTTGAAATCAGAGCTTTATATCAAGACTGGTCATCAGTCATGTATCATGTATTACTAGCTTGTTCATTCAATCAGCTCTACATTACATGAAATTATGATGCAAAAGAGTGCAAAAAAACATTAACATTCAGGAGTGCTGCCTTGAAGCACTTTAATGTCCCCACCGATGTCAAAATCAAACCTACTCTCTTGACAAGGACAACAGATATAAATTGCAGTTGAACTGAGTTTTATTAACCCAAATTAAAAACAATGGCAACTACAACAACATATAATCTATCAAAACATTGTAAACAGAATAGCTCAAATGTTAACATAATGTGTAGTCTGTGTGTGTGTGTGTGTGTGTGTGTGTGTGTGTGTCTGTCTGTCTGTCTGTCTGTCTATCCGTCTGTTTGTCTGTGTGTGTGTGTGTGTGTATTTGTGTGAGTATGCATGTCCTGTGTTTTCAGGCATAAGAACCAAGCCTTATCTGGTCAAATATACTGATCAAAGAACTCATGAGTGGTGTACTAAAAGACACCTTATGTCTGTTACTATACATACAATTAAACTTGTGAACGGATGAACTGATAATATTAATCAAACACTTAATGATTTCATAGTGCCTGTGTGTGTGTGTGTGTGTGTGTGTGTGTGTGTGTGTGTGTGTGTCTGTCTGTCTGTCTGTCTGTCTGTCTATCCGTCTGTTTGTCTGTGTGTGTGTGTGTGTGTGTATTTGTGTGAGTATGCATGTCCTGTGTTTTCAGGCATAAGAACCAAGCCTTATCTGGTCAAATATACTGATCAAAGAACTCATGAGTGGTGTACTAAAAGACACCGTATGTCTGTTACTATACATACAATTAAACTTGTGAACGGATGAACTGATAATATTAATCAAACACTTAATGATTTCATAGTGCCTGTGTGTGTGTGTGTGTGTGTGTGTGTGTGTGTGTGTGTGTGTGTATCTGTGTGTGTGTCTGTATCTGTGTGTGTGTGTGTGTCTATATCTCTGTGTGTATGCATGTGCCTCTTGCTTCATGGACTTCAGACTGTGAGTCGGTTCCACACCTCTTTCAAGACCTCCACATGGCGCTTTGTCACAGGCTGCGGGGGTGGGATGACTTCAAGGACATCGTCAAACAAGTACCGGAGGATATCATCCTGATGCGGCCAGTAGAATCGGTTTGAACCGACACGATGCATGCATTTGACCTGGACGTGTGTTTCCTGTATGTTCAGAATGACGCCTGGATATAAATCATCATCATATCTGAGAATACACCATTTCCCAATCAGCTCTGGACTTTCCCATTGGATATCATTTTCTGGATTCCCTCCACTGGCTGGCTGTGGCACAGCAGTTGTTCTCTTCTGGCCAAAACTGAAACACTGGGTGTTGAAGCACTTGCAGTTAAACTGCTTCCGTGTTGTGCACATGCAGCTTACATCACGAGATAGCATTTCTCCTGGAGCCAGAGTAATGACCTGGTGAATTCTCATGGTGCCAGGAACTGCTGGTATCAGCTTTGGCATTTTCTCTATTGCTTCCTCAACATCTTGACTTTTCACAAAGAACAGTTTCACTGTTGTGTTTGACTCAGTCAAGGCCTTGTACAACTCTGCTGCATCTGGGATGTCACGGCCCTTTGCCACCATCATATCAGCTGCTCTTTTTAAGGCCCCCCCCACACCATCTGGTGCTCCTTTCCCGTGACTAGCCTCGAAAAAGTTCCAAGAACCAGCCTTGAATCCTCTTCTGTCCAGCTCTGTGGCGAAAAGGAAGAAGTTGCCTCGTTGTTTGTACTGAGTACAGGGGCCATCACTTAAAAAGTGCAGCACAGACACTTGTGGATGTTGGGCCTGAAGGTAATCCAGCACAGGATGTAGGTGTTGCCATATTGCTGGAGGGCCTTTGTGTCTACTGGGGGAGATGGTGCTGAAGCACACAGGCTCTGGGTGTCTGCCAACATACAGCACACCAGTATGAAGGGTGGCCTGCTGATGTGAAGCCCCAAAGTGGACCGCCTGAACTTGGGAGCTGTATTTACAGCTGTAATTTTCAGAAAAGTCAACATGTATCAAAGCCTCTTCCCCTGACATGTTCTTTTTCAGCTCACGGCAGAAGGCATATTGCTGCTTAATGTTAAAGTGATGCTGTTTAAATCGCTTTATGTAGCTGTGGAGGAGCTCAATGAGGTCCTCTTGTGTGCCCTCCACAGATTTCTTAAACGTCACCTTGACAGTTGCCTTTTCTCCCTCTTTCTTTTTCTCCATCTCCTTCTCTTCTGTTACCCACTGGGTAAAAGACACATTTGCAGTGCTGTTATAAGCACTTGAGATGGGGACACTCTTGTCCTTGCAGTGGACACACTCTCCATACATGCAGCTTTTGTTGGATGAGTTGCAGCACACCATCTCTACCAACTGTTCCAGATTGGCAGTCTCAGTAAGTTTCAGCTGACTGAGCTTCACAGCCACAAAGCTCAGATTTTCATGCAATTTACACATGCATGTGTCTCGTTCAGAGATTGTTGGATTGACAACCCAAAAAGGGCGAAGATGACAGAAAAGGGAATATGATATTTTTTGTTTTGGATTTTCTGCTAAAAATCTTCTATGAATATTTTGCAGTGTATCTGCCAGGAACCTCTTCTGCATCTTGACCTTGTTCACTGTGAGTGTTTGTTTGGTTCCTGTGGTGATCCTACTGACATCATCTCTCAGATAGAATGCCTTGACTTTTTTTTTGAAGTCATCAGTGAACCTGCTGGTCTTATTTCTTTCAAAATGAAGACTCTCGTTATGTTTGAAATGCTTATTTGAAAATCCAAGAGATTCACTGGCAAATTTTTGCAACCTGTATTTTTTTACAATCCTCCCTGTTGTAACTTTTGCAATCAGCTGTCTTTCCCTATCCTTGGTGGCATGTTTGTATTTATTACTGATGTCCTGAATTAGTGATTGGTGGTAAAGCAATGTCTTTTTGATCTGGGGGTTAACAGGGCAATTTGCAGTTAGTTGCTTTACCTTTGACTGTGGTGAATCAGATTGTTTCCTTAAACGTTGACACCTTTTTCTGTATTTTTCCTTCTTTTTTCTTTCTTTTTCGACTTTTTCCTTAAGTTCTTCTATTTGCCTCTTGAGCTTTCTTTCTTTTCTGTCCCTCTTCCGTGCCACCAGACGTTGCCTACAAAAGAAAAAAAATAAAGTTGATTTGGGTCCTGAAAATTAGACCATTTCCCCCTTCTCCCTCTTTCTAAAATCAAATTGTGTAAATCTGTCATTTTCTAACACCGTTAACTGCCCATTGCCCTAACCTTGAAGATCCTGGCTGCGGAGACTGCTCTGGGTGGTCTCCCTGATCTGGACTGTGTGGAGGAGTGCATATGTTCTTGAGTGCTATTCTTCTCTCCTTGCTCCTTTTGTAAGCTGCTCTCCACATTTTTCGTTTCTGCCGATGTTCTCTTTCACTTAGGTCTTTAACTGCTTTCTTTTTCCCTTCCTCTACATTCTTTCTCCATCTCTCACGTTCACTCTGCAGATATTTCTCCCTTCTATCTGGATCACTTTTAAGCCGTGCCCGATACTTCCTCTGCCTTTCTGCTGCTGTTGTTGGTGCCATCTTACTCACAGCTTAAACATGGAACATAGATTACATTCAGCATGCATGTAGTAAAAGAATGTTTATCAAGTATAATGATAATTCATTTAACCCTTACATACTGCTCATATTTTACACCTTCACAGTATGGTCCAGGTCAATTTTGACCTGGACCAAGAATTCCCTTATAGGAAGTATTTATAGCAAATTTTAAACTACAGACCCTATTTAGGATGTCTAAATATCACATGAATAAATGTCTAATTAACCCTTATTAAATGTTCTAGTGAGCAGGGAGAGTGTATTTCTTTTGTTTTACAACACTCGTTTTTACATTTACATTACATTCTCTGCTGCCATCCTGCCTGCAACTTGTTGCGGAAGTGAGGACCAACAAAGAGCACCGTTTTTAGACATAAATGTCTGCCTTGCCGCCTGCTCCTCTTCATCAAAGTGTGTGTGTGTGTGTTTCTTCAGAGGGGCTGTTATCAGAGTTCTCCTCCACGTTGTCTTCGTGCTCTGACACATCCTCTTCCAAATCACTATCCACCTCATCTTGGAAGACTAAATCAAAGGCCTGTATGACATTGAGTCTTGCTGCCATGACGTTAGTCACTGAAATGCTGAAATGCCAGCTCTGGTACCTTTATAATGTTTTAGCCCCCCACACCACCCTTCAAAATTCAAAATTGTTATGCGGTGCGGGTGCAGCTGTGCTTGCAGGTGCAGATCTTGTGTCTGTGTCAAGGCACCCCCTGACCTCTGATGACATCTGTTTCGAGGTTCCCCCATGCCCCCTCTAACCGGGCGCTCTCACCAAAAGCAATAAAATTGCCCGTCACCACTGTCCCACACAGAATGCACACAACACATACCCTGTATAGTTTTACAGTTTCAAGATTCCCTAAAACAACCATTTTCCTTGATTTGACCCACACTGGTAGATAATCCATCTAAACAGAAACGGGTCAAATTTGACAAAAATCACAACCCCGTCACAATCTCACAACCCCGTTACAAGCAAACATGTAACGGGGTTGAGTGTGACGGGGTTGTGATTTTTGCACAAAATGGCCCCCGCTGTACATAGTGAATACCAGAGAGAGAGCCCATGGCATGCATGAGATTCAGAATTAGCATGTATTCTTGAAATAACTTTTTTTTTTTTCATAAGTAATTGTTTTCTCTCTTTGTTTCATGTGACGGTGTTGAGTCACTGAATTTGACGACCACAATATCACAAGATAAATGACCAAAATCAAGGAAAAGAAGGGAGCCACTTGCCTGTCTTTGGTGTCCTGTTGTCCAAAAGACTTGAGGGATGTCACTTCCTGGTGTATATGCTCATATGGATCATACCATTGTTTTTATGGGGGGAGAATCATATGTGTAACGGGGTTGAGGGGTTACTCAGGTACAGAACTAAATAATGTGAATTTAATGAATAATTATCAATTAATTTTGAAAAAAAATATCACTAACAAATAAGCACAGATAGAGGTTTAGATTTATATAAAAAAATATTGACTTTTTAATAGTTTTATTTGGTATATTCTAAGTAGACTTTCATTGAAGGCCATGAGGGACATGAGAAAATAGGTGGTGTCAACAAAAAAAACAATACAATTTCTCATAAAAAGATAAAATTTTATTAATGTTTTTTACACTGTATTAAAGGACCCATTTCAATGTTTATGTAAAGTTGTTAAAATATAGATTTTTGTGACCAAGTAGATGAAATACACCTAAAGAGTAGACGGGGACTCAAAATGCACCATTTTCATGGAATGACTCAGTAAATGGATCCAAATATAAACCGCCACCAAAAAGCCACAAATAATGCTCAGAACAGCACCAAACTTCAGCAACAGTACAAATAGGGTCTCAGCACATAGTCCGGGGCATCTAACCTCCGCTAGCTTAGCTGGATTTCTACTGAAAAGCTGACTAAATTTACCTCTCTTCTGCAGCAGCTTCCTGTTGACGGGAAGTCCCGACGAGTCAATTACCGAGTGCAGTAGAGTTCCGCGGCTCATGGATGAAAATGTATGATTATGACTCCATGGAAAAGCAATCAAAGTTCATATGTGTCTTACCTGCCAGTTTATAACAGTTATTATCGAGAGCGGACAGGGAAAAGAACGGAATTGAGCATTTCTAATCGCACTCGGTAATCGTCGCGTCGGGACTTCCCCGACCCGGAAGCTGATGGAGGAGAGTTGAAATCTGTTTTTAGCTTCACAATAGAAATCCAGCTAAGCTAGCGGAGGTTAGATGCCCCGGACTATGTGCTGAGACCCTATTTGTACTGTTGCTGAAGTTTGGTGCTGTTCTGAGCATTATTTGTGGCTTTTTGGTGGCGGTTCATATTTGGATCCATTCACTGCAGTGTATTGTTGTCGTGCGGTCGTTTCTGAGGTTGATAAAACTCCGTAAATCAACTTGATCTCTTGAGAGGGAGTCTAACACAGTTTCACGGTGATTTAGACCATGGATTAAACTTACACCGGAATATCCCTTTAAGGGCAGCAGTTAGAGATATAATAATATGCAGAGTTTCTTGAAGAATTACGTGACTGTGACGATAACAACCAGCCGATCGTGTGGTTATTCTGCTGGTGAAGTTCATGGATGGGTTGGACCTGCAGCTGAGTGCCGGTTCTCCTGGGTCACACCTGCCTGGGTGCCCTGGCAGTCCCGCTGTAGGTCCAGAAGGACGGAGGGATCGGTACCGGCTTCTGGATGCTGCATTGTTTCGCAGCAGTCCAACGGCTACTTTTTGCACATGCATAAGTAAACGTTCTTGTGTTCGTGTGGTTCTGTATTTGGAGAAAAAGCACAGAATCAAATAGAATATGAATTCATTGAACAAACAAACGTCTGACTCATGAAACTCTTCTGCTGCTTCAGGCCTGACTCACACATTTCCCTCCACCGCAGACATGAAACGCCGACACCGTCTTTGTTCTGCCGGTTGTACGTCAGGGGGATTTTGACCCGGCACGCTCGTCCTCGTAATATTCAGAATCAACCAGAGGGATTCAATCAGATGTTTTCAACCGCTGACCTCGGTCACCGAACATAAAGGCGGCCCGTCAACAGCGTGAGTACGAAACGTCTCTCACTGCGAGGGAAAGCATATGCAGCATCCGGCGAAGGATCTTCCACATCACACAATCTCTCTGTTTCTTACATTCCCTCTGAAGTCGCAGGAGGAATATACAGCAGCAGCCGAAAACCTCGGCTCGCCGTCCTTCAATCTCGCAGATCAAACGCACTTACCAACAATCCTGAGGAGCCTCGCGGTGTCTCACACATCTGTCAACGTTTTTCAGGTGCTCCCTCCCCCGCCTCCTCCCCCGCTCCCCGACGAGAACAAGCCCGAGCGTTTAAAAAGCCCTCCAGAGGGAGGTGAATGCAGAAAAGAGGGAGAGGGGACATTGATCTGGGCGTGCAACACGGTGCAGTTTGCCATAGGTCAATGAAATTCCATCAGCTTTTTCCCCCGTTTGGTCAATATCCATCTGAAGAGTCTCTACAGACATTGTCTTCCTTTCGCCCTCAGACACTTGTATTCATCTTCAGCTCTCGGTGAGACGGCAGAGTCGGATTGCAGCAGGAAAGGTTAGAGAAAGGGAGGAAACACAGCAGACGGAGCATCTTCTCTGGTTTATAACCCGTTTTAATGCGGAAATCTCTCCCCAGACCGTCAAGATCATTTTGATTGCAGAACGAATAAGCACATTTTAAAGCCTCTTGACCTTGTAGAAGCTATAAAACTGCAGACAGAGGATGATATACTGTGAATCTGAACCTTCCTCGAAACCTTGGATTTGTCTCTTGTTTGCTCCCTCTAGTGGTTTCTCCAGTGTCCTTGGACTCAAAGGTGAGAATGTGTCAATGATTATGTCATTTGTACTGCACATCCGTCTACATCTAATCAAAAGTTGGCCCAGCGTGAGTTTCTGTCTGGCTGCAGGATGATTCTGGTGAAAAACAAATAAAAGTTTGTCGTTTTATGGAAAGTAAAATGCTCCTTAATCTGTAGGATTCCTAATTTTTAAGGTCGGAGTGACACTTTGTGCAAGAAGTTCGTCCGTTTAAGGAACTTTCTAGTGCAATGTTGCATCCTAACAATACATTACAGCAGGTGTTTGCTTTTGGATCCGGCCGCAACGATTAATTTAATTTCTGGCACTCACAGGGAAGAAGCCTGGGCATCAACTACAACGTTCCCCTTCAAGTTCAGTACTTCAGTAAATGTACTTATAGTGACAACTGGGAACAAAACCTCAACACATATACAATTTTATCTTTTTTCTTGTTGGATCATCAACATAACGAAAGCAAAGAGACGTCGCAGAGTTTATTCCCATTCAGGAGGAGTACCGCCTCGGCTCTCCAGCCTCCATTTTTTGAAGGTGGTTCTCATAGTTCAACTCGGGAGTCAATGAGACTGTTTTGCATGTTGCCTTGGCAACTGCCTTTTTTTTTATCATTAGGCCAGTGTTCAGAATTTCCTTAATAGTAGTTTCATTCTAACCCGGACATTTCGTATGGAAATGTGACTCCTCCCTGCTTTTGACAAAACGAGGCTCTCGGCAGAAAGGATTTTGTTTCTAACTCAAAAACAAGACCTGCATTAACATATCAAGGAGCCCGGAAAAAAAAAAAAACAACAAAAGATGGAGAGATGTTCTAGACTTCTTCTTCCCAGTAGATGTCTGATAACGGATGCGTGGTTTCACTCGGGTGGTATTTCAGCCGGAGAATCCGGTGAATTTCACTCGTTATGATGTTTTTCTGTTATATTTTTGGTGCTTTTTTTTTTTTTTTTTTTTTTGCTATATTCACGGCACCGACTCTAAATTGTTTGTCTCCGGCATTTCCATAAATAAAGAGAAAACATCCTAACGAACAGAGGCTCTGGAAACTCTCCTCAGCGCCGTGTTTACACTCATGCCGTCGGAGGAGGTCAGCGTGGCTTCTCTGGCGTCTTTTATTTATTTTTTTCTCTCTTTTTCTGACGAGCAGACGACGAGAAGTGCTGCTGGTGTGTGATAGCAGTGTGTGGGGGCTCTAGGGGGTGCATTAGCCGCTGTCTGGCGTCTGAGAGGGCGAAGGGAAGTGGGAGAGAGGCTTAATGTCTGTCTACTTCTATTTCCCTCTTAATTTCACACACTGTTGAGTCAGCCTATTGACTGACTGACTGCTTATGGTGATGCTGGCGGTCCACCAACACTGCAGAGCAGGCAGTGCATATAACTCCTCCTCACTGCTCCATTTCACCGCGTAGGACCTCCACTTATTTAATAAGCTGACGCGAGGCCCATTCTCGCCCGTCCGTGCGTACGTGTAACCTGCCTCCCTACATGGGGAGTGTGTGTGTGTGCATGTGTGTGTGTGTGTGTGTCTGATGCACTTATCAGGTTGTAGCTGTGGGCATCCCCGCAAGACCGTGTGCACGCTACGTCTCTGCGCGACAGACGAGCAGAGAGCGATGCTACATGCACTCTGAAGGCTCTTAGCACCTTTCTGTCCCGCGTGTGCTCGTTCAGCCTCTGAATCAATACTCCTTCGCTCTTCCTTTTTCCCCCCCGAAAGTTCCCCAAACTTTTTAGCTTTCACACAGAAAGCCACCAGTGGAGAGAGACAGCACTTTTTACAGCTCTAAAAAAAAAGCCTCAATCCATCTGAAGATAAAAATCTTTGAGGCCTCCAGTCTGACAGTCTGGGTAGAGACTGCGGTGCAGAACATATCTATATTTTTGCATCCTGGGTCTTATTCTTGTACTTGTGGCAGTTCTGCTTCTTTATCTATGTGACGCTGCATCTGATAATAGACACAGACAGAAGTGTCGCAGCGAAATGTTAAATGCAAAAGGGTCGATGAAGGGTATGTTCTCAAAAACACAACTGCAAAAGTGTAAAGAAGGGATTTGAATGAGCAATTTGTAAGATAAGACCAGGATTTTAGATTAAATCATACAAAACACTGGCCATAATCATTGTAAACTGATTATGGAGCCGCGTTAAAATGGCAATCTTGAAGTTTATTAAGATTAGCATGTGAGCAGCTGGTTCATTTATCTCGGTTTCTTCTTTCCACCCATGTTGTTATCTACCATTAACCTTTATTCTCCTCTACTGTAACCTGCAGCCTCGCTTGTGTAAATAATCTGTGTGTGCAGTAAATATTCACATCGTCTGACTGGCCAACATGTTGCCATGCAGCTAGCTTCAGCAGCTAACCCCTCGACCGTTTCGACAGACTCACGGAAGCGTGTTTGAATGATTCATGTAAAACACAAATGATCACAATTTTAAGATAAGACGGAGGTTGATGGACGCCGAGCAAAGCTTTGTTTCTGTCGATGTCAACAAAGCTTGCAATTCCGGTCACAGCAGAGCCACAATGTTTCATAAGATTGCTTTTCTTCAGCGCTGTGAATCTTACCTCCTTCAATCTGCGAGTTAATCTTTCCTCAAATCACGTGAAAGTTGAACAACTCTCGGGGAGGAGGAAGATTCAATAAAACGCCGGCGACAGTAAATCAGGGGCCGTCTGCAGGCGGAGCGGCAGCGCGCACAGAAATCGGTGGTCTGTTTTTTTCTAGGTCACGGGAGCGAACGAGCTAAATCACCGACTTGTAATCTGGCGGCTGTCACCTTGCTCCGCGACTAAAGGCCCTTATCGGCGGCGACAGTGCCGGAGCCATTTTGTTTGCGGGGTGTAAATAACGCCACATCGGTCATGAAAGCGAGATAAGGTGTTTCATGAAATGTGAGCCGCCTTAACAGATTTCGACAGGTGGCTGATATTCCGCGGTTGGAGCGAGGAGGGCATCGCGAAATGAGATACAGGAATATGTGCGAGGAGCCGCGATATATCAGCGATCAGCGGGACGGTACTCGTCTCCCTGATGATGCGGAGGGTGACGACGGTATTGTGTCGCGGGCGTGTGAACGCCGGGGAGAAGCGAGAGCAACACATTTATTTATACGCGCACGGCTTCATTAGCTTTCATTTTCACATGGTTTATATGTGTAATTTAACATGTTAGCGGCAGGAAAATTCGAGAGAGAGAGGAGAGGTGTTTGTTGGCGGCACGTTCCCTGTGTTTGTCCGGCTCCTCAGTTCAAAACAAACCCCCCCCCCCCCCTGGTGTTTCAGGCTCGGTGAAGGAAGCTTCCAGCAAAAGGCTTCTCAAACAGGAGAGAGAGCCACGTCTCGCCCACCGTGATTTGTTATTCAGTGAACCGCATCTCTGGAGAAATGGATTTACTGGCGTGCCCTCTGCAGAGGAGTGAAGGTCGGCCTCTACCTCGGAGATGCCATTTGCGGCGCGGCGCAATTGTTAATGCGCGGCTCGGAGAAAAAAAGCTGGGCAGAAAAAAAAAAAAAAACAGTCATAGCCGTTTGGAATTCCAGTGATGAAGAGAGATGAAAAGAAGGGTGGAAGGATTAGGAGGGCAGAGGCACAGCCGGTCCTGTGGTTCTCTCTTTCCCTCGCAGCGTCGCTGCACAGTTTCCAACGCTCGCTGCTGCACAACCTGCTGCTGTTTATTACGGCCGCCGAGCTGCTGTCAAACTGCAACGCATTCCTGTTTGCTCGCGAGAAATCTCACCTTTGACCCCGAGAGTATGTGAGGCCTCACGGTGAGAGGGAGAGCGAGACGTGTTTGGCTTCACACCTGGCTTCTCCTCTCCACCTGGGTTTGCATGTACAGTACAGTCAGCCGCGTGTTGTTGAGCAGCGAACGTGACCGAGATGTTCCTGAGGCTTTCAAACTGAACCCGCTGAGCAAGAACACGTCGTAAAGACGTCAACACCACGTTGTTTTTACCGTGTCTACATTTTACTTTGCAGCTATAGCCGAAGCCTGAACGTCAGTAGCCTTCATGCACTTCACCAGATGGGTTATTCTTCCGCTTTATTCAACACTATGTTTTGGTCTTCGGCTCCACGTTTGTATGACCAAACATTGGATTTAATACAGCTGATGAATAGCTCACCTTGAAAAGTACATCCACCCTGCATCCACAAGAAGGTCTTTAGACATCTGTAACTAAAGATAAAAACATGTCTAAGATTACATCATGAAAACTTACAAGGATGTCACATGGACATCGATTGTGAACGCTGAAAAGAGGCGATCTGACCTTCATCCACGTTTATTTTCGGAACAACAGGACTTCGACGCAGTGGGCTTTCAGACAAACGGGCTTTTCGTTGCTTGGGACATTTTTCAGACTATTGAGTTTTTAAAAAAGAAATGATCCTCTTAATGAGAAATTTGCTGCATCAACTTCATCACAGTGCTGCAAACTGTCAACTCAAAAAATAAAAAAGGGAAGAGACGGATCGCTCCCTCAGGCTGAAACACAAAAAGCTATGTCCCCTCACTGTAGCTAATGCTAATGTTAATGCTAACGCCGCCAACTGTCTCTCACCCGATCGTCCCCTCTAATATTCTGGTAAAAATGCAAATAAGACTCCTTTTTTTCCAGTACGTTGAACTCTTCCGTTAAGTTAAGTTTCTCGGCTCATAAACAAGCAGGAATACGAGTCAAAGCGCACTGATGTCTCGGTTTGATGTAATAATTTCATCGTCTTGCTCTGAGCTTTTTTTTTTTTTTTTTTTACGAATATGTAGGACAGGTTTTTTTTTTGCACGACAACTTCGCTGTGCAGTCAGCTTCAAAAACTTCTCCAGCTTGTCATGTGTAAGATGAAGCCATTGTAGTGCTGCCAATGTTTTTTTTTTTTTTTTTTTTTTCTGTGATTGCTGCACTGTTGCTGCACTTCTCCGTCAGTCCCGAGAGGAGCAGTTCGGAAACTCATGAAGTATTAATCCAGGAGAGATTTGAGATGCAGGAAGTTGATGTTTTCTGAAATCTAACGTGTTGGACGAGCTGCTACGTTTAGACAAATCGAAGAAAGAGATGCATCAGATTTATTTCTGCATTTTTTATTTTTTTTTTAACAATCACAAATACACAAAACATCCAGTTGTGCTTCTGTTGTTAGCTGTGACGGAGACTTCTCTGCATCTGTGCTGCACATTGAGCATCTCCTCGCTCTCTGTTTCTGTTTTGGTCCATAAAGTTTCCCTCCTCCTCCTCCTCCTCCTCCTCTTCTCTTGACTGAAGTATGTTCCTCGGGGGAAAAGGTGGCTTAAAGCTACATCCTGATCGATCTTATTGTTTGCCGCCTCAAGCCGTTAGTTATCCCCGGTGAGAGGAAGTTGGATTGTATCTTTACTGTATGGAGACTGAAATAGCTTTGAGACACACATTAATCAGACTGGACAGCTGGTAAACCTTTCACTTTTTTAAATGTCTGTTTCCTTCCAGGTTATTTTACATTGAAGGAAAGTTTCGACATCTTTGGAAATTTCCTTTATCGCTTTCTGCCCAGAGTTAGATGAGGAGGTGAATCACTCATCACTCGTGTGTCTGTGAGGTAAGGATCTACTTTGACCCAGCAGCCCGTTAGCTTAGCTTAGCATAAAGACTGCAAACAGCTAGCCCGGCTCGGTCTGGTAAAACGAGCCTTTTGGTCAAGTGTAACTATGAATTCTACGCAACTTCAGCATTTGCACTGTCTGTGTGCGGCTCTGTGTCTCAATTCAGGGTCTGCATCCTTTGGAGGAGCGTTTGAAGGACAATTATATCACAATGCCGCGCAAAGGCGGTCCCAATCCGAAAGGCTGCTCCAAATCCTTTTTGGAGGATGCACCGCTACGATCCTTCGTGGCCTCACATATCCCAAGATTCTTTGCACGCCCATAAGAGAAGAAAGAAAGAGAGAAAATGCCGACATCGCGTGGCGTAGATCGTCACTTTTGCCGGTCTGGGCGGCAGAAATCGTGACGTAAGAATAAAACATCTGGTGACGCAACCAGGAAGTGCTCCAAAGTCTAGACCGTCACATTTAACAACGGCTGACGCGGTTAACAAGGTCTCTCTGAAGGACTCGCCTTCGAAGACCGCAAAGGCCGAGTCCTTCGGAGGATGCAGACCCTGAATTGGGATACAGCAAGATTCTGAGAGAGTAGCAACCAGCCTGACCCAAACTACCCTAAGTCCAAACCCAACTCGAGCCCACTGCAGTTAATGTGAGCTGAAACAGTTTGTATCACACTGTCACACAGCTACAGCTCGCCTGCAGCTTACAGTATATTTATTACACTATATATTCACTAAAGACCTTAAAAGCACCGTGTCGACCGGACCTGACCAGAACCTGGACATCATTTTGCATATTTCATCTTATCGAGCCTCGATGGTTTGCAGTCAGGTATCGATGCTGTACACTGATACATCCGTCCGTTACATGAACATATGCACACAAATAAATTATGTTATAATTGATGTATATGTATTATTTATATTTTTTTATCTAAAACCAGTATTTATAGCCACTTATCTCCTGCAGCCACAAAAATTATCAGGACTCAAGTTAACATTGTCAATACTGATTTCACTGATCATGTGTTTGATTTGCTTAAAGCTTTGTTAAAACAGGACCTTTGGCATGAAGATGCCCGCGCAGATTCCTTTCATAGTAAAACGCTCACGACTGTTTGAATTAAGACTCGTGGTCGGCGACCTGACAGTACAATCAGTCGGGTCAGTCGCAGCTCCGAGCGGTTAAATTGTGCCGCAGGAGAACAAAAATAACTGAAACACTGAGACCTCCTTCAATTTAGAAGCACCAGACCTGAAATACCAAACCTGCTTCAAAGTGACAAATTCTCCCTCTGTCTTCGAGGCGGGTCATCTTTTCCTCTCTCTGTGTGTGTGTGTGTGTGTGTGTGTGTGTGTGTGTGTGTGTCACCCAGGGGGGAAGGAAGGCCTCATCTGGTCACAGCAGACGGTTTCAAAGATGGTCTCTGTAGTTATGGGTGAAGAAGTCTCACAGCTGCTCCATTTCAAAGACGATTTACACACTTTGTGGATAAAAACGCTTTCAATAAAAAAAAAAAACCAAAAACGTTTTATTGTTCGGCGCTGGATCACCTGGGACCAGCGCTGTTTTTCTTATCACACTGAGACGGCGATAAAAAAAAAAATACAACACAGAGAAAGTAATACTCAGATTACTTTCACCGCCGACACGGTTCACTTTTCTTCTGCCTGAATGTGGATTCTAGTGGATTTTACAGCCGTTTAAGGAGCAAACTGACGTCCTTTATTATCTCCACTGTACTTTCTTAATAACAGCTGCATGAGACAATTCACCTCCAGAGGCTAATGATAAAATGCTGCTGAATAAACCAGAGTAATGGAAGATGTGTGATTACTGGCACCACCAAGTGGTGACTGCAAAAAAAGAAAACATCTCATTTACTACGAAAGGGGGGAGTCAGTGAAGGTGACACAACACCTTTCTTTATAACAGTATTATTATCAGACGCGCCGCAAGTTGAATAATCTGCGTTGCATCTGGTTAAATAGCCGATTACCTGATAAACTGTACCGATCCAGAACTCACGTTTGAGTTTTCTCAGCAGCGTTTGTGAGATATTCTTAAGTGAGCACGGTTTCATATCCTCTGAGACTTCCTCTGTACGACTACAGCAGCCCACAAACTTACCGATATACCATGAAAAAGCATGAAAGAAGGTGCAGATAAACGGGCAGGATGAGCACACGTTTGATCACAGCACCAGCCCTCCACCACGTGCTACACAGGAAAAAAAAAACACAGCTCAGTTAATTAAATAAATCTCCTTTCATTCTCCTCCTGCGGCTCCGCGAACGTGTGTTTTATTTGAACTAAATAAAGACAAACTGAATAAAAAAAACTAAAAAAAAACGCTGCAGGAAAAGGATGTTGTTTCTCAGAAAACACAAAAGCTAGAAATAACTGTTTAAACATCCTGAGGGGAGACTTCATCGGTTATTTGGCTGATTGATATTTAATTTAACAGATATTGTGATATTCTGTTGATGTCAACAAATCCCACGAAAAAGACCAGAAACAAACTAATTAATTAATTCTGTCGCTGTAGTTGAACCCACACACTTCCCGTCCTGCTGCCGTAAATACTCCACCGCAGCTGAAGACAGCGCCCGGCTGTTTTAGGAAACCTTTGAGATGATTTATTGTATTTTTGTTATTTTGTTACAGTCAGTATTTGTGACCCGTTCTGAGAGATTTTGGTCTCCGGTGGAAACGAACATGCTTGGAGCTGAAGAAACGTATAAAGAAACTCCTGCACGTCCACAAATTTGTGTTCTCCGTCTTATTCCAGAAGATTCAGATGACTCGTGAAATGAAGTTGGGTAATAGTCTTTATTTAAACCTTCAGATTAATGAGCTCAAGTAAAAAGTCATCTCTCATAAACCATCGGATTCATTTGCATAACATAACTAATAACTTCTTGAGTTTGACCTTTAGGAAATAAGACTGTGCCCCCATTTTATTTGATATTTTTTATTCCTCTTGATATGCAGCAGGTTTGTATACATTTATGGTAAACTTCTATATAAAAATGACTTATTTCCAGTATTTTAACCTGAAATTTTATGAACTGGTTTTGTCTAAACTGACTTTCTGGGCGGGGAAGATCATGAAATGTCAGCACTCACAGATAAATTATGAAAAAAATATTGTATTCAAAGCGCTTGCAGATCTATATATTTTATTCTTTGTGTCTTTTATTTGTGTAACGTTCTCCTTCTGTTGTGTCTTTACTTCACTAAGACTGGACACGTGGTGCATCTGAGGTTAATGAAGTCATGCAACCTGACATCATCAACAGCAATCAATAGATTTTAAAGAGCCTCGTCATGACCTGATGATAACCTGCATGTGAAGGTTTCACATCCTCAGTTGACCGATATAACAGGCAGCTAATAAACCGAACGCGAGCTTCCTGAGTATGATGTCACACCCGGTGTGTATGAGCGGCGCGCTTCCTGTTAGAAACCCTGATAAATGTTACTCTCATGATCGCAGCCTGCAGATGATCTGGTGATGGTTCTCGCTCTCTGGCCCGGATCAAGTCGTTACAGTCATCGCACAGTCAATTAGCTCCCATTCTCTGCCCCGCCGTGTCCTTTTAAACCACTTGAACCTCACGAGCGGGGCAGAACACATCCAGGTCCACACATTATATGGATGGAGTGGCTGTCGCACTCAGACACTGCAGGCAATGAGGATGAAATAGGCTCCACCTGCTGAAGTTAATGGGGACGGATCGTGTCCGGGGTGATGTAGAGCCACATTTACTGGAGGCCTCAGCCGAGAGGCGGGGACCTGAACTGTGAGCCGGCTGAACTGAGGCAGCACCGGGGGGGGGGAGAGACTGATGCCTGGCTGCTACACGTGACCGGACCAGAGGTGGCCCGGAAAGTAAGGACCAGGATTCAGTGGTCCAGAGGTGGCGGTAATTAGACTTGACCATGCTGCTGCTCATCCATTATTCCTGGTCCCACTGTTGCTCATTTGGAGAAGCTGGAGATATGCCTCGCTCCCACTTAGTGTGTGTGTGTGTGTGTGTGTGTGTGTGTGTGTGTGTGTGTGTGTGTGTGTGTGTGGCTGCATGCATAAAATGTCCGAGTAACTCCTTTTAAAAGTTCAGAGATGGGCCCAAAGTGTTTTTAGCTCCTTAATCCTACAGCGTTTCCACTTTTCTCAACCTTTACCAGATAAAAGTCTGAAGTTCGAGGATGGAACCGACGACATGCCGACATTTTTTAGAACCTTAATTAACCCTCAATACATGTTGACAAGAACATTTGTCATCAGTCAGCTAAAAGTGACCACAAGGAACATTTAAGTGTTCATGTGATTCCTCTGATGGTTATAAATGACCCGTAGCAGCAAACGTATTATCATACATCTGTTTTACTGATGCCGAAGACTTCTCGTCTGATGTGCACATTGCAATAAACATTTACTAATTCAAACGTCTCTCCTGATTAAAATGGTTTCAGTGTTTTTCACCACAGGCTGATGGGAGGACAGATCCAGAGAGCTGCACAGCTGTTCGCCAGGTGCACCACATCAGAAGGGAATTAATGCCTGAGGAACGAATCCTTAGAAAATGAGCTGTTGGACTGTTTTTTTTGCAGCATCATGTTTAATGCAGAACGATCAGAAAATCATTTCATAGCGTATTCAATATCTGATCGTCTCAGTGAATGACATGTCTCCTCACTTTCCATGTAGTGAACCTTTCAATTTGTCCAGCCTCGGTTGTGTTTCATGATCAGTGCTAAATCCCAAATGTTATCATGCTAACATGCTAACGTCACGCTATACCTGTAATGCTGAACGCGTTAAAGTCACGCCTGCTTAAAGGAACGGTTCACCATCAAAATGAAAATTCAGTCATTAACTTCTCTTCCCCCATGCGGGTGGAAAGTCAGGAGAAGTTTTGTAGTCCACGAAACATTTCTGGAGCTTCACAGCAAAACAGAGTCGTAGCGTTCTCCAAAGCAACTGAAGTAGACAGGGGACTTTTTTTCATATATATAAAAAAAAAAGACTGAAAAAAATGACTGCATACAGTTCGTCCAGTGTAATCCAAGATCCCAAAATGATTTGAAAGATGTTATTTACCCTTTTTAAAACCTTCACTGTAGCCGCGAAGCTAATAGCGTTAGCACCCCGTCTAATGTGGATGCAGCTGCTCAACAGCATGTCAAGGGTGTAAATAAAGTCTTTTAGAATCACTTTGGAGATTTGAACAAGCTGTATGGAGACATGTTATGTTTTTTTCAGGTTCTTTTTTTATGCATTAAAACAAGAACACTTCATGCATGATTTTAGCATTTAGCTCAAAGAACCCCAACAGCCTCACAGAGCTGTTAACATGTCTGTAGACTCTCGTCTTCATTCAACATGCAGCTGAAGTGAGATTTGGATCACATCTCCAGTACGTGTGAATCTTTAATGGGTGTTTATTTCGACTGACGAGACAGTAAACACCTCCACATTAGCATTACTAGCCTGCGTTATCGGCCTGATTTAGAAGCAGGGCTGCCGGTGATCTGAATGTGCCTTCCAGCCTGCCAACGACCAGCGTGCTAGCACTCAGCTCATTAGCCCCGGCTCCTCTCGCTCAGACACACATCTTCATGAGACTCCACACCACAGCGGGGGGAATGACTGGGATAAATAAGGAATAATCAAGGAATGGTTCTGGCTGCGAGTTGACCTGGATATGGGGCTCCTTGCCGTCGCTGAGGCTCCGCCAGCACAAGTGTTACCATTATAATGAGTGGAGCAGAGAGTGGAGACAAAAACCCCAGCAGTACAATCACACTAATGCTGGAGGAGGAGGAGGAGGAGGAAGAGGAAGAGGATGGAGGAGGAGGACGCTCTTTTGTGGTCGGGTTCATGCACAAGGCTCGTCTCAGTCAACTTTTGCCACCCACAGTCTATATTTGGAGCGGCAACATTTGCAAGACAAACAACAAGAATTTTAGTTTTTACCGACCCATGAATAAAACAGGCAGTGAGTCAGGCAGTCGTGGCTGATTGCAGAGGACCGGCTCTCTAAAATAACAAAGCCTCCTCCAAACGTCTCGCAATCTCAGCCGACTTGAGTTTCTTACGCAGCCTACATGAAAGACATCAGAGAAGGCGACCAGATGAGGGAGACGAAGAACAACGGCGACGTCGGGGGGGGGGGGGGGGAGAAAAACAGAAAGATGAGTGTGACCCTTCAAACACAAATCAGGCGATGCAAAAGAATATTTTGTGCCCGTCAGTTTGTGAGTATAACGAGTCTTTTGATGATTAATTACAATAAGTCAAATGGGAAACGAGCCATTTTGACGTGGTCGGACTAAACCCAATCTCTGCAGATACGTTTAAACCGAACGCTTCTTTATGTCGAAACGTTTGTTCAGGTTGAGTTTTTTCTATTTCTCTCTCTCAGTCGCCATGACCAGGCTTGGACATTGTTGTTCTCGGAGGCCCCGTACGACCGCGGTCCAGAGGTGTTCAGACGCTGCCGGTTACATGCCCCAGTTTCCCCCAAATCACTGGATAAAGTTATGATTTTGTTCAGTAATCTGTGAGGTTTGGTCTCTAGCAGCACACCCCTCTGGCAACATTCAGCATCTTAAAAGAAAGCGTTTGTCGGGAGGAAAATGAACATGAGTGCACCCCTGAGTGCAGCATGAGTCATCAACATTTTTAAAGACATCCCAGGAAGGTAGAAACAGTAAAAGAAAAATAACTTAAAAATGGCTTTTTTGCCTGATACTGGTGTGTAGGTGCGATATGGAGTCTGACATCTGTGATGAAAAACACTTTTTGATTGATCTACCTCGGACGTATCTGTGGTTTGCGGAAACGCTAACTGCTCACACAATATCCTGAGGAAACAAACACCTTCCTCTCTGTCTGTCTGTCTTTCTTTCTCTGCAGCTCTGCTTGTCACAAACTGAATTTCCAGCTGACGGACCAAAGCTCCTCACAAAGTTCACAACGCCATGACACATTGCTGCAGTATCAGATCAGGTATCTTCCTCAATGAGGGTAATATTTCATGTACAGGACATTCGTTTTCTAGTCAACTTCAGCTGCGAGCCAGCGCCGGTCTCTGTCCATCCATCATGTCCTGACCTTCAGCGCGGTGCCCTGCCGGCGGCCCCGGGGCACGAGGAGAGTGACTAATGTCGTCTCAGCCGCCACCTCCCCGCACCAAAGGCCCCTGATATCCGTCCAGTATTATCCGACCCCGGCGTCTACAGATTTCTATCGCTGCTCGCAGCTTTAATTATTCACGCTGCTGAATCACACTCTCACCAGAGAGATAGCCAGACCGGCCAGACTGCCTGCTCTCTCCCTCTCTCTCTGATCTTATCTCTCCGGCTGTATGACACTATCTCATCCTTCTCTTATATTCTGGAGATTAGAAAAGACCACAGCTGGGCTCGCCGGTGACTGAGTACACAAAGGGTTCAGCATAACAAAGCCAAAACTAGAGTTGCTTTCACCGTTTGCATGCTTACTTCCATCGCTTTTTGTGTTTTTTAGTAATGAACAGATGAATATTGGGGGGGTCGATACTTTGACACTCACAAGCTGCTCATTCGGCATCGATCCTTTAAAAAAAAATCGACAATAAAACTATATAAATACAAAACATGGGTGGCTTTGCAATTCTTTTGCAGCCCCGACATCTTTAGCCGGCTTGTGTCACATGACCGCGGAGGGAGTGACATGAAAGGCGAGCGAGTCGCGCGCTTGTGCATCTGCGAGAGAACGGCAAGAAGGAGACTCGCGACTTGTGATGTGGTGTTGCTTTTCACCTGCAGCTAAAAATACAGCCAGATGCACTATTTGTGAAAAGGAAGTCTCACAGAGCAGCAACAAGAGTAACCTCTTCTAAACATTTAAAAACAGCACACCCGGGAAGTAACGAGGGCGAACAAAAAGAAGAAGGTGCCCCCCAAAAAAAAGTCATCTGACAGCGGTTGTTTTGGTTTTAGAGCCACTTCTTTCACAATGTGAGCTTACGGGAAAACTCTTTTTTGGGGGCATCGCGCGATGATGTCATTAGATTGTTTGGCCTCTACGAAAGGTGGACTCAAAACCTGGCGCTCCTCTTTGGGACTTCCCAGATTTTTTTGTCTAACAAAGCATCTGAAGAATCAGGCGAACAGACGTCGACCTCGTAGGGACGTTAAAAGAAAAGTCTGGGTTCACTTCAGTCGACATGGATTCATCATCTGGGGAACTCGAATGTCTTTGCAAACTGTCGATGGACTGACCGACAGACACGTCTGCAAAAAGACACATAAGATGTTCTCAAACGCTTGTTTTCTTGTGTTTTGAGACATGAATCCTGTAAGACTCTGTTGAGACGAACACGTTCTCTCCTTATCTAACCATAGGTGGGGTGTGACTGCTTCCGATCCGTCACAAAGCGTAGATGTCGTTTGTAGAAACATTTACACAAGTGTTAAACAGATAATCCGTGAGAGTTTTGCCATCGTTCGACAGGAAACACCAGCCCACATTTACCATCACGTTGTGGTTATTCTGCGTAGCGGAGGGCCTCCTGGTGCCGACTACCTCTGCAGCTGTTCGATGATCTCGTACTCGATGCGGTTTATCATCACACGCGTCCTTCCTGTGGCGCTGGGAATTCAACATCGTGACTTTACCTTCAGCGGAGACGCCTCTCTGTGCATGTAGGACCTCTTTTCAGAAAATCCAGAAATTTCGGCCACACATGCACACACACACCTCGCCCACATTCAACCTCTGTGTTCCTCGACCCCCCAGGCTGGGACTCTGGATCTTATTTCTCAGTGACAGGTCCAGGGCGGAGGAGGGGGGAGAATGGGGGAGGACGGCTCATTTTTTGGGCTGCCGGGAGGTTGGACGAGGAGGGTGAGGAGCGGGGGTGGAGGACACAGGATGAGCTGCCAGATTGACAGGCCGATGGGGCTGTCGCTGGAGGCCAAGGTGTAGAGATGTTCGGGGAGTTGGCGTTTGCGGGCTCAAACGATAAGCATCAGTGAGAATATGAGAGGCTAGATGGTAATCTTTCACAGGAAGTCAGGCTATACCATTGCAGAAGAAACCACAGGAGAGAGGCTGACCTTGCGCGCCTGTGCTCAGCTGCATCGGCCCGGGCCTCCGAGCCGCTGCAGACAGGAAGATACTCTGACATCGTACCGCTGCGTTTGAAAAACAACGACTGGTCTGAAGTTTGTGTGCTGATCACAGAGGAGTCATTCACAACTTTCTCTTGTGACGGTCAGTTTTGCATCAACTCGAGGTTTTAACTCAACATTTATCTTAGGATTGTGGATTTTAGTTGTAGCTGAAACTTAAATGCACATTATGTGATTTATGCAGCTCGGGGTCTCTCAGTAAAAACAATAACAGCAGATGGAGCTTGATGATGTCATGAAGGAGTGTGGGATCATGGGAGTTGTTGTCCTTATTGTTAAACAAACACCTCTGCCAATTAAAATCCATCTCGTGAGTCCACTCGGAAATCATGTCCAAGTTTTATTCAAGTCACATTCACGTTACGTTGAGTCATTTTATCCATATTTATTCCATGTTTCCCCAGAAGTTATATAAAACTGAGAGGGTGAAGTGGATCTGACTCCACCGACGAGCGACCAGATAAAGCTTGAATATTACGAAGGAGTTCTCTGGATTCGAACCTTTTTGGAAACATTTTTTTTGGTACAGAAAAAAATATATAAAATAGTTTTTACAGACATTTTAATGCGTATATGTTACATATTGTGCCTTTAAAGCAGCGTTACAACCAGTGGCGTGCACATACTTTTTGAAGGGTAGGGGCGAAAAGAAGGGCACTTCAGCGCTCGTTTTGGCTCCCAAGAGGGCACTTCAGCGTGCATTTGGCTCCCAAGAGGGCACTTTAGCGTGCGTTTTGGCTCCCAAGAGGGCACTTTAGCGCTCGTTTTGGCTCCCAAGAGGGCACTTTAGCGCTCGTTTTGGCTCCCAAGAGGGCACTTTAGCATGCGTTTTGGCTCCCAAGAGGGCACTTTAGCGTGTGTTTTTGCTCCCAAGAGGGCAGTTTATCATGTTTTAACCAGCCAAGGGAAGAGTGTAGTGTGTTTTGCCATCCAAGAGGGCACTTTAGCACATGTTTTGGTTCCCAGGAGGGCACTTTAGCGCGTTTTTCAACAATTGGGCCACAAGGGGGGGGGGCAACTGCCCCAATTGTGGCACATCACACAACAACAGGCAAAGTTTCACATTACACGTAGTCAAAAAAAATCTAGTTTATTCTAACTTTGATTTTTATCTGTAGCACTTCAAGCTCAGCTTCAGCTAAAAGACTAAACAGAAGAACTGAATTCCATTTCTTTCGGTCGAAATTCAAAATTATGACCCACGAACACCTTCATTTGAATCTGTGTGAACTGAACTCTGAACTGCATGTTTTCGTCTTTAACTCTGTGACCTTGGGCCCAGACGTTGTTCTTTTCTCTTAAGGTTAGAACTAATGTAGTCGTGGTGAGAGTCATATATTGTTTGAGGTCAGGCTTTTTTTAAAAGGTGAGAATATGAGGCCTTTGAGCAGAATGTCACCCGTATAGTTTCCTGTAGATGCGAGTAACATCGACTGCCGGTGTGTCCTGTTCTCAGATCTCTGATGTCTCTGCTTCATTAGACTTCAGCTCCTCTCGTCGTCTGAACAATTCAACCATCACTCTGATATCAACTCTAAAGATGTATTCACCGGAGTTTTAGAGCGTGGCCTAATTGGCAGTTGACTCGTCATTAAGTGTTTATGCTGTGGGATGTAAATATCACTCTGAAAGGTCAAACTTGAATAAAATATTGTCACAAATTGGAATTTGGTTCGCCTTCCTGTCTGATGTAGAGCTGATGCCAGATGATGATCTAATGAAAGGAGTAAATGTCACCCAGCTTCCTTTTTGCACTCGGCAGAGCAGGTGTTGAAATGTCACCGTGTTCCTGCTCGAATTAAGAGAAATAACCCGCAGCACTGGCAGATTCATTTGACCCTGATTTACAGAGCAAATGTTCTGCGTCTGGCCGTCAGATTTAGTCCAGGAACTTGCACCTTTACATTTTGCGCAGCTTCACACTTGCAAAAGCCGTCAACGACATCACAGGTCGAGGGCGAGTCTCCCGATCAAGCTGTGATGGACCGATGCAGATTTAAGTTACATGTCGTTTATCAAACAGTGTTTCCACACAATATTTTGAACATGAAGCTCTCTGGAATCAGACGACATGACGCCCTCCACACACAAACCTTTGAGTGTCTCAAACAGCAGTGAGGGCCTCTGGTTATAGGCCAGTTTCTCACCACACAGGAAGTCATTTTAGGTTACTGCAGTGGGCTGCGTAGCTGCGACGCTCAGACTCGAGGCAGCCCAGGTGTTCCTGCATGTCGATTGGAGGGGAAGAAAAGCTGCAGACGTTCTATTTCTGTAACCGAACACATGCGACCGAGTTGGCAGAAATTACTGGACACCCACTGACGCAGGTGCGCTGGTTGTCTTCTGAGAAGGTGAGTTACGCCGAATCGACCTCAACTTCTAAGTGTGGAAGAGAACTGTCGCCACGTAGATGAAATAAATGCCAAGTATAGAGATGAGCTTTGAAATGCAGTATTTTCAGCTTCGGTGGAGAGTCGCGCTTTGATTAAAATCCAAAAACAAGCTTCCAGATGCTTTGAGATTTTAAATTTAACATCATATATAAACTGTGATGTTCGGGCAGCTCATCTTAAATCGGAGCTGAAGTGCGAGTTAGAGAGGCACCATGAGTCAAAACGCAATGAAGCACGATCACAAAACTCTAAATTAGAATTAAACTAATATATATATATATATATCACAACAAAACCAATTTCTTAAAAGACGCACAATAAAAACAATTTAGTCATGGATTTAGCGGTGTTGTACTTAGTAAGAACACTTTTTGGCGGTCTCGCTCTCGTTCCTGGAATCAAACGCATTTTTATCCGGTTTGTCTCAGACCAAGAAGAAGTCAAGGAACTCCAGGAGGCCTGCAGACGCTCCCGGCGTTGTTTGTAGACCAAAACAGGTCTTTTAAGCCAAACCGTGATGTGTTTCTAACCCTAACCAAGTGGTAACGTAGCTGTTATTTAGCAGAAAACGGACGTGGATCTGACGGTTCGGTTGACCGGAAGACCGAAGAGTCACACTTACACAAAGAAAATGTTTTGTGTTAGTTGTTGGTAAAACAAGGATCACTCCACACATAAAACTCATGTCTTCGATGCTTCCTGGTGATTTTATGAAGACGTTTCTCGCAGTACACTTATAAACACACATTCAGTAACAGGTGAATGAAGAGAGAAGTCTTCTGCGGGTGTTTTTATTTGGATGTGGATCCTTCAGATCAGTTTGAGGAGAGCTGCTGGTCTGCAGGGTGACACTCTCACTGGTCTGGTCTCAGTTTCGTTTGTCATGAATACAAAACTGTCCAAAAAAAAAAAAAAGGAGGCATCAGTTACAGTTAAGGAATGTAACTAAGTACATTTACACAAGTATTTGTACTTCGGTACAGATTTCTGTACTCAACTATTTCCTGCAAAGTAATCCGATGATCTGATAATCGATCAGGTGGTAACTTGTCATTTTGATAACTGAACACATTTCATATCAGATACTTTAAGACTTTTACTTAATTACTATTCCTATGAGTGACTTTTAGCAAATACTGTACTACATTTTGGAGGTTAATGTTCTTTGTATTCCTCCACGTTTATTTGACAGCTTTAGTTACTTTGCAGGCTGAACAAGTGGTGCATTTTAATTTATTTTATATTAAGATTCAGATCAGATTTAAGAAAAACAAAACAAAACATGACTCCGATAATCAGAAATATTCGGATTCATAATTGGCTGACCCAAAGATCACAGAATAAACAATCTTGATAATATATATTTTTATTTTACTTTATTTGCACTTTTGAGGCATGAATCCAAAAGTCACCGGAAAAAATAGTTTTAATTCTTAATTAATTTAATTAAATATCAGATGAATCAAGACTTTTACTCTTCGTGTGACTTTCACTTATAGAAAACTAACTTGTAAAGAGTATTTATGATTTTGAACTCACTGCTAATTTAACACATCATTTCCTCCGACGAGAAAATATTGAACAACGACAGCGAAAAACATTTGGTGACAAACGATCCTGATATCTGCAGTGTTTGATCTGGTTTCTCTCCTCTCACTGAGCGTCTTCTCGCTCGCTCGGCCGTCGATACTCTCTGGAGGCCGGGTCACAAATCTTTAAGTAGTCGGGCGGTTTGAGTTGCCACACATTCTCAGCGCCTGATCTCCGCAGGGCAGAACTTTATCTTCCAGGCTGAACTGCTCCATGCATCTAATCTCCTTCCTGTTCATACGTCTCTTCCAACACCACTTCCCAGAAAGCTCTGCGGAGGAGCCAGACGGCCCCGCTGAGCGTCCGACCACGGAGCCAAATCCAATCCCCCAGTTTGATTCTCTCTTTTGGGACTGTCAGTTGGTAGCCTGTAATGTCTCCTGGCACTTTCACAATCCCCGGGCCTCGCTTAAATGTCCTTCCTTCTATTCTGGGAAGGTTTCCTTCCTGCTTCCTGTTATGTTTTCCTTCGCAGCCAAAGGGATTAAAAGATACAACCCCGTCAATTGAAGAGTGATTGATTGGCCCTGACCCTGTGCCTCTCTCTTCCTCTTCCTGCCTCTTTCTCAGGAAACGTGATTTTTAAATTATATGAAGTCTTCAAAAGGACTCGTGGATCATTGCTTATTCAGTCATGTGAAGGGCTCGTTGCAAAATGATTTTAAAATGACAAAGAACCAACTTCTTTTTATCAGCTCCTGATACTGAATGAATGAGGATGTACTGAGGATGCAATGAGCCCCGCACAAGATGGAATAAACACAGAATGTGACCTAAAGAATCAAAACAGCCGTGGTTCCATAAAGCATTTAGAAGATTATCGCATTCCCAATTTTATGCGAATGGACAAATCTGAAAAAAAAAACCTCCTCCGATTCGTAAAAAAAAAGGTTTGTCTGCTCGCTTGAGGTGGTTTTTGTCTTTTGGGAATCAATGTGAGTCAAGATGTCTGATGGACTCTGACGCAGCGTACGTTCAACTCGTCTGACCGATCAGCTGTTTCCGCTGTCTTCATCACAATCGCTGCATTTCTTCGTTGTCTCTGGACGTTAGCTAACATTAGTTTGCCTCTAGCTTCTGTTTACTTTCACATCTTCCACACCTAAGACAATTCATCCTCTTATGAAAGTACGATTTACTTAGCCCAGGTCTTTCGCACAAAACTGTTAATGGGAACGCTACAGATTCACAATTTTTGTTTGCGTTTTGGCGAACTTTCAAAAGTGCATAAAAAGTGCATGGTTACTGTCGACCCCCGACAAACCTGCCACTTTATCTTCATTACTCAAAATAAACATGCTGCTTTTTTTTTTAACTCACCGGAACTTAAAACAACTCACGTTTGACTTCTGGTGTCTCTCTGAACAGGAACAGTGGTCGTCTTGTTATTTTGATCATCTTACGTGTGTTTTGTGTGTTTTCTAGGACTTTGTTTGTTTTGTTTTCCTTCCTGCTTTTCTTATTTTCCCTGCACACCTGTCTTGTATGTTTAATTAGCCCCGCCCTGTTACCTGAGTTCTTCCCTCGTCCGCTTTCCCTCCACACCTGCGCTGCATCTCCTTCGTTAGCTCCTCCCTCCTCCCAGTGCTCCTCCATGTGTTACCCTCACCTGTGTTACCTGCGTCTATTTGTATTTAAGTCCAGTCTTTTTTATCGAGTCATGCAGAAGAAATCTCTTCATCCAAACCTCACGAGGATACAAATCTTGAGAATGATGATGTTAAAATGATTTATGAATCCATGAGGCTCAGTTGGATGTTTAGCCAAACATGTCTGATCTTTATATCTGAGCTGCTCTGTCCTCCTGTTCGAATCTCATGTCAAAAATAGATCATATTCAATAACAAATCTGTCAGCATTTTAAAAAAGTCCAGCTGTAGTTTCCTGCCTCTGACTCTCAGCTCGCAGCTCAGTTTGTGTATGAAGACATCTTTCTTCTGCGGACGGCCACATTCTTTAGCAGGACACCAAACTAACGATGTTTTTCATTTCTGCTTCGCTCCCTCGTTAGCTGCAGAGAGAGAGAGAGGGAACAGCCATGAGTCTGCTGTGATAATGGTGAGTTATGGCGCCCCGTTCCCACTGTGTTTCCCCCCCCCGATGGCTCCACACGAACGTTCCCAGGGGAAGCTTTAGGAGTCTGCAGCCCCTCTGTGTAATTACCTTTTTAGCAGAGAAAATGAGTTAAGAGTGAGAGTCTGTTCTGTCATTGTTAGCGCACAGAAAGAAGAACACAGAGCAGAAAAAAAAGGCTTTTTACTGTGATTTATAACAGTTTATCAGGAATATATTTCAATGTATTCAGTCCTACAAAAGAAAGCATTTATTCTATATTTTAAACATTTAGATTAAAACATGTGAGGCTGTAAGATCAGGAGAACAACATTCATGACTAAAGGAGATGAAAATAAGTGTTTTTCTCTCCAAACAATGAGTATTATGTGCTTTTTTCTTGTGTCGACTGCACGCTCAGCTCTGATGGATGACATTAATGAATCACTGTTAATTGCACACAAACTGTGCAACAGCCTGTTAGTTTCACAGTTTTTTTGGGAAACCTGCCATTAAAATCAGATCAGCTTTTACGATCGGCTCTCTCTGTGTTGTGTGCTCGGCGGCACAGAGCGATGGCACCGCTCCAGTCTCTCCTCTGATATATTTCTCTCTAGCTTCAGTCTCACAGTGGTGCTAGGAGGGAAAGTGTGCACCCACGGTAACTGTAGGATGATGACAGCCGTCCCTTCTTTTTTTGGTTGATTGGAACACATGTGAGGACTGCAGTGCCCTCGCTCCACGCCGCGGGTCAGGAGCCGAGAGATGTTTTCATTCGATTATTAAATCTTCAGCAGTGTCACGGGCGATGTTGATGATGGCAGGAGGTGGTGCTCGAGAGAATGTGATGAGCAGGAAATAAACAGAACAAGAAAATGTGTTTTATCAGCAACTGCATAAAAAACAAATTAAAAAATATATATATATGATGATAAATCGGCTCGTATTATACAGTCTACACATACATGTACACTGTATATGCAATTCACTTTGATTTTACCAGATCCTCAAGACTTTTTCTCAAGTACTATCAGTGTGGGTGACTTTAAAATGAATATATTAACACGATATCTTTACTTTTACTCAAGTATGATGTTTGGTTAACTTTGATAACACTGTCAAAAAGGAAAATTGCGCAGGATATGAAAAATGGGATTTAAAAATAAATATAATTGCACACAGGGATTGTACAGTGTAGCTACACAGTGTAAATATGAGAGGTTTACTGTATATTTATGTATATACTCTATAAAAATTAACAAAAGGAATATATCCCTGAGATAACTAGGGCAGGTGTGATGTTCACTTGGTGGGCTGTGGTTTGTTGGAAAGAAAAGTAAAAAAATGTGATCTTTATTTATTTAAATAATTAACTGTGTAATATGAAATGTTGTGCACATAAAGAGGAAATCATCAACGTTATTGTCTTTCCAAATAAACTCCCAGATTCATCATTACCTGTGAGAACATATAAAACAAAGGAAAAGAGACGTTCTCTATGAACGCTGCACCTGCCGGACAGAAACACCAATTTCTCTCTTTGGATAAAAAAAATGATCTGGACTCTACTCGTAATTACAAAACAAGCATTTCTGATGCAGAGCACGAAGCTTCTAGATTGAGTGACAGAAGCTGGTTTGATCTGTCGCGACTGACAGACGCCCACCGATCATGTATCCACCCTGATGTCAGCCACAGCTTCACCCACAGCTGCACCGAAATACACAGCGAGGAAGCGCTTTGCATCATGTTCCTTCACAGAAATAGACATTGCTGATTATCCAGCGCACGAACGCGATGTCACAGACCGTCACTTTCGCTGGAGTCTCATTTCTTAATATATCTCTGACTTGGTGTGTGTCCGTGACTGCGTGACTGCGAGCGGAGAAGCTTTGAGAAGGAAATCCCTCCGAGGCGAGCGGTGTGTTTTTATTGCAACACCTCACAGCAGCTTCCTGTTCTTATCACTGCTGTGTGTGCAAACGCTTTAATGGGTGGCTGTCTGCTCAGATTAAAATACTGTATGTCGGTGTGTGGAAAGAGCAAAAAGAAGCAAAAGTAGTTCCTATTAGGTTTTTTTCAGCAGATTAGTAAATTATTTTTCCAATGAATTGACGGATGTTGTTATGAAAAAAACTAACCCTGCGGACTAGGAACCTTTGGAGGAACTAAATTCAGACCAGCATCTAAATGGAGATCCAGAGACGTTACTTCACCCCTCAAAAGTCTCTGTTTCAGAGATATTACTTCATAAAAGCGCATGAACTTTGGGGAAAGGGCCGACAAAATTCAGGCCATCGTCACGAGCAAAAATGCATTTCCTGGGACTCAAAGTTTGAGATAACGTGACATTATCTGCGCTGCTTCTTCCTCTTTCACGCATTTGTTTTTAGTCTACTTTCTATATTTATTTGACGTAACTGTAACACTGGTGCCGCAGCAGAAAAAAAAAAGTCAAACCCAGAATTTGAATATTTACAATATTAATGAGGTAATAATACACACTCGGGTGTATTTATCTTTTCCAGAGGTGAATAAACAAGCTGTTCTCAGAGGAAAATAAGGTCCCAGAAAACTATTTGAAGCTAGAAAGGTGGCAGGGTCCGCCTGATTAAAACGTCTTCACTTTAAACTAGAAAAAGAAAAGAAAAGCACAAAGACTCAGAACTATACAAGTGCAGACGTTTGGGTGATTTTGTATCAGGTGTGAGAGCAGTGTTGCATCTCTTCCGGCCAAGATTTAACACCTCTGGTTAAAAACTTTAAAGCTGTCAGATTTCGAGCTCAGAGGGTAAACACTCTCCCAGAGCTTTCTAAGAGCAGAGTGTGGCAAGAAAAGAACAACACAGCGATTAAGAGCGGCGTATTTCGATTGGATACGACATCCAAAACACGAACGTGCAGTCTGAGGTTTATGAAGCTCGTCTGCTGCACACTTGTTAAACGTCTTCTTTTTTTTTGCTTTCTCCTCTCCGCAGGATCGCAGCAGGATAGAGAGAAGCAGAAATCTAAGATGTGGTAACTACAACAGCGTCGCCGAGTCTGAGTACGACGTGGTGGATGACCAGGAGGAAGTGCTAAATGTGCGCATACTTCCTGCGAGGCCCATACACGCCGAGCGAGAGTACGCAGGTTAGAGAGGAGCGGTGACAGTTTTATTTCAAATCGTGCCATTTATCTTATCTTACTTTAGATTCTCATTTTGTTTCGGTAGCTCAGGTTTTAATGAGGGTTCAGTTTCATTGAACTTTTCACTGTTTTTTTTAACTGACTTTGTAAAGGGCTTAGCTTTTACTGCTTGTGTTGTTACACGTTTCTCTTTTGTACAAACCGGACATCTTGACATCGAGTGAACAACAATTAACCACAAAGTAGCTGTCGCTCAGTGACTGAGAGACTCACACTGAGTAATTCTGAGCACCTGAAGGAGTAAATGTGACCTTTAAAGTTTGCCACCGCCCTTCGTGCTCTTATTACTCCTGTTTGCTTTAATCGTGCATTAAAAAAAGTAGACATTTATAAAGACTCGACTGATCTCAGAGGGAGAAACTGATTTTGAGAAATAAAAAAAAAAAAACAAGACGAAACAAGAAAAATAAAGCAACTTATATCCAAATAACTGAGGACTCTCTGCACCAGACTTAAAGAGGTGTTGAGTGTGAGCTCGTTTCCCTTTCCTCTGGTGAACATCATTAGAATGAAGCTGAATGAAGCTCCACCGCAGACTGTGGTGAGAATGAAAGCAGTGTGGATCTGAGAGAGAGACAGAGAGAGGGAGGGAGGGAGAGCTCCTGCTGAGTGAGCATGATCTGCCGGTGGGTCTCCAGGGCCATCTGTTGGCTGAGTCAGACTGCGGGAGATTACAATTATCCAGCAGCCGAAGGGGGAGCGAGGGAAGCGTGTAGTGTGAATAGACTCCCTTTACTCTCCTGCATGTTTGTGGCCCACAGCCAGGGGCCTCACAGCTGCACGTCCACAGCTTTATACCGAATGTGGCTTTTTAAATTTGCTCACACTTGGAGTGTTCTCCCTCTGTAATCAATACAGTCTGCCGCTGCTGCAGCGTGCCGCTGGGACCGAGTTTACAGCAACGATACAAACTGTTTCAACTAACACTGGAGCTGCTGAAACTACTGTCATTTCTGCGGCTTGTGAGACTGCGGGCATCATAACTTCTTTTGCTTTTCAAGACAGGGGTCTGCCAAGGTCACCGTCGGCTCAGAGCCTGTCGTCGCTCTCCTCAGTAAGATTTATCTCTTGTTTTCTCTAAATTAATACCCATCTCGGTCGCATTTAAAGACTTTTCTGCAAGCCAGAGATATGCACTAATGAACTCAGTGGAGGAGCCAGTCTGAGTGATTTCTCTTATCAAGAGGCTCCGTCGCAGATTCATGCTACGATTTTCAACTTACCAATCGAAATCACAACGATGATATTTTCACGATAACAAAGGAAATTTAAAAACAAATTACTGACTATCAAATCTGTCTTTATTTACCGTGTGTTTTTGTCTTTTCTTGGCAAATAAATTGGCCTCAGAAGAGTGCAGGGAAAGAGTCCCGAACTGAAACGGTAAACAGAACAGTTATTATCAACCTACGGTGGCCCTGAAGTGCAAAACACAACGGCAAATCAGAAACCACAAACGCAAATCAGAAAACACGAACGCAAATCAAAAACCACGAACGCAAATCAGAAACCACGAACGCAAATCAAAAACCACGAACGCAAATCAGAAACCACGAACGCAAATCAGAAACCACGAACGCAAATCAAAAACCACGAACGCAAATCAGAAACCACGAACGTAAATCAAAAACCACGAACGCAAATCAGAAACCACGAACGCAAATCAAAAACCACGAACGCAAATCAGAAACCACGAACGCAAATCAGAAACCACGAACGCAAATCAAAAACCACGAACGCAAATCAAAAACACGAACGCAAATCAGAAACCACGAACGCAAATCAGAAATCAGAACGCAAATCAGAAAACACGAACCCAAATCAAAAACACGAACGCAAATCAGAAAACACTAACGCAAATCAGGAACCACGAAAACACGCGGTTTCTGATTTGCGTTCGTGGTCTCTGGTTTGCCGTTGTGTTTTGCACTTCAGGGCCACCGTATCAACCAGATCAACTAATGAACAAAAACATCAATATTCCATTTCATTTCATTTCATTTAGGGCCCCAACATGTTACTGTATCCGTGTTGACCTAGTGGTGGTATAACAGCTGATGGCGGTCAAGCCAGAGACCACCGTTCAAGACGATGTTCCAACATTTGTGGGCGTGAAACCACTGGACGCTTTTAATGAGATGTCGTTTCCAACCGTGTTAGTTGCGACAAATCCAGCCATCAAAAAGCCAAAATAGTGTTTTTTTTTGTGTTTTTTTCAGCCAAAACCTGACCAGAACATAAACACAGTGTTCACAACACAGCAGCTGAAAAATTGGACCTAAACATAAAACATAAAAAAAACAATCTGTGGTTTGCAGAAAAGTACATTACCAACATTTATTCCGGCGATTGTGTTGGACTGTTTCCTTCACCACTGCGCTATTATAAACATGTTCTGTCTCTCCATCAGGGCAACTCCAACATCCACCTGAGAGAAATCCCTCGACCTCCAGGTAAAGTGACAGAGCTCTCCACAATCTGAATTTTGATCAGCGCGGTAACGACTTTCTGTGGAAAATGCCTCCTTCGAGCCGGCAGCCTGCGTAGCAAACTCCAGATAGATATTCCCGTTTGAAAGAGATCCCGCTCTCTCCGCTCTCTGACCTCGTGACTTCTCTCTGCTTGGCCACAGGCTGCGGCTCTGCAGGAGTTACATAGGGTCACTTAACCTGCATTATTCAAGAGCTTGCATTTAATTCAACGTCTCTGTGGGAGGTACAAGAGTGGCTCACGAAAATGAAAACACTGGGAAGAGATTTTTCATTTTATTGATTTTACAGAAAATGATTTTCACGGCTGAATGAATGCACATAAAGGCAGGGCGATGTTTTGAATCACGCGCATGCATTAATTCGTTGATTTAACCTTGTCTCGACTTCAGCACAAGTACAGAGGCTGAAAAGGTGCATGTAAAACATTTATTCATCTAAAGAGCTGAGTGTTGCCTGCATCCACCACGTCTCACAAAAAAATGAAGGTCACAGTTGAATATTATCTTTTTCTCCTCGGTTTTTAATTTTCAATTTTTTTTTATTCATGAAACCCTGACCAGTGTTATGTGGCCACTTCAAGATGGTTCAAGTTCTTTACCTGTTAGTGAATGCAATACATGTCTATAGTTTGATGCAGCTTCATGAAAAATATACTACAATTACTAAATTAATGGGAAATTAATGAGGTTTTTTGTTTGCCAGCAGCCTTACAGCTCCTGACCTCAATATATTTTTGAGCGAGTGATATTAAATCAGTCTTGGGATTATATGTTTCGTGTTTTTTTTTTTTTGAAAAAGACTATGCGAACCACAGAATCGTACCTCTGTATGCACATAATTACTTTCCCTGCATTAAACACAGGGCCGGCTATCAACAGAGACCTGAAGCCGGGTCGAAGAAAGACCAGATTCGGTAAGAAACTCTAAAGAATTAACTTTGCTCACTTTCTCCTCGCCGGCCTCAGAAGCATCCCCAAAATATTCACATGTTGCTCTTACAGATAGAAGACCCGCACCTCCCATCAGGAGACCAGCAGACCAGGTAAACTACCTGCGACGTCCGCAGCTGACTTCATAATTAATTCTGTTTTAGTCTTTGTTGCATCTCATTAAACACTCGACTGACTTCCTCTCTTTCCTGACATCACAGCACTCACACAGGTAATTTGCTCAACCACTGCTTCAAGTCATTCATCGCTGGTTTTTATGAATGTACATGCAGCTAAAGTCTGTGCTCCTCCAGGCCCTCTCCATCACCTCCACCTCCACCTCCATCTCCACCCTTCACCTCGGAGCTGGTGAACGACCTGCCTGGGTTGACTCTGCACGAGCCCCGCGGTGGAGAGTGAGTACTGTTTTTACTCTCTGACTCAGGAAGCCATCAGCGTTCCCTGCTGAGAGTCTGCAGCTGATTAAACTCGACCCTGAGTGACTCCGTCCTCTGTGCGAGTGCTGCAGAGTGGACGGAGGCCCTCTTGGTTTACAGCTTGTACGGTGCAGCAGTGGCACCGCCTGCTGGTTAGAAGGAGAACGACAGAGAAGCGCTTCAGGTTTTTTCTTCTGCAAATGTCGCTGTGATGCATGAAACAATAAAAACGCTTCTCTCTTCGTTTCAGCGGCAGGAGAACAACTAGAGAGGTAAGTTGTCAAAATTCATCAGAAATAATGTCTCAGCTCAGATTTTATATTTTAGTTATTCTTCACGTGGCTTGTGGTTTTTCAAGGGTTGGGCTGCTCCTAGAAAAACATCCTTATCTTCTTCTGTGGTGCGAGGAAAACATTGCAGTGCAGCGAGGGAGGGACTCTGACAGGAGACACAGATTAGAGTCTGGTTTAAATGTTGATACGTATCTGATAAATTACAGACATGTGAGTCCTCCCTCGCTGTCCACTCCCGTTGCCCTGAAATAATGCAGTTTTCTACTTGCTTCCATGCACAAATCTTTTCTTTAAACTCAGTAATCATTGTTTTTCCAGTTTCATTTTGTGATTAGTTTTATTTTCTGTTATCTGTCCAACACCCTTAACTATGTTGCCATGTTGTTTCAATCCAACTGTCTTTTAAACACTTTTAACAGGCAGAGTTCAGTCCACATTCCCACGGTAAGACATCAGCTACCTTGTATGTTACATTTTGCTTTCAGACATCTTGATGGTTGTAATAATGCTGAATGTGTTTTCAGGGCTGCAGCGTGCCGACAGCGTCCACCATAACAACCAGAGACGTTCTTTGGATCTGGAGACTCATGATATAGAATTGAGGTGCGACTTGTTTCTCAGGTTTATCAGGATATCAAGTTATATTTGATTTAAAATTTGCTCTTTCTTCCCTTATTCAGGTCACAACAAAGCCTTGGTAAGTGACGTCGCAGATCACCGGTGTCTTTATACAGACATTGATAAGTTAACCAGAATATGAATGAATGAATAAGTTAACGTTAACTTGTGCTTGTAGAAAGAGTGGCATCAAAACGTCTCCACCACGAGTGGCCTCAGACCAAAGAAGACATCGACCAGCATGAGTTTGTTCCGATGGAAAAGCCCCAACAGGTACACTTTCTGCTACTTAAAGGATAAGTTCACCAAAGAATAAAAATTCAGTCTTCTCACAAGTCTCCTTGTTCTCAGCACAATTTCTGGAGCTCCGAAACAACTGACGTAGATGTCGACTTGTTTTAAAATGTGATAAAACAACTGAAAACATCAAGTGGCTCCATTCAGCTCACCCTGGTGTAATCCAAGACTTGCAAATTGATTAGAAAAGACCTTATTTACACTCTTTTACAAGACGAAATCTTCACTGAAGCCTAACCACACGAGTAAATAACACTTCTTTTGAAAATCTTGGGGCTTCTGGAGGCTTGGAGTATGCTGTGCGAGCTGTATGGAGCCATTTTATTTGTTTTTCTGCTGTTTTTTCGCGTTTTAAAACAAGTCCCCATCTACTTCAGTTGTTTAGGAGAATGCTGCAATGCTGTGAAGCTCCACAAGTGTTTTGTGGACTAAGAATCTTCAGCTGACTTTCCATCGGCATGCGGTTGAGTAGTACAGGAGTACATTTTCATTTTTTTGGTGGACTTGTCCTTTAAAAACACAATGCAACACAGTATTTGTTCACTGAACTCTTGGATACTTGGCAGACCTCCTGTGAAGAAGACTGGTATGTTGGGACTTGTAATCGAGTGGAGGCTGAGCACGCCTTACACCTGGTGAACAAGGTATCACTTCTCGTATGGCATGAGTAACAGAGTGATTCATCTGCAGCTCGGCTGAGACAAGTCTTCTGTTTCATCAGGACGGGGCCTTTTTGGTACGAGACTGCTCCGTCAACACCAACAGCGAGCCCTTGGTTTTGTCCGTGTATCACGAGAGGAAGGTTTACAACGTCAAAATCCGGTTCATCGAGAGCTCGGGAAAGTTCGCCCTGGGAACGAGCCAGCGATCCAACGACGTGAGTAGACAGATTCACAAAGCTGGTTCAACAACCACCAAATGTGCTGTGGCTCACGTCTTGTTTCTCCTCAGATGTTTAACACTGTGGCAGACATCATCAAGTTCCACTCCATTTTCCCAATAATCCTCATCAGCGCCAGAAACGCTCCCAGATACCCAGAAAACTGTGTTGTGCTGACATGTCCGGTAACGAAAAGGGATGTGGACCAGCTGCTGCAGTAACACACGCACACACACACACACACACACACACACACACACTCCAGGGAAGATAATATGGTTTGTCACAACAGATTACGTCTCCATGTAACCCCAAAACATCCACTGAAGTTCAACGTGAGCATGTGAGGAAGAAGCTGACTGTGTAAACAAATTGTGAAAGCGTTTGTTTGTATCAATAAAAAATGTGTTTCATGTGGTCAGAGTGTAGTGATCTTATGTTTGCACTTTAACACACACAAAACGGCACCGTAGCTAAAAAAACGGAAAGAAGAACACGGCGGTGCCAAAATTAAACGCGTTATTTACTCAAGCTGAAGCACAGAGACTTCGTTCATGAAAAGACTTGTGTAAAAGTAGAAGCGCTGATTCAAAACAAGTACGAAAATACTTCCACAGGAAGTTGACTAACTTCCTGTGGAAATGGGTCAACTTCCACAGATCACACCAGTGAACACCCAGGGTTTGGACATAGAGATGGTGGCAAAATACTTAACCCTGGGTGTTCAGCTTAATAATAAACTGGACTGGACTGATAACACGGATGCACAAGAAGGGCGTAAATCGCCTCCATCTGCTGAGGAGACTGAGGTCCTTTGGGGTGCAGAGGACATTACTTTAAACATTTCATGACTCTGTGGTGGCGTCAGTGGTCTGCTGGGGAGGTAGCAGCACAGACAGGGACAGGAAGAGACCACACAAACTGGTTAGGAGGGCCAGTTCTGTCCTTGACTGTCCGCTGGGCTCCATAGAGGTGGCGGGTCAGACCAGAACCAAAAGACAACAGCTGGTCTTGCTCACCAGCAAGAACAGCATATGTTGTGTTTTGCTGCTGGCCTATACTGGTTTTCAGGCAGGGAAAACCAATCTGATCTAATCTAAGAAGAAGAAATGTAATCTGGTCCCAGTATGGACAAGGGTGATGATTTACTCCAGAGCAATGTTGTTTTTGTGGTTCTAATGTTACCAGTGCCTTTGTTTTATTCTTGGCTCGGAGCCCCGACAGGTAACTGTGATGGTGATGGTGATGTTTGAACTACAGGTGTGGGTGTAAGTTTGTGTCGTGTCAGACAGAGCTGCTCATGTTGACTGCTGAAGCGTCAACACAGACTTCTCTCTCCTCTGCTCTCAATAAATTCCCACGACAATAAATATTCAGCTGCAGAAAAAGATCTACTTAAGTGCGGTGAGTATTTGTACTTGGATTTATCTCCATCATGTAAAAAGCTGGACTATTCATTGACAAATCATGGTGAGAAATGTTTGCCCAGAAGTCAGACTTGGGATAATCATCGACGACATGTTAAGTTGGAAGCCACACATAAGACAGCTAAAAAGGAAGTTGGCCAGGAGTGTGTCCACACTCTGGAAAGCACAAAAAATATTAAATCAAAAAGCACTTGATCTGTTGTACTGTGCACTCGTCTCTCCACACCTGCAATACTGTGCAGAGGTGTGGGGACACACATAAAGGCTCCACACAGCCTTTGTTAATACTCCAAAAAAGAGCTTTGAGAATCTTACATTATGCCAACTATAGGGCACACACAAATCAGTTATTTATTGAATCAAGAATACTTAAACTATATGACTTAATAAACTATCGCACACTACAAATGATGTGCAAGGCTGCTAACAAAAGCCTCCCTCATAATTTGCAAATACTCTTCCTAGACAGAGAGGAGAGACACAATCTCAGAGGGAACATGATTTTCAGCCAAAGTACAGTACGAACTACGTTAAAATCCTTTTCTTTATCGGTCAAAGGTGTTAAACAATGGAATGTGCTAGAAGAAGATGTCAAAAAATCAGCAACACTAAGTGGCTTCAAGAAAAAGTATGTGCATTCAATCGTTGATCAGTACAGATCAATACAGGAGGGTTGATAAAGGTCAGAGGCACGAATCAACGGACACTGTGCAGACACTGTGTTGAGACGGCATGTGAGCATAACAAATACCATTCTGTGCCCAAACAATAAGTTGAACCTGAGAAAATTGTATGGTCCAAGGCCAATGCCAGTTGTACATAGCAGGATGTTGTTATAATGTGTATCAACAATGTGAGATAACTTGAATTCAGCTCTGTATGCTACTGCTGTAATATGTTTTGTCAAAGGTCATAACAAAAGAAGTTGTTAGGTAAAAAAAAAAAAAAAAAAAAAGTAAAATGCAAAAGACAAGAAAAGATCAGGATGAAGATTTTATCCTGTGGGTAATGGGGGCGGGACTTGATAAGCTTTGGCTTCTCCCGCTTTTCCCTTTCGGCCATGTGTATTGTATTATTTGAACAATGATGAAATGTGATGTTTATGAATTGACATGCCCGAAATAAACAACATAAAAAAAAAAGAAAATGTAATCTGGTCCCAGTATGGACAAGGGTGATGATTTACTCCAGAGCAATGTTGTTTTTGTGGTTCTAATGTTACCAGTGCCTTTGTTTTATATTTGGCTCGGAGCCCCGACAGGTAACTCTGTCGAGAGGGATGATGTTTGAACTACAGGTGTGGGAGTAAGTTTGTGTTGTGTCAGACAGAGCTGCTCATGTTGACGGCTGAAGCGTCAACACAGACTTCTCTCTCCTCTGTTCTCAATAAATTCCCACGACAATAAATATTCAGCTGAAGAAAAAGATCTACTTAAGTGCGGTGAGTATTTGTACTTGGATTCATCTCCATCATGTAAAAAGCTGGACTATTCATTGACAAATCATGGTGAGAAATGTTTGCTCAGAAGTCAGACTTGGGATAAAAAAGAAAGAGACTTAAAAGAGACTTGCCACCTTGCCGTTGTGTTGTTATCTCCACAGGACAATTATTTTCTCTGAGGTGGAGATCCCCGCTGCCTCGCCTGGCACATTAACCAGCAGAGAAAGTCTCAGAAACCTGGAGGAGTCTCGGCAAAGTTTGACCAACTCCCCCACACTGAAATTCCACAGAGTGAGGAGATTACGGAGCCACTTTGGCCGGTGAAGTTCTGGAAGACTCTCGCTTCCACTGTGCTCTATGAACAAGGCTGCAAATAACAATTATTAAGGATATTATATGTATCACCCCACAGGTTTCCACGAGGTAACGATGCATTTCCTTTGGTTGCCTGGTGTGATAATATTCACTGTCCCCCTCTCCTCAAAACAACAAATCTGTTCGATGTGTTCAGCTGTGTTGGAAGCTTTTGGAACCACATGGACGGTGTCTGGTCAGATTCAGCTTGCAAAGTCTGAAAGTGTTGGCCTGTCGGAGGATTGGACGCCATCGGATACTCTGATTGGTTGCCTGCTAGCTGTTCAATGACCATTCTGATTGTCGATGTGCTAGCAAATCAGCGCGGTGTGTATAACAACGAGCCCGATAACAGACAACGCGACCATCAGCTCAGCCATAATGATCTTTCAAGTAATGCACAAACGCCTTCTCAGGTCAAACGAACACTGAGCCAATACTGTGTGCGCTTTGCTTCTCTCTGATGATGGTCTACACTCCGTTACGTCATTTCCTGTTTTCATGTTTTGATTACTGGCATGAGTCTAGCGCCACCCGAGTGGGCGGTGTGTGGGCCCCTTAACAGTACCGTCAAAAAGGAAAGTGCACTTTCCCCTCCAGCTCCAGTCGACATCACAGAACATAAACATTCAACGATGGACGACAGCTACGAGCGTCACTTCTGCAGTCAAGGTCGATTAGTGGGAGTGAAGATAAAAGTCCCAAAGACTTTCACTTTACTGTGGAACAGAAATCTTTGCTGGGTCCAGATTGGTTCTGTGATGGAAATGTTGTACTTCACGAAGAGAGATGTGAACTGAAGTCTTACACAGGAATGTCCAATGTAACTGTTTAACGTGACCTGTAACCTGTGATCTGTGACCTCGGTTTAGGTTGTTTTATGACCCGTGTGAGGTTCTGAATTATCACCGAAGGTTAACACTTCCTTCTCTGGGAACTATTTCCTATTTCCAAGTGCAGGAGGGCATAAATTAGTAATTATCTGAGTGAAAACACACCCACAGAGACAGATAAATATCATGCTTTTCTACTCAGACATTGAGTCTCACTTTGTAACAGACCTGTGTGTTGCTCTGAATGCTCTTCTTGTGTAAGATTAAAACCTTGTTTGAACTTTGAGCTGACTCCGATCTCCTTCCTCCGGTCCTAAATGATCACAGAATTATTTGAACAGGTTCTGACTTCTATCCACAGCTCAAAGGTGATTCGGTTTTATTCCCAAGAACATACATGTATACTGTCACAATTTCTCTATAAAATGATCTTCCTCTCCAGATGTTCTGTTCTACAGTTTGATTCCTAGTTTGATACTCTTTAAATGTATTTGTAGAGAGACGATGTACAATATTAAACATAAATGTTGGCATTTGATGCATTGTGCATTGTCAGCTTAGAGTTAATTTACATCTGCAGTCCTTTTACTCAGCCTCAGTGGAGCGGCACATTCTCATAGTTACCTCCTTTCTCCTCCTCACAGTGACACACGTGACCTCCTTAACCAATTATTTTCTAAATTGCAACACTCGAGTGTCCTTGATCCGGCCCTTCTCATCCCAGCACCATGACTTTATCTATACGGGTACTTTCCATTTCTAAAAGATACAAAATGAGGTTTACATTCTTTAATAACACATGTCTTCACAGGGGAGGAGGTCAAGGACACTTTTCATTCCCGTCGATGGAGTCGGTATCAGGAACATTTCACTGAGAGCACATTGACTTCAGTCCTCCATCACTTGGTTACACACATCATTGTTTTCTGTGTAAACTATCACTTAAACTTCTATCTATGAGGGATGGTAAAGTTGATCCAGCTCCTCTAATATCAGTGCAGACAGGCAAGATAGGACAATAGATTGCGAATGTTAAAGTGATATAAAGCAACTCTAGTGGCCAGGTAATGAATTACAGGCAGAAGTGTAAATCTGCTAAAGCCTGTTGTTGGCACGGTGAAGACTTGCTGATTCGAAGCCGACTCCTGCACATCCAGGCCGGAAACAAACAGAGAACAAAGGGGATCAAAGTAGATGATGATTCCCTCCCACTGTAGAAAACCATCAGCCTGACTGGCTGACGACTCCACTGTGTTTTACCGCAGGTTTGATAAAAGCCCAGCGTCGCACCCCTCACCCGCTCTGACATCAAACAGCCATCCCTCCCCTCCCCTCCCCTCAGCATCTGTGGACGTGTCGGGTCTTTAAGAACAGAAGAGCAAGAAAGCTCGAGGCCCAGATGCGGTGTCACCCTCCTGTATGTGGAGCCAACAGCTGACCCCCCGTCAGAGACGTGTGAAGTCCTCACCTGCTTCAAACACTCAACAAACACCCCAGTCCCCAAGAAGCCCAGCACCTCAGGCCCTATGTCTTTATCTTTGTTACCTTTTTCACGCTAGACAACAGAGGTCTATTCTCTACAACATCTACATCCTCCTCTTGCTCAGATTGTGGAATAAAACAACAGGGGTGGAAGTCAGGAGGCTGGGAGGGGTAAAGATCAGGTTAGCTGTCCGTGGTGTTCTCAGCGGTCCTAGTTTTTTGTGGCCTTTTTCTTTTTTTACTTCCATTTATTGTTTGTTCAGTACCTAAAATGAGGCATGGAAGTCTCTATTGCTACTTTGCAAGCGCTTCACAATAATAACTAACACTCTGAGTAGATTTCCAGATGAATACTTTGTACTTTTACTTGTAATTGAGTAATATTTCAGTAATGTGGCGACTCATACTTCCACCACTGATTAAACAGCACATTTTCATATTAAAAAATATCTGAAAGCTTTCATTTAACAGATAACTGGTTGATGTAAGTAATCAGCTGGAGGAGCTTCACGGCGACATCTGTTTGTTTACATTCTGACCGACGCGTATCTGTTCTCACAATCTGAGCCACAAATCTCCACTTCAATAGAACTCACATACACCAAACTTTCCACTCCTGTTCTGGTCTATAATCTGAATGTTTTAACAAAGGTGTTATTCTATAAACCATTCACATCCTGATTTAACATCTTATTCCTAAAAACGAGCCAACATATGTTGTTTTTTTTACGGATGTTGACAGTATTTTCTGATTTATAGAATGAAAAGAGAAATCCAAGATGATCTCCGTAAAATAACCTCTGATTCGAAACCTATGACGCTGGTTATGTCCAGTGTTTAGTCTGCACACTGATGTGTTTTTAATTATCTCTCACTTGCATGTTAGTTAAACTTTATACTCCATTTATCCGTACATCCTCCCCTTATTTTAAGTTAATGGTGCAATATGCAAGAATTGGCCGCCTGCTGAATTCACACTGAGAACAGCTGCTAAGTGTTGCTGCCGTTAGAAAGCCGGCTCAGTAAACTCTGCAGCCAGCGGCTGTGTTGAGATTGAGAGATTGTCGGCGTCGTTTCCGTTCTGACCATCACCTCGACGTACAAACGGGCCGGCGTGCCAGCTTCAGCAGATATCTCTGCACCACGACACACACGTCTTTGGCGTAACGACAAAATATTTCATGACATTCCGTTGATATTTTAGTTCATCTTTTAATGTTTTAAAAGAAAATTCTTACATAATGCACCTTTAAGCAGAGTCACACTTCCAGTACTTTATGTCGCTACCTTAAAAAAAACATCGAACATTGAACAAAAGGGAACAGGTCATATAAATTGTGATCATTTACTTTGTTTTAATAGAAAAAGAGGAGTTACACAATTGTTATTATAAAAGCATGGAACACAATAATGACCATTGAGTATGAAGAAAACCAAAAAGAGGTTTAACGGGAAACGGGACTAATTCTCACACAAATGACAAATGACAAATGAAAGGCAAAGCAAAACATTCAGAAGTATTCGCCACACCCTTAAAACACCGTTAAAATAATTATATATAACAAAAGACTGCACGGCAGCTTGAGACACCGCAGCGTGAGGAGGGTACAGCACGACGTATATGCTGTTGCAGTAGAGGCCGAGGAATGCTAACCACTCCCTACTGAGCATGAACACCACTCGTCACGTTTTATATTTATAGATATATACACCATAAAATCTGTGGGTGACAGAAACGTATGTACACACTTAAAAAACGGCGGGCAACCAAGAACCTAGAGGTTTCATCGTAGGCCTAGCACCTCATACGAGAACACACAGGTGTTGTATTTCTGTGGCATGAAGAGGGAACACATCGGAAACGTGTTGGATAGAAGATTGCTTGCGTCATCTCGATGGGTTTTTTTGAAAAATATACAAGTTTTAACAGGTTTTCAACATCCCCGGAATCACGTCAGTCACTTAGTATGTACATGATGATAAGATTTTTAAAAATAACACACAGGTACGTGGCTTTCTGTTACAGTAATGAATCAGTTACAGCTGCTTTTTTATCCAACTTCCATTTTGAGTACCAGCTTTTTTTTTTTTTCTGCAAAGAGGCTATGCATGTGAAAAGAAAACAGTCAAGCACAAGGAATAATAATCCAAAGATGATTTTTTTTTTTTTTTTGGATTCGACATTAACACTTGTTTTTGGCACCGTAAACTCAAATAAGTTAATCACAAAACATTGAAATCGCATGGAAAGAAACGCCTAAAGCAGAAAAAATGAAATAAAAATCATATGGTAGTAATCCTTGAATACAGGTTAGGTTATCATTTCATATCCATCGGTGGACAGTTAGGAATACTCAAAATGTAATTTGGTACATTCAGGCACTCCTCGACGACGGGTCAGGTTTAAAACGGTAAGGGTCGTCACGAGTTGCCAGCTGAGGGGTAAACACTGGTGGGAAACTAGGGTACGATAACACAATTCCCAAGTTGACAGTTTTCACACAACAAAGCAAAATGAAAGACGACCGGCAAACATGGCCGCACCCAGTGATGCAACATATCCAAACTGATACCAAGAACAAACAGTGGTGCGTATCCGCCCAGCCTCCCATGTATACACCTCGGCAGCGTCTTCTTTTCCCATTGGTCCGCCTCACATGAAGAATCCCCCAAGCGATCGCAACAATTTGCAAAGAGTGCCTGAATGCACCACCAAGCTACTGACTTTCACCGCCATGGATAAGAGGAGTGCAAACATTTGACGACTGCTGCATTTGGAAAAAGCTAGGACATTCCTAGTAGAAATTATTAGTGTTGAAAAAGTTGACTTTTGTGATGCAGCAGGTAGCCACGGTCAACTAACGGATTAAAAGGGGGATCCTGGCGAAGAAGCAAGAACATTTTAGAGGTTTATAAGTGCTACGGATCCATACATGAAACTGACACATTTGGAATTTTGAGTCCCTTGCCTCGGACTGTTCTGTTCCTTTAAGTATCGACAACAGAAAATAGGGATTAATGCTTGGATAAGACATTTCTTCATTCTATATATTTTTACTTAAATATTGCATGTGAGGTTTGGATCCACACAATCTTCTAAAACTACATTTTAAATAAATATCATTACGAACCAAATACTTAAGACTTAATTCATTAACACGTACGACTGATTTTTCGGACATTAAAACTGGGAGCTGTGCACGCTCCGCATCGTCTCGATATTAATTGATCGATACATTCTGAGTGAGGTGGCGTCCGAAGATTTCATCATCCCAGACGTGCTGCGCCTAATTCAGCTTGTATCTTAAGAGGGGCCAGGTGAACAGTGAAACATTACTGAAGCAAACAAAAGATAAATACACCGCCTTTTAACGTAAGCAGCATGCATTTATGCCTCAGCTCCGACAGATCAACTGGTTTCTCAAACTTCTGACACGTCTGTGTACTCCTGACTGCAGTCTACTGCAGCAGGTGTCCAAGATCCACAAATCGAAAGCAGCCAAACTGCATTGCACTTGAATAATCCATATCCCATGCCTATATAAACAACATTCATATAACATAATGCTCTGATACTGACACGTCCATGTTATTTATTTTTTTTTTTTATCATATGCTCCCATAAAGAAAATAACTGCCCTATTATTATGTCTTAAGTCAACATCTTCCCGCTGTAATACTAATTGTTTTTCTCCCGTAAATGTACACGTCTGTCCATTGATAGATTTTCTGAAAAAAACTCATGGAAATGCTCCGACAGTGCAACCCGTCACTTCATACTTCTGCCCCACCACTTTGCCCAGCCTCATTTTTAAGATTTGGCACTTTGGTACCACCTCAGAGGCTCCCGTGTCCACTAACGAGTCTGCGCTCGCTCCTTGCGTGGCGGCCCGGGGCCTCGGGTGATTGAGCACCACCACGGGCTGATACGGGCCTGGTCGTTTTACAAGTTGGTCTACCTTCAGCGGCATTGGGTAAATAACTGTGCAATCATTAAGTCTGCCCGCAGGTAACTGATTCTTATGCTTGGATATTCTGAGTTTCAGTCCCTTCTTGTTTTTTTTCCACACGCCCATTTGTACCCTTTTCAGACAGACGGTCAGGAACTTTGAGGAGATGTCGTCCTTATTCTCTGCCGTTTGCTGTGGAGGCTCTGCAGTCCCAGGTGAATCCACATGTGTGGCAGGTTTAGAGACCACTTCCTCATCTGTTGACGGTTTTGAAGTGTGGCTGCATTTGGGATTTTCTGTTGGCACAGTGTGACTTTTTTCCACTTTGACATGATTGCTGGCCTGTGCAGCAGGGTGCTGAGTCCCCTTGTGTCGCTGCTCCTCTACTTTGACAGGCTCACTAGCCTGCTCTGTCAACAAAAGGTTGCGGATGAGGGAACTACCTTTCTGGGCCACCTGAGGACAGTACCCCGATGTTGACGCCCCCTTCACCTGCTCAGTGCCCTGATTTCGAGTTGTACTACCAGAACTGTTACTTTTATCCATCACTATCCCACGCAGAGCCATTAGCAGTGGTGGAAGGGAGCCTTGCACCCCCTCCGGTTGTTGGCTTAATGAAAAAACTGAAGAGATGACTGGAAAGCTCTCAGGCTCTGGCATGTCTCTCTCTCCAGCTCTCTCGTTGGACCTCACTTCCTGGTTCCAGCCTGAGATCTTTGAATTTGTGCGATTAGAAAGCCCAGGTTGTTTGAATGATGAGGGCTCGCTTAGAGTCCGGGGTACTGGAAAAGATGGATGAGCAACATTGTCCTTACAGAGCGAAATCGCAGGAGGTCTCACTTGTGCAACTGCAGCTGAGGAGACACTCAAAGAAGGAGAAGCAGATTTTGAACCCTGATGGTTCAGACCCAGTGGCTTTGAAACAGCGCTGCTCTTGAGGCGGATGTCTCCGGGTTCCAGCTTCACAGCCGACGGCAAGTCCCGAGGAGCACTTTTCATGTCGCTTGCCCTCCTCGGTGGGATGCTCTTGGAATGATCTGGAATTAAATTCTTCCTCTCATCCACCACTCTTTGAGAAACACGTGCTCCCATGTTTTCTGGATGGAGGGCGCTTGTCAACCGGTTTGGAACCCTGGTGGAGGTAACAGCGGGCGGAGCAGCAGCATTATGGTTCACATGTTCCCTCTGTATGACTTTGATCCCACTATTTCCTTCTCTTACAAGATTCAGGACGCTTTTGGAAACCTTGTTGGGGATTTCTGTGTATTCCAAGTTGATTATTTCTTGTGACGGCCTTTTCAATCCACCCTTGTCTATGCTGATTTGAGGAGGAGGGAGGTTTTTGGAAACACTGACCGGCACAACAGCAGGACGCTCCACATTCACGGTCTTGGTTTCATACTGTTTCCTGTTAACCGTGCACATCCCCAAATTCATAGATTTCACTGTGCTTGAATGATTCAACGTGGATGATAATTGCTTTGCCAGTGCAGCGTTTTGAGAGACCGTGGTCCTCGTGTCTTTTATCACGGACTCGTTTTCTTGCTGAGAGACGAGCCTCAGCTTTAGCTCCTTGGTCCCGTTGACAGTTTTCACCTCAACAAGTTCAACCAAACAGCCAGCAGGGATCGTAACCTCCTCTGGAAGAGAGACCGTTAATGCCCGGTTGTTCTGAATGAGTCCGTTCACAGGGGACAAACGTTCTGCATTGCCATTTGTTGCATTTGATGCATTGGTGTCCAGTGTTTTCCCCCTCTGTTCGTCCTTACTCAGTCTGAATGCAGATGCACTTGGGGTGGGTACCGTCACCCGAACAAGTGGTCGGAGTGGTGATGGATCAGCAGTGGGCACGCTTGATAAGGCACTGGAGACAGGAACTTGCAGGTTTTTTGTCGTGCCAGCCTTAGCAGGTCCATAAGTATTTCCTTTACTATGCAAACGCTCAATGTGCTTCACAAGGCACAGCCTCCTCATATATCCCTGCCCACAGTGAGGACACTTGAATGGATACTTCGCCGTGTGTTGCTTCAGGTGAGCGTTTAACTCTGCCTCACTGAATGAGACGTTGTTGCAGTAAAAACAGTAAAACCTTGTCCCCATATGCTCGATCATGTGCCTCTTGAACACAGCGGCGTCTGCAGAGGCGAATCCACACTTCTCGCAATACATCACATTCGATTTGCTCAAGACAGGATCCAAGGCGGGATGTCCACCGTTCACAGACGACGGCATGCTTGGATAGCTGACAGGCTTCATGTTGAGCGGTCCACTGGTCATCTGGAGGCAGTTCCCACTGATTCAAAAGGCTACAATCAGACAGTGGAGGAAACATCCATCTCCAGGGCTCATCCCTCAGGCAAGGCTCGTGCACCTGACAAAATGAGGCTTCTCCCCCTGTGAAAGGCACACGAGAAAAAAACAGAAATGCTTTAATATTCATGTCAGTGGATGAACCTCAGAAGAGAAGGAACATCACAGGGCACAGTGCTGACATTCAGACAAGGCCCATAAAGCCCCTCCCCCCTCACACTGAGCTCATGCAGTTTTTTCCTCGCCTGCAGCCGTTTATATTCATGTTAACGGATTGCATTGATTCCTAAAGACACAAAACGGTTCACTAAACTGAATCCTGTCACAACCGTTTACGGTTCCCTGCTGCTGTCCCGGGCTGTCTTCCTTTGAACACAAGAAAAAGGCCCTATCTGACCACAACAAGGGGTTCGCAAACACGACGGACCGTATTGTAACTGGTTATGTTAACCGCAGGGTTAAATCACAAGTACCTTTTAGGAGTGTTGGTCGGCCGCGTTTTGGTCTGTTATTTGTTTTTCAGTGAATCCTTTCTGTTGACGTACGACTACCGCTTGTCAGAGCGGCCAGCAGAGCCGCTTCGCGTTAGCTTGCCGTTAGCCATCTGTGGCTACCTAGCTACAACGACTCCGGAAGCGAGTTGCTCTTGCCTTCAGAATAAATGTGTCGAATAACATTATGACGCTTTAATCATCATTCGTCTTGTTTTTTTGCATGAATAGCATAATTTAAATGGTATTTTATTTCGTTTTGGTTTATTTCATGCTGAGAAGTAATCAATTGGTGCACGTTTTTATGACAGTGTCGTGCTATTTTGAAAGTAATAACCGGAAGCGCCAGTTGCTAACTTGTTTTTCTTGACAGCTAGCGAGCTGGGTGAAGCGTATGTGCTATTCTCGGAGAACTACTACGCAAAAATACTGTATTTCCTCCCGATGTCACTCAACTAGTTACGCTAGAATCTTAACCAGCGGAAAAAAACAAAAACAAAAAAACACGTAAAGTTTGATTGATCTGCGTTAATCACGCCCTCCGACGTGACAACTTCCACCATCACAGTATTTTAACTTTAAAAATTCGACGGCGCTAGCTTGATGAAACACCAATATGGACATTTAGCTCGCGTTAGAGACAAACGGGAGCATGTTTAATCTCAACAGAGTGTATAAAAATCTGTGTGTGGCGGTTGTGTTCACCCGGTGACACAGGAAGTGGTTTGCAAGCTTTTGTATTTCATGTGTCAATGTCCAGCCACAGGCCTCCGCCGGCTGAGAGTGGCCGGAGAGAGATAAACAACGGCACGCTGTGGATGTAGCTGATTAAAATGCCCTAAAAACCAAAAACGTGGAAACATGCTGTTTATACGAATCTGCAGACTGCTTCCTAATGTGTCGGTGTCACAGGCACTACCAAGGTAAGAGCAGATCTTTAAAAAAAAAAAAAACACACACACGACCACACACACATACACAGGCTGGTTGTGAAACATATGTCATGGTGCTGTCTTGTTTTCTAAATCACCTTTTGATCTCACATCCCTTAAATCCAGCTTCAGGTGTGGTTATATTCAGAATTAGCTCTGATTCCCACCTGTTTTTCTGAACCCCCCCCCTCTCTCTCTCATGCTGTAGCTCATGTGAGGATCACCATGACTATTGTGAAAAACACTTTCTGGGATTTGCACACCATTGTTGTAATTCATAATGACACAGCAGTGGCTTTCACTTGACCCTCCCATTCCACACACGCACACACACACACACACACACGGCTGCAGCTTCCTGGTTATGGCAATATTAGCCCAGCTGAGCAGAACGAGCAGATCAGCCTGCTGGTTCCGACACAGAAAACAGCTTTTCTCGTCCTTTCGCAGACACGCACTCATCCGCCGAAGCATGGCCTCAGACCCGGCGGCGACGGACACGACCCGGTTCGACTTTCTGGTGATCGGCGGCGGGTCTGGAGGTCTGGCCGGCGCTCGGAGGGCGTCCGAGCTGGGAGCAGCCACCGCCGTGATCGAGAGTCACAAACTCGGAGGTACCTGCGTGAGTAAAAACTTCAAACCACCTGTTCTCCTTCACTGCGCTGCCACCTCTGCAGCTTTTCAAACAGCACACATGTGGGTTGCCAGGTTCAATGCGAAACCTCCGGACTCCTTTTGTGGAAGTTTTTTTTATGTGTCCGACGAACATTGTTTGAAGTTTAAAGCCCTGTCACTGAATAACATCCTGTCAAAACCACAGCGTGGACACCAGCTCAACATTTAAAGCCCTCTCTCATCCCTGATATGTGTAGATAAGGAGGAGAGGATGCTTCATGAGGCAGCACTGCCTTTTTTTTTTTTTTTTATTGTATGTGTTTTATCGTGTTCAGCCACCACAATGGCTTTTAGGGAAGTTTATGAGAAGAGATATTGCTGCAATCTGTACGATCATTTCCCAATTTTGACGGTAAAATGAGGAAAGAAGCTCGTATTGTGTCCCAATAAATCATAGAACGAAGGGTTAAGCAATAGCAATACCCAATTTATGCAATTTTTTTTATTATCTACAGAATATGTCATCATAATATACAGAAATAGAGCATTTTTAACTTAAAGGGGGCACTGTGTCGTTCTGGAGAAGCTGTTCACTGTGGTTATTATACAAACACAGAAATATTGATCTTTTCTTTAACTGAATCAACAAACTGCTCTCTAGGAAACTAACATCCCCAGAACACTTCTTTAAGCTATAAATGTGGCAGGGTCCGCCACATATTAACCAAGTAAAACAAAGACAGTGTTTTGTCCTTTTTAAGGTCAGTTTGTTTATTCAGTTACTCAGTCAGAGAGTTTGTTTCCTGAGTGGGTTTCAGCTCCTCGTCATAACCGCTTCCTCAGAAATACACAGTGCACCTTTCACCTGTGCTCAGATGCTATACGGTTGAGCTCACACTTAACTAATTTGTTTTTGTTATAATGCTTTTCAGGTCAATGTTGGCTGTGTCCCTAAGAAGGTACGATTTTTTAAAATTATTTTTTTTCCCCCCTCCATTCTCGTTGTTACCCTGAGACGTGATGATTTGTTAATGTGCAACCAGACCCACTAGACGAACAACCCTCGCTGTCTTTGCCTTCCTTTAACAGGTTATGTGGAATGCTGCAGTTCACGCCGAGTATCTCCATGATCACAATGATTATGGCTTCGACGTTGGAAATGTTCGTTTTAGTTGGGAGTAAGTAAATCTGCCTGTCGGTGGTGTTATTATTCCACTTTGTTTGTGCGAGGATAGCGATCTCTTTTCAAACCTGTTGTGGCTTTTCCTGGAACAGATAACTATCTGTTTCCCGGCTCAACTTCTCTGTCTGGCTAGTTTTTTCCTTTTTTTTTTTTGTTACTTCACTTCAGCCCACTTCTCTGTCTCTGTGCGCCTCGTAGTTAATTCAAGGTGATTGTTAGAGATAAGCCTGTGGAGGGAGTGGCCGCCCACGTATCAGGTCAGGGATGAAAAACGGTAACGTACGACAAGGCTGGGGGAGTCGTTTAAGGTGCGCCTGTGTGGGTTTCTGTCTGTTTGTATCCAGCTGCATACTTCCTTATTCTTTAGTGGTATTTTCATTATTATTATTCAGGAAAATATGAGATGGCTCGTTGAGGAAAGTATAAATCAACATATACAAGAGGAGGAAACCATATCATTGAAAACCAGTCAGCAGATCCTAACAAATGTTGTCTGCATGTTTCAAGGTCAACTCTTGTAGTTTACGCTTCTGTTTTATATTGTAGAGTGGATTATCTACATTATTATAAAGCATGTTCATACCAATAAAAAAAATAATAATATCTGGTGATGTTTGTGAAGTTGTAATGAAGTGTTATTAGTGGAAAACTGACTCTAAGAGTTTCAGTAAATTCTCTGTAGTACTGTGTTGCAGTTGTTTTCAAAGAATCCAACACCTCGAGGCACATCGGTGCAGAAAAGCATCTGTGACACGAGTGATCACTCTGAACACATCTACTAGTGTGTTGCAGTCATCAATCTGTGGTCATACAAAAGTCCCACATGACATCCAGACTTGCCTTAACACAGCACACCATTTGGGAACCGGTGCTGTGATGCACACTTGACGAAGTCTGCCAGCGGCAACAGAAACGTGTTTATGTTAATGCAAGAAGTTGTTTACAGATGCAGGAAGTTCTTTGGCTGCGGACATGTGTGAGCGGACGGTCGCTGATTTGACTCCATTGATGAGGCAGGATGTTCTGGTTAGAGTGTTTTTAACGACTACAGTATGGAAGTATGGAGACCGCTGTACACTGTCATCTTACCTTGCCACTAAATATTTATTTACTTCAATACAGTTACCCAGAATAGCTTAAAGGGATTCAGTGTAACAATTTGTTTCAGTGTACATGTATCAATCTTAATTTCATCAGCCGTATGTGAGCAGATTGTAACCTGATCTAAAAAGTGAGACCTTCCCCGTCTCTCTCTCTCTCAAACCTGTGGATGATCTGTGTGAAGCCGCTGGACTGTTGATTTAAGTTGTGAAGGATTTTGGTCTTTCGCGGAGAAAATCCTTCGGAGCTTAAGGATGTGAAATTGTGCACGTCCTCGAGTGCCCTGCTCGGTGCCTCGCTACACTCTGCTATCAGTAGCTAGCGTTAGTTTAGAAATGGAGTCGGCTAACGCGAGCTAACGACAGAAGTTCCACAGAGCTCCTTTAATGCGAATGGGTTTTTTTTTTTTGTACTTGTCCTAGTGGAATCTTTTTTCAGCACTTACGAAAGTTTCTCTCCCCTGTGCAGAGCAGCCATCTGTAACACAGGCGAAACTCCTGTATCTGTTTCCCGGTTGGAAAGTGTCCAGCATTATGCTCAGATCCATTCCAGCGTGCTGAAAAGTGGTTTTTGACTTTTTTTTCTCTCTCTTTCTTGGCTCTCCACTTGCTAAGCTGCACCCATTATTTGATCACAGTTGAGAGGATTTACCCTCCTTGAGTAAATTTGGATTAAAATAACACAGACACACACACACACACACACACACACACACACCTCTGATCTGTGATCTTGTCCTTTTTGTTTGCAGAACTCTCAAGGCCAAAAGGGACGCTTACATTGGTCACCTAAATCGCATTTATCGCAGCAATCTTGACAAAGTAAGTTCATATTACGTTTTTTATATCTAATTCAGTCAAGTATGATGCACGTCAATATGCAATAAGCATCTTCAAAGGACTTCTTTCACTTGTTTTGTGTGTTTACGTCGCATTCTTCTTCATTTCAGGCTAAAATCCAAACTATTCAAGGTCATGCCAGGTTTACCAGCGACCCTGAACCCACTGTCGAGGTCAATGGAAAGAAGTACACAGCGCCTCACATCCTCATCGCCACTGGAGGGCAGCCTTCTGTTCTGTGTGACGATGAAGTTCCAGGTGAGACGTTCTGCACTCAGATGATAATCATCTTCATTGTTTGTTTACTTTTATGAAATAGTTCAGCAAAATGTTGTGTTTTTTTGATCGTTTCAGGGGCGAGCCTGGGCATTACCAGCGATGGCTTTTTTGAACTTGAAACTCTGCCAAAGTAAGCTCATGATTTACTCTCTTTAGTGTTCACAGCATGTCGAGTTGTGTGGCTGTAGGTAAACGTTCTGTTCTCCCAAACAGGCGCAGTGTGATTGTGGGTGCAGGTTATATTGCAGTGGAGATGGCAGGCATCCTTTCCACCCTGGGGTCTAAAACATCCCTCGTCATTCGACAGACGACTGTGAGAATCGCAGAGACTCCAAACACTGATATTAGATTGTCACGTTCGAACGTGTTCTGCCATGTGGTAACGGAAATGTGTGCATCTCTGTAGGTTTTGAGGAACTTTGACAGCTTGATAAGCACAAACTGCACCAAAGAAATGCAAAACTCCGGAGTGGATCTGTGGAAGAACTCTCAGGTGAAGTCTGTGCGTAAAACGGACAAAGGGCTGGAGGTGACGATCGCCACCAAAGACCCGGAGAAGAAGAACGAAGAGGAGAAGATCAGAACCATCCAGGAGGTGGACTGCCTTCTGTGGGCCATCGGCAGGCAGCCTAACAGCTCTGGACTGAACATCGGCGAGATGGTAACAATCTGCTGTGCTTATTAACGCTCTCCTCGAGATGTTGTAAAAATGTGCTGCAGTGAAAACATAAAACATCTACGATCAGCGGAAAAATGGGCAGATGTTCCGAACAGACAAAATGATTAGAAAAGTCTTCGTTGTCATCATTGAAGGTTTTAAACTTTGCAGCCAGAGAGTGAACGCACAAATCACACGCGTCATCCGTCAACAGAGTAGCAACAGTGCATTTAAACGCATGACTACAGCTTATCACACCTGTCTGTCTGCGGGGGGAATTAGTTAGTTTGGCTCTGAGTCGCCGTCATCCTGGCTGCCAAACCGTCCTCGTGGATTACAGCAGGAGTTTAGTTTCTGAAGCACCCATGAATCGTTCAAATCAAACTTCGTTTTGTGAAAGAACTCAATCCAACACTATACTTTTGGATGACAGGTGTCATGATTTGACACTTTTATGTCAGGAGATGAAAATAAACCACGCGATCGTCACGAATCGCCGATTACTGATAATCTGGGAACAAGACGAGACGACTGTCACACAGCAGGCTTTGTTATGTTGTTTTTCTAGTGAAGTGCTGGCACATGTGAAAGGCTTGTTAGCTCTTCAGGGTTATCAGGCAAATTACAGATTAAAGGGGCAGTCGGGTCAAAGCACTCTTCTATTTCAGGTACAGCATAGCCGCGAGATTGTCTCCTCTTGTTGTGGTCCAACCTGTAATATGAAGGAAAATGTGAGTGAGACGACAAAGCAGCAGCTCAACACTTGAGGAAGTCTGAGGGGAGAAGTGATGTGATCTGTCATTCTTAGTGGTTGTCGCGCCTGGTTTGAGAGGGTTTGCAGAGACCGGTCTTTGTTACCACGTACCCACGATAAACCCGATCACAGTGAGTCCTGTGTTAACATTTCTGGGTCCAGGCCTCCTCTGTAGGATGAGTCTTTGTTATTTCTTGCTGCACACAGGATAAAACTTTCCTGCTCAGTTGCTCGCTGCTTATTGAACATCTCTGTCACGTGCACACTATAAGCTCAGGGCTCCAGACTAACTTGCTCCACTAACCTTTTCATTTAGGTGCACCAGCACATCATTTACATGTTCCTGATAATAGCCTACACTTTTATTTAATATCTTAACATGTTTGTCTAGATTATTGTACATTGTACATTGTTTTTTGTAGATTTTTGGGCGTACGTGCAAACAAAACTGTCGCACCTCGGAGCTGCTCAGCAGCTTGTGATGAGTAAACATAAACTCGTCTTTCCTCGTAAGCGTTGTGTGATCCAGCAGAGCCGTCAACCTTATCAAAGGACTGGAAATAGAAATGGCTTCAGTGCTAAACAGGGCCGCAACACATTTTTTTTCGTTCATTATGGATTAATATGCTTGTTGATTAATCATTTGGTTTATAACATGTCAAGAAAATGTAAAGAAAAATGCTCATCACAATTTCTGAGAGCCCAAAGTGTCCAACCCCAAAAAAAGACTCTTTGTTTAACTGTCATTAATGAGAGAAGCGAGTACTTAGATTTAAGAAGCTGAGTGAGCAAATGTCTGAATGACTGAAACGACTGATTGATTATCATAATAGCTGGCAACTAATTTTCATTCTCTTGATGAATGGACTGAACTGAACCACCCTGAGTAATAGTTGATGTGACGTTTTGGCTTATTGATAAAAACTATAAATGACTCTCTGTGTCTCTCTGTTTTGCAGATTGTGGACACAGATGAAAAAGGACATATCGTTGTGGACGAGTTTCAGAACACCAGCCGAGCAGGGATCTACGCTGTCGGGGACGTTTGTGGCAAAGCTCTTCTCACACCTGGTACGAAGCTGCACGAATAGATAATCTTACAGATGTTGCTTGAAAACCAGATCGTCCTGTTAACACCCCAGCTCGGTCAGTATGGAGGTTTGAAGTGTGACGATGCTGAAGTTTGATGTTTAATATTTGGACATCTGGTTACACAATGTGAAAAAGGTTATTAAGTTATTTTAACATGTTTATTTGTACATTCACCAGACGTTTTTGGCCCAGGACTTCAAATCTAGTTTAGGTTTTAAAGGAGAACGCGCATTGTTGTAAAGACGGGGAAACATTTTTTGTCAGGTTTCTATTGCGCACAGTCTCAAGTGTACAAGAAGATGATATTTTAATAGAGAAAGCTGGCAGTATAACGTATCATCCTGAGTGCTCACCAGGACTCCGGTGGTTGCCATTTGATTGTACACTTGGAGTCCACGTCTGCCCTGTTTACAAGCTCTGGCTGTAATTATTTTGTGAGGCAGTATGAGTTTGAATGAACAAAAACACAACAAAGAAAGCTTTTCAGCTGTGGCGGTGTGGTGGATTTTACTACAAATCTCACCTTTTTAAACACGGTAAAAAATCTGTATAGCTTTACACAAGATAACCCGTCTCTGTTCCATGAAAAATTAACAATAGGAATGGCTAACGCTAATACAAATGTGTCATTTTCGTTCACATTAGTCAGCTGTAGCGCCCGTGTAGTGACACCATCATCCCTGCAGATAAGAAGTTTGCCGTTTTAAGAGATTATCTTACACTGCAGGCGTTGCCAGACCTCTTCAGACATTTTCCCCTCTCCAGCCACTAGCCCTTTTTACACAGTAGCGCCACATTATCTCCAGAGTGGTCATTTGCCAATTCGCCACCAATGGTGATTCACACAAGAGCGAAGCATCTCTGCCTTAAAGACGAACCGCTGTGTAAATCACACAGAATGCCGGCGCTGCAGCTCCTAAAGAGGCTTGATGGTACACGTCATGATGATGACGTTGGTGTGTTTTCAAGGTGTTTCCCCGGTGTCCCCCCCCCGTCAATCTAAGCCCGCAGACAGTTTATAATCACATCGATGCTGTTATAATGTGTAGTGATTGAGATCCTGACCCACCAAACACCCCGGAAAGTGACGAAGTTACGTTTTTCACTATAAATGACAAAACTACATAATCGCCATCAGTAAACTGGAAGCTGTCTGACTCACTCGCAGGGAGGAAGGCTGTTTTCCATGGGAAAGTTCACTGACGTCTCGGTCCGGATGGCTGACTGTCGCAGGATGGGTTAAAGTTTTTTGCCGGTGACAGACGCTGTATTTAGGGCAGAAATGTGACAAAGAGTCGGTAGGATGGGGGTGAGGACAGACAGGAGAATTGGTGCAGGATCCCCACATTTAAACAACAGTGTGAATGGGGCTAAATTAAGGAAGCTCTGTAGATGAACTGATGCCAGAATTCTCTGCTCTCCTCTTCTGTATTACAACATACTGTAAGCGTAGTGTTGCTTTGTACTCGTTTTCCCAGGATTCAGAATAAAGCATTTTATATCCTTGTTGGAACCTTCAGCGTTTTTTTAGGAACTCACTTCACTGTTATTCAAAGTTTTTATATGTTGTGTTGCTGCAGTTGCCATCGCTGCAGGCAGGAAGCTGGCACACAGACTGTTTGAGGGCAAGAAGGACTCCAAGTTGGACTACTCCACCATCCCCACAGTGGTGTTCAGCCACCCACCCATCGGGACGGTCGGCCTCACAGAGGGTGAGTGACGGCTTCATAATCAAAGTTAAACTGTTAGACTTCGTCCTGTGCATGCCTAACCTTGTGTTGTTGTGACAGACGAGGCCATCAAAGCCAGAGGAAAGGAGAACGTGAAGATCTACAAGACTTCATTCACTCCGATGTATCACGCCATCACGAGCAGGAAGAGTCAGTGCATCATGAAGCTGGTGTGTGTGGGCAAAGAGGAGAAGGTGAGTCATCTGTTCTCCACATTACACAAAAATTACTAGTTCAGAACAACACTTTAACTGTTGTTGCCATTATTTATTCGGGGACACATGACTTAGACTTCCCCGTTCTCTGAAGAGCTTTCTTTGTACTGTGTTCTTAGTCCAGAGCAATGAGTTGACACTGGAATGACTTGCCAGACACACATTTTTAACTTGGAGTAAAGCTAAGCCCAGGGCTATACGATTCATGCTCCATTCCTCCTAGCCCTGGGTTAACTGTCTGTTTGTATACGCACCTGTGTTTACAGCGCTGGCCTGCTTTGGAATGTGGTAGTGGGAAAGCTTTCTTGGCTTGGGTTTAAAAAGGTTCTTAGAGTGGTTTTACTGAACAGAACATCCTTTGAGTGGTCTGTACTAGGGTTGCAGCAATGTACTGATTTCAAGGTGTACTGTGGTGTAAAAGTTCATTATACCATTTATCATCTCATCTCATCCACAACACTGAATTCTACTGTATAAGTGTTTTTATTATTATTATTATGAAACATATTTGGGGCCATTAATCAACAATTGGTATAAATTATGACAACATTTTGCACAAATATTATTATATATTATGTTGTATATAAGGATAAAATGATTAAGTGATGACATTTTATATCCAAAATATCAAACTTCAGTGTTTGTGGCTGTTTTTCAAAGCCACAGCTCAGGAGCAGCAACTTGACTGTGCAGACGCACTCGACCACAACGGGTTTATCCTAGTCTGTAATCATAAAATAGCTTTTGTTTAGCCAAAAACCCTTCGATTTTCATTCCTTAATAACTAAAGATAATCATTATTACAATTATAATTATGTAATACCATAATTCTGTCATGCCGTGGTACTTTCTGCTATGGTGATCGTACCGTACTAATCTCACACCGTCTTGACAGCTTGTAGTGCTGAGAAAGGATTCACCCTATATGGACAAACTTTATCTACAGGCAGGGTGTTGTTTAAAAAAAATCCAATTCAAGGCACTCAGGTTGATGGTAATAATAAAAACCCTTGAATAAATATGGGCCAGCACATTATGAAAACACGCCTTCTTGTATCAGCACACAGTCAACCCAACATAATGAGTCTAATTCATCACACCATTAGACTTTCCACACCATGTTCGAATTAAAAAGATAATATATGAATGTAATATTTGGGGATCAGTTTGTGCTGCGTATCCTTTTGTCTCTCCCTAAGCTGCCAGGCGGAGACCATGGATCCTTTTCACAGCAGACATTTTGACTATTCAAAGCAGGAGAAGCAAACTTCTGACCTGTAACTTTAACAATGACTCATCTGTATTAAGTGTCCCACTAAAGCTGCGTCAGTGAGCAGGCACAACACCAGATCCCCTGAACTCCCTCCCCCCCATAAATAAACTATTATTTATGTAGGGATTTATGCCGTCAGTAGAAACTGATCGTGACTTTTTCCACTTATGTCACATTATTACATACTAACCAACTAGCTCACCTAAATGGAATGCAGCCATCGTTAATGTCAGAAACTACTCCCGTGCTCTTCCTGCTTCGACGATTTCCCATCAATGCTTTTAATCAGCAGTCACGCAGAGAGCAATCCATTTATCATGGTCAGAGCACAAAGAGAAGCTTGACGTGCTCAGAGTACAGTTAGCCTGAACAATGCTTCACATTTTGAATGTGGGGTGTGTCTCCTTCCTTTCTTTACATGAATCATATGTTTTCTCCACGTCTACATCGACATGTTCACACCCAATCTCTGCAGGTTCTTGAAAGTCATTCTGGGAAATGTAGGAAGTCAGTTTACTGATGTAGACGTAGATAAAGATGGGTTTGGGAAAAGCAAAACATTATCTTTACATGATATATCCTCTTAGTCTTCTCAGTAAAGTCTGATTTGTCTCTTCTGTCCAGGTGGTGGGCCTCCACATGCAGGGCCTGGGCTGTGACGAGATGCTGCAGGGCTTCACAGTGGCCATCAAAATGGGCGCAACCAAAGCAGACTTTGACAAGACTATCGCCATTCACCCCACCTCATCTGAGGAGTTTGTCACGATGCGTTAATGTCAACAGGAACCCCACCCCCTCGTGTCCCTATACGACCAGAAACACAGACCACCAGCACACACAGCTCTCGCATTAGCTTGACCACTTGTTTTCTAAAAAAAAACGACATACTTCCATTTGCTCTCAATCAAGTGACCTTATTCGTGGGCAGTGTTTTCATTTTTTTTTTTTTTTTTCATTTTTTTTTTTTAAATCTAAATGGACCAAGACGGAGTTATGGCCTTCTTAAACTGTACTGTGGGTCTTCAATTATCGATTGAATATTCCAGATTCCATTTTAATGATTGTGAAATGGAAGTGATGGATCTGCAGGTATTGTTAAGTGATTGCATGGAAAGTCAAAAGACCTCTCTCCCTAGTGTCTGTGTTTGATTTGTCAGTCATTCGTCGGATGAATATTAGAAGCACTGCTGCTCCTTAAGGTACCTATTTACTACCGATGCAAGGTCATAACACATCTACTGTACTGTTCTAAAGATTCAATAAACCTGCAGGTTTTTTTCTTACATGGCGTGATTTTCCTTTTCATTCAGTGACTCGCTCGAGCCCCTCCCTGTCTCTGTTTTCAATGACGTGGGTTGGGCAATGAATGAATGAATGAAGTACTTCTCATATTTAGGCAGAGGGAGCTGTATTCCTGCTAAGAGACACTCTTCTGTCAAGTCATCATGTGTGATAACAACGTTGCTTTTGGCCCAGATGCAATGGTGTCCACAGTGAATAAAAAGTTATAGACTTTTGGAATATTGTAGAGATAAGAAACTAAATAAATAAATGTTCAGACTAAACTCGGAGCCTTTGCTATAAATGCCACTTTTAAAAACGTTTAAAAACAAATCTTTATAAGAAGACTTTTTTAAATTGGATTTACATTTAAAAACATTTTTCTAGAATTGTTGCTGGCTTCTTAATGTTTTCTCAAACAGTTTTTTGTAATTTTTTTAATTTCTTTTGGTGCCGTTTATTTGCGTTGTTTTTTTAAAGTCACTTTTAAAGAACTTTGTAACCGTTTTAAGAAAGGTGCTATTTCGATAAAGTTTATTTCTTACAATTATTTGACAGCCAAATATACTACACACTTAAGTGTTTATGATTTCAAATACAAAACAATTATTATATTACATTATATATTACATTATCATAGATTAAACTTCCTAAGACGGAATAAAGTAAAAATGAGTCGACTGATAATCAGATTCAATATCAAACATTTTTCTAATTACTAGAATATTTTTTTTTTACATGTGATAGTCAATAAAAAAGAACTATATTAAAAAGAGCTACTTTGGCGCTGATGCAGCATGTAATCTATAATATATATAATATTTAATAGTCCTGTTTTAAGATAAGTTAAACAGATTGTACTTTCATTCTTGTGGTCTTATTATTATTATTATTGTTGTTGTTTGATGTGGACAGCATGATGAAGCAGAGACAGGAGAAGGGAACTCTGGGTATAAATGACCTTGTTTGCACAGCGGTTTAATGAATATCGCGAGACAAGTTGACATAACAGTGGAGCTGATTACATTCTCGCGAGAAGACCGCCGACGTCACGTCTGTGTCACAGGTCACGTGTGTGTGTTTGTAGCACTTACGGTGCGTCCATAGCGGCGTTAACATCAGTCCTGTCATAGATTCTCAAAATGGACACAGACTATGCTGCTCAAACATCACCGTAGAAAGGTAAAGGCTTTCATGAATAACGTTGTCTGTACTCAGTAGCCAGCTGCAGTGTTGTTTAGTTAATTAAAATGTTATACAGCACTTGTTACTGACGCCGGATGACAATGTTAGCTTTCTGCTAGCTAGCTAACTAGCTAGGTTAGCCGAGTCTGTGGCTCCACAGCCGCCGGGGTCGGTTGAGCTTGTAGCTGCGCTTTAGCGTTAGCCGGCCGGCGAAGGCATTAGTTGACCAGCCAAGTGATTATCATTGACAGCCATTTCAGTTGGACACACATGCCAGTCGAGTTAAAGATATTAGTCTGTTTGTAGCCATGCTAACGTGATGAGACTGTCTTTGGACGAGGTGTCTCTGCCGATATCGAGTCACATTGACCAGCTTTAAACATGACAGTGACCGGGCTATCTGTTACCCCGCACAGCAAGTTCCTGCACTTCAGAACCGAGCCCTGCCACAGCGAGGATGTTCCCCAGCCTGGCCCACAGACCATGGCACGTCCTCTGCAGGGTCTCCTTGCAGCACAGGGCGCCTCTGTCCCAGCGGACCCCGAGGTTCCCCAAGCAGTGTCACGGTGAGGAGTGTGTTAATGTTATGACACATTTCTCCTGGTAGTATTAGTGTTTGTTGACTGTGCACAATCAGACTATTATCACACATTGTGTTGCTCAGGTTGGCAGAGTGGAGGCATCCATAGCCTGTGGTTCAGCCTCCCAGACTCCCGTGTTGCCTCTCTAGGACTGGGCAAGGTGCATTACTACTCTACCTCTGGCAGCAGTAAAGATGGTCCTCCACAGTCAGCCTCAGGTGATGCTCCGTCAGCAGAGAAGGTCCTGTCTGCTGCGGTTAAAGCCACCCCGGCTCCATCAGGTGAAGAGCTGATGTGTACTAATACTGCAGAAGTTGTTGACATGTTGATGTTCAGTGTTTCTCCTGTAAATGAGCTGTAGTAGTGGCAGCAAAAAGTAATTTGGGGTATTTATATGATAGTAATATAATAAAAAAAATTTTATTTATATAGCACCTTTAAACACAGAGTTCACTAAGTTATTTGACAAGAAAGCCAAAGCAGGAAACTTAGGAAGTTGAGTCTAAGGTGAGTTAAAACAAGAAGGCAAAACAGAAAATGCACAAACACAAACAGACAGTATAAACCATTAAAAGTAAAAGGAATAAAAAGCCATTAAACCAGTAAGATCATAGAAAAAGAAAGAGAGGAAAAGTAATACTAATAGGTAAAAGATTACAATCAATAAAGGACGATAAGAGGAAGACATCTCATCAGAGGAATTAAAAACAGATTAAAAGATTAAGAGCAGTACAAACAAGTAAAGGGTGATAAACAAATAAAGGAAGTATGAACAGAACAAAAAGGAACACATGAGAGGAATTAAGAACAGGTAAACTTACTAAGAGCAGTAAAAGGACAAATCCGTTGAAAAAGGTGAATTCACATAAAAACAAGTAAATAAAATAGTTTTTTAAGAAGATTCTGCATATTTGTCCCACATTCATCCTTGCTTTGTTTGGGTTCTATGGCAGTAAATGTTTTTCAGCACTCATTGTTAATTTGGGGTAATTGATCATGATAAACGGGCGGTTTCTACACACTAGGTCAAGGTTATAATGTTCAGTTTACCATGTTACCTATCTGTGGTGGTGATATTCTTACCGCGGGGGGGAAACACAGGATGTCTGTCTGTGTGGTCTTGTATTGTGTATATTAATGTTTATTATTTTCCTTTTTAAAATTGCTATTGTTTTTTTTTGTTTTTTAATTGCATGCCCTGACAACACCAGAACCGGGAAATAGTTCTGGTAAGTTGGGATGTTGAGAAAAATTCAGTCTCCCAGAAGACTTTTGACTTTAGTTTGCTTTAATCATTATTTGTAAATATCTCCTCTGATAGGGCCGACACCTCAGGGGCTGACTAAAGCTGAAACTATTCAAGTGAAAGGTAATGAACAACAATATTGAAACTCTCATTATATCCTATAGTTTCAGTTTCTTCAGAAACAGATGAAACCACTGTGTCATAACTTCTCTCTGTTGTTGCATAAAGTTCGAGCAGTCCTGAAGAAAAGGGAATATGGAGCGAAGTACACTCAAAACAACTTCATCACCGCAGTCAGAGCCATGAATGAGTTCTGCCTCAAACCAAGGTAGCGACTGTTTCCAATACAATCTCTAATATGTTTAAATTATTCAGTATATACAGCAGCATTAGACCGTATACCATCACTGCAGAGCTAAATTAATGTCTGTCCATCTGTCAGTGAAACCTTTAGTCAGCAGTAGCTGTGATGCTTTCAGACCGCGACTCAAATTCCTTTGAGTTAATAAGTAAACACGCTGTCGTGATTAACTGATATTAGCCTGCCTAACATCGTTTAACGCTGCTCGTCCTTAATCTTTTTCTGACCCCCTTCCCTCGTGTGTTCCCAGTGATCTGGAACAGCTTCGAAAGATCCGAAGGCGCAGCCCCCACGACGACACAGAGGCTTTCACTGTCTTTTTGCGGTCAGACGTGGAGGCAAAGTTAGTTCTTCACCCTTCTGCATTAAACCTGAAGAAATGTGAAGAATACAATACAATATGTGTTCAAGCAAATTATTGCTCGAACCACCAATTTTTATTGATATGTTCTCTAACTTCTGTTATTTCATCTGTTTCTCTCCGTGACTCTCAGAGCAATAGACGTGTGGGGAAGCCATGAAGCTCTGGCCCGAGAGAGAAATCTAAGGAAAGAAGTCGAGCGGGAGTTACAAGAGAGTGGGTTTATATACTTCCTTGGCTAAATGTGTATCTTTGTGAACATATAATACTAAAGATTTGGTCTTAGAACAAAAGTCTTTTTTCACATTCTGGTGGAAGTTTCATATTTTTTTGAGTCTTCCAGTTTTCTCGTCTCATCTGTGTTTTCTGTCAGATGTCTGAAACGAGGCCCTTGGTAAAGATAAGCTTAAGAGATTTTCAGGTTTTGTCCCACAATATAAAATACATAAGTTAATACCTCACATGTGAATTTTAAAGTGTCGGTGTATCTTTAAAAAGGAAGCTCAAACGTCCTCATGCTGAACTCACAGACTCTCACCGGTCCATCTTTACAGGCACTTCAGTTGCAAACTATTCCAACTCTAAATTTACAGCGTGTAGATTAATTAATTTTAGTTTGTGTGTGTGGTCAAGTATTGTAGGAAGGGAACCGGGGTTTAGTCTCCAAAAATACGCCATCCTGATTTCCATTTGTTTTGGTGTGTTACCTGTAAAACAGGCAGCTGGAGGCGCCATTTTTATTTTTATACAGCCATAGTAACATCAAAAAAATTAACAGAGCGCTGATGAATGCAAAATTTGTATATGCTCCCAAATATAGGATGATTCATCAACATTTTAAAATATTTTTGCTGGAAGTTGAATTCTAAAATACAGTTTAAATAGACTCACAAATCTATTTTATATTGTCGTGAAGGTGATATTTAGAGCAAGACATGCGTGATAAAAACATTAAAACACTGATGTTAAATTCACGGGAACTTTAACAAAATACATCTACCAGTATCTCTATTCCTTTAATGTTTTAACCTAGTCCTGCTTTGACAGTAATACAAATGTGTTATTTGTATAACTTACCTGGTTGTTGTATGCATGTTATTAGTTTTCTGGTCTGTTGAACTGTTGATGTGGTTTGACTGGTTGTGTTTCTTGTTTGCTGCCCTCCAGATGTTTTCCGCAATCAGCAGTTGTTGAAGGAGTACAAAGACTTCTGGGGAAACACTAAGGTGAGAGCTGAATAATTCACGAAAGAGGAAGTAAGATGCTCGAGTGGGCACACTGCAGACTCCATATTTAAAGACTATATGCTTCATTTTCTTTGTTTCATGAAGCCTCGATCAGGCAAGAGGGCAACATTTCTACAAGGGCCGGGAAAAGTAGTCATGGTTGCTATTTGCATGTAAGTATTTTTTACTCTCAGTAGTCTTCAGTCTGAATGTTGTGAAGTCTTTCTGCAGTCTGGGACTTTATACACACACACACACACACACACACACAGCAGGAGGTATTGGATTAGAGAGGAAACAACAAGTCTGTTCTCAGCAGAGTTACGAGATGCAGCATGTCAGACGAGTGTAGCATTTTGGGAAACTGAACTTGATAACCCTCAATGCAGACAGCCAAAGACAGATAGTGACTGATGGTAAAGGCTGTTTATAGGCTTGTATGGTGTAAAAAAAATAAATCTGTAATTGGCTTTTCAGACCCGTTTCCCACTATGTTGCTGTTGTAATTTATACCCCACAATTTTATAAATTTGGACAAGGAACTTGTAATAATGCTCCTGTAATCTGTTTAGACTTTCTTGTCTGGACCAGAAAAAGCTTGAGGGCAAATTCGTAACTTGGCATGATTTACAATTACTACTGTATCTAGTAGAAATGTTGTTTCTAAGATTACACCGCAGTATTTGGAGGGTATTTGTGTATGATTTCTTAGCAGTTGTGTGATTTTCATGGTAGTATTTGTCATTTTTTAAACATTTAAGTTAACTAACATGTCTGACTTTTCATGGACTAAAACATTTTGAGCTGTTGTCAAGATGAGACCAAAAGTATGAGGAATAAAAATGACTAATAACTAATAAGCACTTCCCTCTAAAGGCAAAAACTGAACTGAAATTAGCTGACACTGACCGCAAGCATTATTATATCTTATAAAACATACATACATGGTGACACTGATAAATCTCTGACAGGTGAATATTAGCTGATTAAAGTTTCCAATCAATATATACATTGGTCGGGCTCTACTGAGTAATAAAGATCTAAAATATGTGAACATTCGTATTGGGGAGTGCACAGGACCGTTTCTCACATGAGGTATATTGGATTAGGATGATTGTGTTAAGAGGACATGTGCAGTCACATGAACAGCAAAACGTTTCCGTCACTGCGTTTGCACAAAGACTCACAGGACTCAATTAGTGTTCGGTACGGGAGGAGTTCAGTCTCGGGGTGAAGTCTGTGATTCGTGAGCATCAGAACAGAAAAGCTCAAATATTGTACAAACGGATGAGTGGAAAAGAGATGTTGTAATTCAGTTAAACTTTAACCTCCAGACAAATTCGACTGTCTTCTCTACAGAAGCCTGATTGTCCCTTAGATAATGTTTTTATCTCCAGTACACGCTAACTTATAAATCTTTGGACCACTGCAGTCAGAAGCATGGCTAACCATTAAATCAGCTGCTAGATGATCTGATCTTTCATCGCCCTACACGTGCTTCATCTGCTTGTTTTGTTTCTCCTCAGCAATGGGCTGAATTTCGTCTTCAAGCTCCTGGCTTGGGTCTACACTGGATCAGCTAGCATGTTCTCCGAGGCGATCCACTCCCTGGCTGACACCTGCAACCAGGCTCTGCTCGCGCTGGGGATCAGCCAGTCTGTCCGCAACCCCGACGCGGGCCACCCGTAAGCAACCGCAACTGACTATATAGTTAAAGAAGGAAGATGAGGAATGAAAGAAAAGGAAAATAGGTCGTTGTAACAACAGGGGGAAGCAAAACATTTTGTTCCAATATTGAAAATCATAGAGTTAATAAACGAAACCACCATTTTTCAACCATATCCTAGAAATATGTTGTCAGTATCCATGAAATAGCCAATACATCTTTTTTTTTAAAAGTGTCAAGTTTCTCAAAAGTCCCAGATTTATTTATTTCTCCATTGAAACTTTAAATGGCAGCACTATGAGTACGCTCTGTTCTGTGTAGAGGCAATAGTCAAATAATTGGTTCGTTTCATGTTCAAATTATTCTTTTAAAATGTATTTTAAGTACAGTATTTTCACATTAACAGCTTGACCTACCCTGTTGATTGTTTTTGCAGGTTAGTGTTTGGCAAGCTCAGATAATATCCACCAAAAATAGAGATCCCAGAGTTCAACAACAAAAAACCTCCTCAGGGGGATTCATCAGTAAAAAAAACAAAAGTTAGTTCAGTATCTCAAAACTGTCCAGAGATTTCTCTTTTGAAACAAATCAATAAAGGATCTCTGAAAAAGATAACAAGCCCGACATCAACAACGCTGTCGGAGTTACTTCCAGTCATCTTCGTGCAGACAGGAGAATTATCTGGAATTGCAGCTGCAGGCTAACAGTAAGCTAGCTGTGCTATTATTTCTTCTTTGGACGCAGGCGCTGGTGGCGGGAAAAATAGTGACGCCCCTGATTAAAGCCATGAACCAAAAATCTGAGGCTCTAAAAAAGTCATAACAGCTTAAGTAACAGTTTTCCATGATGGCTAATCACAGCAGTAGCCATCAGTCCTTCGTAAACAGCTTGTGTGCCGTTCTGGTTTCAGCTGCTGTGACCAGCTGTTCTTTGTTTCCAGGTACGGCTTCTCCAACATGCGCTACATCGCCTCCCTCATTAGTGGTGTGGGCATTTTTATGATGGGCGCAGGCCTCTCCTGGTACCATGGCATCATGGGACTGCTGCACCCAGAACCAATCGAATCTTTGTTATGGGTGAGTGACTTTTGTCTGGCGCACAATGTACATAAAGAATATCAAAGATCCAACATGTCACGTTTCCTGTGTTGCAGGCTTACTGTATTTTGGCGGGCTCTCTGGTGTCTGAAGGAGGTCGGTGATGAAAATGAAACTGTAGATTTTTGATGACATTCATGACAGAATGTGGATTTTTTTCATGAAATATCTTTTTATTTTCCTTCCTCAGCAACGTTACTAGTAGCCGTCAATGAGATAAAGAAGAGCGCCCGTCAGAACGGAGTTTCTTTTTATGAATACGGTGTGTACAACTCAAATCTTATGATATTTCTGCAAGCTACATAAACTGTGAAATGAAACGGTGTCATTCACACAAACTTGTTTAGGAAAACAGGAACCCAGCATGGTGCTAAAGACACATATCTGACAACAAATATCAATGTAATGTAGATTAACCCCAGATCAGAGTAATGTTGATGCGTATCACTTTCAATTCAGGTGTTAAACTTGTTCCTGAATTGTTTTGTGTGCGCAGTAATGCAGAGTCGGGACCCCAGTACTAACGTCGTGCTGCTGGAGGACGCTGCTGCTGTGTTAGGAGTCATCATGGCTGCCGGCTGCATGGGGCTCACCTCACTCACAGGTGAACAAAAGACACAAGCTCAGTTACTATTATTCTATTGTACCAAGTCATGCAATTAATGATTTATTATTCTTTTATTGCTACTCTCTGGATAATCTTTCTGTCCGGTGTATTTGTACTTTGGTCTCTAGTTTCAGTGTTGGCAATCACCCAGTTTTCTAAAGTTTCTCTTTCACCTTGCCGGTGTTGTCCCAGGTAACCCCACCTATGACAGCTTGGGTTCTCTTGGCGTGGGCACGTTGCTGGCCGCCGTCTCATCCTTCCTCATCTACTCGAACACAGAGGCCCTGCTGGGACGCTCCATACAGGCCGAACGAGTACAGAAGCTTACAGAGTTCCTCGAGAACGACCCCGCTGTGAGGTCAGCAAAAAGAGCAACGACACACTTCACATGTACATGCACACACACCTGCACGGCTGTAAAACATGAACCAGGTCTGGGATCAGTTTTGTGAATCCCAACTCAACCCACAGGTCAACTGATGTTAATGGATAACATTCAGGTTTAAAATAGACTTTCTGCTATCTACTTGTCTTAACGCACAGCGTAAAGATTTTGATTATCGATTCAACTGTTTGAGTAACTTTTAAGAAAAAGTTAGAAAAACTAAGAATCCCTCTTTGTAATGTTAATATTTTCTTTATCTTTACTCCTCTATGACAGTTAACTGAATATCTCTCAGTCATGGACAAAACGAGACAATTGATGACGTCATATTTGGGAAGTTTTGGGAAGCACCAAGAACGTTTTCACCAATTTCTCACATTTTTTTCTACACCAAACATCTGACTGATTATTTAAGACAATAATTGCCAACGAAAATAATCTTTAGTTGCAGCCGTCATTTAATGTCTTTGCCACAACATGAACATGACAGGAAGTCAAAAATCAGCTTCTCCTTTTACTTCTACAATCTTTTGTTCTTTGCTGAAGTCTAATCTGAGTTATGTTAGTTAACCTGTCTCGTGTTATTATGCGCAGGGCCATCCACGACGTGAAGGCCACTGATCTGGGACTGAGTAAAGTGCGCTTCAAGGCGGAGGTTGACTTCGACGGCCGAGTGGTGACGCGGTCTTATCTGGAAAAACAAGACATTGACCAAATCCTCACCGTAAGTCCTTCCTCACTTCACATTCTGATCGTTCTCTGTTTGTTAATACTGGGATGTTTGGGAGGATATAAACAATGTGCTCGGCGCGGACACATGGAACAAATCACCGAAATCACAAAACCATTTAAAACAGATTGAAGGCCGGTTACATTTTTCTTCTTAATGCCATCATCACAATTTCAAGGTGTCAAAGAAGAAAATGTTGTCGTTTTCCTGACTCTTAAGCTTTCATGTGCTTTCTGATTGATGGAGGCATTTCACATAATTGTCGTCTGCGCACTTCAGTTTGCACAGTGACTTTTGTTAATGCTAATTAGTTTCTCCATCTATCCGTCTCCCTGCTGAGTGCATCACTGCCACTGATGACGTAAAAAGCTCAGCCTCTCGTGTCATATTGCAATTAAAAAACTCTGACTGGCCACATAGAATATCAAGTCAAAGTGTATTCTTGTTGTCGGGTGATTACCGCTGAAAATTAAAAACTTTTTGCCAGTTTTATCTTTGTTTCCACGAACATTCATGAGGTGGACTAATAACTGGAAAGCAATCAGTCAAGTCTGTAGATTTCCTGCATGTAATGAAACTTCATTTACTACTTCTAAATCTACTAAACTACTAAATCTTTAGGAACGAAGTAAAATGTTTTGGGTTTTTTTTTCTCTCTGCAGGAAATTCAGCAGGTAAAGACCCCGGAGGAGCTGGAGAACTTCATGCTGAAACACGGGGAGAACATCATAGACACCCTCGGGGCCGAGGTGGACCGCCTGGAGAAAGAACTCAAGGTACTAAAACTGTAAACTCTTCAAAATCAATATCTGTCTGATGTCACAATATACCAGGAAACTGTCTGATTTGGTGTTCACCCTGTTTTGTTCCTCTGTAGCAACGTAACCCGGAGGTTCGTCACGTAGACTTGGAGATCCTATAATCCCCGTCGGGTCTCTGCTGAGGGAGCATCCTGCTGTAACCAGAAGAACCCCGCGAGAGGAAAACCCAAACAGGGCCGAGCCCGCCTCCACAATCTGCCTCCCATCCTGACCGCCACATACACACCTCCACCTCTGTCATCGAGTCTTACTGTAGAATATTCCACAACCATAAAGACGACGTCCGCGTTGTGATCCTGCTCTCTTTGTGCTGCTTGAGCTTCAGTTTCTGAGATTTCAACCTGCCAGAGAGCCGCGTTCACATTCAAGAGTGTGTGTTTCTTTAATTTTAAGAGAAATTTAAATCTCTGTTGCAGTTCTCTCTCACACACACACACACACAGATACGGCAGTGTAGTCTTACGGTTGTTGGCTTGAAGTCACATTCCACCTTGAATGTGTTTTGGATTTGGTTGAAATCGCGACTTCCTAGAAGAAACAATACCACGACCAGGACCAGTATCATTTACTAGACTTTACTTTAACTTTGTGCTTGAGTCACGGTGATAGTGTTTCCTTCGTTAGCACAAAGGAAACCTGAGAGTTACATATTCAAACGAGACTTATTTAACTCCTAGACGTCAGAATTTTTTTTTCTTTTAATGTAAAAACTGAGGAAGTGCAGACGGCACGACGCTGCTGCAGCTTCTCCGTTTGAGATTTATGAATAGATTTTATTGCGATTCTAGAAGAATATGCAAATTCAAAGGTAATAGAGACTTTTCATTTGATCTATACAATAGAGCTGAAGAGTGAGCTGATGTTAAATACAGTAGCACTTAATGAGCCACATGTTCATCTTTACAAAAGCCCATAAATGACATTACAGGTGGTGGCATCCCTCTTTTACTTCACTTCCCTCTGTGCCGGCTCCAAACCTTAAATTTGAGGTGTGGTAACTTTTGTCTTGGGAGTTTGGCTGCTTATCAACGGATTAGTGATTGTATTGTTCCAAAGATGGAAGTGCTGGAAGGATGCGAAATGTCTTTGCCCCCTTATTTTATTTTATTTTTTTTTACAGACGGTGTAAATAAATGGTCTGTGATGAGAAAATGTACCAAACAAACGGACCAGCCCCCGAATCCGACCGGCTTCGTCGAGTGTTTGAGCTCCACAGTCAGCACGAAAACGTCGGCAGCACTTTAACATAAGTAAACAACTCGTATACGTGAAGTGATGACGTGACTCGTGATGATTAATGCAGGATGTGTCGTACGTTTCCTGTTTCTCACCGCTAACACGCGAAGGGAGTCACATTCAGATCTGTTAATTCACAATTACATTACACGATGCACGGCGACAGAATTAACTGCACTCCACTTTCATGAGGTTGAGATCCATGAACAGTACCGCTCTTTTTTTTTTAAAGGGGCAGTACGTAAGAATTTAGTTGTCAGATTTAGTTGCACGGATAACTGCGCTAACCAGCCGAGGGTAGCTACAGTTAGCGGTCGTTAGCGCTGCCTCCTATTTGTTTTGAGAATAAATTGAACAGATGGCCAGTTCTTAATTATTGCACCTGTTATCAAACATATCAAACACTAAAATTTCACTCAGTAGAGCGCATACCTCCGCCAAGGCCCCGCAGAATCCATATTCACACAGTCAAACCTTAAAGAAAACACATTTAAATTGGCGGGATGCAGATTTGGATTTGGATTCCCATCAGATCTTACTCACCTAAAATAGATCCATGTGTTATCACCTGAGAAATTGATGAAAATGTTTCTGGTTCCGTCTCTTAATCAGGATCCACACAACAAGTTACTGCGATCTGTTCTGGGCCGGGACTCTTCGTTCAGTAGTTTTGTGTGAGTCTGCTGTTAAACTGACAAACAAACGGATGATTTTTTAAGATTATGGTCTAATTGCGTGACGTCACACATAACTTCATCACTTGTTAAAGGTCAGTACCAGGAATCGATTACACCTCCCGCATTAAATCACCCTGAGTCACACTGAAGTGTAACATTTGTACTCTCATCATAAAATGTCATTATTCAGATCGTCCATGACGTCACCCTGTACAGTACGTGTACCAAATAATCTGCTGAATAATCTCCTACTCGGTGTTTCTGCTGTAATCTCTATAAAAACACGCAGCGACTGACTGCTTTTACTTTTCATCCTGCGCCTGGTGTCTCGGCTGCAGCGTGGACACAGTTCGACATGTCGCTGTGCTTCAGGAGGGCCGGAGTCATTTCACCTCATCTGTTGGGGGGGGGTTGGTTGGTTGGACATATATATTTTTGAAGGTGTTAATAGTGTAATATTTTCCCTTTGGTTATAATAACTATGTTGCCACTGCTGAAGGAGTTGGAATAAATTTGAAATAATTTATTAAATTACTTTGGTTTCCTTTTTTCTGTCTTGTTGTTGGATCTCTTTCTTTTTCTCTCCTCAGTGTACGTCCTTAACATTATAAAGGAATTTACTGTCAACGTCTCAAGATGTTCCCTACCTGGATTTTGAGTATTCGAGAGGTGGCTAATTCTTTAATATCGCACCCTTTAAAGGATATGTTCACCCAAAACTACACGTTCGGTTATGACACCCTCATGGACATCAAAAAGGTGAATTAAGTTTGCTATCCACTAAACATTTCTGGAGATTTACAGCAAAACAAAAAACATTTAACTCTCTGCGAGCAGTAAACATAGCGTCCGACAAAGAGCAGAACTGTTCGTCAAATGATCACGTTTTAAATTTGATTGAGGAGGAAAAAGATCCTTGAGGAAATTCTTTGTGAGTTATTAGAGGTTCTTTCAGTAACCTCGCCTCTATTTTCTGCTGTTAAAAAGTTCCTCCAGTAACTCCCCAAAGTGGGTTTAAAAAGGTTTCAATCAATGTGTTTTTATTTCAGCGGGAGCGTTTGGATTTTGGGGACTTGGATTACAACTGGGACAGGAACTCTGGAGGGCAGTCACAGTTAGTGTGTAGGGGTCACACCAATATAATGATGTCCCAGTAAATGATGCACTTCATTAATCTCATTGTCATTAATAAATATTAACATTCCAAGGAATATTTTGCACTGCAGCAGACGGCAAATTTTAGAAACCACACCAGCTACAGCTAGCAGGTGAAGAGGGAGGGATCAATTCCCCAGACTCCCTTAGAAAAGCGCTCAATTTTTGGAGTTGCTGAGTTAACAGAAACTTTACAAACTTTGTGAAGCACTCTTTCTGATGATTTCTTAATCATGTGGGCCTTCTTGTTAATTCGGCTTATGTTACAGCCTTGTTTCTGCAGCACCTCTAGTTTATTGTCCATGATCGTTTGAGCTTTAGGGAGCTGTTAAAGTCCCCATCAACTCGAGTTAATATAGAGAAAGTCACAACGCTGATTTCACGTTAAAAAACATTTTGTGGACTTTAAAACTTCACCCTACTTTCCATCAGCACTTGTGGGACTGAACGACTGATTTTGTCATTTTTGGGGTGAACACCTTTAAAGTCACCTGAACCCGTCCGGAACCGCGCAGAGGTAGACGTTCCAGCCCAGACGTTCCCTTCATGGAAGCCTAGTTTCCTGCTCAGGGTCTCAGATGGTTGACTGGAATGTAAACCCAAGTCCATTAGATGGTGCAGTTGTAGGGACGAGAGAGAGATGGGGGTGGGTGGGGGGGGGGGGGGACTCGCCTGTACGCTGACGTCAATAAAAACAGTCATTTCCCAACCAGTCTGCGCATTGACCGACCATTCAAAACATTACGCACAGCACCGCGGCTGGACCACGCTAGACTACTCGACTGAAATAATGTTTTTTTTTGTTTGTTTTTTTTCGGCGACACCCCGGAGAGCGGAGACAATGCTGGACAAACTCCACTGCAGGTTTTTAAGACCATTGAATGTTGTATCTTCACATGTTGGGTGTTGCGCGCATATATCAGTGTCATGTCTCTGTTCATATCATTCCCCGAGTCAGCTGTGCTCCAGTGCCACTGCCCATCGTGTTGTCCTGTCTCATGTCTCCCCCTCCTCACAAAGAGAAGGAGAAGAGGAAGAACGCTTGTGCACGTTCATTAAGAGAAATAAGATCATCGGGCTGATTGGGCTCGTTGTTGTGAAGGAAACGTGCGTCGAGACGCCACCAAAAAAAAACCAAAAAAAAACCAACAACACATCCCGCAGCTTCCCGCACATCACATCCACGCCTCCACGTTCATAATCCTTCTAATCTTCATTTAAAAACAGAAGAAAAATGTAGATGTGGGGTTTTTTTTTTTTTGTGTGTGTGATTTTTCGATGCATCCTGTTTTTTCACCTCCAGCAGCCCACAGATGGGGGGCGCAGTAAACCTGCTGCACGGTTGGGGTCTCAGATTTTTCATGCAGCCTCCCCTCCATCACCACCACCACCACCACCACCACGAGCCTGTGGTTATAAAAATCCCCAAACCCCATCACTCTCCGGTGCGGGATTGAATTAAAGCAACGAGATTGTTGTGCAGCAAATGTAATCACCTCCCATGTATCCACGCAGGGGACCGAGCCTCGTTCACCTTTTTTTGGTGACTTTTACGCACCGTGGTATTTTTTTTGTTCTCTTTTTTTTGTTCTCTCTGAATAATCGATCTGGTTTTGCTGTTTCAATCACAGGTGCGGGAGAGAAAGTCTTCATGGCGGATCGTCACCTTCATCGTCATCTTCATCATCACCACCACCAGCACCACCACCCTGCTCTACGCTTTTAGCCTCTTTACAGTGCTGCCTTGTCTAATCATGTTCAAGCAGCATTGTACAGGGCTATGACAGCGTAGAGAGCCGAGCTGCGTTTCTCTGACCTCTTGGATGGCAGCCAATGAATGACATCACCCGCTGGAACGGCACCGGAGAAAAAAAAACAAAAAACGCGGAGGATAGCGTGCGTTCTGGCATGGATTGTTTCTCCAATGTCTTTTAATTTGCATGCAGATGTGTTGAGAAACTAAAGATGCGTTGTTATTTTTTTTTTAAGCCACAGGAACGCGCGGAGTTCTCCTCCCCCGGGGTTGAATTATTCACTGTAAACCTAAAATCCCTTTGCGTGCAGATGCATTATTGAACCGACCAGTGACTGACGTTGGTATTGGATGCTGCTTCAGGATCGAACCGGTTGTGCATCTACTCACATTCAAGTCACAGAGCCGAGCAGCGAATTACAGACAACACGTCTGTGATGAACTGGAGCTGCTCTGAGGCTGCTTCCAGGATCCATTCAGGAGAAGATGTTGTGTTCGCTGCACAGTGGAAACGATTTTTAACCTTTTTTTTCTACACAAACTGGAGCTTCTTCTAGATGTGTGTCTGTCTGTGTGTGTTTGTCTTGGTAAAGCAGCACGATGTAGTTCTGAGGAAGACATTTTAATCAAAAGTGACGTTTTCATTGATTCTTTTTTTTTTTTTTTTTTATGCCTTAACAAACTAAATAATCAAACTCCCTTTGTTTTAATGACTGAATAAACAAACTGATCTTAAAGGACGACGCAGCCTGGCACTGTTTCACTTTGTTTATACGTGGCGGACCCCGCCACCTTTCCAGCTTCAGACAGTGTTCTCCGGTGTTTTCCTCTGAGAACAGCTGGTTTGTTCAGTTATTCTGATTTTGTGTTAATGCCTCGTTGATATGTTGATATGGTAAATAATAAAATTCCACATGTGACATCTTTAAATCTATAATGTCGTCAATCTTAAAGGGTAATTCCACCAATTTTGCACATTAAAGTGTGTTTACAGGTCTACGACTGCGTATGTGGGAAAAATGTTATCTGATAAACTGCCTCCGGTGACGTCACTGTTTGGCTGACTTGCATTGTGGGTAATGTAGGCATTGCACTCCTATAACACTGCTGGACTCATTACGGACAGTTCACGAACAAACGATCAAAATCAACACAGCAGAACCGGAGATATCACCTTTTTATATTCCACTCATTCTTCTTCCTTTTCACAACCTGCCGCCTACATTACCCACAATGCAACTAAGCCACTGAGTGACATCACTGGAAGCAATTTATCAGAATAATAAATAAACACACTTCAATGTTTAAAATTGGTGGAATAACCCTTTAGGACATCCAGTTTACTATCATGAGGAAAAGAAGAATGAAAATGAGAATTGGGAAACAGAAAATGTAGGATTTTAAAAACCGACTTGAAGGATTAATCAATGTTTTTTCTGTCGGTCAGCTGATCATTTCATGTGTAATGTTGACCAGAAATCAATCATGTGCTATTAAAGAGGTCGAACTGTGTTTGTTTCCCTTTATTTACTTGAATTTTTAGTGTGTAAGTTGGCTGTTTATGTACAGAACTGTTGTATTAGACTGAATTAGTTTAAGGAAGGTGTACCTAATGAACTGGCCACTGAGTGTATCTTTGCATTTTGAAGGATTTATCTCAGGTTTGAGTTTAGTTTGGTGGTCCGCAGCCCAGTTTCATGCCCTCTACTGGCTGACTGGCTGCATCACTGTTATCCTAAACTCCGTCTGATATGGGATTAGTGATGGGAACATTGTTAATGACGGTGCCTCCTCACTAATTAAATAACAAGCTTAGGAGAGGTCAAACTAGTTCATGACGTGTTTACCCAGTAGACCCAGTCAGTCAACGCCAAATCCACAAATTCACAGATTTTTTATTACAAATTCATTTTTTTTTTTGTATCTTTACTATCAATGGCCGTGGAGGAAGAGTCCTGCTGCGTTTCATACAGTCCAGTTGAAGCTCCTGTGTTCTGGTCCCGGAGACGGGAAGCGAGGATGTCGGGTCAGGCACTAAACATCCTCACCGGCTGCAGCTCACACACGGCTGCAGGCCGTTCTCGTTGCAGGAAGTACACTTGAGGGCTTTGAAGGAATCCGTGAAGCAGTTGCGAAACACGGACATCTTGCTGCCATGGCACATTGGGCACGGGATGAAGGCGAAGTCGCCGCAGGTCTGGCACGTCCGGGGATGCTGAACCCTCTAAAGAAACACAGAGAGGGTCAATTCATACAGTTGTGTTTTATCGTCCTAAAGATCTAATTATTTGAGAAAAGCCTCCAAGGTTTCAATTTGGACGCCGAATTTGGTAGAAATAACAAACTTAAAACTTTAAAGGTGCAATATGCGAGACTTCTAGAAGAAAGACATCAAACATCAACCAAAGGTATCAACACAAGATGAAGGTATCTACTGAAGTTAGCATGCTAACCAGCTAGCCCTGGCCCATCTAGATCCAAAGCTGCTGTGCTAATGGTGAAGAATGACCCACTAGCACAGAGTTATGTCAATCTAGGTGACATAACTAATTATGTCACCTAGATTCCAGTCTTGATCCACAGCAACAGTTAGCAGCTACAGTTAGCAGCAGTTAGCGGTTCCCCTGCTGATATGCCGGCTTTGAGTACATATTCAAAAGGCGCCAAATTCAGACATACTGCACCTTTAAAGATATAATCTGAAGGTCTGGGGAATACGACGAAATACCTTTATTATTCACATTTTTTGGTCATTCTTCAACTTATGTGATCACAAGGTAGATAATAATGGCGGGAAAAATTTGGAGAATGGCGCAACAAAATTGTAAGTTTACATTTAGCACATTTGTAACTAATTATGTCACCTAGATTCCAGTCTTGATCCACATACAGTTAGCAGCTACAGTTAGCAGCTACAGTTAGCAGCAGTTAGCGGTTCCTCTGCTGATATGCCGCCCTCTAACATTTTCGAGTACGGATTCAAAAGGTGCTAAATTCAGACATACTGCACCTTTAAAGATATAATCTGACAGTCTGGGGAATACTCACATACTGTCTTGTCAGGACATGTTATATCCCATTTGTTTAATCCAATACAGATACAGCTGCAGGACCTCAATTTCCATAAATACGTTTGCATTTCTGCGCTTCAGGTCCTCATAAAGATTAGCCATTTTAAAGGAGCTGCACGCAGTTTGTTGATGTCTGGTTTCACTTGTTAACAACTGGAACATCAAAAGTAGATCGTATAGGCAAATCATGTGACAACGAGGACCTGAACATGAACATGAACACTCCCAAAGTGGAATAACAGGAGCTTTTCCTGTTCTTCTTATTCTACCGACATTACATGATTGCTGAAAACAAAAAAACAAACGCAATTTCTTGTTTTTTGCACAGATTAAACAAACGAGATGTAACCAGTTAATCAACACGCTTCCGAGCTGCTGCTGACATTTCAAGAAATCCACGCTGCCTCCTGCTCATTGACCTCCTGTAGCTGTAGCCACGTATTTAGCATACTGACATGAAGCGGCTGTTTATCTTTTCATCAAACTCTTGAAAAGAAAGCGATTAAAAGTGTTTTTTTCTCTTCCCTTTTTTATCACAACCTCCTTCCGCGTTAACTCCTCGGATATAAAAACAACACAACAACGCCAGTTCTGTCCCGATCAGTGAATGCATGACCTTTCAGCGCTGCGACGCGCTTTTAATAGCCGGCAGTGACTGGAATGCGCGACTTAAATGTCATAACGCTGCTTTGTATTCTCTTATGAGGACTTTTGTTTGGTCTGAGCTGCAAATTACAGCGGAGGCCTGAGAAAAGGCCAGCGCTCGCGTGGCAGACGCTGCTTCTGCTGCTGCTGCGGCACGAAGCAGAGAACAGCTCACACGATGTGAGTTTGCAGCACAGAGCGACGTGCTCTGCGTCGGCGTGTTTGAACAAAAACGTGTTGGAGGCCGAATCGATAACAAGCCCCTCCATTATTGATGGTCACTTATTGATGTGATTGCGTCTTTCGCGCTGCAGCCTGCTCATGTTTTATTGATGACCGGTGAGCCGAAATGACTGCTCCCGCTCGCACCGCGTTCGTCTCAGCGACCTGATGGACATAAAGCGTTAATTTATTATGACTTTATAATTACGCCAGGCTTTAATATTACATGGGCTACAAAGCATATCGCATTGTTCGGTAAATCCAACGGGAAACGCCTGAATAATTCAACATCAGTACGTGTAGAATTTAGCGTTGGATTCAGAGGGAAACGGCCCGCTCGACCGCCGTCAATTATTGATAATGCGATTGAAAACAAACCTCGATTCTCGTCAGAAGATCTTGAAGCTCTCCTGATTCATTCATGCCCAGTATTTTCTCAGCACCCTGCAAAAAAACAAGTTTAAACACCACGTTTAATGAACCCGCCGCGGATGTGCAAGATATCGATCATCGCATAGGTGGCAGCAACTGACCCCGAGGTAGTGTCCGTCGACGAACACGACCGGTAACGAAGGAGGCTCGCCCACGCGTTTGCACCGCTCCTCCAGATCCTTCCCGTACTCGCAGTCCAGGGCGATGTTCTTCTCCACGAACTTCACCCTGTGGTTCTGGAAGATCTTCCGGACCAGCTCGCAGCGCTCGAAGGTCGTCCTCACCACGCGGAAGCTCGTGGTGTAGATCACGATGCGGCCAAACTCAAGAGCAAGCTCCATCTAGGAGGGAGAGAAAATCATGAATGTGGTTGATGATGATTACAAGGGTTTTATTTTGCGTGGATGTGACGACGAAATACCTTTATTATTCAAATGTTTTGGACAGCCTTCAACTTATGTGATTACGGAGTAGATAATAATGGCGGGAAAAATTTGGATGATTGCGCAACAAAATTGAAAGTCAACATTTGAGCACATTTGTAACTAATTATGCTTTTGATTGAAACTGGACTTTGTCTCAGTCTGGAAGAAGGAAGACGGATTTGTCCTCTGTGCTGTTTGGATGATATAGAAAATGTGTCTCATTTTGTTTTTTACTGCAGTAACAACTTCAAGAGATCAGGCTGACTGTTGACATGTGAGACATTTAGACTAGACGCTGGAGAAAGCGCGGGAGATGAGTAAAAAACCTTTTGAGAATATGTGTTGTTTACCATTTCTTTCTTTCCCGCCAAGATATTAGATATTCTTCATTATCCTTAAGGTTCAAAATGACTCTGAAGAGATCAAACCCTGCCAGGCAGCAGTAAAACGCACATTACAGTTTAAAATGTCAGTAAATAGTCTGTGTATGTGATTTTTCCACTTTTCAGTTCACCTGTAGGAACATTTCCTGAGCTTTTTCATCTCTTTTCTACTAAAAACATAGCTAATGGATTTGTTAACACTTAATAAATCATAAATCCACATCGACAGCATTTCTCACCGAATCTATTTATTAATTCATCAACCCGGAGGCTGTTGATGTTTATTGATGTCTTAAAACTGTTCGATAAAGTTTTGTTCTCAAGCTGAAAGTGACACACTCAAATAAAACAGTGCCTCTTTCTGAAACAAATGGACTTATAAACATAAAATATAAATATTAAATAATACTGAACCAACATCTGACACATAGTTACAGTAAATTCAAGTTCCCATGACAGGTCCAGCAGAGTGATGTTTAATTCTGCATGTTTCTTGTAAAGACAGGAGAGACACGGGGGGTGGAACATCTCTCAGATATTGATCGCTACGCTCGCTGGCTAAGATATCTTACGTTACAGCTCCGCCGATAATTCCATTAATGCACCATGAAGCCTCTCGTCCATTAGCAGATCCGCGCTTCCTTCCTTTTTTCCCACACGGATAAATAGCACCACAAAATATTTATTTTCGACTCGCTCCCATTAAACATCTATCTTGTCTCAGTCACACTGATATCTAGAGATGCTTTATATCATTTGTGAGGCTTTTAGATGATGTGCAGTGTGTTAAATAAAGATGTTAACTAACACCCTCTTTTACTCAGGCCTGTGTGTTCGGGCAACTCTCTTTATACAAGGTTTTAACTATTTTAGACGATCTTTTGTACAATTTACAATAATCAACCAAAAACATAACGTAGATTTTAGATTAATTTTGTATTTGCTCCCCCTCTCTTCCAGATAGCCTTTTGGTTATCATTTACTTCAGTATGGAAATTAATCTAGACTTGAAAATCACTTAAAGTGGCTACAAGAACGATCCTGTCTTGTTGATTCTGGCGCCCCCTGTGGACAAAAGCGGTAAGAGCACCACCGCCTCCTGTGATGAAGGCGTTGACGTAGCGTGTGCATTTATTTTGAAAGAAAGAGTCGACGTTCTTTCATTCCAATTCCTTTTTTTTCACTCACAACTGTTTGCAGGATGCATGCCGACAAGGTCATGTGTCTGTAGATATATAAGACTGATTACTTTAATGTGATGACTTCACATCAGGATGCCAGATTATTTGTACTTGTATCACCTGTTGAATCCAGATAAATTGGAATCCAATAAGGTGAAACACAGCAAAATTAACTTTAATAATCATATAGAAGTAGCCAGTGTTCTTACTGATGGTCGGCTTTAAATTGAGACTGTTTCCTGACCAGTTAAAAACAACTTGTGACTAAACAGTTGAATCAAAGAAGTTGTGACTCGCCTTAAAACATTATTGGCGGTACTGTAACCTGTGCGTGACTTCTGCATTGATAAACAAAACAAACATCTAAATGTTGCTTCGGGATAAGGTGAGACCTTGATAAGTATTTAAACTTCAGCCCAAATGAATGATAATCTCATCTAATCGCGACGGGGAGCTTTATCTCGCCTGCGGTGACGCCGTTTGTTCACCTGACCGAACGCTCTGTGGAGACGCAGTTTCTTCGACACGACCTCATGAATCACCTTTGCATCAGCGCACAGGCCCGGTTACCTCACAGAGAAGAAACACGGTTGCCTCGTGAAGGGAAAGCGAAGTGGCAAGAATTCATTAACCTGATTAGTTTCTCTTGACGAGATGCATCATTAAACTTTAATTGCCCTGTGACCGTGTCCTCTATTGTGAGCTTTCATCCCAGTCATGCACCTACATGTAGCTCCTTCCTGTAACTAGACTTGAGGACAACGCTGATGGGAACAGGTGTTGTGAGCAAAGCAACAACGTGAACACATCAAGCAGCTGAAGTTAATTGATAGAACTCTGTCAGACATACTTACACTGTTGGAGTTGGGCAGGTTTTCGAACAGCGTCTGACCGGCGCTGACTTTGTGCTTGACCCCTCTCACGGTCCCGTTTTTACTGAGTATGTTGACCCTCTTGGTGGTGAACATCCAGTCCTTGGTGGCCCCCGCGTACATGAGCAGATCATCAGGCTCGCACTCGCTGTCGTCCGGCTCGGAGCCCAGGTATCCATACAGGTGTCCCTGCACATCTCCGCTTGTGGAGGGAGTGCTGGCCCGGTCGGCGTCAGAGCTGCTGGTACAGTCTGAATCCAGGGAGTCCGAGGGCCCCTCGTCTTTGAACATCTCCTTCAGCACCCGGCCGCTGTTCCCCGAAGCCACGCGGAACCTCACCCGCTTCTGTGGCTTCTCCTGTCCCGCCGTCAGCATCGTCCCCTCCATTGCTCAACCTCTGCCACATCACATGGTCCACAAACACTGCAGCGTAGCTCCTCGCGTCTCATTCGCAGGTAGACATGCGGCTCAGACACACTGTTTGTTCCCCATGGATTACTACGACGTTTAATCCTCACAGTTTGAACAGATCTAAAAACGACTGAGAGCCTGTAAGCTGCCTTACAGGGAGACTCACACTGGGCGTTAAATAATACATGCATTTGTACCATGGCAACGCAGCAAGCTTATCTCAAGTAAAACGATAGTTGTCTTTAAATTATTCATCGCGGTTAACACAGTTTTCAGCAAAGCTTTGACAGAAGACTTTTAATGGCCTGACTTCATGTGCTTTAATCAAACAAACACACATGTGGCCCGCTTGCGATGAGACGACAGCTGGCGGCTGAGGGCACAAACAACTTCTGCACTATTTTCTAGATTCACCGCAGTCACAGGCTGAGTCTTACCTTCCCCACAGACAGAGATGGGTAAATATTAAAGTGTCAGACTGATGAATACACCTCACCAGCACCCGACGGGAAGCCTTACAGGAGCTGACAGAAACACACACAAAAATAAACCCGGTTACATCATCACATTACATCATTTTTGGATGTGCTAGCAGCCGAATCCGTTGGTCCACCTGAGACTGAAATAGCTCAACAACTGTTGGATGGATTTCCAGGAGATTTTACACAAACATTCTTGGTTCTCGGGAGGTTAAATCATAATTATTTTTGTTGATCATTTTATGTATTTATTCCTTGTTGGTGTGTATGCCAAACATCTACAAAACTAGTTACGTCTCCATCTGTGTTCGGTGCTAATTAGCATTGTTAGCATGCTCACACATCAAACTGGCTAGCACACGAGCTAACCAGCCAACAGCGTACAGTTTCACAGAGCTGCTAGCATGGTTGTACATATACACAATAACTTGTGATGTGTTTAAGTGTTTTTATTAGTATATCTTGTATTTTTTTTTTCCCACTCTACGCTTTCATTGCACATTTCACTCCATTACACTTTTTTTTAAATGTATGTTTTTGGCTTGATATTTTTTTTTTTTGTTAGTTTTTATGCATTTTTGATTAAAAGTTTTACATTTTAATGCCAAAGAAACTTAAACTTGAACTGACGCTTGAGCTCAAAATAAAAAACCAGTGAAGTCATGCTATTAAGAGGAGATCTGTAACTGTGTGTACAATTTTATGCAAGTAGCCCATTTAAATTTTGACTATACGAGCTCCTCATTTGTTTTGATTTCAGATTATTACACTCATCTTTTGTTTTTATCATTATTCGCTTTGTAATGTAAAATAAAATGTCCTGTAACATCCTTCAAACCCATGAACCCACGACGTAAGTGGATATTCCTTGACTCCCTATTTACACCCAAAGCAGGACTGCAGGTGTTCACCGGGCGTGCTCGCAGAGCAGAAGTGACCATATAATGTATCACAGTGACACAATACAGCAGCGTGTCCACAGAGACGCCTCGGACAGTTTTTTTTATGTCACAGGTGATGAAGCAGCTCCCCGGAGATGTGACACATCGGCTCACAGTGGTGACAGCAGCACTCTGTTTGAGTGCCGCAGTTTGGCCCCTGAGGGAAGAGCCACACACACACACACACACACACACACACACACACACACACACACACACACACAGCATGTCATCACCTGTTCGTGTCACCTCCTGCTGATCATTAGAGAAAATCCATCAGGGAAAGTGTAATGCGTCAAACCAAGATTTAGAGACATCCTGAGGCCGTGGTACTGATATGAGTCTGGCTCCGGTTCCAAGTCTTTTCTGATCCAAAGTGACCCTAACTCTCTTTTATCTGAGGACATCACGCCAGCTATTACAATACGACCAGTACCGGTTCCTTCTATTGCTGCTAATAGCCCATGTTGGACGCCATTAGGGTGTCTAGACTTTGACATTACGGCCCGAGAAGCTGCAGCGACTTATTCGCTTTTCATTTTTTAAAATTATAAAAGCACTTTATTATTTTATGTAGCTGCTTTTCTTGTAAATTACCTTTAACTGTCTTCAAAGGCCCTTAAAATGACAGACAATATAACAATGGTCAAGAAGGGACAAAGCAAATTAAAAATTCTGTTATATTATTTTGATTAAAAGTATATTATAAATGATTATTTGATTGTTTGTTTGTTTCTTACTATCTTATATTTTTGTGCTGTTTTATGTGCTGGACATGTGTGTGTTAATTTTTTATATTTTTGGTTAGTGTTATGCATTTTCAATTAAAAGTGTTACATTTTAATGACATATAAACTGAAACTTCAACTGACATTTGAGCTCAAAATCAGATCAGACAATCAAACAACAATCAAAAACCAAAGAAATCATGATAGTAAGTCGAGATCTGTAGCTGTGTTTACAGTTTAAACAATATAATAGTGGTTGAGAAGGGACAGATTATATCATTTTGATCCAACGTATACTATTTTCTTGCTTGTTTGTATTGTACTGTGTCACTTTGTTTGGTAAAAAATATAGAAAATACAGTTTGAATGAATAATTTCTGTATTTTTGGATGAGCGTTCATGAATATATGTCATTATCAGCCGTATGGACAGACACACAGTGAGTCACGCTAGTTTAAAAGCTAAAAACCTTTTTTCTTTTTTAAAGTGTCAGTCTGATGCTTGGTTCAGGTTTTGCTTTGCCGTCCTGCGAGTGAACGACTCTGAAGGAAATAATATCTTTTCTGCGTGAAACACTCAGAATTAAAGATACTGAAAACTGATACCACACAGTGTCTCAAAACTCATAACGACATATTATATTATATTATATTATATTATATTATATTATGTTATGTTATATTATATTATATTATATTATATTACATAAAGAGTCTTGGTGCTGGCTGGATTAGAGATCCTTCACTTTGAATTCGGCCGTCAGTGTGTGGTTAAAGCTGCTTATGTTACTCTGCCTGCCAGTTGAACACACTGTTCTTATAATTGGAATGAATCAGTCATGGTCTTTACATATCATTTTCATTTTAATTAGGTTTTTTTTTTTTTCATATATCGCAGAGGAGCCGGTTCTCAATCATCCTGCCCCGCCAGTGCACTAAAAACTTCCAGACACAGTTATAAACCTCGTCAGACGTCACATGGATGCAGTGACTCTACATCAGCCGAATTAACAAGAAATAAAAGCGAAAATAACTCGTGCTCAGTGCAGGACGGGCTTATCAGGAGTTCGGTGTAACGTGCCCACGCCATGTCGAGTCAAGCAGCCATTTTATCTCACTTTAGCACATTTAGACAGGAGAGTGCAGAGACGGTGATAGCGTGTTCAACCTGAAGAGCCGTCGTCGTCATGGGCGGTGCTAATGTGGCCTCGACAGCCACCTCGACTGCTATTAAAAAAAGCAATTTGAAAAGATGAATACTTTAACGCTCTTTTAATTCCGCCGCTGTTTGTCGACTCGGCTGTGACTGAGTGGGGGGAGAGTCAAACAGTGCGGAGTGAGTGAGAGATGGTTTTAATTTTGTGCAGAGTGAACAAACAGTTGAGTTCAAAGACTGCCGGCTTGAGTTTCGTGTTGGCTGCTTTGTACGACTGATTTGTGTTGAGGAGACAGAGTCAGATTGATCTCCACATCAAGGCTCGGAAGGAAATTGTGTTTTGAAATGGCTTATGTCTTCAAATGTGTCTGTTGTGGACAGAGGGGGTTTTTTTGGGGGGGGGGAAATGACTCTGCAGTGACTCATCATTTGTGGTTAGTCGGCCATTGAACCACCTCACCCTCCCTGGCTGCAGATGCACGTCCACAAGGGGGCAGAGTGCTGTTCAATTACAGCTAAATGTCACGCTGCCAGATTATTCCCCCGAGAGCTGCAGGCGACCAGATGAAGGATGCTGATGTAGGCCTGCTGGCGGCCTCCACCAGCTTGGTTTGATCAGACTTTAGCGAAAGATTAATGATAAAATCAATGAGACATTTATCTAAGGCAAGGGAGAGGGAGCGACAGAACATTTTCAGGGTAGAGGTTTACAGACTGGACTGCAGAGGGTTGGCTGCAGCCACAGGTGTGGTGAGCACGTTTATGTTATTTCTGACAATATCAGAACCATTCCTGAGTCTAAAAGCACAAAAAAAAAGAGAAATGGTCTTAAATCATTGTCATTTTCACAGCTTAAGTGGTGTCTCACTGCTGTGGTCCGCATGAAAACAACACCAAGATCTCTCTAAAACCCTGAGATACAATGATCAGTGTTTAAATCGAGCTGTTTTTGGAGCGATCGGGGTTGTAAAAAGTATCCAGAATTCATATTATTGATGCGTCACATTGTGTAGTTTGCTGAGTAGAGTTGGGAGTGAAGATTTGGAAAAACAGAAATCTCTCTGATTGAGCGCCTGCCATTGAAAATGAATTCAGCATCAAATGTTTAAAAGTAACTCATATGTGTTTGAGAAGAATACTTTGTGTTTTACTTAAAGATTATTTAAATATCGGTAGATTTACATGTAACTGAGTATTAATCCAGTAATGTAACTGTGCTCGTACTCTTCTCAGCACTGGTTATCAAATGACTGCAGCAGGCAAAAAGTGCATTTTCTGAAAAACAACACTTCTCAATTTCTTTTAAAGCGTTGAACACTAAAGAGTCGAGGTTACAGCGGCTGTCAGTACCGCGGAGAAGATACCAGTGAGGGAAACGGCCACCACAGTGAGATGGATACCCGTTTAAAGCATCTGTGATAGGTTCCAGTGAAGCTGCTGCAGGGTTTAGACAGCAGCACTTCTTTTCTAAGTATTTCCTCTCCCAACAGCAGCGAAGTGTCTCAAAGCACTTTTCCTGCGGAGGCAAAGGGCTCCCAGACAGGAGCTTACAAACATCCTCGTTTATGGGCTCGTTATTCAACCTGATGTTTGCCGGCTGTCTCTGAAGGACGCTGCACACACACCGTATTCAGAGAAGGATTAAAGGTGGGCTGATGAGGCGGGTTGTTTGCAGCTCAGAGGAGCTCCAAGGATTGAGTTTATTTTCAGTTTATTTTTAATTTTCAGGCACTTCTGATTGAATTTACTTTATTGAAAACTTTTAGCTTGATGAAATTATGGAGCAATGTGAAAATACATCTCACTCCCTGTTTTTCTAAATCTTTGCAACCAGATCCATGTTTGTGTCTCCGAATGGTTTGGAGTTCTTGCCAAAGATCGGACTATATTCTGTGGAGTCACCCTGGCTTTAGTTACTGTGGGATATTTCATTTTTAGACATTTTATTTAACATGAAAAAGCCAAAAGTTGAGTTCAAAATTGGACTGATGGTGGCAGTTAATGGGATGTTTGTACAGACCAAATTGAAGCTGAAGTCCAAATATCATCTTGGAGCTGAAATTGGATATTAGCCGCTTCTGTAGGCGGACGATCTGGATATTTTCATACCCAGGAAGTAAAGCTTTTTTTTTCTTTCATAAGAATGAATGGGGTTCTGCCTCCAGCACTGTGTCCAGAATTAATATAACGTCCTGGACAAACACGGATGAAGTTTGGGGATCAAAAAAGGGCGTGAAAAACACAAACACAGGAAGTGGAAAGTGACACATGAGAATAAATCTATCAAAATAAAACAGGAAACAATTAAACCAAAAACCCAAACCATGCCAAACATCCTGTTATATTTGGAATAACAGGAGGAATAATGAATTATCATTCTTATCGAGAGTTAAAGGGATATTCCGGTGTAAGTTTAATCCATGGTCTAAATCACCGTGAAACTGTGTTAGACTCCCTCTCAAGAGATCAAGTTAGCAGACCGCTAATTTACGGAGTTTTATCAACCTCAGAAACGACCGAACGACAACAATACACTGCAGTAAATGGATCCAAATATAAACCGCCACCAAAAAGCCACAAATAATGCTCAGAACAGCACCAAACTTCAGCAACAGTACAAATAGGGTCTCAGCACATAGTCCGGGGCATCTAACCTCCGCTAGCTTAGCTGGATTTCTACTGAAAAGCTGACTAAATTTACCACTCTTCTGCAGCAGCTTCCTGTTGACGGGAAGTCCCGACGAGTCGATTACCGAGTGCAGTAGAGTTCCGCGGCTCATGGATGAAGATGTATGATTATGGCTCCATGGAAAAGCAATCAAAGTTCATATGTGTCTTACCTGCCAGTTTATAACAGTTATTATCGAGAGCGGACAGGGAAAAGAACGGAATTGAGCATTTCTAACCGCAATCGGTAATCGTTTCGTCGGCACTTCCCCGACCCGGAAGCTGATGGAGGAGAGTTGAAATCTGTTTTTAGCTTCACAATAGAAATCCAGCTAAGCTAGCGGAGGTTAGATGCCCCGGACTATGTGCTGAGACCCTATTTGTACTGTTGCTGAAGTTTGGTGCTGTTCTGAGCATTATTTGTGGCTTTTTGGTGGCTGTTTATATTTGGATCCATTTACTGCAGTGTATTGTTGTCGTGCGGTCGTTTCTGAGGTTGATAAAACTCCATAAATTAGCGGTCTGCTAACTTGATCTCTCGGGAGGGAGTCTAACACAGTTTCACAGTGTTTCAGACCATAGATTAAATTTACACCGGAACTGAAGACAAAAATCAAATTAAAATGACCTGATTGTAAAGTCGTCTCAGTATTTGTGCTGCAGTCTGGTTCTGCTGGATCTTTCAGTCTGCCTCAGTGTACACTTACACTGCAGTGGTGTGTCAGAGAACAAAAAGGTTTTCAGAGGGAGAATCAGTGAAATCTTTTTAGGTCATTCTGTTTAAGACAAAAATAAACTGATGAGAATTCTTGCGCTGTTTGTAATTGACACAGATTCTGACAGTGGGAGAAAATCTGGACGGCCGGTTGAATGAGTCATTGTTTGGACTGGAAACGCTGCAAAACACAAAACCAGTCCGCGCACACACGACACACACACACACACACACACACACACATTATCGAAGAGGCAGGCTTCTTGTCACTGTTGCTTAGCAACCGTGGGAGCTACAGAGCCAAATCCCCGTGGTGGCAAGCTGATGTTGAATTAGGCGGAGTGGGGGGAAAGAAAGGAAATCTTGGGGAGAGATGTGTCTCTAGCAGGCGCAGGAGGAGGAGGCGGAGATGTTCAGGTGTTCATCTCTTATTTTTGGATGTGGTGAATCTTTCAGTTTACGTACCACACAAGCTTTCAGAGCTTTTTTTTTTTTGCCTTTCAGCTGTTTGGAGCCAGATTTACAGATGCATTTGAGATGATAAAAAAAAACATTTTTTATTGTGAAATTATGTTATTTCCACCATTGAGTAACTGAATCTGTCTTTCTTCTGTTGCTCAATATCCACTAGACTGCTCACACACAAAGCCTACACGCCACAATGTAATCTCATCTTCCCCCATTCCCCACAACAGTAAAAAAAAAAACCATCTTAATTTGAAAAGAAATATGGCTCAAAACAGCAGCAGAATCTCCCGTGTCACTCCAAGCGAACAGTGTCAAAATCAGTGAAAATATGCATGGAGTCTGGCAGCGACAGCTAAGAAACATCTCTGTTATCACACATGCACATAAGCAGGACAGTCAGCATTGTGAAAATACTGGCAGTAGAATATGCACACCAGACGACTGTAGTGTGTCGGTAACACTGCAGTTCTCTCAGGCGACTGCAGTGGTGCTGCTGCTGTACAAATGCTGGCTCCTGTGTGATTTGCATTTCAACTGCAGTGAGAATGAGAGCACACTTTGATTTGCTGTACGTACAGCAGCCGGGCAGTCGCAGCAGGGACGTCACTGTTGCCGCTCTCTCCTTTGTGCTTCAGTGTATGTTTATCTTTTAAGTGTCTTGTCTTTCCCTCATGTCCCATGTTAGAGCAGATACATGACAGGAGAGTGACACACTGATGAGGGATATACAGGAACATGCAAGTCATCCTGGATTAGTCAGTTAGACGTGCATTTCTGTTTAGTTTTCCCAAGACGTGAGCCACTTTTTGATGTGCAAGACTGATCGTTTGTTTAATTAGCCTCAAAGTCAATTCAATTTGTCTGAGCCTTCAGCATAACGAGGCTATTTCTTTAACAACGGTCCCAGCAGCACCATTAAATATCCTGCAGCTCACAGTGAGGTTGCTGGAATTGGACGGTTTTTGTAGCTCTGCCGTGAACAAAAGACAGATAATTCCTGGATACATCGGTGAAGGACTACCTCGCATTTTTTGGTGGCTATGAAAGTCTACCTGTGTCATCCTCGGATCAGTTTGATTGTGTCTATACTCTGTACTGTCTCACTGAGCCCTGATGTCTCCGCTGTGGCTAAATTAAATGTTAAAACACAGAGAAACAAATTAAAGCACACAGCAATGTTAACAACAACTATGTGTTCACAGTAATCAATAGTTTAAAGGGTTAGAATTGTACTATTTACAATATTAATGAGGTAATAATACAAACTCAGAAATATTGTTTTCTACATAACTGAATAAACAAGCAGTTCTCAGAGGAAAACAAGATCCCAGAACACTGTTTGAAGCTAGAGGAGTGGCAGGGTCCGCCACACATAAACAGGGTAAAACAGTATGAAATTGCGTTTGTTTATTCAGTCATAAAAACGAAGACACTTTTTTAAATTAAGTTTGTTTAGGCTTAAAAAATCAGTGGTTGAAGATCTTTCTCTTCTGATTAAAATTAAATGTCCAAAAAAACAAACAACAAAAAACATACTGCACCATTAAATACAGTTTATAATACAAGGAGATTACAAAGTATGATTTAAGTATCACCCAAATATTATTTTAATTTAACAAGAAATTATATTTACAAAAATATATATATATATTGCAGATGTTAATTGCAAAGCATGGCTGTATTCCATTATGTACAAACAACATGAATGATCAATAGTGTATCTGTAATTTAAAAACAGGCGTATGGAAAATACACTAATATACATTCTACTCTCACGGAAAGACATGTCACTATACTGGAATGCACTAATGCACTATATGGGAGCAGATATGCATGTGCATGGATATGCAATAAAAGTCATAAGGAACAAAAATAAAAAAATGTAAATATGTTACAGAATAAACAACCAAGTGAAACACTAAAATAACCCAACATCTCGGACCAATTTTGAGTAGTGAGTATTGCACATGCATGCGTAGATCTCCAGTGGTTGCAAAATATCCCATTAATGCATAATATGCTTCGTGAGACAGTGGAGGTTGTCATTTGCTGACACTGCAGCATCTATTAATACATTATTAAGTATATTTTAGACAAAAACAAGAGTCAGTGCTGAGCCAACTCCCACCCAGTGTACTATTGTTGTGTCTTCAACCTGTGAACAACGTCTACTGCAGAGGGGGAGGCGTCCACACCAGCGAACAGTTTCTTGGCATTTCTTATAAAACTTACTCCAGTTGTAAACATTATACGTCCTGGTGATTAAAATGCAGCACTTCCTCTTTAAATGTGTCCTTGAAATGTATTTTTCACGAGTTAAATTTCCTGTCCGCGGCGAAGTGACAGTTATTATGTTCACTGACCCCCCCTCCCGCTGCGGTGTGATTTGGTACGGTCCATAATGTGAAGCGGCACCGTCCCCCTCACGTCAGTTTATGGTAAGTCCGTGTCCACTCCTGCTTTACCGAGGGCGTCTATCGCCTCTGTAATCCGCCGTGTGAACCGGGATGCTGGGGGATCCATGAAGCCGTGTGCTCCTGGGCATGCCTCTTGTCACCGCCAGGAAATGAATGTTTGTTTATACCTCGTCCGTATCTCTCACTAGCAGCAAACACGCAGCAGTAGTGTCCGCATGAGAGAGGCTCCTCTCCTGAATTTTAGCCGTTTTTTTGACATTCTTTGACGGTTGAGAAGCAGCAGCCACAGGGAGCACAACTAACAAGCCGCGGCCGCTTGACAGGTGCCGTCGCCCGGCTCTGCGTGGAGAGATGCCGCCCGTCCAGAGAACGATGTCCGATCTTCGTACCCGGGCGGAGGGTATGTAAAGACAATTTTACTTCTCTTTATGTGTTAGAGGGATGTTTGAGGCGGTTATTTTCTTATCACCGCAGTAAGGCCGGTCGGTAGCTCTCTGGAAGTACTGTACAATAACTTGCTAGCTGTAGCTGTGATTAACGGTGCCCTAACAGGGGTCAAGGAAACCCCGGGGGGCTTAAGAGTTTCCTGAAGGAGTCTCCAGTAACATAACCACATTTAAATGTAACTTATTTCAGTAAAAGTTATCTCTGTGAGATAAGCCAGTGTAAACTCCTCTTCTACAGATAAAACCGGATTTTCCAGTCAAACCCTCAATCAGATGGTAGTTTACAGTGAAGCTCCCTGAAAGTGAAACTAGTCCAAGGTGCATCTGACCCAAAAACAATAAAAACCTGGCACCCATCCAGGCCGGGACATCCTCAGCCATGTCCTGCCCTCCACAAAGGTGCTATCATGTCAGGTGGCTCGGTGACAGTAGCCACAAGTGTCCAGCAAATGGCATCTCCAGTAGGCTGGGGTCTAATAATACAAGCCATTGTTATCCGGCTGGGACCCTCGCTCCTTCACTGCACCAGTAACTTTCCACTGAAAAAATAGGACGCGGATTTAAAAACATACATTACTTAAGTGATCTGAATGCTCATGAAGGGGATCTGTTTACTCTTGGGCTTGGAAGGCTGCTTAGTAAGCCGGGTGTTAAGGTTTGTTTGTTTATCCAGGAGATCACCGGTGGCTGGACAGGCTCATTACTGGCTGCAGATGCATTGTCCTGCAGGGTGTCTTCTTTATCACCTATTGGTGGCAGACCCTGACCTGTGCCCTCTCTGGACTGTGGCAGAAATTATCCACGGGGATCAATACCGTATAGTTGTTATTTATGGTACCTGCTGCAGTTTGTGTTGCTCTGGCCATGGTTTGATTTGGGATAGGTTTGATTCATAACTGTAGGCTCAGGTTAATACCTCAATCTGAGTTATTGCTGTCGGGTACGTTTCTTTGGCTTCAGCAGCCTGGCCTCTTAGAAAGTGAATTAGAGGGCTCTTCCTCTCATTTGTATTTTTACGTACTCTGAGATGAGTTGTTTCATCAAAATGTGGGGCACATTTATACTTTTTTCTTAAAATGCAGCAGCATCACTGTATTACAGTTAAATTGTTGAGCATGTGTCCATACAGGAAGCAATCCTGATCTGGGCCCTTCATCCAAGTAGCTGCTAGGACTGTGGGAAATACATTTTTAAAGAGACATGCGACTCAATTTAAAAATTCAGTATTTTTGTCTGAAAGCTGCAGCAGAGGAGCAGAACACTAAGACCAACCTCTGATACCCACAAGATATTGGTCAGCTCACACGTGTCCATGATATAGCGCACTATTGATTCATTTATATATAACAAATGCATATGCATACATTTAAATTTATTTAAGCGATAATTCACCACTTTTATTAGCCACTTCTGAATGGATAATAAAGATGAATACATTTGTGTGCGTTACTAAAAGTGTATGAAACGATTGAAGTAAGCGTTTTTTTTTTATATTTGCAAATAACTTGGCGTTGCTTGACACAAAGGTGTGGTCAGCATTTTACAGAAGGGCTTTAATGGAATTACTTATTATAGATTCAGCTGAAATATTTAATCACCACATTTGGAAAGTAGAGAGGTCATGATAACGCAGCAGAATTAATAATATCGGCTGTAGAATTGGTCTCACTGACCATTATTTCTTTTCAGATTTTTTAGGATTTTATGATTAGCATCTCTACCATCCATACATTGAGCTACTCCATAGACAATCAATAAAAGTCTCATTTGAAACTCATTAATGTGTTATTTCTGATATAAACCAAGAATTGTCCTTACATTATAAACGTTAGGGATGTCAATTTTTAGCATATTCTTTAACTGATAGGTGACAGCCTTAAAAATCCATTAGGGGTTATTCATTAGTAATATATGACATTTGTTGGAAGTTTTTCCTTGAGCGAACTATTTTGACGACTGATATGATCTGCGTTCGATGTAGAATCATAGTGGGCTACATTAAGAGTTAAAAGAACAGATAAAGTAACAACCAAGTTTCTTCAGATTTCTTAGAGAGTGAGTGCTGATTAGAGCCTCTAACATTGCCCACATAACTCTTAATGTGGGCTACATTAAGAGTTAAAAGAACAGATAAAATAACAACCAAGTTTCATCTGTAGCCATTCAACAACTGGCCCAACAAAATTCAACCCCTAATGAGGCTACTAAATGGCTAAAATGTAATATCAGTTTGTATAGAATGTCGTTTTGTATTTTTTAAATGAAAAATTGTGTTATTCGAATCATATCAGTATTTTGTACTTTTGATATATTTGATAAGCAAGTATTTCCAATTTGTATCAAGATAACTTTTTGATGTATTTGTGACCATCTCTGATCAGTTATTGTATTTTAAACACGTTAAATTCTTAACAACGATTAGTCAATTAATAATGAAGCCTTAACTTCCCTAACGTGGATAATATCCATATTCCCAACAGGTGGCCTTTATGTCTTCTAATCATTCAAAGTACAGCAGTGCATTTTATGTGACAGAACAAGTTATGTGGTGGTAAAATTGTCTTTCTGATTTATGGCTGTAGGACAGACACTTATGAATGATCAGTAATGATGTAGTATTGGGATCTGTGAAGACTGTGGAAAAGAAAAATGGACTCTGAAAATTCAGTGGTTTTACCCAAATTCTAGAGATAAAAGCCGATGCAAGTATACCTGTAAAACAAATTTCTGTGCCATTTAATTGAGCTTCTTGTGAATCTCACACCATTTCACATCATCTTGTAATAAGTGTTTGTGTTTGTTGATAGTTTTGTTTGTTTGTTAATTTGAAAATGCCACAGAAGACCTTGTGATTATAAAGCAATTTCTCCGCCTGTACATCGCACAGGAAAGGATAGTTAAGCCACTGAAGGTTCCATGTATCATACTGGAAAAAATGTAAATAATTTAATACTATTAAAGATTCCATAGAAAAGTGTTGACGAATGTGTCCGCTCCCATCACAAGAGCAAACACATAAATTATGCAGCAGCTATTGCTGTCAACCCCCAACTACCACACACTAGCTTTATAGGTTTTCCAGTAGACTCAGTAGCCGTAAGTGTACACTATCATTCACCGGCTTCAAAAACAGCACCTTGTTTTCTGTGCAAGTACTACGGCTAACGGTTATTTTCATTATCAATTAATCTGCAGATCATCTTTTACAATTATTTGGTCTGTAAAATGTCAATTAATCTGGAAAAAATGCTCATCACAGTGTCTGAGACGTCTTTGAATTCCTTCTTTTGTCCGACCGACTGTCCAAAACTCAAAGATTCTTCATTTACCATCACAAACAACAAAGCACAGATCCATACATTAAAGAGGATGGAACCAGTATATGTTTGATAGTTTTGCTCTGTGCTGCCTTGCCTGTCAACACCTATCGGCTGCGTGTTGAGCGCAGCACTGACAAACAGCTGGAACAGAATCACGTGTGATGCAGTTATAAATGTCTGTGTTATAAACACATCAACAAACAACGTCAAACACGGAGTCCTTTATTCTGAAAATTAACTGGATGTTCTGATATTGGTTTGGTGTCTGACTTCCTGTCTCACTCGATCTGCTCTGTGCTGAATTTGGCTGAACTGACGTGCCGTGCTCTGGCGTCTGGCAAAGATAGAAGCCTTGCGTATCTGCAATGGAAGGGTCCGGACTGCTGGAGCTGCACCGGAGTAGATACGCAGAACAGCGGATCCAGTAGAAGCACACACATAGACTAGAGTGAGCTCTGCTGCTGTGGTGGATCAGAGATGGACCAAACATGGATCCGAAGGAATTTGGGGGTTATTCTTGATCGTGCGTCTGTCCTGCAACACTTCTTTTGGCTGCTTTTCTGAGAGCCTAAGCACTCTCCCCACCCTTCAGTTTTATTTTTTAATCACCACAGTGCATCAGGCAGGCATCCATCTAGAAAGGGCAGCCCTCTGCCAGGCTTACCACCTAATCCATCAGCGGCCTGTCCGTCAGCTCCCCATGCTGCACACTCCCAAGTCTTGCCCACCACGTGCCGCTCCACTCCTTGTCACTCCTCTCTGCTGAGCTGTGGAAACATCTGACATCACTGCCAGTCTGTGCCTGCATGTTGCCAAAATAACCTTATCTAGGACACTCTGGATACAGGTGACGTCAGTAGCTATCAGCGTGTTTAATGTGTGATCCCACGATGACAGACGCTAAACTCTCCGATACAAATTTCTATGATAGGCGGAAAAGCGCCTAATGCCTGCTTCCGCTGCCTAGATGGGAAAGCTGATCGACAGGGGCCATGCAAGTTAAGGCTAGACAGATGGCAAGAAGCTTCCTGTTTGCCATCTTGGCTCGCCTGCTTATCTGCAGACAGACCAAATCCCTTCTCACAACTGACACCAGAGGTGGAGATAGGCAGGTAAGCCCGTCCTATGAGGATGAATCTATCAAAAGACCGAATGCTTGTCTTTTCCTGTCAGCTGATTCACATAACAGAAGGTGCTCTTCAGCATCTGATTGGCCCCATACCTGTTTTGAATGACACAAAGTAGTCTGCTTCTTCTTTAAGCATCATATCTGTACCTTTCTGCCATTCTCAAGTTTTTTTTTTATAAGTGAAGCAGGATGTTTCCCCGTAGCATTTCAATAACACCAGCTAAGCCTCGGTCTGTCTGAATAGTGGTTACAGCATGGGGAGGGAGCCTGGAGGGGGATAGACTGCTCTCTTCTAAGGGATCGAGAGCTGCCCATGTGCCTGGCGGATCACTGCCTGATAATAATGTGGCACAAAAGCCCAACACGCCACTAAATCCCCTGTCTGGGGCCGCTGGTGTGTCATATCAAGTCCCCTCGGGCCTCTCTACTCTACTCCGGCCTGGGACATCGCCACTCTTCTATTTTCCACTTAATGGGCCTGCCTCCATCACTAACCTGCAGCCACTCTAATATGTGTCTCTTCAGATACTCAATTTCCCTCACCTCAGTGATTTTCTTCTCACTGCAAGGCAGAGTGGATGTGGCAGGTCATTGTGAGGAAGGGGAGATGGTGCAGTGCTCGTGTGCACGTGTCCACACGGAGACGGATGCGGAGACAAAGAACCTATTCTGATGTTTGCTCATGCATGTCCTCATATCGACCTGCGACAAGGAAGATCCATGAGCTCATGAGCAAGAACAGCATCTCAAGGATTATCCGCTGACAAGAAATGCATTGTCCTATATAATGATTATCTTCATTTTCAGTAAATCTGCTGATGTTTTTTCAAGTGAATGAACAACTGCGGGCACAGTGGTGGTGATTATTTTCATTGTCGACTGTTGATTATATTTTTGATTAATTGATGAATTCATTAGTTGTATGATCTATAAAATGTTAGAAAATGGTTAAAAAAAATATTGATCTTTGTTTCCCAAAGCCCATTTGTCTTCTTTTTTCCACAACCCAAAGATATTCAGTTTACTGTCGTAGAGGAGTTAAGAAACCAAACGTGGCATCATCAGATGAGTTGTTTTGCCAATATTCCAAAAGCCAAAGACACTAAATTTACAGTAATATAAAACACGGAATAGTGGAAAATTGTCACATCTGAGAAGCTGGAATTAGAGAGTAATGGCTTTTTTTGCTTGATCGAATAACTGTAATTTATTGTGTCTCACTCAATTTGCTTTTACTGTAATATATTACATACAGTAATAGTCTTTATTATTATTACATCTTAAAAAAGTAGTTATGTGAATATGATGGCCTTTATTCAGCTAGAGAAGTAAGACAAACTCACAGGATTACATGAGTATCAGTATCTGCTTTTACAACCAGGAAAGAACAATGATATATATTAGTGCTGTAAAGTGTGACTTTATGGCGTGAGATTTTGATTATGATAACAATAAAATGTTGAAAACTGATATAATATCATAAACAGTTCTTTCAGGTCCATTATATAAACATCTTGGCCATTTCAAAGTCTTCTCCAAAGATATTTTAAAATTGTAAAATAACTTCAATTTCACAGTCGTAAACTCAAATACTGTAATGTCTCAATGTCCTGATTGGATCAAGAGACCTTGAACTATCAATTTTCTGGAACTGATTAGATCCCCTGATCTCCAGGTCAGCTGGAGACCCTCCTTAATGTTGCTAAGCTCGTACGGGAGATAAATCTTCCGTTCTCCTCAACCAAGCAATCAGCCCATAAGATGTAACTAACTCTGTTCCCACCTCCTGTTCCCAAATGTCAAATAATTCATGAGGGCAGCATTAAACACTGAGAGAGAATGCCCCAAAGTGCATTCAGAATCATATTTTATTGTGCTGGTGAGCAGAAGTCTTGTTTCTGGCCCGCTTGCTATTGTCTATGCGATGCACATACACATGACCAGCAGCAAAAATGCAGCAAGCCTGCACGTGCCAGGAGACTGTGTCACAGCGGGATGACAAGGTCAGATGGAGAGGTGTCGGCAGGCACTCCACAGGGAAGTGACTCTGGCAATGGATGGGAAGATGAAACTCTTGCTGCCCCTCACCTCCAAGATCTTGACCATTTTATGACTCTGCCCAAACCATCTCCATGAGACAGAAGAAGCCCTTCTTTTAGGTACAAACTACTCGTCTTGTCTTGGCTGGTTGGAATCCCCCTGTTCTGTGTCACGTTCACACTCCTCCATGTTTGTTTGGAATGCCTTCATGTGGATTTCCTGCCTGCTTCCTGGAAGAAGGCAAACCATCGTCCAAATTATGAACATTTTTGCCATAAAGACAAGATGTCTCATAAGTCCAATATCATATACAGCCTTAAAAGTTTGAATTTGAAATTTTAGGTTTTTATTGTTATCTAATTTCATTTATCCATCTTTTGATTTTCTGTCAGTTATTCATGGTCTTCTGAGAAGTCCACATTTCTGATGTTATAAATCTTAAAACCTTCCGCTGAACATGACACTGTCTCTTTACTTTAGACTTACACTACTGGTTGGTAACATTTAGATTAACATTACTCACAATAACAGCCATGTTCCTGCTTAAACCTACCTCTGCACAGGACTATGTATATACTACTTACCTTAGCTGTAATACTTGAATAAGGATGACATGAGTCTGTCTCAAATTTGGTTAAAAATAATCCTGAAAAGGTCATTAAAAGCATTTAAGCATTTACGTGTCTGATACCCACAGTTGGCTTTTTCCTGTCGTCATATCATGCAGTCCTACCTTCGCAGCAAAGTCTTGTTCTTGTTCTGGTGCTGAATAGAGCTCAACAGTGACCGCCCACTTTTTTAACGGCTCCGGTTCCGGAAGTGAATTTGCCATTCATTTACTCCATTGACGTTTCATAAAATCCTTATATAAAGAGTTTTAGGCCTGGAGCCAAGCCAATCAGCTAGTAGATGAATCGTGACCATAAAACATTTAATTTGGCGCAAAAGAAATGTTGGAAAACGGAGAAAAAAAGCAAAGGTACAAGACTGTGTACATAATTATCTTAAGAGTAAAGCAACTACTCATCCCATAAACCATTGCGAATGTAACAGCGACGTCTCTGATTGGTGGAGCTCGCTGTTACCATGTAAATGTTTACCGAACCCGCAAATTTCATGTTCGGCTGAACCCTTAATAAACTCTTCTCCTCATCACTAAATGAACGCAGCAGGTCAGAAAGTGAAATCATGGTCGCTCTGTGGGAAACGATCGTAGAGTTCAGTGTTAGCAGTAACTAGCTAACATGAAATTCGCCGGTTTGGTAAACATTTCCATGGTAACAGCGAGCTCCACCAATCAGAGACGTCGCTGTTGCACTATAGGATTGTGGGTAGTGTAGTACTTCTCCATGACATCGCGAATAAAACATGTTTTTCTCAAAACAAGATTGATATCATACGGACTTGTGGCTTCTACAGGATCATATATCATCGTTTGACAATCTGATAGCTCGTGGTAAGTCTACTTTAGATGGTTACGACATTATGGCCAATAATCAAAATCTATATGCAGAATATGAATGGCATTTTCACTTCCGGAACCTCACTGTTGAGCTCTATAGGTGGACACTGGTGATCTTGGACTAATGTAAACATCTAAGCAGACAACTATCATCCTAAAGGCATTATCACCGCAGCAGGGCTCGTATAAAGTTGTAGCTTAATCTATATTCCTGTGCTGTTCTACATCTTTACATCCTACTGATCCTTCATTCAGTAAGCCTATAATGTTTGACATATATGGGTTATATTGTTTCAATGATTTTGTCTAAATACAGTAATGCTGTTGATGGATGAGGCCGAATCGAAGATAGAAAAGGATGGCACTTACGTTATTCTTTCCTCTATAGAGCTGAAAGTGTTTGTGGTTGTGTTGTGCGCATGTGTTACTTACTTGGCAGCTCTGGATGATGGTGGTGCCAGCTTGCCTGTTTAGCTTACACATTACTAACATGTCACGTCAGGTCAATGAGCATCACTAAACACTGGGATGGATTAATTGTCATTGCTCAGCCATTTGAATATTACAGCTATTTTTAGAGAATTTATGATTGTCCTTATTAGGATTTTGCCCCATTTCAGATTTTAGTCTAAATCTTTGATATTGAATATTTGTCCTTATAAGTATTTCAATACTGAGCGTATTTAGATTTTCCTGACAGTGTTGCTCTACATTTGCACACTCATTCAGTAGGCCTTAGGGTTGCAGGGACATGCCGCTTTCAAGATATACCTTGATATGAAACATTTGCTCATAATAGGTATTGAATTCTGTCACTTGTTCCCTTCCCTCTGAATTCTTAAGGGGCCACCCACATGAGATTTAACACTGTAATAAAGAAGATATTGAAATTAAAATTCAGCCGAACTGCTTCCTCGCCGGTGAAGAATCACACAGCTGGTCGATATTGGAAATTGTGAAAAATATGACATATGACAGCAAATATTGCGATATTGGATGTTAAAATTCTGCCCATGCACATATCCTCACAGTGTTGGCATAGCTGTAGACTCTTGGGTGCTTGATGAATAACTAGAAATGATTAGGCTAATTAATTTACGTATTTATTGTTCATTCATTTGATTTCAGTTGACTAATAGATTATTTGACCATTTTCTGTCAGCCCTATTGCTGGGGAACCTTGTTGACATTGTGCGTGCCGTTGTGTCTATAACAATGGAGCATGGTATATTTATTTTATATATATGTGGTTTTGATGAAGACAAGGAATGGTCGTTTGAGGTGAGGCACAACCGTGACACAACACTGTGACAGAATGATTGGAATTCACAAGGTCTATATCCGGTTTCCAGACCTTTGACTTTCATGCCATATGCTCTTCCCTTTTACCATTCATAAAGTCGCACACAGTGGAAAGGTTTCTGTCCCAGCAGATCCCTCGTTAAGCTAAGCTGGGCAAGGCCAACCCTGTGATGTCACAGAAAGCCCCAGCTGCCCATGTTGTCCCTGGACTGTCCGTCCCTGTGTAGCCTGCCTGAGCCTATGGGGAGCCAGACGGAGCCGAGTGGGGAGGGGGATTAATTCTGCAGCTGCCCTGTTGTTGTTGTGAAGGCTGGTTACAGCATTGTGATCTGATAAGCGACTTATGGATGTAACTGTTGCTTAGATTGAGGCAGTATCTATACCTCCATGCCCCCCCAATCCCATTCACAAATGGTTGGAGATAGGGGAGGGGAAGCTTTCATCTCTGGGATTTTGCTTGCCATGAATAGACTGTGTCTGCTCAGTTTACTGAAATATTTATGAGGCATAAATGAATCATGTGCAGATCTTTCTTTGGTGGTGATGAGCAGATACAAATGACACATTAGGCTCACTGGCTTGCGAGATTGAGAAATCCCAAAGCCCAGGGATTTGGAACAAATGTGACCCTAATCACTGTAGCGGATAGCCTCAGGTTAAGGTGAACATTGTGCACACTGACAGTCCTGAACTCCATATTACACCTTGACTTTCTGAGCCTCTTGTCATTCCTCTGCATTGTCTTGTATTTGATGCAGTTTTTCATCCACAAAGCCTCTTCACTGAGGTTTGGCTGCCATTCACTCGTTTGTGTCAGATCAATGTCAGTAGCCCCGAGCTGCCCGCCCCCACCCACCCTGGAATTATTGAATGAACCGTGTGGGAGCCTAGCAGTGGCCAGGTCACGTGCCTCGTCCTCATCTACTCTTATTGACCAGCCTACAACTCTCTCAAGCTCATTAGCGCTTGTTCAGTATCTCAACAGTTGGACCGGACTCAGCCTGGAACTGTTTCTGGAAGAGCTGAAATCCTTTTTTTTTTTACATCTTCACATCATCCGCAGGGATCGACTCATGGACCTTTTCTGAGGAATCCTAAGGCTTATCCATGGAGCCAACTGAATCATCACAGTGTAATCATAGAGAGAGTAGGTGATGATTGAAAGAAGTTGTAAGACTGCAGCCAGCATGTGACATGTTATCTTTTACGATTTGTTATAAAAGCTTTATTTGAGGTCGAACATGAATAGCCAGAAAAAGATACAGTTGCTAAAAATATCTCCTCCGTTGATCCTCTTATTTTAAAAACAAGGATTAGTGCTGTTACTGTTACTGACACTAGAGAGCCCATATACTATACCATACCATGTTTAGGGATGTATTATAAGTTGAAATTGGTCAGTTGTTTGTGAGCTCTTTAACATTTAACCAAGAGTGTCATGAGTACAGATGATATGCTTGAGTATCAGGTCACTGTTGTTCCTGTCAGTGCTGCCATTTGATGTGCTCAATCTTTTTAGTGTTGACAGTCATGGCAGCAATCATTTTCCACCCCCACCACTTCTGCCTGACCTGAGCTAATACTTAACCACCCGATATCATAAATCTGCAGAGGATCATATGGTCTTTAACCTGTTTTTATCTACAACTTATATCACATGAGTATTGAGGGACAGGAAGTTAAAGAGTTTCCTCAAATTTAAGTATATTCAGTTTGAAAGTTTGCTTGTCCAAAGTGCTGAAGGTGATCGTTATTGTAACAATGATTTTCAGCAGGTTATTACTAGGGGTGTGCCAAAATATCGATACTACGATATATCGCGATATTTCGTCTTGAGGTACGTTATCGATACACTGGTGCGAAATATCGATATTTAAAAATGTAAAAAAAAAAAAAAAAAAAAAAAAATTTTTTTTTTGAGCCCACCACCACCACCCCTCTTCGGAGGACAGCTTTATCTTTATTCAAACAGGTATACAACCAAATAAAATTAAAAAAAATGGTTTAAGTAGCTCTGAAACCCACACATATAGATATTTAATGATAGTTGTAGTCAGTGTGTTAAGAAGAGACACTGTGCAATATACTCTTTGTTTACTTGGCTGTCATTCATGTGAAATTGATTGACAATGTTTTGTAATTCCTGTGAAATGGATTCAGTGCAGTCAATAAATTCTGAATTTCTTCAGTGACACAGATATCGTGATGTATCGTGGATGAAATTCCTCGCAATATATCGATTATCGCAGAATCGCTGTATCGTGATATTATTGTTATCGTGGGCAAAATATCGTGATAGTATCGTATCGCGAGGTACCTGGTGATACCCAGCCCTAGTTTTTATACAAATATACACAAACGAGCGCTGACAAAAGAAAGCTAACAAGTGTTCTATTCTGATTGACATACATACCTTAAAAAGATCTCTGACTCACCAATGGTATTTTCCCTGCCTAATGGTTTCAGAGTGTCTTTAACCTACAATACTCAGCGAGTGATAAAAAGACAGACCGGGGAAGACCGGCATGCCTTGACCGATGCCAAACCATGCTGGGTCCAGTTTTTTCCCATTGGGCACCCTCTCCAAAATACGTGCCCCCTTGTGACTATTGTTCCGTCCGTCTGTCTGTTGGCTGACACAAGCAATAATCCTGACATCTGGCCTGCATCCAAACTCATTACGACACTTGATGGCATTGATCCTTCCTCTAGAGGCTTCCCCTCCAGAGCTGTGTGCTTCTGCTCTCTACTCCGACTGAGCTTTATTTGGCTCCTTGTCGCTCGTTCCTCTCTTCTTTTTCCATGCCTCTTACACTGTTTTCATACAGCCACCAAGCATGGGCAATATGGTGGCCCCATTAATAGATGAAAGGTGTTGTTATGAAGCCTAATATAACACAGATTAAGAATTATAATAACAGCGAGTATCCGCCCAGTTTCCCATTCTTGCTCTCTTTATTGATGTCAGGGTAGTTGAGCCGTGACATGCCTGCAGTTAATGAAATTAGTGCTGAGAAAATGCACAGTGTCCACCAGGGAATATTAAGAACAGTTCCCACTGAGACATCTGTGGTAGTGGCTGAGTACATTATCAACACAGTGTGGTAGAAACTAAGGAAATGAGCAGGATATGGGGGGATGATTTTAATGCTTATAGACAGAAACCTGGGGGAAAGGCTATTTTAATGATGGTGCCTTCTTCACCTCTCATTAGCGACCGGAATTGATACGATTTTATGATACAAATCCTGATTCTTCATCCCTTTTTTGTTTTTTTTAACATAAATAATGTTCTGCACACAATAAGGCATGATACCATTACAGCATTATTATCAAGCAGAATAAGTAACACATAGACAAAACACAAAGAAAAAGATGGAAGAAAATAAAGGTAAGATCAGCTCGGAGTATCAACGTGTATAAACATGTGACCTCAAACTCCTTGGAAGCATAGTTTCTCCACACAATCAATACAGGGCAGCCAGGTTCCTTAATCTCTATTTCAAAGCACATGATCACTCACAGAATTTTTTTTTATTTATGTTTTGTTAGTCAAAGATATGTACTTTTTGTAATGGACTTTGCTCTGTTGGCAAACAGTGTCAAATACATGGCATTCCTGGAATTTAAGCCCACACTATATAAAAAGATGTTTCAGCATATTGCAGCTGTTTCCAATCTCTCTTGAAATTATAATTTTTCTGACATTCCAATTCCTGCTGTTGTTCTTCATGCAATGAAAGCAGGCTTTGGGCCGTCTCTTCCTCACCAACATGACTCTTTCTTGTTGCAGTTTTCCTGCAGCGTAGACACAAGTTGGACATTGTTGTTATGCAAGAAGAAACATGCTGGCATTGATAAAATTATGTTATAAACTCAAGCATACGATTGGACACATTAGAGCTGGTTCTTAACCCTAAGTGGCTCTGGATTTTCCTACCCGTCACCCCCAACCCAGACTGTTTTGATGGCCTGTCAGGGTTGGCCTTATTTGCTACTTTTAGATTAGGTGAAGGCCACAGTTACCAGTTGGGTGCACATGAATGTCAAGCTGGTCTCCTTTGTTACTGTCACAGCTCTGCATTTTGACACTAAACTGTGCTGATATGAGTTGCAACTGTACAGTCAGAAAAGTCTTCTTTTTTCCATCCTGTTCAACTGAAGGACTGATGATCCAGTGCACTAGACCAGTGTTTCTCTGGCAAATCCTCAAGCCCGACTGACCACTTTCTGGCTCTAGCTCTGCTTTTACTCTTCTAATCCAATTTAAGTGTTCAATATGTAGCCTTTAATAGGATCAGGTGTGCGAGAATAGCTGCTTCAAAAACCTGGAGATCAGGTTGCTCTTGAAGACTTAAGAACCACAACTTTCAGCTAACTACTTATAAAACCCCTTTTTGAAATAAATCTGCTACCAAGTAACTGTATTCATGATAGCATAACAGTATACAAAAGCAAACAAAAGAGATATCACTGGCATGTATTGCAGCAGATTAAGACAGTCCAAGTCTACCACTCTCTGCTAATTATTCCCATTATACCCTAAACAGAACAACATTTTATTGTTTTCATATGATCAGGACTTAATCTAAAAGAGAGTGAATAAAAGAAAAGGCTCTATGCTACAGTTGCAAGTTAAATACAAAACCCTATAGAACCCTATAGAATGTGGATCACATATTCATTTTTTGTTGCATATCTGCAGCAATCAACAGTTACGCATTATTCATTTTGACTTGTGATCTGATACTGCAGCAAAAGGTTCTCAAATAAGTTCAATCCACTGTTTATTGTCAGTACTTTCTCTGATCCACTGGGAAACCAAAATGTTCTCAAACAGGGGTTAAACTCTGGTGTCTCATTACTGTTTTCCACACCACCATTGCTAGTTATATGAACTGGGCTGACCTGTCTAGTGTAGTTAAGCTAACAGGCAACTATTGACACACTTTCATTACCCACTGTCACTGCCAGTTGGATTATGAGATTTTTAGCTTGCAATCAAGCTTGTAATTTGACTGTATTAGACTAATAAGACTGTAAATATGTGGGTCTAGGGGATACTTAACAGAAATGATACAAAGCCAATTCCATTTTGAGCTAAATATCTGCAGTGTTTAATCCATGGTCTCTTTTTTTCAATCTATTTTCTGATCCTTCGATTCAAACAGCTGCTTTGGAGGGTGGGGTGATATGGCCTTAAAAAAATATGGCAATATTTCTGGGCTATATCGCGACACAGAAAGTATATCTCAATAATTTGAAGTCTCATATGAACTTACCGCTCTGGTAAGTTCGGAAAATTACATCAATTGATTGTAATGCAGCCATTAAATATAAAATATCAATATATCACCCAGCTCTATTGTCTTGTCAGATGAAATATCTAATAACAACACAAAGGTGTGGTATGTTCCACCTTTGTTAGGAACATACCTGTGTTCTATAAATATAGACAGCATATTTGCATGTTCGACACAATGGGTATTTGCTCTCCACATCTCTTACTTAAACATAGTGCACAAGCACTTATGTCAAGGCTGCTGAACAGAGAGAGCAAAGGAACTAAGTTAAGCAGTAGCAGTACCAGCTGCAACTGGTGCATTGCAGCACCTGGCCTACCCCAGCACACCGGCTCCTGCTGCGAGGGCTCATTCAGAACACAGAGACACAACATCAATCACAGCTGCTCAGCCAGCTCCTCTGGCCTGCTATTTCACACAGGCCTTCTGCTGCAGTCACCAGCTACGCCAGACCCCGTTTTCATTTGTCATTGTAGACACTAATTCTTTGATCACCCAGGCTTCTTAAAGATTTTGTTTCCTGACTTTCATTGTTTGCTGGGTTTGTGCCTTAGTTTGTGTAAGATGAGATCGCACTTAAAATTATTTGGTTACTATTGAAATGTAATGGAACAGGAGGTTTATGTATTCTAAGAACACTGGCCATACGTCAGTGCAGCAAAAACTACAGCAGTTGTTCTCGTGATTCTCATGTCAAAGACCCCTGATCTGACAGAAATTAAACCAGGGACCCCCATTTGACATGATTTTGTCCCAGGCATCCACCATCTGATAAGTATTTTGCTTTAAAATGTGTGTGATGAAAGACACTTCTGTGAGAGCCACTGCATTAGACAGCGTACAGTGGATATGACAGGAAACAAGCAGAGAGAGATAGGGATTGACACACAGTCACGGTTTCCTGCCAGACACGGACTTGTGATGCTGCGATTTTTGGCAGTCGCCTTGACCCCGAGGCCACCAGGGCGCCCCGAGGAAAATCACTTAGAATAAAAATACTGCCAGAAATGTTTTTCCATTTCTGTGACATTGATGCTGTGTTCTGTGGTCTTACTGATGCTGCAACTGTGTCACAGTATTTCTTGCTGTACTTAAATTGCCTCATCCGGCCTCAGTGTGGTAGCATGCCTTCGAGATAATGTCCTTTCGCTCACCTTTGCTCGGTGCTGTTACTCATTCCCAACCACCTGTCCACTCAGTGTCACCAGCTCTTGGCTGCAAAGTCTGTTTTTTAATTTTAGGTTGAAGAGGCTAGACGCACTGACATCCAAGGAGTAGGGAAGTTATCTCCTCTTTACTTTAAGTCTTGAGTGGACAACTGAGACGCGCATAGACACAGACAGACATGGACACAAGCAATCAGAAATCAGAATCAAATCAGAATATTATCGAAATCTCAATATGGCTAAGTGCAGTATCTAAATTGGAGAAGCTGCAGTTCTTTGAGAAATGTAAAAAATGTAGGGACGAACATAAGGATGTCCACCAGGGTTCCAAGTTTCACTGCTGATTGGAGCTGGAACTGATAAATACCCATAACTGCTGATGAATCATTCGACCCGGAAATGGATGCTGATTGTACTCTTTCTCACTGAAGACAGAAACCAGATTTTAGTGTGTGTTAGAGGGTTTTTTTATGCAGTGTGAGGTCATGTTTCTGTAAATCCTCCCCGGCCTGAAAGTGCCTTTTTATACTTCTCCTAGGGATACATTCAGAGCCCATTAAGATGCCACTATTCAAAAATTCAATTTCATCCAGTGCGCTATTATGTGTGAAAGATTAAACCCTGTTACAATGTGTTTGCACAGTTCTGAAAAGTGTTTTTTGAATTGATTATAGTGAAAATCTCGCAAGTCTCTCTTTTTATATCTTACATATCATCTCAATTCAAAAACAACCAACCTCTCTTGCTTTCTGACCAACCCTGTTCCCACTTTATACAAAAAAGAGGGGTCTTTCTTTAACTTCAAGTTGACTACATCTTATATCTAAGCTATATTGGTCCTTTACCTAAACAGAGCATGTGATAATCTCAGGCATCATAGTAGGAAGTTTCCCTACTTAAGGAGCAGGCACCACTCTTTAATCCTCCTGTTGCTCCCTGGATCCACACACCCTTTTGCCACCACGTTAATCCAATAAACCACCTCTGCTCATCTGACGTCTTGCATAACCAGGCTGGGATAGCCAGCCCAAATGACTGCAGGGGGCCAGTTATTTTTAGCCCAAGAGCACACACTAAGGAGAAAAACTATCAGTAGATGATGGTGGAAAGAAGGAAGGTTTGGCAGCCACTCCTCAGTAATCCTCTGTGCTAAGCCAAGTGGATCATTAAAATAACAAGAGCTGTAATTTAAGGTTCAGGGTTTGTGTAACGTGAGTGAGAAAGTGCTGGGAGTAAGGTGAGAATAAGGGAGAGGGGAAAAGAAAGTTGTAACATGACGTTGAAACTGTGTCAGCCTTCGTCTTTGTTTCCTCTTGACTTGACATGACATGAAGGAAATACTGTAGGCAGACGGGGGAGGGGGCAGGTTGCAACTGGTGCATATCCGGCAGGGGCTCCGGTTACAGTAACTCATGACACTGCGTTTTGTTGTTGTTGATGTTTCAGACGGGCAGCTTCCCTCCGTGCCCCGGAATGGCTCTTCTTTCCATTTTTAAACTCCAGGGTTTATGTGTAGTTGTGGAAGCAATGCTACGCCTGCCCTTACCTCATAACCCCTGCCACCACTACTACTGCATGCAGGGGAAGGCCACCCAGCACCCACTGGGTCACATGTTTGCAACTTGAGAGTGTGGAAATACTGTTGACTTAAGAGTTTTACAGTAGTGCTCTCTTGGCACTGCTGAGGGCAGTAATCTAGACATATCAATTAAAACACGAGGAAAGGGAAATGTGAACCTCGGGGACTGTTTTTTACCATTTCTCATCTTACAAACAAGATGATCCCCGTCGATTCTGCCTCTGTATGTGTGTTTGATATTCCAGCTCCAAATGCACCTGAAGTCAGTTTCAAACAGAGGCAAACAAAATGTCGGCAGTGATCCTGACTTTCAGTTAGGACTGCAACTTAATGATTACTTTCATCAGTGATTAAATGATTCATTGTTTGGATTCCTCAGTATTCCAGTTTATCTTATCTAGTTTGCGATTGAATATGAGAAAGCAGCGTTTTCTTCGTCTGTTTGCCAGGAAAATAAATGAATCTTAAAAATGCAATACTTTGGCTGTGATGCAGCGTCTGTTCTCTGTGTGTAGTCACCACTCTGTGCTCTTACTCAATGTCCTGCTCACAACACTATTGGATTTTCTACGTGTCCAAAAATATCCAAATCAGCTAACTATCAAATAAATGTGGTGGAGTGAAAAAATAAAGTAGCAGAAAATGGAACTACTCAAGCAAAGTACAGTAGAGTACCGTTATCTTGACACCAAGATTTTCAGTTTTACTGCAAATGTATATCAGCTCCAAATATCACTTATCAGCCTCCTTGATTACTAATAATTGCTATCTGTATAAGCCCTGAAACAATAATATTAGTCAATCTCTAAATTTTCTCCTTATTTTTGCTTGGAAAATGACTCAGTAGGTGGATCGATTTACTAAATGATTGCTAATTATATTTCAATTAATTGACTATTCATTTCAGCTCTGTTTTCAATATCGGTAATGCCAAATTACATCAGAATCTTCTGCCCAAAGACCAAACCGAGTACCTCAAAGTATTATCCAGCCCTTATTCTCCTTGATGACACCCATGTGTTATTGATATTTGAACTTTTCCGCAATAAAATTTGAACTTTGTGATATATTTTGGTGAATTATGTGCTTACAGTGTGTTATTCCAAATGTTCCTATCAGTGTCCAAACCCAGAGAAATCAATACTTTTACTCAAGGTAACAGTGCATTGCATGTGGTCGCCTGCCACCATCAGAGAGCGATGAAAGAAGTGGGTGAGCATGTCTGTGGTTGTTCAACAATGACTGCATCGGCTCTCCCACGCTACTTCAGGACTACATCAAACTACATCTTTTGTTTTAGTTGCTTTGAATGACAAGCTAAGTGGGAGAGATGACACACTTTGCTTTTAGACATAATATTTGACAAGGTTTTCAAAAAGTGAATGTTTTACCCAAATATAATATCACTGCCTGAAACGGCTCCTTCAATATCACCCCAAGTGTCTGTACAGTGCCGTGAATTGGTTTATAAACGGCTGCAATGATATTTAAAGATAATTAATCAACCAATTACTCACCTCAAGGTAAAATGTGCAATATGTATGTTCAGATTTTTGAGGAATTATCAAATTAAGTACTTAAAGATTAAACCATGATTTAGTAAAAATGTGTAGAGTTAAACCGGCATCGTGTACATCCATTCCAGTCCATGTACATCTTTGTTCACCTTTGAGAGACACGCTTTGTTCAGTCGAGAGGTTTTGGTGTGTTTTCAGTTCTCCACTGCAGTAAGCAGCTTCAAGCTAGACCTTTGAGTTGTTCCTGCAACATCCCCTGACATCCTTTTTTCATGACCCACCTGTGTCCAGCATGGAGAGAAACAGGACATGGTGGCCGTCTGGGATGTTCTATAAAATACATCTTGCTGATAACATTTTTTTTTTTTAATATTTGTGTGTGGTTTGGATTAAAAAGAAAATAGGGAGAAATACATACCTCAGCAACTCTGCAACCTACTCACAGCCCTCTTTTGATGTATTGATTTAGCCAAAGTAGCTCCATCCCACCTAGTTGAACTTTGTGGGTGCAGAGCGGTGCTGCCTCTTCCAGAGATGGAGAGAAAAGTGTTATCCATCCAAGAAGAGTTTTTAATTTATCTTTTTTTTTTTTTTTACCAGTGAATGCATGCTTCTGTCAGTTAAACGTTCTGTTTTATGTAGCTCTCAGAGTAAGACATAACATTTGAGTCAGGATGAATGGAATGTCTAAGCTGTTCTTGTATGTATATGGTTTGGACTTGAAACAAAGTCGGACTGGGTATCAGTTTTCGGGTCAAGTTGTTTCTTTACCCGCTCATTGTATGATACTGCAGTGAATCAAGGCCCTGCACGTACTGTACCTCTGTCAGTCACCACATCGCTCCAGATAACAGATAAGTCCGATCTGCAGCAGGATGTCACTCAACGGGAAGTTCCCAGCTTTAATCACACAACACATTTCCAGGAACAAATGGAAAGCTTTCGGGGGCAGTCGCTGAGAAGTGCACAAAGTAATCGGATATGGACGTCTACTGAATGATTTGGACGTAACGAAGGCATTTCGCTTTGGCTAGGGTATTCATTAAAGTTTATAAAGATGCTAGTCAAAATGTCATGTAGGCAACTTGAGGGATGTCAGAATAGTGATAATTAGATGTGTTTCTTTGTATGAGTCAGGCTGTTAACAGAATCCAGGTGATTTCCAGGGTTCTTCCCTAAGTTGGCATTTTTACTGCGGAGGCGGTATCGCCAACGTCATTTGGCAAACCCACTGTTGTAGTTTCCAGAGCACCTTCTGACTCCATTAAGATACTAATTTGAGTATTATACTGCTATCAGAGGGAAGTGTATCATACAGATAATTACAAATGTCTCCTTAATGTATTGTGTGGGCTGCAGCGATTGTAACCTATTACAGTGACAAATACATTGTACTCTCTATCACACACTTTACACAATAAAATAAAGGCTTTGGAATGTAGCTGAACACACTTTTCAGTACGTAACATTTAGTGGAAAAGTATGAAAATATTGATCTGTGGAAAAATGTATATTTAAGGCCTCTAAAGCATCAAGGTTAACCGGGGTCTCCTGAGTTTTCACTGTCGAGAGTGTTTAAAGTACTGACTCGCCTCTTACAGACTCCAAAGACTCCTTTGGGGACTTCCAGACACGCACCAACTCAATACTTCAAAACGCCTTTTCATCTTACTTTTTGTTTGTGCTCATGGTAGATTTTGTGTCTTATCCACTGTCTTGTCTCCCACGCTGCAGGATATGAAAAGACAGAAGACGCATCCGAAAAGACATCCTTAGCTGACCAAGAGGACGCCCGGCTGATCCACATCAACCAGCCGCAGTTCACCAAGTTCTGCAGCAATCGAGTCAGGTAAGTAGATGTTGTAGTTATGGAAGTGTGAACTTAATTCTTGGGTTGCACATATTGATTGCAGCTGTATGAGTTTTACAGTACGATAACCATCTTACACACAAACATTGTTTGTTAAATACAGAAGTCTTTTTAGATTAAGTATAAAGGGCCTGATTATATTTTCACAAAATATTATGTCCTGACAGATTTAAACCTTGAAATATACTTGTAATATACATATTTATGTCAATGCTAATACAGTAGAATTAGATACCGTAGATAAGCAAATGTACACAACATGTTAATCGTCATCGTCATACCATGAAATAGGTATTTTGTTGCCCACACGCCCCCACATTTAGAGTCAGCATGGACAAACTCTGTATTTTTCCTCACAACGCTGAGGAAGCAACACACCTGAAGAAGTCCTGCCTTCAGAAGACAAATCCAATACATCCTCTATAAGATTCACAAGTTAAGATGGCGACAGCATAAACAACATAGAGAGGTTAAATGTTCAGCCGATGAGTTCAGGCTCCTGTTTTTGTTAGCCCTTATAAACTTCGTAGCAGTCCCAGAGGGCGGAACTCTTTCACCATCCGTCCAGCATTTCCCCAGTGTAATTATGCAACATGAAGAAGCTTCTCCCATGTCACTTAAAATTACAGTTAACTCTAGCTGCATTAAAAATTCACACTGGAAGTTGTATTCTCTCAAGGATCTTTCCTGTTTGTGTGAATCGCTGCTATTTTTGCCTCTGTAATGGCAACCCAGAGGCCATCAGTGCTTTTCATGGTGACCTGCAGCATAACTTGCCACTTTGCCTTTAACCCCACGTTAACCTTCAGAGTCAGAAGCAAAACAGTAGAATTAAAGCATGTCTAGTCTGTGTGGCTGCTATTTAAATGTCAGCCTGGGGAGAATCTCCTGATTGCAAACAATCTTGAGAAGTCAGAATCCATTTAGAGAACCTTTTGAGCAACATGATGTGAAGAGAAAACTTTTCAGAGACTGTGCTCTCTCCTTCTCTGGTGTGCCTCAAAAGCAACTATATACGTTCTATTTAACTTAAAAATCTTGTAATCAACCTTCTTTAGAACCTTACTTTACTGTACAATACGGTGCAGTTGTTTTGATGGGGAATGACCATGACAGCACCCTCAGCCTATGATATTTGATAAATACCGGCAAGATTTGTATCACCAGTGGCGCCTAACTCCACATATACCAGACTGCCCTTTTTATCCAGTTGTTCCTCTTGGAGGAGTGCAGCGCTTTTAGCATTAAAGGTCAGGCTCTTTGGGTCAGGTCGTCTCCTGTCAAGGAATATTACTGTTGGCATTCGTGCTGCATGAGCAGCTCGAGATATGCATGTGCTTACACAGACACAGCTTTAAACTGAAAAGTATTGTTAGATTAAAAAAAGTGCGTATCAGCTTCATGTATCGACCGCACAAATAACAGACGCAAGCAGCTGAGAAAACGGATGCTGATTCTACCTCTTTTTAGTAGTTTTCTTAAGCTTGTATGTTTCGTGGGATAGATATGACATTAGAGTTGTTATTAACATTAACTTTTCTTTCTGGATATAATTAGATAGCTGTGCTGCTGACAGTTGGTTTATGAACAGCGCAATGCTAACTTTCCTGCTCTCTTGGTATAGCTGAGGCTTTATGGTTACAGAACTGTGACATTTTTAAACCAGTTCATTGCTGCATCACTATTTGTAGCACCGGATGGTTGTTGGTTGAATTTTATTGTACCAGAGAAGTGTATATAATATGGCCTTTGTGGTTAAAGAGCACCTTTGCATATTTTTTAAATAAGTGTATAAAGGCTTTTTGACCTTACCGGAGGTGGTCATTAATTCAATGGGTGGTCTGCCCTTATGGGAAAATTAAGTAAAAATGTCACATTAGCCCAGTTTGGCTAATGCTAATGCTGTTAATACAAAAATGTCATAAAATGGGGCCAGCAACATTATCAGGAATAAATCATTGTGTGAGACTTCCCGACTTTGACTGATCTGAATATCAGAGCATTAATAATGTCTGTAGCTATATGACCCCCCACTTTAATCAGTTACAAGTACTTTGCTTGACGGACTTTAGATCCGATACTGATACTGTACTTAACATCCCAGTCTTATTAAAAGTTAACAGAAGTATGCATAAAAGTTTGAATGCTTGCAGTACAGTTTTTTAGAGACTGCAACAGACTGGTGTCTGAGCACACAGCTTGTATTTTAATGCCTTTTCAAGCTGCATTTGTTTCAGACCCTACACATTTGGATCGGACTGAACCTGAACCTTCACAGGTCCCTTTCTCCCGCTGCAGCATCACTGCCTGCACAATATGTCACTGTTCTGTACACAGAAGTGACTCCTGCCTCACAACAGCCACCCAGCTCTCACTGTTTTGCATGAATGTGGACTGTTTATTCAGCTGAACTGGTTGTAATGTCAATGTTAATGTCTGAGATGTTGACAACTTGTCCTATAGCAAACAGGAGTGGCTGTGCAAACCATTTTACCGATGTGTATCCATGAAATGCGGGTATCATATGTCCTGTTAGACATGCATAGACACAGAAAGACACGGGCACAAACAAATGGAATTCAATGTGCAATGTGGCCAATACAATATCCAAATTTGAGAAGATATGTGACAAAACGGAAAAAGTGCTGTTGTGCAGTAGAGATACAAATCATATCACAATTGTAACGTCTGTCAAAATAATTGCGATATGTTGTGTACAGTATCAGTAGTGACCTGGATGTTGGTCCTATCTAAGTCAAGTAATTCTGACTAAACTGAGATGTGGACAGCTATACTCAAGCTAAAGTTGAACCACATGCACATTAAATTCGATTACTCGCAAAATTAGTATAATTGTCCGAGTAGAGTACCTTCATTAGCCTGAGTCATCAAACCACATGAACCTGATCTTTAAAACGTTATTACGCGATGTAAGCTTTTCATTTTAATGACACACCATAAAGAAAAACCTGACTGTGTACTTGACACACACACACACACACACAGCAGAGCTAAATTTACCATCACAGCCAACTGGTTAGTCGCAGAACTTCTTTTATATAGGTCTACAATGACAGACACACCCTGAACAGGAGGTCACTGGACAGGTTACTGGTCCAGCGAGTCGCTCGACTATGCAAATTGTGGTTGCTGTCGTGTTTGCTTTGTTAGACAAGGGGAGACCTATATTATCACCCTTCAAATCTGAGTCAGACATTATCAAACCACCTTTTTCGACCATACAGTCACCACACATAGACATCTGTGCATATTTTGATGTTTTTGAACCACAAAGAAGATATTATCAACACCGTGCAAATGAACTGTCTGAATCTGTGAAGTTCAGTGGTCAGCTGACGGCCTTGGTTGATTTGATTATCTCCTTTGTGGTTGAATATGCTGCCAACACATGCTGGCCTTCAGCTGGCGGAGACCAACCAGTGTACTTTATATGAGTGTCCATTAAGTTTATCCTTTTTTTTGGACATATGTAAGCTTTGTTTGATCTGCTGTATGACATTTCAACAGTTCTCTTACTATATCTATAAAATGAAAATCACAGTCAGTGTAAAGTTAATGAGAAAAATAGAATTCGAGATATGTTACAATGTGATACTAGGGACTCAAAGCAGTGACGGTTTCTCTCTGTGCATGTGCGATTCTGTCTCGACACTTCCAGATGTTGTAGCCTAACTATCTTCTGCAGGAGAATGACTGTTTTTGCTGAACGACAGTTTAATCTTCACATTTGTTTTGTCTTCTGTTGCTGTTAAATGTTTGTTTACAGTTGCACGAACATGTCTGCAGCAACAAAAGCCTATTTTCAGTTACAGTAGGTTGAGAAATACAAAAAAAAATACCAACTGTGACTTGTTTGTGTGATCCCTAAGTTCTGAAAAGTCAGACCAAATGTTCCTCGAGTATAAGAATATCTGACAGTGTTTTTTGTAACACTGCAGTTAAACTTGAAGAATGAATAAATAATCTTGATTTCAAAGTAGCACACAGCTTTGTGCCGAGGCTGTGGGGTTTCAGGCTTTTCTACTGTGATTGTTTTCATCTGGTTAACATTTGTTTCTGGCACCAGGCAGCCGCCTCAGTGCCAACCATGACCCATGGGTGGGTTATGACCTAGTTATTTAAACACAATAGGCTGTCATTACTTATCATGGCAGTTTTATGGCCATTGTTCAGAACATCTCTATAACCTGTCGCCCCTCCTCAAGGTTTTTGTGTGTGATGATATGTTATATCAGTGACCTTCCCCTTTCAAATGGAAAACAACCTTAACAAAGTTATTGATTTTGCAACAGTTTGAGCGCTATAATTTGTATTGCATTTAAATCAAACTACAGGGACAGATCGGTGTTTCAAGTAGGTTTTGGATGTTTGACTTTGACTGACAAGACGTGAGGTGTCAGTACAAGGAGGGGCTAAAAGATAAAAGACTTTCCAAACACTCTGACATGTCAAATGTTTTGTTGACAGCTGTTTACCTTGACTCAAGTTAAGCAAAACTCACATACAAAACAAACTAAAACAGGTATTTATAATGACTTCCTGTAACGTCAACGCCCTTCTGCTGTGGTGGAAAAGCCAATAGATAATGTTACAAGTTCTTCTGATCGTTGTCGCATGGCTGTAATGTGGATATCTGCGAGGAAGCGCTTCTCTAAATATCGTCTTGATCTTTAGGAAGGTCCATAATCATCCGTGAAGCAGAGTGTTAAATGAGCTCTTCATCTTGCCCTGCCGCAGTATACAGAAGTAACTAGAGTATGACAGGACAGTGTTTACTGTACTAACACATGAGATCAGAAACAAAGGTGGAGCGAAGAAGATAAAGATAGAAATGATGAAGCCCAGGCCTTTAGGCTGAACTTCACCAGTACGGTTTCTTTGTATCTCAGGAGATAGACTGAGGCAGTAACTACAGTATGCATTAGCTCTACCAGGCACTTACTGTCTAATACCCAGTGGGGCTCAGCAGTACTTAACGTGAATGCACTCATGTTGTTGTTATGGGCTTTGAATGATGTATGACAAAGCATTTCTCAACAGGTAGTCGACTTCTTTACCGAAACATTAAAATGATCTAATCAGATCTACAGCAGAATTAAAAGGGGGGAAATATGACAACAATACTTTCACGAGAGGAGAATGTATTATGTCACACACACACATTCACTGACATACGAACAGACACACGTACTGCATCTTTGCTTGCTGTCACATTAACCAGGCAGACACATTCAGGAAAGTGGCGGCTGTGGCTCAGGAGTTAGACCAGGTCATCTACTGATCACAGGGTCGACAGGTTGATCCCCATCGCCTCCTGTCCACATGTTTCCTTGGCCAAGACACTTAACCAAGCCAGTGCTCTCCTAATTGCCGGTCCCAGGCCTGGATAAATGAGAAGGGTTGCGTCAGGAAGGGCGTCCGGTATGAAAAGCCTCTGCCAAATCAAATATGAGGATCTTAGAAATCAGATTTCCATGCTGGGTTGGGCAGGGCCCAGTTCGCCAGCGGGATGGAAACAAATCATCTGCTGGTGAAGCAGCTAAAAGAAGAAAACATGAAAGCAAAGAGGTTGTAAATCATTCGAACTTTATAAGCAGCAAAGCACCTGACATTTATTTACTGCTGAATTCTAAGAATTCAAATGTTTCATTTGGAAAACCATCGAACTGAAGTTGAGCAAATTAATACAACAAAATTCAAGGTGAAAACTTCAAACTTGACCATTTGACCACTAGGATGAGCATTCAAACCTGAATGGAATCAATCTGTGGTATCAGGTTTTGTTCTGTCAGTAATACAATCCAAGACAGAGACGTGAGACTGACAGGAAACCTGCACACTTTAACTTTCCACCTGAATTTGTGAACCTGAGAGAAGCACGATAATGGTCAACTTGAAGTAACCTGCTGGAAAGAGGTGAATTCAAACCACATGGACGCACAGTTACCAAAGTAAAATATTTTCTTGCTGTAAAACCAGTCGTAACATTTGTAAATGTATTTTTTTATTTGTATTTGTTGTTATTTAAACTCCAGAATCATTGAGGGCTGGCCCTCATTACAGTGAGTCCAATAATGAGAGAGAGAAAACAATTAAAACAAGGCTGGAAAAAAACAGTTCCAAGTGGTCTGGGCAAAGAAATGATTGCGATCCATCTATATTAGATCTACCAAGCTCAGCACAAACTCAAGGGAGTTGTACTGAAAGCTGATTATTATATGATCAGCCGGAGAAGTCCACCTAACATTTTCATATATATTTCAAAGCTTCAGCAGTAAAACATAAGGAAGTTAGTTCCATGTCGATATTACAAACCACTTTCTTGACGTGATTTTAAATTAGTATGACTTGTTTTTACGTCCATTTTTCACGCTCCTTCAGTCTGAATGTATTCTTTAGCTTGGCTCAGTAACTCTCCATCAAACTCCTTTTTACAGAAGCTGAAATAAAAAAACAGTAGACTAGACTAAAGACTAGACTTTGTTGAATGGAAGAAAGCCGGTTCTTTGCTGACCCATGTTCTGACGAGGCTCTTCGTCAGGCTCCTCTGTGAGGCTGGTGTTACATTGTACTGCTGTCAGAACAATGCCTTGCTCTTACTCACTCGCCTCCACTCTGTCCCTCTCACTCACCATGAGCAGACTCATTGTACCAGGCGACCAGGACGACAGTGAATGTAAAGCTCTTTTTTCTTTTTTAACTCAATTCAGTGCTATTTTGCCGTTTCTTTACGTGCTCGTGGACCTGCTACGGGTTAAAACTGCTGATATATTTGTCGCATGTGATTCAGTGTAAGAGGAATAAAATTACCTCCATATGCCGAGCCCCCTTTAGATGAGTTCGAGGCTATACCCTGATATCCTGCTTATGTATGTCCAACGGCTTTTTTGCCCGCGTGAGTAAGCAAAGCATCGCCGGTGGCTGGGCATACATCACCGCGTGTATGTTCCCCCAAAGTTGCTGTTCTGACTGGCCCTTTAACATAGCTGTAAATCAGACTGCTGGAGGCCTGGACTCTCGACTCCACCAGCCTCGATATACCACCGTTACCATCAGACAACCCCCCTCCATCCCCACTGCAACACAGGCAACATAGCTCACGACTGCCAGGAGTTCTTTACACCCTCTGCAAGCTCCCTTCTTCCTCCTAATTATTCTTTACGATCATTGAGTCCACCGGGCTCCGCTGCTCATCAGTGTCACACACATAAACCTGTCTCTGCAACAGAAAGGACTTGAATGAATGGGTTGAGAAAAGTGACTGTTATCATACCATGTACATTTGCTTATCTACAGCAGTGGCTCCCAAACCTTTTCATCTCAAGGACCCCCTAAACACAAATGAGACCATGGACCCCAGTTTGATCGGGCTTTGTCTCAGGGTCCACCATCTGAAAAGAGTTTTACTATTAGATCTGTCTGTCTGTCCATCTGTCTGTCTGTCAGCCCATCTCTCTTTATTGTAGTAGTTGTATTCATTACTACGCTATTTTTTTGAGGCTACGCTTTTTTTTCAATATCAACTACAAACCTATTAAGTGTCATAATTGCATCTTTCATGGTTGTGTCAAGCTATCGTGTTGACAAAATCTGCCTACAGACATATGGCCAGACATACAGACGAACACCTTCTGAAATACTTCAAAACACTTTTGTGATCATTCCAGGACCACATTTTCCCATTATGACACACACACAAAACACACAAGGTGAAGCATTAACAGCTGATGCTGTCACAGTTGGTAATGAATGTGTAATATAATGATATTGGGATATTTTCTGAGACAGATAATACGTGACCCAAGTTATGCTCAGACCCATTTTTGTTCGCATTTTGAATGTCAATAGTGTAAAAACTACCACTCAGACGTTGTGAACTAACCATTTGTCTCCCTCTCTTTCTCCCGTCTCCCTCGTCCACCCGTGGCCTTGTCTGCTGCTCGATGTCGTCTTCAGCACGGCCAAATATAATGTCCTCACCTTCCTTCCCCGCTTCCTCTACTCGCAGTTCAGGAGGGCAGCCAATGCCTTCTTTCTCTTCATCGCGCTCTTGCAGGTAAGATGCAGCTGCAGTTTCTGTCACGCGGATTTTGAATACAACAGTTACTAACAAACTACCTTATAAATGTTAAATCACTGCTCATCTTAGCTGCAGTTTTAGCTTCAGTCCCATTAGTATGCAGGTGGCCTTCTTTTACTGTTTGCCATGACCTAGACATCATTTCAAAAGGTCATGTCTGTAATTCCATATACACACACACAGACAAGCTCATTCACACAAACACACACACGGGCACACACACATAGACACAGTACTTTATATAGACTGATAATGAATAATACATGTAATACTATGCGTTCCTCCTTTAAAAGGAAACTACAGTAGATTTGCCTGCAGGCTCACCACAGTATACTGCATATTACATGCCTTGGAAATGCATGGGGTGCTGTGGATGGCTGTATTCTAGCCTTCACTGCACCACTGCCTCTACACTGCAGTAAAGAAACTGTACACACTCAAATAGTCTGGCTGATGAGGAGCCACAAGTAGAAAAGCAGAGGTGATGTTTAGATATTTAGCAAGAAATCTGTACAAGAAATAAACTATACCTGGGCAGAGAGCCGTCGAGCTGATTATCATTTTTGTTGCTGCGTCCGCAGATCTTGGGGATACTGCCAATATTGTGATTGGTACATACTAGCAAAGACTAAGAAAGACTGAGCGAGTTTGCCTGTAAACTGTAGGTCAACATTGATCCCTCTTAAGAACAGTGAAAGCTTCAACTCCCAATCATTACTACACAGTTCAAAGGAGTCCATATATCAGGTGTTTAATGCTTTGCAGAAAACACTAAATAATCACAGAAGAAAGGCTGCGTTGAACTCGATCCCGTCTTTACCTACGCTCGTGATGACAGACCGGCCTTCGTTAATGAGTGCTCCGAGGATGGGAAAGGGCTCTATCCGGTGACCTTGAAGTATCTGCTTTGAAAAGCAGCCAGTGTGAATCTTCATTACCTGCCCTGTCGATGCTGCGACCTTGAATAAAACATCTATGCAGATGAGGGAGATGAGAGATCTATTTCGTTCAAGTTTCCTTCGAGCAGTTTAGCAGCGGCCGTCTCCTGTGGCTCTCTCTCGGCTTTAATTACGCCGGTATTTGACTATTAATTTTGAAGCACTTAAAATAGCCCAATAGTTAGACGTTCAGAGGCAGGGAGAGCAAGAAGAAAGTGCCAAGAAAAGTTGTTTGTGCCGGGAGTACCTCCTTTAAGTTTCCTCAGTCCATAACCCTTTGACACTATTCATAACAACAGATCCTGTGCATAAAATGTCCACAACTCTCAATCTAATGTTATGTAAAACCTCGGCGTGGTGGGCGAGTTTGGTGTAGTGGAAGTACTTCTTTTGCCTTATTTTGAGCCATGAAAGCACCCAGAAATTGATAAGTCAGCTTCTGCAATATTCTGAAAAAAAACTCGCCAAGTGACTTAATTTTCCCTTCTTGTGTTTCTTTTAGCAAATCCCAGATGTGTCTCCCACTGGTCGCTGGACCACTCTGGTGCCGCTGCTCTTCATCCTGGTGGTGGCTGCTGTCAAAGAGTTCATTGAAGATCTGGTAAGACTCGTATCTGTTATGATTTGATTCTTCTTGGTGTTTGTTTCACTCTTGTTTTCTCTCTTTCAGCGTGAAAGAGACTTTGATTTGATTTTTTAAAACCAGTAGGACCTTTCATTACTCCGAGTGTCAGCCTATACTAGCTTTGTGGCTGAAATAGAGCTGGTCACTGCCACTGATTTACTGAATAGATTCCAATTGAGAGGGTCCCAATTCAATTTGATTACAAGTACTGAAAGAACTGGTGCTGTAAATTGTACAAGGAACCCTCTAACCTGGTGCATTATCAATTATATTAATGTTTGCATTCAAGATAGGATTAAATGGTCTCAGAGATTTGTCGGTGAAATCTGCCTATGGAGCGATGAATAGGATGTTGTTACGATTTCAGTATCAACAAAGCAACAACAACCTTTATGGCCATTCGAGTGTAGATTTCTGTGTTCAAGTGCACTTGAATGCACCATGAAGTCTCTGTGCTGTGTGTGAAGCTCTGACGCAGACAGACAGCAGAGGACAGAAACAGCGTAAATGACACCGAAAGGCGGTAGAGACTCTTAGAAGAGTTTTTAATCCCATGACTGGTTTCTTACAAACATTTATCCATATCCACTGTGCTGGACAGCCTGTAGAGATTTACTCACCAAAATGGAAAATCTACCTGTATTTGGCACTCGGCTGATGTTTTTCTGAATCCTAACAGGCGTCCACATGAAAGGCATATATTAGAAGATCAGTCTCTAGATTTCATGAATCAATAGCGGATCGTCCAAATGAAGATTGATTTGAATCAGGAATTTAAACCCAGCCCTTAGCTTAAATATATACAGTGTGTTACAGAAGTGTTTGTCGTGTGGTTTCTTTAAGGCGCACACGTCAGCAGAACCCTGATTAAAAAATCACAAAGTCAGCGATCATAAAAATGCAATCAACAAACTTTTGAATGCCCAATTTAAAACAACCTTTGCATCCCAGCTACCATATCATGTTCCTCATTGACTGCAGACAGTATGGACACAGATACATCGGCTCTATATAGTGTTGTGTCGTGCACAGTGTTTGCTTTGCGCCTCCGATGTTTGCAGAAGTTGTAGGCTCAGTTTGCCTGCACAGAATACAGGAAGTCCGTTTCATCCATCCAGTAAAAAGAGTTAATAAAAATCAAGAAACAAAGTTGCGTTCTCTGGAAAGCTTACTCCTTTGTTAATGTAGGTCTATAGTTGAATTGATGTATCTTAACATGAAGGGACTGTCCCCTTTTCTTTTTTATCACCCTTTTTCTTTCTTTTGTTTTGTCTCGCACTGTACAGTGTGTCCTCTGAGTGCTGAACTGTGCAGCAGCGAGGAGGCATTGATGTTCATATGACCGCAGCAGGATACTCCCCAACATATAGACACACCATCAGACATACTCACACGCACAGACACACACACACACACACACACACTTTCATTCTGAGGTCACAGCTGTGCCTACTGCACCCACAGTACTCGTTCAGTCAATTAACCTAGATACTGAATGCTCATGCACAAAGACAGTTATATCTAACAAAACAAAACAACTGTCTTGCCCTCGAGCGAGTCTGAACTGTTGAACAGATGCTTGCAAGAAGGTTATGCAAGTTATTCAGAATGAATCATTTTGTTTTGGTTCAATCTTTTTATTCTGTGACTTCTTGTTTTGCCGGGAAGTGAAAGGCTTCAAAATATGTTTACACCGTGTTCGCAAGTAATCCACTCAAGTCCGTCCGAACTAAGTGAGGGGAATGTAGCATTCTACTGTATTGCAGTGACCCTGCAATGCGATCCTCTGTGCAGGTCCCAGTGGACAGATACTATTAGCTTCTATCTCGTGCTGAAGGGACCAGCGCAGCAGTTTTCCTCTTGGCCTGTTGTTAAAAACATGGGAACGGAGTGGTGATGACTCCGTCTTTATTGCTGAAGGTCACCTGCACACACGTCTGTTCCCTGTACTGCGCTGTCCCTCACGAGTTGACCTGACAGGGCAACATCGACCTTCTAACTTCATGAATCATGCACTATGGACACACACTGCACAGCACGTGTCTTACCTTGTGGCTCTTTGTTCTGAGAGGTTTCTCATCAACTATCTTCCAGCCTAAACTGTTTCAAACTGAAATGTGATACTTCGAGGCTTCGCTAGTCACTATTTGATTCGATTATGATGCCCCTAACGATTCTCAGTGCATCTTATTGTGTGAAATGGTATCACATTCTTAATGTTTTTTCATCAATTGATACATGTGGTTCTTTCAAAAATCAGACTACAGCAGTCTACAAGATAGAAAACTGCATCTATTCAATATCAGCATCAACGATTATCACGATAATGAAAATAAATATGCTAAAATGATTTATCCTCCCATCCTGCCAGTATCTATATGACTAATGTCAATATGTTAACACTACAAAAACACTTATTAACATTAACCCGTCTGTAGTGCATTACAAAGGTGCAGTAATCTACAACAATATCGTTTGTACATAGCAGCTCTCAGACGACATTTTCTGAATGTGGCAAACATGACAAACATGACTCTGCTGCACACACCTCTCTCAGATTTTGACGGCAAAGTTGACAGTGCCTCCTCAGTTCTTGGCTGATTAGCTGGGCTCGCTTTACTCTTCATAGCTGCAGACGTTAACTCAGGGTGAAAATGGCTGTCGTCGTTCCTAAGTTCTGAGGCAGATTCTATGTATTTTGTCCTGTTAGCACTCCCAAGTAAGTTGATAACACTGGAGATGTGGCCAGATGTGTACTTTGAAAATTCTGGGTCCTTTTTTTCTGCTGCTCTCTGGCTTCCTCTGACAAATCTACCAACATATGAAAACAGTAGTAGCTCAATATCACCGATAATTGAATGCAAGAGAGCGACTTTTAGACTCTTTTGTCCAGCCGTCATTAGTATGCTCTGTATTTATCCTGATTATGTTCTGTCACTGCATTGATTTAAAATCTTCCACGTACGCATCGCAGTACATCCTAGAATCATCTTAGAGGAAAATGTAAACTGTGACTCACAGGCTGCCGTGTATTTAATGTGTGCTACAGTACACATTAAATCAGTAACACTGTTTCCAGACAAACCGAAAACAAAAATAGAAGTGGTTGAAATAACTTTGTTTTTGCCCTTGTGTGGTCCGACCTCCTCCACTGCTGCTCGCTGTCTCATTAGGTTTATGTTGAAGCCATATTAGCAGGTTAATCAAGGTAACATTGCAGATGCTCTTCCCTTTTTATCTTTCGCCGCTTTCATTTTTTTCCCCCCTCGATGGCTGAAGTCTACAGAGGCCTGATACTGCAGTATTTACGCATAACCTCTGTGAGCTACTTGCCCTCCGCCGCACCGTGATTACACACATCATCTAAATACATCTCCTTTTCTCCATGTCCATCGGGACAGAGGGAGCGAGAGAGGTAGGACACAGGGAGAGAATATGAGAAAGGCGAAATGCAGGAAAAGTTGTGAGGTAACTGATACAAATACAATATTTCTCTCCTACTATAGTGCTATGAATAGAGGAGGGTCTGCACAAGCAGAAGAGATTGTGTGGATGAATGAAATTAGCTGACAGCACTTGCACAGAGGATGATGAATGAGGTTTGTAAAGGTCTCTGCTAGCAAACTTTTTCTGGGCATGGTGTAGCTGGGAGAAGGCTGAAGCCACGTGACACAGACTGCCTATTCATTAGACACTGCAGCATGTTTCACTGTCGATATATTAAACACATTTGATTCAGTTGGAGCCTGTAATAGAGCCGGATAGAGGACGGCAGAGTGGAAAAGGAGAGGATGTATATAAGAAACAGATGCACCGGAATATAAAATTAAAGAGAGAGGGACTTAAACATTTTAAAATGGTTATTCTTCTGGTGGACTATATGATTCAGGCTTTGATAGGACATGCTAATAGCAGCTGTAGCATCAGACGGATGTTACTTTTAGCTCGAGAAATCTGGGCAAGGAGAGTGATCACCTCTCCTCCATCAGCCACTGTGTTTTGGTGCAGTTCACCTTCAGCTGCTCTGGTCTCTCAGTGAGCAGCCAGAAGACTTTTCTGTCTCCTTAAATGTACAGTACAGCGAGCCAAATTACCCCCAAATGAATTCAATTGAATTAGAATTACCCTAAATGAGAATGGATCTTCAAAGTAAACAGATTATTAGCCGGGACTTGAGTGGATCTGTCCTCTCCTCCTCGCTAATCAAGCACAGCACACGTTGCTTTTAGCGGCTACAGTTGAAAACACAGTGATTGTTTATATGAGACGGACTCAGCAACACGTTATTACTCAGTGTGATGCTTGTTGACAAGCTGTCCCTTGGAATCAGCTGTTGAAGTCACAGTTGATCGCATGACTGTTCAGCAGACAAGAGGGACATGAGAGGAGCTTCTACTGCTCATTGTACTTTGATGTGGTCACATACAGCACTGAGCCAAGTCCTATAAAGAGGCTGCTTTAATTTAAGATACCAGTAGGGCTGGGCAATGTATTGATATTATGTCTTTATGATAATATGAGACCGCATATCGTCTCAGATGTTGGATATGATTGTATTACGATACGGTATAACTGTCATCCTTTACTCCTTTCAAAGGCTGCATTTTCTGCACGTACCAGAACGCTCCTCTTGTTCCAACAGTTATCACTAATATTGTCACAGTATCAAGTTATTTGATCGAGAACATTGTGATATTTGATTTATTGGCTGACCCATGTGACTCACACTCAGTGGCCAACAGTTTGGTGACCTTTTGAAGGGAACAGGAACAGTGTGCAGATTCTGCTTGTTGCCGTGATGTCTCTGTTTGAAGAACACAGATTTCAAGGGTTTTTCCAATACAGTGGTTTGATTTCAGCATCAACATTACCAAGAGTAGGGGACTTCGTATCGGGGGCACCAGTGCAAAAACTCACGAGGAGCTAGTGGCGAAAGGCAATACGAGTCTGCGTTGTGAAGGTTGTACAGTAACAGCCCTTGTGAGACTAATCTCTTATACTACAGTCAGTGCAAAGGTGTAATCTTTCTCCAGATTGTAACTGCAGACTCTGACAGGCTCACCTCTGTCCCTCTGTCTCACTGTAGTAAGTGTTGCTCAACAGTTTCAGCCTATTGAGACATTTCCTCATAAAAATCAGGGAAGTTTAGCCTCTTGTAATCCAGGATACTTTCTACAATTACTTTCTTTCCTCACTTGTTTTTCACACCTGTCACATAACCGTCTGTTTTTTAAGATTCTCCTTCAGGGCTTTACCAGGAACTTTTTCCTTTTTAATTGGTTTGGATTGTTAATTTCCATTAAATGTATAGTAGACAATAGAATATGTGTGAAATGTGAATGTTTTTTTCTTTTTTCCACACAGAAACGCCACAATGCTGACAGTGTTGTCAACAAAAAGGAATGTCAAGGTATTGGAAACCATTTTATTCATCAGGTTTTTGATTAGAAATCCAACATGTTGTTGGTTTTAGTAGAGAAGATAATACTATGTTTCGTGTGAAAGTATATAGGCCAGACTGAAAAATCCTGAATGCTAGTTTGTCAGGTGTTTCGTAAGAACTCTCTCTCATTGTCTGTTTATTTCCTCTTTCTCCTCTTTCCCCCCCCCCCCCCCCCCCCCCTCATTACTCACCACAGTATTGAGAAATGGTGCTTGGGAGATCGTGCACTGGGAGAAGGTATGTACCAAGAATGTATCACTAAAGGTCATTTTTCAAGCGGTTCACATTTTTTTCAAAATCCAGAACTGAAAGCAGATCATTCATTCGACCAATTAGAACATCTGTTGTGCTGTTGTCAGTCAGAGAAATCTCACACATGCTGCATACACAAACGCACACACACACACACACCCTCTGACCCCAGCCACTAATTAATCCAGCGTTTCCATGTGGACGGTCATTAGAAGGCGATGCTGGAGGACAAATAGAAGCTTCCTCTCTTCCTCTCCTAATGAAACAATGTTAGTACTGTGGCTGGAACAATTTGCCTAAAAGCAGAGGGTGTGGAGAAGAGAACACCAGTTAGCACAGACTTGAAACACGTTTCAGTATTGAGTAACACTGCCTCATCTGTCACATAAGCTGAATCTTTCTTCCCGCTCTCAGAGATATGAGTCAGACAAGAAGTACGAATTGATTTATTACATCAAGTATTGCTTTATTTGTTCCCGAGAGCTAAATTAAACAGCGTCTGTGTAATTATGTTGCCATCTCAACTGCTAGGCTGATCATTTCTCGAATGTGATATATTATAATGAATGCAAAATAGACAAATAGATCTTTACTGAAGCCGTATCCACATGTACACTGTATTTATTTTACAACTTGATCAAAAATGTGAACGATGTGGCTAAATTAGATTATGATATCTTCGTCTCTATTTGAAGACACACATGTATATTAGAATACAAAAATGAAGAGTATACAATCTGCTTCCCGTTTCCAGCCGCCACACATGCTCAGTGTGCGTTAATGGCCATGTGATATGTGCTGTCAGGTGTGTTATTATGGACGGAGATTATTTATGAGGTGGTGCTAAAACGCTCGACCGCACGCACACATCATACATTTACTTTAAAACCATGTTACAAAAAATACCTGTGTGCATGAGGACTAGGCTTTTGATGGCTGTGTGTGTCAGTTATTGCAGATCAATTACACACATTTAAGGCTCAGTACAGACGACATGCCAAAATACAACATAAACACAAATGCAGCATTGTAGATGATGAACATTGAGATTCAGGAGGTATTCAGGTTTCATTGAGGTTCAATGAAACTGCGTCCGAGTGATTGTGTCTTAAGTATTTATAAGAGTTTCTTTAACTGAGATGTTCACTAACAAAACGTTCGATTCAGGAGCCGACTTGTTTCCTGCAAAGGACAAAATCACTGTGTCTCTTGCTGGAATGTGACTTTCTCTTTTTCTTCTTCCTCTCTAAAGCGACTAGCTTTAAATAATTGATGCTTTTTACATCTTCATCATGCATATTGTAAAAGCAGCTTCTCTCCAAAAATTCTGTTTGGTTCCAACTAGAAACTGTTTCAGGGCAGCTTGGAAAAAAAACAAAATGATGAGTAGTTCTTGAGTTACAGTTAAATCTGCATTGTTGTGGAGCAGAACTGTATTGTTATGGTTGCTGCATTTTATTTTGTCCCTTTTTTAATCAATGTAGAAAACAGAATGTATTGATCATTTACTAAATGTGTCACTCACATGGTAATTGTGAAGTGAAATGATAAACCACGACGGGTCCGAACTACTTACCATCTTTTTCTTCATGACATTGTGTCAGACGACAATAACTAATAATGGCCTTGTCTTTATTTTGATTTAATTGGGCAGCATTTGTTCCGTTGTCACTATTATTGATCAGAAGTAATTTTGAATTCATCATTTTGTAATAAATATCTTTTTAAATTTAACTGTCAGTGGCTAAAAAATGACATTAAATTAGGTAGAACAACAACTTTGTGCAGCCACGAGGAGCTTTTTTCCCTGTTTTTATGAAAATGTTGATAAATGTTTTTTCTTCTGAAGTTGTTGAGTGATGAAATATGTTTATGCAGTTCAGCAGTAGAGGAAAGGAGACTCCAGATGTTTCTCCAGTGTGTCTTCACATCAGTATTGTCTTATTCACACTGCTTTAATGTTCTTACCTTTTTCTTTCTTGCCAGCTGTAAATTTTTACCCCTGACATCTCATGTTTTCATTAGTGCTGTTTTATAGGCTGTGCACACCAGTAACCCGTTTATTTTCACAGGTTGAGGTGGGCGATATTTTTAGAATAAATGGCAGTGATTTCGTTCCTGCGGACGCTGTCCTTTTATCGTCCAGGTACAGGAGTCCAACCTGCTGCCAGACTGTGGGAACGTCTTCCTCCCTTTCTTTCTTTTTGCTCTCTCTCAAGTCTCCCTAAAGAAGCGATGGTTAGATAATACACAGACGCATGTCGTCAAAGTGACAAAAAAATCCTGCAAAATCGGAATTGATAATTGTCTTTAATAATCCGTCACTTTGTGATGCTGTGAATCATGTTGTGACAACCATCATTTCTCTGGGTGGGACAGTTGTAATGTGATTTTGGATAAGAACTGATGAGTCATGTCAACATAAACCTGCCTACCTCCTTCACCTTTTCACAAAACCATTTGGACCCGCTGTGGATGGGGCTTATATCAATTCTGTAACTCTATTTTTAGAATATTCAAATTTATCACAAATTTTATTCACATTTCTCTAAAAATACAGACTGAAAAGTGTGATTTTCTCTTCTATTGGCACAGTAAATATATGGATATATTTTTCATGTAAAACCTAGCACCTCTGACGTGATGATTCTATCATCAACTCTCCAGTGTCTGTTTTTCTGAATGGTTTTGTGAAAAGGAGAACAGATGAACAACCACACCCTCCTCTGATCACACAGGACTGATCATTGTGCTCTGCTCATCTCCCTGAAACTGAAACAGTTGTCTCTCTCCCCCTTATGTGTTTGCTGTTTGTCTGTCTGTCTGTGTTTTCTTTTTCATCCTCTCCATCCCTCCTTTTTTTCTCATCCTCTCCTCTCCTGCCCGCCCTGTGCGAACAACTGCCACACTCCCTCTCTCTCGCCCCCTGCTGGTTCGTGGTTGGTAATATCAGGTGGCTGTTGGGGAAGTAGTCAGAGCTGCAAACGGGGATCACCTCCCGGCTGACCTCGTCATTCTGTCCTCCAGGTCAGGAAACAAGCAACACTACCAACAAAACAGCGGTGGGAGAGATAGGGGCTGTGTGTAACGACATGAGTCAGAAATATTTTATTTTGCACACTTGCGGAAGGAAGCGCATGTGATTATTCAGGCGCACAGTCAGTGAACTCCATGCTCCCTTCCCTTTTTTTCTACTCTTCTTCTATATTGTGGTTTGGCAGCCATAATACTGGCCGTTTATACAGTCATGTTATTATGCTGTATTTTGTACAACATCTCAACAAGTGCAGTGGACCCTTTTCAATGTTTGGCTGAAACCTTTAACACCGCGTAGAGTGAATGTAGTTGTCTAATATTACATCATGAGGCAAATTGCTCCTTTACTTCAGATGTGACTATACTGTATAATCTTGCCCTCGCATGGCTTGTACGGCACCCTGAATGCAACGTTTGATGTGACAGTTTGCATGCAGTCACGTCCCAAGATCTAAAGTCGAGAAGCATCTTGGAATTTAACTTTTGCTGACTTTCCACAACGTGTGATGCCATTTAAACGGGACTACGTGTAGTTCACTAACTCACAATCAGTATTATAGCGCCAAGTGTTAGAATTCACTTTCTGGCCGTGATGGCAGCAGACTCCGGCTCATTGCCATGAAACAAAGCTCTCATTTGATGTGCTAATAGCAGCGGATTCCAAACCTCTCATCGATTGTGGTCGGGCTTCAGTGTCCAGATCTCTTTTTGATTTTCGCCTCCACCCTGTGTGTGTTTGGACCGGCCTTCAGTATGAATAAATCACTCCATTAAAAGAGAAGCTAACCAGGGACCCGGCTCACCTTAAGCACCGGCATGCTCTAACTCTTTGTCCCAGTGCCCAGAGTCTGTCAGAGGCCCATTTGTCTGCACTGTTTGTTGTGCTCGGCATGCCTGCTTGCCTGTATCACCCTCCTTTGGTGTTCTCTCTGTCGCTCTCTGTCTCTATGCAGTGTATTTAAGCTTCACCTGAAAGACGGTTTAACTCTGGGTTAGCAGCAAACAAAGATGTGATGTCTGTCTCGAGGATATTTACTGTACATTAAACTGGTAACTTCCACTCGGAGAAAGTTGTTTGTGTTCCCGAGTGGCTTTAAGACTGACACGCAGCATCTTTGTTTGCGGTGATCTAGTGTAATTGTTGTGCTGTAGACCCTCTTGAATCAGAGTTAGCTTATAAATAATTAAAATTGGTTTGAAATGTATAGTGACTACGCTTACATGCACAAAATATTTTGGTTTTTGCCTTTATTCCGAAGGAGACAATATTCCTCGTAAGCTGGTTTACTTGGCCAATGAAAGTTAATATTTCCGTTTATGTTTTCGATTAACAGGCCTTCACGTGTAGTTTATCATGTCAACAGATGGAAAATTGAAATGAAAAACAGTTGTTGTTTGGGCCATTTTATTGCTTCTGTGCATCAAAATTAGATTTTCTTTTCTTTCCACTCTTTTCCAGTCGGGTAGCAGACTCTTTCGAACGTACGAGCACCGTCTCCTTTTGTCATTCCTTCAACCACCTTCTTGTAGAGGACACCACTGGATGTTCCGGGGTGTTATGATTTAAATTTTAAATCGCAAACTGATCGACACGAGTCTTCAGTCAAAATCAAATACTGTATCGTTGACCACAATAGCAAAATCGTCAGTACCGACAATCAAAACGAATCGAATAGTGACCTTAAAATCGACACCCCTAGTGCATATTAAAAAATACTGTTGATATCCAAGTCTTTCAGTTTAAAGAACAGGCGTGTCTCTTTCTATGCGTCTCTACTCCGGCCTTGCAAACTGTTCTGTAGGTGGTTTGTGTCCGATGCGTCTATGACATGACAAGAACTGAGAACAGGCAAGAGGCCACAAATTACAATAAAAAGCTCAGAAGGGGGAAAAAAAAAAGAAAGAAGCTCCTTAAACCCAAATAATATCCAACATGTCTTAACTGGAAAATACAACATTTATACATCAAATACAAATGATTATGCTATTTACAGGACCTGTATCAAATTCAGAATATTGTCACGTTTGGAATAATAGTGGAATATTAGTGTGCATGTAAATGTAGTGAGAAAAAGTTCATGATAAATACCCTTTTCTCATTGGTATACCATATATATAATTATAATCATATCATAGATAATGAACATCTAAGGTTAGTTAGACTGTAGCTTATGATTGAACAGGAGTTTATAACTACCTCAAGTGTTCATATCCTCTTCCTCCACAACAGTGAACCACAGGGAATGTGCTACATTGAAACATCTAACTTGGACGGAGAAACAAACCTTAAAATCAGACAGGTGAATTACTTGTATTCTCTCCTTATTCTTCTTTATACTGCACATACAATGAGAAATAAGAGAAATCTTCTGCAAATAAAAAAATAGAAATACCGACACAACTGTAATGCTGCTGTAACTACATCAACAGGGTCTCCAAGTGACTGCAGACATAAAGGACATCGACAGTCTGATGCGTCTCTCTGGGCGGATGGAGTGCGAGAGCCCAAACCGCCATCTGTACGAGTTTGTGGGGAACATCCGCCTGGACAGACGCAGGTGGGTTTATCTCCCTTCCTCTTACCCACTAAACAGCCACGAGCAGTGCCAATATCAGTATGAATTTAACATTTCTGCTGAATAAATGAAATCACCTGCTTCAGTTTTATTCAGTTTAATATTTGGAGGCTTTGTCTTCGTAAGGAAAATGCGTTATACGCGGCACGCCTGCTTTTAAGATTTCATGGCTTGATTCCAGGAGTTTGGAACATTAAAGCTCTCCTGAATAAACACTATTACCCGGAGCAAGTTTATTGTTTAATGGGCTGTATTTCAAATTGATGGAAGTAATTTCTTTATCTATTATTCAGCTTTACCAGAACACAACTTAAGATATCAAGTTCAGAATGTTTCAACTTGTGGTTTGAAACTTATATTTATTAGAAACAGATCCTTTACTGCTGGCTGTGTTTATCAATATTATTGACGTGAACAAGTCTTTTACACCATCACAACATACTAATGACCTTGTTTGTGCTGTTGTGTGATGTCTATGTAGTAAAAGACATGTTAGAATAGATTACTCAGTGTTGTACTATTGGTTATTGGGTATTCTTAACAATGGCATATTTATCAATAAGTAATTGCAAAGTGTTAAGTTGAATCAGTGTTTGTATGTAAGGTCAACATGTATTGATTGGTACAGCAGATATTGGAAGGAATGTAGTTAACCGATGGTCTGAAAAGTTTAGTTTAGAGACCTTTTCAGCCCATTATTCTGCAGCGACAGTGTGAAGTATGAACTTATGGAACTGATGTTTCTCACTACAGTACGATACCACTGGGTCCCGACCAGATCTTACTGAGAGGAGCCCAGCTGAGGAACACTCAGTGGGTGCACGGCGTGGTCGTCTACACTGGACACGACACGAAGCTCATGCAGGTAGATCATATTTACAAAGTGTTTGGACGATATTATTTCTTAAAGAAGCTCGGTCTTCTGGTCACACTTCTAATCTAAAACCATATTTTCTTAATAGTTTTACAAATGTTGTGCTGTTTTACGTTCTTATGTAATTAGCTCTGTGTAGCCAACAAACAACAGTAAACTAATTAGAACATGTCAGGCTGCATGTGTGTCAAGTAAGCTTTTATATTAGATTTTAATCTTCAGATATAAGCAGCTTGTTACAGGTTTTTATTCACCCTGAACATGTTTTACATTGCTGTTGTTTTCAGAGCACCGAAAGACTATGGACTAATTTCCCAGTTGATTAAACTTTGACATGTCTGCTATTCTAATAGCAAGAAAACACTAAAAACAAACATTGAATTGAGCGCAGTTTAATCTGTAAAATATGTTCATTAACGAAAATACTTTTGACCAACTAGTATTTCAGCTGCTTGTTAGTGAGGGTAGCAACATTAATCGACCAGCCGATGAATCATGCTCATCCCTGAAGAGAACATCGTCACCGGCCATAGTTTTTTGACCACATCTGTCTCGTCACGTGTTACCCAGAATTCCACTCGGCCTCCTCTGAAGCTGTCCAACGTGGAGCGGATCACCAACTTTCAGATCCTGGTGCTGTTTGGCTGCCTGCTGGCCATCTCTCTGGTCTGCTCCATCGGCCAAACTATCTGGAAGTACCAGTATGGCAACGATGCCTGGTACATGGACCTCAACTGTAAGAGTCCCGACAGCCCACGCTGCTCCTCTAATATTCCACATATTTTGTCTCACTTGTCCATATCAGCTTATTTCTTTGTCATTTTAAGTTCCTAAATGCTGGTATGTGTCGTGTCGTTTTTTACGTTGCCTCAGTTAAACTATGTTTCGCATTACAAGTGAAATATGTGGCAATGTGGGAATAAGTGAATTCCCTGTTAACTGTGAAGAGACAGCTGTGACATGCATAGATGTGTTGTGAATGAGTGAAAAAGAAATGGTTGAATATCACTGCGCTGCTGTACTTTTTTGTTCCTTTCTAATGTTCTGTTTGATTTTGTTGTTTTCTTTGTTGTCGTTTTTTTAACAGCTCCAGGTAACAACCATTTAAAAGCCTTGGCCATCCGTGAATGACCCTCCCTTACTAACCCCTTACTGAAGCTCTGCCTTTGCTAAGCAAATGAAGCCCCCTACCCTCGCCCCCTATATGGTTGCCCTACTTTGTATGGGCCCATGCCATGGACAAGCACATACCAGGGATCCAACAATAGGTTTTTCCCCTCCAGCTCTCTTATACCTTCTTCTAGTTATTTTCAGTGCCTGATGCAAACAGTGTCTCACTTTTCCTCCATTTTTTTTTTTTTGTGCCACGTTGAACACTTTGCAGTTTCCAAGCTTCAGACCCTCATCTTATTTTTGTTCTCCAGAAAAAAAATGAATCGCAGCATTTTACTTTGACTGCCAGGGAGATGATGTCGTACTCAGGACGTTTTTTCATAGCGGGAGGCTTGTACGCGTTTATTGCTCGGGCACGACATGTGGTGCAACCCGAGGGGCAAGAGCTGACATTTTCTAAATGCCTCCGCCCCCTTCCTTCCTTGTGTGGATTTTACAAAGGACAGGCAGAGAGGGGAGGGAGCGGGAGAGGTGAAAACCTGTTTAGTCTTCATTTGTCGTCTCAAGCTATTATAGAAAATACCTCTTTTTCTTAAGCTCCTATCATAGACAATAACTCACAACAAAAAGAATTCTGAGCTGCTCGGTGTTTGTGACAGATGGTCGGGTGTGATGAAGCTCTGAACCTGGTATGCAAAGTGGTTATCGTGGCACTCTGGCCATTACTCTGTACCCTGATAGGCCTGTGTAGGAGAGGTTGTGCCCTGGTCAATTCAATCCTGCACTACGACTTACACTGTCCCTTTCTATGAAATGTTGAATTGGCTTTCTTTTGACTTCCTAAGAGTTTCTATATTGTCCTCAGTGGCATTTAGACCCACATCTAAAAGACTCTACATCACACCAACGAGGGGAGTGTAAGTCATAAAGCAGGCGTCCATCTTGAGACTGATTGTACTTCCATAAGGAGTTGTTGAGACTCTGTCCAGTGCATATTGTCCAACCTGTGACAAAAGAGAGAGGTGGGGAGAGTGTCAAATCCTAAACATCCCATTTTCTTACATCACTATATTCTCCTAAATTACTGCAATTTCACTCGCCTACCAACATTTGGAAGTTAACTGCACACAAGAACAGAAGAGTAAGTGTTAGCCCACCACGCGTCACGCAGGCTCATATGACACAGAAGCCTGTCACGCATGACCGGTGAGCAATGAATTTGACTTTGACCCACTGCAGAATGCTGACACAGATCATCCCGGACATTAAGCCTACACATTGTGACAACTTTATGCAGATTGAGAGCAGAAATGAAAAGTCATTTATTATGCATTCATTCACCTGCTACAGATTATTCAGTTGGCACCGCCTAGGTAGTCGTGCATTTATCACCATAAAATTGTGCTTATGCTGACACTGGTTTTCTCACCCATAAAAAAAAAAAAAAAAGGAAAAGAAATGGAACTCCAACAATTTACAGCTCATCTATTGTGACAAATTATTAGAAATGAGGACTGAACAATTAACTGATAAAAAGTGTGAACAAACAGCATTAAATACAAGTAACATTGCTGAAATATACTCAATTACAAGTAAAACTACTCACGTTAGAGTAATACTAAAGTAAAAGTACAAAGTCCAGTGTATTCGTTGCTTTTTAGTTGTTTATGTTTGATCTTCAGTCTAAATTACTCCCAACTCCTGCTCTGTTCTACTCAGTGCTCACAGTTACATCTCCAAACCTGAGCCTGCTGCACAGTGTTCTGTAGTTTTGTCTGTATGTCAGGATTTTCATTGACCTCTTTGTGATTCGATAGCCTTATTGGCTACAAAAATGCAGATGGAAGGTTCAGATATTAGTTCAAATTGTACTTAGTGTTCAGAATAAAATTGCAGACGTTGAAAAACACCCCAAATATAACTTCATTACAGTAATTTCAGTAGATGTAATTAGTTTCTTCCACCCCTGTGTGTTTGTTTGACAAAGATGCCAATATCCCCTAATCATGATTTTATTAGTTTTTGAATAAACAAAAAAGGTCGATAGTGAAAATTAAAATGGTGACTCAGAAATGTACATTCCCGTTACTTATGACTCATATCGCGATTGTAATATTTGTAGGTTCTGCCGTGGCCCGACAGTCCTCTTTAATTCAATCAAGCCTAACGCAATATCGACCTTTATAGCCCTACATCACTCTAAATGTGAAACCACCAAGAACTACTTAACCCTAATTTAAGATCTCCAGATGTGCATCAGCCAAACATGAGGACAACAACACTCCTTACTCTCCGCTGTGTTGTGGAAAAATAATCTCACAATGTTAAAGATACTGAGAACATCTTACATTCATGTTATTACATTACAGCAACACATATTTAAGAGAAGGCATCAGGTCTGTTTCTGCACTTGTGTGACTTGTGCATGTCTTGGTTTGCTCTGGTTTGACTTTTGATTCTCTCTGCTGATCCAACACGGCACCACTCCTTCACACGATAGCAGACAATCTTGCACAGCATCACATAACAAGCTGGCTACTAGGAATGAGTGAAACGAGGTGATGTAGCGATGGACATTAACATCCAAACTTCTTCCGCTGGCATAATCCACCCCCTCTTTTCCACTCGTTGTTGGTTGAGAATGTGCTATGGACTGAATTCTCCCTCCTTTGTCTTGAGAGCATCCAATACGTTTGTCTTCCTCCCCACTTCTGATTAAGTACTCCCTCCTTTATGTGTTGTTGTACCAGTAGCAGTAGCTTCCATTCCGCCACTTTCTTTGTGCCATCCAGTTTTTGTTTTGTTTCGCAATGTCATTGGGGAAGGGCTGTCCCTCTCAACCGCAATGCTAAGATCAAGGCTTGGGTTGAGGAAGGTAACATTTGCACCTGCTGCAAGCTGAGGAAAGGTAAATCACATCCCTCCTGTTTTCATGTTTGGTGTCAGTGGGGTTGATCATTGCCAGTTGTTTGGGGCTTTTTGGGGGGACCAGCATCATTCTGCATAGTGCTTTGTGGAATTCATTGCCTGGATCATGCTGGATGCCAAGGCTGCTGCTGTGACACTAATGACATTTGAGATACTTCAGTCCCTGTTCGCTACTTTGAATCTTTGGGACATTAAATTGGACTGTTAATCGGTCGAGTCGTAAGAGGATGAGGTTGGGTGGAAGAAATGGTTAATTCCAGCTAATGCACAACGTTATCCCAAAACAGTCTCTGGATTGGGATAATGTTGGTCATTGGCTGGAAGTAGCTTTGGGCATTTTCATTTAACTAACTGAGATTTGTTGACCAGCACTTATGAGTCTCCTGTGTATTACTTCCCTTTTGTCCTAAATTCGTCCCCTGACAGATGGCGGGGCGGCTAACTTTGGCCTCAACTTCCTCACCTTCATCATCCTGTTCAACAACCTGATCCCCATCAGTCTCCTGGTCACACTGGAGGTTATCAAGTTCATCCAAGCCTTTTTCATCAACTGGGTGAGCTGAAGCCGCAGTCTGTAATCTATCTGAACTAAACTCCGACGTTTCATTGACAGGTGTGACTGTGACTTGAAAGAAAAAGAAGAGATTCAAAAAGAGATTCACTTGTGTTGTTCGATTTTAAAGCAGGGTTACTACCGATGGCCAATCATTATTTCACATTTTTGTAATTAGAAAATAATTTTCATAACCTGAAGTTAAGAAAACATAGTGAGGAAAGATGGATGATTTGATATTCCATGTCCTTCCTCTTGTTCTTCTCCATGTTCTTCTTCTTCTTTGCTGTTTATTGTTGGATCGTAAACCACCTTTTAGCTGCAACAACCAGCGACTGTATCAGAGTTTGTAAATGCAGTGCTTTATAAGTCAATAAAAGCAATGCCTGCTCAGGCCTGTGAGAGCTGACCAATCAGAGCAGTTTAAGCTTTTCAGGAGTTGGGCCTTAAAGAGACAGGCAGAGGGTGAATAGAGCTTCTGCAGCAACATCGACAGTATGAGAAAAATTATGGGAACATTAAAGGATATAAACATTTTCTAGTTGCATAATATGGGACCTTTAAATGTGTGTGTTATGCATATATGTAAACATGCATTACAAAGCAGAGCACATGTATACTACACGTATGTTTTGCAGGCTGTGAACACGAGAAAATGTTTGGAGTGCAGGTAATTGCTACATAAACAAAGTGAGATGGGTGTTGACTGTTTCGACATAGTGCAGTTGCTATAGTCTTTAATGATATAATGTTTTAAAAGCAACAATCGATCAAATGACAACTTGTATGTGAAGGGAGTTGCTCAAAGTGCTGAACCAACAGAGAATTGTCACCCCACTCTGGGCTTTCCCTCCTTCTGCATCTTTTATTTTTGTTTTATGGGTCGCAGTTGAACTGTTATGATTGACTCTCTCACCGCTGAGATGCTTTCCATCTTAGGCATCTGTTTTTCCCGCAAAATACTACCTATATACTACCAGATATATGAACATAGTGAAGCATTTCGCTGCTAAAGAGCTGGATATTTCCAGAGTGGAGCAGGTAGAGACCAAAACAGAATTGCACTGCCCCAAAGTGGCCAGAAAATTATTAGAGTTTCAGAAACTGGGTATCAACATTGAACTATAACAATTAATTATTAATGGTGTACAGATAACAAGGTTAGCATCATGCACATAAGTATTTATAAGGAATCAAAATATGCATATAAATCTGTAAAGACCACTGAAACCTAGTTGACATGAAACATTCGAGCGAGCACCTTGAATATTGTGCTGCTACACACTTAGCAAGTAGGTCAACTCAAATATCTTGGCAGAGGAATCGCACTGTTTCTTTTGCCCGAAGTTATTCTGAGCCCTTAAATTCATTAAATTTTAAAATGAAAATCCAAGCAAGGAATTTTTAGCAACATTTAGGGCAGTTCTCAGTTGGCCTCTCTTCCTGCTGCCCCAGTTGGTTCAGTGTTTTCAGGAGGAAAACCAGACCAAGACTGAGAAGGGCCTCACTGAAATACTGTCTTTTGTTCTATTTATATTTTGGGGATTTTATTTTTACTGTTTGTTCGTTCTAATTGTTTCCAAAACTTTTGTTTCTTTAATGAAGTCATACTTACAGCTCTCTGTGATTGGTTGCAGGACACTGACATGCTCTATGAGCCCACAAACACTCCTGCCATGGCTCGCACCTCCAATCTGAATGAAGAGTTGGGCCAGGTAAACACTTCAAATGATACCTTGCATTTCTCCAACACTTATTTAAAAGATCAATCTCTCCTTCAAGATAAAACGTAGACCCATGAAATATTATTCTTTCTTTTTCTACAGGTAAAATACATTTTCTCTGACAAGACGGGGACCCTGACCTGCAATGTGATGCAGTTTAAGAAGTGCACCATCGCTGGTGTAGCCTATGGGTAAGTTTCGTCTTACTCCCCCGCCTTTATTCTCCCCGCTCCCCCCCTACTGCACCCTCTGCTGTCACCTCCCCCCATCACCATCGTTAAATGCAGAGTGTGCATCATGGTACATCTGGCGTTTCTCTCTCCTCCCTCGCCTTCTCATTAGCAGCTGCATCAGTGCTCCTCTCGACATAAACTATAAATAAAAGGCAGACAGACTTTTTCAAGCAGAGGCGCTTTACTCTCTCCTTCGCAGGCTTTCGTCCATCGTTTGTCACGTTGGAGGTGAAAACTGGCTTATACATCTCACTGTCTTCTCTTGACAATATCTCCACACAACGAAATTGGTAACAAACAGAATCTCCTGTAAACATTTAGTCAAAGTTCGCAGTGAGTGTACAAAAAATACTTTCCCCTTCACTCTTAAAAAAAAGTGTATGCTGTCACATTTTAACTTTTCATAAAATGAGCCCTCAGTGTTTTCTCCCCCTGAATGTTCTCATTTCATTTTAGTGCACAGACAATTAGCCCCAGTGGATGCAAAACAAGTGGGAGAGCGGAGTGTCTTTACAGAACCACAGCAAGTGCAGGCGTGACAGAACATGATTAATCCCATTAGGATTCAATTAAAAGCATGATTGATGAAGTGCAGGCTGAAGGACAAAAGAAAGTATTTTATCTGGAGTTCTCTGTGCCGCAGCTCTCATTATGCTGTGATTGCAGTGAGCACACCCCAACTTCTCATTGTTAATCCCCGGGTTAATGATATAAAGTCATTTTAAGTAGCAATAATGTACATGTTGATGATGTAATACCTCTAAGATCAACGCTGATATATATATATATATATTTTTTTTTTCAAAAACAATTGCTGCAGGTTAAAGGCAGGGGTGTTGTTTTGGCTCTTTTCCTTTTTAATGGTTATTAAATTGGGTCAAGCCTGCTGGTCGTCAGAGACAGACACTCCCTGCAAAGATTGAAGTTAGGCGGCTGCCTCTCTCTGTCCTTCATCTCAAGCAGAGATGTTTTCCTTTGATTCTCTGAAACGAGGACTCCCTCTTATGCAACTGATAAATATGGATGAGTGTTTCATATCAGGAGAGAAAGTCAGGTTCTAATGAGGCGAGGCTGTTTTGATGATGCTTTTATTTGGCCTGCTCTTCTGTTTGTTCTTCTGGGTTTCCAAAATAAGAGTTGGGAGGGTTAGATTGAGAAACTGTTTATAGTACAGTTCATTGTTCTGTATTCATAATACACCAGACAATAACAATATTAACTGCATCAGTAATGTAAGACATTTAATCCTACTGGGATTACTTGTCCCCACTGAATAGATAATGGAATCATTTTCTTTAATTTAAACACAAATTGGACATACAGTCTAAACACAGCTGATTGTACAGCTGATTACATTGTATTGAGTGTTGATGATCTGACCATGAAAATATAGTTTATCTCAAGATTTCACAAGAAATTTCAGAAAATTCTCAAAGAGCATCAAAGATATAATATGTAACATTTTCAAATCAAAATATCTTAAAACGACGAGACCTTTGTGATATACTTTATGTATATAGAAATGTCTTAAGTTTACTCAAGGTGACGGTGCGGTTCATTTGATGTTCTGTTGCTAAAACATCCGATGATGTGAGAGACTGTGGAAGGATGCCGGCCAACGTGGTTCAGCGTCACATGAATGAAGCATCTGTAAACATTCCTGCTGGAGTCACGTCACGTAGATTTTCAGCGGCAATGATGGTTATTTTACAATAACGACAACTCCCATGAAGCCTTCTGTTTGTTTCTTTTTTGATTGAGTGTTCCCTAGTGGAAAAAAATACATACTGCAATTTAATGCAGGTACTGTACGGCTTGGCAAGCCTGAAACTGCAAGCACAGTTCACGCCTCCCGTTTTCCTGCCTGCTGTGTCCTCTCGTTCCTTCTCATCATAGTCCTGAATAAAGCTGCTGTAAATAGCCTCCATACTGTATGCCTGTCTTCACACTGACTGACTGGCTGTGTTCATCCCCAGTCTGGTGTCCAATCGTGTTTGCTGGTAGACTGCTGAGCCCAGTGGAACTGAGCCCTGTTGCCTGCGGTGACCCCCATCCGCTAATCGGGCCACTTAGCTCCACAGCTAACTGTGCTACTTGTCAATGGCAGCTAGTCGCCATAGCCAAAGGCAGCTACAGCATAATGTATAGTGAGCTGTCCAGGATAGTTTCAGAGCTACCTTTGAATCCTGGCCATTTCTAACAAATCACACGTGAAATGATGTGAATAAAAATTACATGAAACATTCCATATTTTGACACAGATTAATGAGCGTGCATCTGCACAGCGTTTACTCTGTGGCTTGACTTGTAATTTGGTGCCGGCACATGCACACAAAGCCTCCCTGACACTGCCGCCTGCATGTGTTCCTCACCACAAATTAAGTGCTGCTGTAATTAATAAAGCCAACCCCAAGGGTCTAGACATTAATTAATTCCACTGGATTGGAGTCCAAATCTCAAGGAGAGATACTGTTTAGGTTAGAAAGGCTCCAAGAATCCTCTAGAGTTTTATTAGTTTGGAGTAGAGTGGATACATATTTTTTTTAGATGTACTCAAGTGACAAAAAGCAGGACAAACACGTTTTGATATGCTGTTTTAATTGTGGGCGATTTGTCATCACAAAGTGTCACCCAGTAGATATGTTCATTGGACACCGTTGTTCTATATTCCTGACACTATCATTAACCCATATGCAGATGGATTGGTTTGCTGTTAATGCAGATGACCACAGTGCTGCTCACTGAAGGTACACAAGTGAACAGACTGAATCAAGCTGAGCTCAGATCAAATGGAGAGTCGTAAATGTTCATTGGAGCACGTCGCCTCTGTACAGTTAACAAAACCCTGCACTGCACTGAGTCAACTGAGAGGAGATATGTGCTGACCACATTTAGTTTCAAACGGTGTGGTTTTCATTGCTATATCCATTGGTGGCCATGAAAATGTACTCAGAATACAAACTGAAGATGTAGTTTAAAAGTTCCTGCTGTTGTCGATTGAGGAATGGGACAGGGCGACACCTTTCTGTGAAAAAATTATCACCAATCACAGTGTTGGTGTTGTTTCTGGAGCGTCGTCATTTATGTTGTACCAGGACCATCAATGAAGCTGACCAGTCATGTTTTGGAATGCCATAGCTCGGCAACTTTGGGGATTAAGACTGGAAAAATATGCACCTAAACCTAAATCATGTTTGCCTAAACCCAACCGAGATTTTTTGTTGCCCAAACATAGTCAAGTATTTCTGTTGCCTAAACCTAACCAAGTATTGTTGTTGCTTAGATCTAACCAAGTATGTTCGTTCCCTAAACCTAACTAAACATTAAAAGAAAATGAAAATAATCATCATCTAGTGCAACAACAAGAAGTGAACAGTCTAATAATATGCTTCAAACGGGTCGTATATGACCAGAGGGCCTGCTGTGATCATTACCTAACTCAACCTAACCCAACACCTCAGCTTCAGTCCTTCCCAGCATCTGACCTGTCATACTCTAACGCCTGCCAACTCATAAACAAACCATCTTGAAATCCAATCCCGGCGTCTGTGCATTGACGGAACATGTTAACAATAGACTTTGTCAACAAGATAATTTCTTTTCCAACAGTCACGTCCCTGAGGCTGAGGATGGTAGTTTTGCAGACGATGACTGGTAAGATGACTGGTGTGAAATGGTGGTCGTTTATTTTTGCTCCTCGCTTCTGTGATGTGTCAGTGCTGCCTTGCCTTGTGGAAATCGTGAACACAAAAAACCGCAATATACATGTTTGTTGTTTTGTATCGTTGTGCGTTCAGTACACTCGGGACGTGTTGTATGTGACTGTGGCTCTTGATTCATTGTGTATACCTGTTGATGTGAAATGATGGCCTTAAACAAATGTTCTTGTATCCGCTGCCAGTATTGTATTAGAAGTATCGCTGAATCCAAAGAGGTTACATGTTGTGGCTTCCTTATAGCACTCATTCAGCAGCTTTGATTAGCCGAGCCTTCCAGTGTGTACTGTTAGTTGAGTAGAGGCCGAAGCTGTGTAGCACCTTCTCCTTTTCCCCAGTTAGCATCAAACTAACTTTGGAGGAAGTAGCTACACTCTCACTTATTCTCTCTCCGTCACTCTCTCTCTCACACACTCACACACACACACACACACACACACAGTCCCACTTCTGAGATCCATCTGCTACAGTGTTGAGATCTGCAGTAACAGCATGGGCGTGTCTCATCCATTTTGCATGGGGGATTGGGGCCTGTTTGTTAATGCCTATTATGCCAAAATGTTAAATCTCGCTGCTGTAAAGGAAGTTGCCAGCTTCCATGAGAGCATGTTTTGTATTCGCATTTAAAACAACTGAGCTAGAGGCTTTATTTATACACAAAATAGATTAGAGATCCAGTGACGAGGGAACAGTTAATGTGCGTTTTGTTGTTTGATGATTGATATAAAAACAATAACTCAAAACGAGTATTAAATCAGACTTAATCATCTGGTTCTCTTTTAAATGAACGTTGATTTAGGTTCAACCACGGTTGTAGGACCCATATTTTGCTTATTTTGATGTTCATAATTCTATTTAGGGTCACAACTAGAATTAATTTACATGTTTTAATGCTCATCAAACACATCAGTTTCTCATGACCGCTGTCTGAGATGCTCTGTTCTAGCTCCTGTCTCTGTAAGGCCCATGCATCTGCAGCAGCACCGATCACTGTATCTCTGGTCGGCTCTGTATTGTTTTCAGCTTCCAGTTAGCTTCACTTCCTCGGGACTAAGGCGTTTGAGGCTCATCAGGAGCAGTGGACGGGAGGTGCTTTTTACATGCACAGGAAACCTTTATAACACACTGAAGCAAAGGAAAAAACACCAAAGCGTAACCGGTCTCCTTCAAAGTTTAATGCCATCTTTCTGCCGGCCAGCTATAAATGTGTTATATCCTCCTCTGAACCGTCGGGCGCAGAGCAGCATCGTGTGACACAGGTTTGATCTGGAACCAATCCCCCGGCTATTGACCGTGAACAGCCAGCGCCCTTGTTCCCATAGTGGCAGGACCTCTGTGTGCTGGCAGATAATCAATAACTGACCGTCGTCCAGTCCACACCCCGGCCTCGTGCCTCAGAAATTTCATCAAGGCAATTGACGTAGCGAGCAAAGCTTAGGGCTTCCTTCCCTTTGTGAAGGGAGAGAAACATTAATAATGACTCCATAGATTTTCTGTTGCATTTTCAGTCTTCTGTGGACTTTTTTCTTATGAAATGTAGCTTTACACATAGTAATATGTTGCATGGATGTAACATACTATAGTCAGAATAAGGCAACATATTTTATAGTATGTGATGCAAAACATCAAGTACTATAGTTGAAACGTCTGCCTTCTTTAATGCGTTCACCGTATGTATGTGGGATGTTTACAAATGCAGACTTTGTTTCTCCCTGACATAATTTTAATAAAGCCTCTAATTGTGATAAATTTCCCGAACCTCCAGTGTGTCTACGTAGGTGTAACACACCATCGACTCCAGCCCTGTTGTTTAATTACATCGCTGTGTTTTTCCTGTATTTCTTCCTTCCCCAACATCTATTCGTTGGTGGTGGATGGAAGTATTACTCCTCGGCTGGCTCTCAGGGATCCGACCAATGTGTCCTGCGGGGTTGGAAAAGACTTATGGTTGCTAATGGCAGCCTCTGTAACATTTCTATCAACCCCCAGTGCCATGAACAAAGCTGCTGTCTGCCTGATCTATAGGACTCTGTTTATCACAGAATCATGAATCGATTCCTGCCGGACAGCCAGTGAGCGACTGGTGGCTTCGTACAGACTCGCTGCCTCAAGCTTCTGCAAATCCTCTCTTTATATCAACGAGAAGGTCGTCTCCGCAGTCCAAATTATTATTCTTTTGCTTTATTCCTAATGGACCTCGCGATATTGAATTATCCTGCATCTTGCCAGTAACAAAATTCATTTCTGGTGCGAGTATGAGAGACTAATTGTGTTTCCAGTAATTTATGAGCGTTGGCTTTGATTAGTCTATGAGTAATGTGGTCTTTATAGCTGCCAGAAAATCTGCCTGCCTGCTGTGTCCCTGTAAGCAGTTCCTCTTGCATTGTTTAATTTCTAAAGCACAGGGGGAACGCCATTTATTATTTACAGAAAATGACTGAAGTGAATATAATATATGAAGGCGAAAAATGAATAAATGAATGAGTGTGTTTTCTGTGTGCATTATGAAATAATAATGCCCCGTTTCAGAACATTGTTTTCTCAAAGGATGAGCTGCTTCTGCCACTATGGACAGAATCCCAAACAGTCACACTGTACGTCACATTACTGAAGCCCAGGGGAGCTGCATTTGCATTCTGTCTGCACTGCAGTTCCTACTTTTCTCAACAAATGTCGATACTGCGTTGGCACGTACCGTAGCACTGGCCGTTTCAGTCTGAGACCTGTGTTGTGGTGCCTCGCTCAGTCCACATGAGTTTAATCTAGAGCTGAAATGACTGCTCAATTAGTTGCTTAACAGAGGATTTATTGGAAACTATTTTCTAGCATTTTCCAAGCAAAAATGCAAAATATTTACAGCCTTATTCTGGCCTCTCAAGTGTGAGAATGTAATGCGTTTTGGATGAAATGTGATAGTAAACTAAATAAGTTTGGGGAATGCATCACATATGGCTGAGAAAATGATCAGCAAACTAATTCACATTGATTATAATTTAAAATCGCAACCCTAGTTTTAATATTGCAGCCCGACTGTCCTGCCAAGCAGTGTAAAACATACAAACCCTTGAGGCTAACGTTAGCCGGCATACTTCTGTCGATGCAAGCTTGAAATCTCACCTCCAGTTCTCGCTGAAAAAATAGAAAACCTTTTTTAATTTGCGTCTGTCCCCTCACCCAGACTCGTTTAACCTCCTGCTTCCTTTTTTTTTCTCACTGCAACGCTTCACTACAGCAAGTTGATGCACCATGCCGATCTCCATTTTGTTTACATCTGCTTCCCCATGAGATCATTAGAAAGGGATCACGTTGAATCTCATAGTTTGCTTACTGTCGCTGGAAAGTTGAACTTTCAAACCCTTGTTGTTGTCAGAATGCTCTGATCCTGATTAATCATTTGTTGTTTACCGGTCTAGCCAACTGTGACGACCACATTTATCTTGCTCTACTGCTACACAATAGTGCTATCATGTATTCCAGTGAGCTCCGTTGTTTTGACTTCTCCGTCTCTTCTTTCCAGGCACAGCACACAGTCGTCAGAGGAGGCAGGATTTAATGACCCGAGCTTACTGGAAAACCTCCAGAGTAATCACGTAAGTAACGCCAAGGTTCCCCTACCGTCCGCCTGCACTGACGGCTGCTGTTTAGGACGAAATTGAGAGGGATTTGGACTCTTAATTGTGTGTGGTTGTATAATGTCACTCTTGCCATTTAAAGTGGACCTCGGTGACATCGCGGACTTGTGTTGGCGTGTGTGTTGTGACTGAAAACTGGTGAAACGGATTTGATGTTTCATGGCGTGCATTATCGTGTTTGGAGCGAAACGGCGTATTTTGACAGATAAACTGACTTCATTCTCCTTCGTATCAGTTTGATTTAAAATCCTGCTGAAGGGTGGATTACTGTTTCTTTACAGGACACTGTAAACACAGGCCGGCAAGCAACCTAATTAGCTCATTCTGACAGGAAGAGGACATGTTTATTTGCTTATCCACGGTGGGGAACTGTACCGCTGTGGATAGTTACATTCGTGTGAACTTATGAATATGAATATTAAAAAATAACATATTTTATCTAATATTTGCCTTCGTCTCAAGACGTGCACTCGGTCATGCAGTTTGTTGGTGTCACAGGACTGTTGAGGGAGCAGTAAAGGCCACCTGCGATAATGAAATGGGTGAAAACTGTGATTGATTGGCTGTTTGAGTCGCTCAGCTGCAGAACAGTGTGGGGGAGGCAGGATGTCACATCTGATTAGTACAGTAGCACCGCCCAAGGAAAGTAGTAATCCCACTGTGATGTTTGCTTTGTTGTGACAGCAGAACCTCTGCACACATCGAGTTTATCTAGGATCTGCTTTACACTCATATTGATAGCCCCGCACCCACTGCTAATTATAGCGCACAACCAACTGCTGTTTAGAAACCACAGTCTCACTGATTGTCTGGTAATGATTCTGCTTATGATGAATCTGTTGTGTTGTAGTCGTACTAATGCTTTGTTGATGCTGGATGTCTTCATGTTGAAGCACATCTGTGAGTCATAACGTCCTCCTAATGTGCTTTTTTTTTTTTTCTCAAGATACTTTCTATTAGAGTCATGCTAATGTTGATGCTGCTATGTATTTCGAAAAGTTATTTTTGGCATTTAATCCAGGTTTACTCTAATGGCACTGTCATTAAAGGATGAGGTCACCCAAAAATGAAAATACAGTCATTATCTACTCGCCCTCACGCAGATGGAACGTCAAACAACATTTGTTTTGCAGCGTTCTCTTAAACAACTGCAATGGATGGGAACTTGGTTTAAAACATAAAACACCTGTGAGAGATGTGAGTCCCCACAAACCCTGAGATCCCAAATTCTTGATTCCCGTCTTTGTGCTAAGCTAGGCTAACTGGCTGTGGTATATTGCACAGGACTTGACGTTGGTTTTGATCTTCTCCTAACTCTGAGCTCTGAAACACATATATATCACATCTACAAGAGAAAAGTTGAGCTTGTTATCATTATCTCAGTTCAAACACTATTAATAACCCCAGACCTCTCACTCGTCTGACACGTAGCGAGACGATACATTCCATTAACACCTTGTGTTCTCACAGTTCAAACACTTTGTCCTTATGGCCACCAGGATGCGTCTTACTTAAACATTACTAATCCTGATCATTAACAACACTTTTGCGGGACTGCAGGCTATTTGTAGGAGTGGTGTTGATACAGTGCAGAAGGGGGATGGCAGACTGGAGGAGAGGGGAATTAACGGTGCTGACAAAAATAAACATCCCCTCTGGTGCTTTTCATGTTCTCTTGAGTCACTGGACATGTTCTCCGCCCGCAGACTCTCAGCAGCCTTTCGTGGGTGTTTGTTCGCTCGCTGGCTCGTCTGGGCTCTCTGCTTCATTTTCTTTTGACCCTTAAACTTTCTCCACACTGGCCACGTCTGAAGTGATCAGTGTCCGTCACACAGATTACCCAGGAGTCAGTGGGGGTGATGGCTGGCAGCACGGTATTAGCTGTCACATCTAATTGTGCCACACGCACTCTGCCTAGGTTACTACCACTCTGGGCAGCAAATACATATTTGTACTTCTACTCATGTGGGGACCCTCATTGGCACAATGCGTCATTTGGTCCATGACACTAGCCTTTAGGGAATAATTGTTTTGTTCCAAGAGATAAATTAGGCGATTGATACCACACTACACTTTTAAACCTTGTTATTAACTCAACAAGTTGGAGTTCTATGGGTGGTTACGGGCTGGACTGTTTTTTTGGCTCACCGTAGTGACTCCCTGGGGTCCTGTTGACACCGTTAGGTTGACAGTCAAACCACAGAGACCCAAAAATGTGAAATGTATGCCTACCCTTATCCTGTACTGTTGCCTTAATGATATATTGGAGGTCTATTGAATGGAATTTAGCAGAATGCAATTAAGATAATACCCCTTGCCACACCCTCCCTTATGTTGGCTGCCAAAATGTGAAAGACTTTCTCTAGAGTCGGTGTTTTGTTTGTCCCCTCTGGGCTGCTGTAGAGACATAGTGGACTCTGTGGAAGAAGATCTGCTCTCTCTGTAAATGTAAAAGACTCAATTTAAGGGAAACAAAAACACAACAATGCTTAGTTTCAGGTGATTATACAACCCCGAATCCAGAGGAATTGGGACACTGTAACATGTAACTACAAACAGAATGAATGTGGAAAAAAACTGTGTGTACTGACAGCAGTTTTAAAAAGGTTTCCCAAGGAAACATAAGTAATTATGTTATGTACACTGGATATTAAACTCTGATCTTAACCCTAAATCTGAGTTCTAACCTTCAAGCAGCCACTTGAAGAGGTGAGGAGCTGCCAAATGTAATGACTTGTAATAATTTCATACAACTGAACTGGTTCCTCACAAATATAGGGATAAAGGACACAAACAAACACAAACACAGACACACACACACACACACACACACACACACACACACACACACACACACACAGTCCCGTATGTCCTTCAGAGGATACCTGTCAACCCAGAGCAGATTAGCATGCTGCTAGGAGGCAGAGGGGCCTCTCACAACCACCTGGACTGTAATAGACTCCGAGTTTTTTCATTTACAAGAGGCCCTTTGATGTGCCCTCCCCCCTCCATTCATTTGCTCCTTTGTTCCCTGTTAGAGATCTCTCATCAGGGTTGCCAGGGCCGACAGAAAGAGCAAATTTGATAAAATGGTGTGTGTGTGTGTGTGCGTGTGTGTGTTTACACAGCTTTTTGTTCGCGAAGGGAAAGAAAAGCAGATGTTTTTGAGTAATAAGCTCACAACAAAGCACGGCATGGCACATATTTGTTACATCTGCTGTACGTGTCACAGCAGGTTTTTATTATCACCATCGGCCCGTAATGTTGAATTCATCATGTGGCATTATTCTGCTATTGATCAGACTTTTAACAACCAGTAGCCGCCTGAATCATGTTTGCTGTGTGATTCAGGCTGCTGCAGTCCTGCATATCTCTGCTTCACTGACCAGGAGCTGGTGGTCCTGCAGCCTTGGACAGGAGCCTCAGCAGATGCCGGTCTGAGTGACCCCCCTGGCTTGTTACTCATACGTTTTCCCTAATTAATTTAAAATGCCCTCAGTATGTAGGCTAGGCCTTTTTTCATTAACTGAAGCAAGTATATATTACATGCACATGCATGAGTAAATGCCTGTCTGCAGATGGTGAGGTCTGTGGGATCCTACTGGCTTGTTACCAGCAGTCATTATTCTGGCCAGAACCTGACTGGAGCCACATACTGTAGCCACATACTGGAGCCACATGTGTTTCAGACACCTGGCCGTGGCTTCGAACAACAATATGTTGTGTTAATAGCTTTTCAGACTGATTCTGGAGACTCCGGAATCTGGAGAAATGTTTCTCTCTACCAGTTTTAGGGCTATACGGTAATAATCTTTATGTCTTTAAAGGAATCTCCACGGTAACAGAAGAGCGAAGAAATACTCAGGTGTCATTTGTTTTGCTGTTTCCTCCTTCCTGCTGATATAAAATATTGATTTGTGGTGCACAGTTAGACACTGACATTTTCCAAAAGGTTATCAGTAGGGATGCAAACCACACCAATATGCTCTGTGTGCCTCCCCCTCGCCTGATGGAAACACTAATGAGACACTGCATGTGTAGCAACAGCTAGCTGTAGATTTTAAGCGTTTGCGGTTTTGGTTTCCTGGATTGGATGTGGTAGTTTGTAAAGCAAGTCAAATAGTCTAACAACATCCTGAACCCTGAATGTCCCTGGAGTTAGTAGTCCTGATGTAGCACACTTCATGTATCTGGTGCCAGAAAAAGCTTTAAATAAATGCTACAACTTACCTTTCACCTAAATATACAGGACATACATGTATGACAAGAAGTTGTCTGTAAACACGACAGCCCCCTCAACATGTTATGGCCGTTATGGTTGTGTGTATTATCTGTCTTACACATTTACATCATCTGTGAGTCATGCAGGTCTATCAGAGTCTGTCACAGTGCTCTTTCTCTCTCTACAGTATCACAGAGGTCTGTCGGGTTGTTTTGCTCCTGTTTTGTTGTGACATGTTTTTACTGAAGAGCTTTTAGAGTCAAAGTGCCCTTTCCTCTTCTTGTAGCCTACAGCTGCTGTCATCCAGGAGTTCATGACCATGATGGCCATCTGTCACACTGCAGTCCCCGAGCGCACGGATGGAAATATCACCTACCAGGCTGCATCTCCAGGTAGATCACACCTCCATCGACACAGCTAGTGGATATACTGTACAGTGTGCTGCTCTGTTATCTCCCCAGTGTACGATGTGTGTGTGTGTACACATTATGATCTGGGAGAGTTGTTATTGCCCAGGCACCGTCTTGTTTCCAGGGACTGAAAAGAGGAACATAAAGAGCTGAACAACATCAGGATGGCCAACAGTTCATCCTTATGAGTCTTCAGCTATAGATTAAAGAGGAGACACACAATGCGGTAGTTGGTTGTTAGCTAGTTACTGTGGCTTCTTGTTCTTCTGTTTTATGGCTGATGGCCACCTGCTCTGTCGGTGCTTGTAGGATAGGAATGGAAGTTATTTAAGAGGCGCTGGAATATTTGCATGATATTATCATATGTTTATTATTAACAGGATCGATGTTTCCTTTTTGAAATGTCACAGTTATTGTCGGTGTTTGTAAATTGTGACACCACTACATTGTACAGCTCAGTACAGCTGAAGTGAAGTGAAGTGAGTCATTTAACCGGAGGGAACTATTTTACCAATAAAACACACAATCAACAACATTAAGATGAATGTTAACTGTGAGTTCCTTCTGGCCGCAGTAATAGTCCAGTGAACATCTGATATCGTGACAGCTTTAGTTCCAAGTAAAAAATATCTTTAATTTTGCAGGCCTTCAAATGTTAACCCCCTCATCACACAACAGACTGCAGCTATAAAAGTAGAAAAACATTCAGCTATTCCAACACTCATTTCCTTCAGCTGACTGAAGTATCATCACTGCAGAAACTGTTACCTGTGTTGCCTGTAGATGGCGCTCACCTGCATGTTTATCTGCAGTTCCGAGCTGCTGCGGCTATTTTCTTACCTGATGCTGGTGAGCTGAACCAGTCTGCAGGTCCGGACACTGCAAACCTTAAACTGCTGCTGCTGCAGCTCTGCACTATACCAGCTGGACCTGGTTCCAGGTGCTTTGCGTCAATGTTGCCGTGTCCTTGATTTTTTTTTTGTTTTTCTGTTGAGATATTAAATTTTCCATCTAGTGTCCTCTGTGTCTTCAGCAAATGGAACATATCACCACAGCCTCCAGGTAGCAGTATTTCATAAAGGCATTTATTTAATAATCAGAGCAGGAGAGAGAGCCAGGAATCATATTAGAAAATAAAGTATCCTGTTTGCAGAGCGCGTGCTGTGTGTCACTTCTCTTTTTCTTTGAAGCCTCACTTTGATCCCTCGGTCTCTCACTCGCGGCGGCGACGCGACACCTTCCAGTCAATAAAACGGGCCTTTTAAATGTGATTCTTTTTTAACTCCACAAAATCACGTCCGTGAGAGGAGCTGAAATCAACTGCTGAGACTCTGAAATGTTTTGCCTTTGTGTTTTACATGAATGGCTGCAGTCTGCATGTTGGCTTCACCACTCAGAGACAGCGGTTGCCCCTAGCAGCCGCTTGTAAATGTCCTGAAAATAAAGGACCATCCTAATGAACTATGAAAATGTCACAATGCTTAAAGGCACAAATATGTGATCCAAATGTAAACAAAAGTGGCAGCTCTCATCGGAGGACATAGATGATAGAGAGTCTGAAGCTTCTGTTATTGATTGCCAAATTGATCGACAGGGCTTTCAGTGTATGGACACCAGACTGCAACCAAATGAGAGGTGTTAATGTTTCCTGATGCTTCTGACTGCATCAGTGATGTTAGTAAGCACAGAAGTAAAACAGACCTTTGTTCTGTTCAGCATATTACAAACTATAAATGCTTTTCCCATCTCTCACTGTGGTGAAAATGGCTTTTGGGGCTTTAAATGAACAACTATTGATTGGCTAAAAGGGTTCTGTAATAATTGTACAAAGCAGTGCTGCTGCTGCTGCTGCTGCTGCTTTTTCATCTGATGAGTTTTTTGCCTGATTGCTTAGAACAATCATGGTCTTATGGAGCTTTGGGGTTTAAAGTAGAGCAGGGATTGGCTGCAAAGAGAAGGGTGGTTAAGTGAACTGTAAAAAACAAGCAGAGAGCTTTTTCTCGCCCTGCAGCATCCTCACGCAAGCTGTAGCATCAGCCGTACCTGATCCGCAGCTCTCAGTCACTGCTCTCATTGTGAAAAATGTGTCGAGATGAACTAGTTTCATAAGCGCGGCTCTTTTCGTAAAATGTCAGGTTCACATCGGGTTATCTTCAGACAGCGCTGTATCTGCCAGCAGCCCGTGCACTTGTACTGTCGTCTGTGTTTTTATCTGTAACATTTTGTGTTTCTTTGTGCTTTCAAGATGAAGGAGCTCTGGTGAGAGCAGCGCGGAACCTCGGCTTTGTGTTCTCTGGCAGAACCCCAGACACCGTCATTATGGAAATGGTAAGAGGGACAAGACGAGTTTAATGAAAGGCATGCCCGCTACTGTACTGATGGATGGATCCACTAAATCTTTAATACGAGGATCCTGATGGTCCGGTGAGACCTGAAACAAGAAAAAAATGACTGACAATCTATGAGACTGTGCTCACACTGATGAATATGTGATACGAAAGACAAAGGTATCAGCTCAATCCAAGTAGTGAAATGTGATTTACTCACAACACTCTTTATGCTAAGATAAGCTAGCATCTTTATAATTACTCTACATACGGGAAAATGGTAATCTTGTCATCTCACTCTTTGCTGGAAAGTGAATTTTCCTACTCGGTCGATTCATTCCCTTTGCCAAACTGCACATCCCGGTTATTTTCTTCGTGAAGCCGTATTGTCTGTATCCTCTGTAGAATATCTCCAGGCAGTACGTTGGCCAATTAATTCACTGTTTTTTATTTTTGCACAGATGTTCCGAAACAGACCTTGAGCTAAATCTAACATACATAATTCAAGAGAACTCTTTTGTATTCACTTGGGCCACGGTAATGGAAAATGACGAACATCCCATTCTCTGTGATTATACCCTGAGCTGAAGCAGCGTGTGTCCTCTCCAAAGCTCAGGTCAACCCATCCTGTTGTCCTCTTAATTGGCTAACCTGATGATTGCGCCCGAAGTAGCACAGGCAGAAAGGCCAGAACTATTTAAAAAAAAAAAAGAGATTTCTTCTGCCAAGAACATCTTGTCTGCGAGACACTTGTCCGATATCTTAACCTTTATTAGGCCTAAAGCCCTCAGCATCTCTTTAATCACTCTGTCTTGTACCTAGCAGTCTCTACAATTAAGGAAGTTAATTTAATTTTACCTTGTTATTCTCCCTCCATCAGCTCAGTGCAGGCAACTGATAAACACATTTAAAGTGCAATTAAGGCTGATTTGAGGAGGGTGGCAGGGTTGACTTGTGCTACTTAGGATAAGTTGTGCAGAAGATGACTCAGGTTGAGATGCGTGTGTGTTAACGCCTGTTTCTCTTTGGATTTAGCTCGGAACGGAGGAGAAGTACGAACTACTTCATGTGCTGGAATTCACGAGGTACGTTAATCATCATGTGTACAACTGCTATATGTTTTAATATGTTGCACGTACAAGCCATAGGTGTACATATACATTTTGTATTTCCTGGATGAATCTCTAAAGAACTGTATGAAAATTAAGTTCATCATCTTCCTGTCGGCCTCGTGATTTGTACTAATTGATTGTGTGACCTGGGTGTGATATCTTGTCCCCCACCTCTTTGATTTCTAATTTCAGCGGACGTATTGCAGCTCAAACAGCACTCGATAATTTGCTGTAACACCTCGCAGTGTGATTCTCTCACCTTTTTCCTCTTCTCATCCCACCTTCGTCTCCCTCTCTTGTCTTTTTCTCTCTCGCAGCGCGAGGAAGAGGATGTCAGTCATCATGCGCACCCCATCTGGGAAGATCCGCCTCTACTGCAAGGGAGCGGTGAGTGTCTGTCTCTCTCCATGGCAACGCATGACAGCCCATCACCATTGTTGCCACACGCTCACGCACACACACACACACACACACACACACGCACAAGCACCGAAAGCTCTTCTCCCCTCATTGCCTCTCGCTCTTGTCAGGACATTTTTACAACCAGCAGCATAAAGCGATATCACGATTTTTTACATATGTGTATCTCTGCAAAACAAACGTGTTTCACATGATCGTGATCAGGCACCAACACCGGCCAGATTCACTTCAGCTGCAGACATATGTATGGTGATATTTAAATTTGTCGACAAGTCCTAGCATTTCACAATATTAATATATACATTGTATTGCATATAGCCAAAAAATATTACTTTAAGGCCATATTGCCCAGCTTTTACACACACCTGGATCTCGACGGACGCAACATTCAAACAGGGCTCCAGACTAACTTTCTATACTGATTTCATTGGTGCTCCTTACCTTTTAATTGAGCTGTACCCAATGATATATACTCGTTTGATTTCTGTACACATTATGTAAATGATCAACCAATGGAAATGCTCTCTCGCTCTTGACAGATTTGTAGGCGCATGTGCAGCCAAACTAGTCGTACCCTGGAGCCCTGCGCAAGAAAATGATATTTTTGGTGCGATTGAAACATTAGGCAACATGTTGTGTATATATTCTGCTATGAGCAGCCGGTAAACTGGAGGAGTTATGAAGGGATTGCAATGTGCATATTTGGCCTTGTCAGTCTTATCTAAGCATGAGGTTAGCAACAATGTAACACAGTGAAGTTTATCATTTATTACCGGTTTTGTATTCACTTGTTCTCGTTGTGTAAGTAGGTTTTAAGACAAGCATACCTAGCAAATGTATAATTTACCTACATTTCTCTGAGCAGGTTTAGTGCTTATGTTTTATTTTCCTTGTTAAGTTTTATTTTAGTTTGACACAATGATTATTTTGTGATAGTATCAATAAGGACATTCGCTACATGCACTGCAAAAGTTCCAGTTTGCAGCTTGTTGTTTTTCTGCCACTAAAACACATTACTCCAAGTATGATTTATTCATTACAAGATCAAGATACGTGTCATGTATTAGTTCATTCTCCTGTAACTGTGTTGAAGTGAATGATTAATTTCAGCACAAAAAGCTTGAGGGCCGTTTGGCAAATCTGAATCCGCTCTGAGTGCAACATAAAGGGCCCGATCCAACCTGAGAACACCCATTTGCCCAGTGGTCCAGGATGTTCCTTTCTGCCTTCTCCGGGTGTCGATAACCAATGAGTGTTTGTTACCCTTCAGGACACGGTGATCTATGACCGTCTGGCAGACAGCTCGAGGTACAAAGAGATCACGTTGAAGCACCTGGAACAGTTTGCGACTGAAGGTGAGTGGACAGACATCGCCCCCTGTCTGCCGCACGGAAAACATCTTTTAGGGATGCTTCTAATGTATGTTTCTTTATGGTCATCAACATCACCTGGTCATCAGTTGCAGTATGAGAAGTAATTGTCTTATTTATTTTAGAAGTCATCCATATATTGTAACGAACAGTAAATCCTAATATGAGTACGCTGAGGTATATTAAAGGCAGTGCAGCTGAAAAAAAAACTGCATCTTCTTTCTGCTCTGTGTTCACACTGCCCCCTTGTGAGACACCAGCAAAATGATGTCATTGGGAATATTTGATGCAGGCTAAATATAGCATCCAGGACAGATTGTGAAGATCATAATTTTGAGAGGCCTGAATAAAATATAACTTCCTTTATATTTCTGACAAGAAGAATTAACTATTAATAACTACATATTTGATCTTTCTCAAATGTTATAAGCGCTGAACACAGAAACTGTAATGAGTTGCGATTTAGATAGTGTGACTTTCTACATTTTTATTTTCACATGAACTACAAACACAATTCCTGATACAGTGGATGGTATGTTTATGTTAATTAGATACATTTTTAAGCAGTGTTGCCATGTAATCTGCTGAGATGACAAGGCGTATCTAGAGCAAGGGCATAGACGGGGGGATTTGCTGCATTAGCATCAGGTAGCCTGTCACGAGAACTACGACTCTTAGGCGTCATATGTTTGCCGGAAATAATTGCGAGAAACTACATTTTTGTCATCTCAAGACCATTTTATGAAACTGATGATAAAAATAACTTCTTATGACGTAATTATCAGTATGACAGTCCTCACATCAGCTGAGTAATTATGTCATTTTATATGGAGAGGATTAATATTCAGTCATCAAGTTAATCGACCAAATCAAAAAACAAAACAAACAAACAGAGTGAGTGAGTGTGGGTAGACGGCTAATTGCCCTCTGTTGTTTCTGACCTGCTGTTTTCCTCTTCCAGGCCTGCGTACCCTGTGCTTTGCGGTGGCAGACGTCAGCGAGTCGTCCTATCAGCACTGGCTGGAGATCCAGAACCGAGCCTCCACCGCCCTCCAGAACAGAGCCCTTAAACTGGAGGAGAGCTATGAGCTGATTGAGAAGGTGAAATGTGTTTGTGTGGTGTCAGTTCCTGATGCCATGACTGCCTGTTATGTTCCCTGAACATTTGCCCGGGCGTCCTGCCATCGCACTTTGTGAAATGCTCTAGCTTGGCAAGTAAGAGGCAATTTCTCTTTATCTGGTTACCTGCTGCATTTATATAATACACAAGGTTTCATACAAATCATTTGTGATAGACTTCAGCGTGTAGGCACTGAAAAATCAGACTGGGCACAAACTCAAGGCCCCCGAGTGTAACTAATGGGACCGCGCAATCGCACCTGGAAATATATAAAAAGCTCCATATTGTGTGTTTGTATGAAGGAGATTCGAGGTTTCACCAGCAGGTAGAATTGGTTTCCTGTGAGGTGGGTCTGTGTGGAAGCGCTAGTCAAACACAGGAAGCCACAGTCGTAAATCAGCCACTTGGCATGTTCCTCACGGCTGCTCCTGGCTGCCCAAAACAAATGGAGGCAATCAATCATGAAATAAACATAAAAGCTTTCAGAAAGGAAAATGTAATGTGCATTGCTTAATGGGCAGAGCGTGGCACTGATTCTGCCAAGGTTTGGGGTTCATTGCTCCTCAGGGCCACCCATACTTGGAAATGCACACAGTGACGCCACATGGGGGCACAATGGAGTCGCAGTGAAATTCCAGCATTGTGTGAAAACGTCTGAAATGACTCTTTCACACCCTCTTTCAAACAAAAGGCTCAAGTGTGATTAACTAGTGTTTAAAAAAGGTGACAAACTTTACATAATTCAGGCTCGACAGGATTTACTTGATAATTAACTTTACAATTTAACTTCATTCCTTTGTTATTGCGTTCTGTCTTTGGAAGCTGTATTTATGTATTTATGTGCGGTGTTTTTAAAGTACCCAAAAGTCATAAAGATATCATTCTAAAATACTCCATTACTTTGGTAAAAGTAAAGGTCGCCCGTGTAGTTAGAACTGATTTAAATGTACTTAAGTATCACAAGTAAAAGTATGTATGTAGGTGTTGTATACTATTAGCTGACTGTCAAATCCTAAGCCCCGCCCCCTTGGTTACAGTTGCTAGGTCGGACAAGCTTGATATTAAAAAACATGACGACGTTGGTATTCAGCGTTTATCTTATGCTGACTGGTTTTTGTATCTATTTGAAAGTGCGCCGCTGCGGCTCTGATGCAGCGTGTAATCTGCAAAGTAAGTGTGTGGAGGTAGAAAATATAAACACTCAGGTTACATACAAATACCTTGAAATTGTACCTAAGTATAATATTCTTTGATATTTAATGCTGCAGTTGATTATGATTCTAAACAACTGGTACTTTGCTGTGCTTTAGAAAACAGTGAATCACTACAACCGTATTGCCCAAATCTTCTTTCAACAAAGTGACTATAACTCCCACGTTACTCAGTTCTACAGTACGTTCACATAAAGTAAACTGTTGTGGTCTTTCGAGGTAATGTTTCTCATCAACTTTGCTGATTAGTTTAAGCCTAAATTGATTCTTTCTGGACGACATGTACTTAAGCTCAGCCAACTACCAGTAACTGGATAAATATTCCAGGAAGACAATCAGAAGGAAACGTCAGTCTTTTACGCTGCAGCCTCGGTTTATAAACTTAATTTATTACAAATTATAAGTAGAGTAGGAAAGAACTGACTCCCCTCAACAGTGGATGAATTCAGAGGAGCAGCAGCTGATCCATCAGTGCGACATGGACACTTAGATTAGTCCACCAGCTTTTAGCTAGTGGCTAGTGTTATGGTCCCACCCTGTCTTAGGGGCTGAATTATGATCCAAGTGGCTCTTGTATCATAATCCAAGAGAACAACAACAGGATCAATAGAACAATCACATCAAAAAGGCAAATGAGGACCAGGGAGATATAGCCATGGTTTTCTTCCCCAGGCACAGTTTTCAGTGCTGTGTTGTTCCAAATGATTAGAGAGGACAGAGCTATAGATGTATAAGCAGCAGGGCTCAGGAGAGCTTCCTCTGCCTTTCCTCTGCTGCTGGGCCCCGTCTCCCCCGCTACCCCTGGGTCTCGTCAAATCTCTGGCCCTGTTGTGGCCCCATATGAGCCCGCAACCAGCCCCAAAGAACCACCGAGCTTCCTGGGAAAAACACCAACAGTATTTTGTGGCCGTGCTTGTGTGTGAGAGGTCTTGTCTGCAGATGTACGCCCGTGCACACACACACGCACACACAGACGTAGTAACGTATCCAATACCCCTAAAGCCCATTGTGGTTTTTCTGGGTGATAAACAAGGGCAGCTGATGAGAGGAAAAACGCGAGTGAATGAGTGACACAATCCCGGCTCACATGTTTCTCTGACACATGACATTTTAAAGGCCTTCCTCTGTTTTGATCACCACTTACTGACCTTTTTTTTTTTTTTTTTGTCTTTTCCCCTGTTTTCGGGTGCAGAACCTGCAGCTGCTGGGGGCTACAGCCATAGAGGACAAGCTCCAGGATAAGGTGCCTGAGACCATTGAGACTCTGATGAAGGCGGACATCAAGATCTGGATCCTGACGGGGGACAAACAGGAAACGGCCATCAATATTGGTGAGAATCAGGAGTTCAGTGTCTTGCTGACCTGGAGGCTTGAATCTGCGTCCTCCAATTTAAGTGCAGTCTCGCTGCGCACTTTGCCTCTGTGTTTCCCCAGCGAAGCTTGATACGAGCATAATGCTGATACCAGTTTACAAAAGCAGCTGGAGTCGTGGTAATGGGGACCAACAGATGGATGTGATAAGATCATACAGTGGATGTGGATTAATACAATCTACAGGATTTAAAGGGGAAATCCAGAGACTTAGTGTTGCACTCCCATAAAATTTGGAGACTCACAAGATATCCTGACAGCAATTATTAAGTCATGTTTTCATGCTTTGGAGAGACAGAAGACATAAGTAAGTCAAGTTTGTTTTATGTATCACAGAAAAGGTTTTTAACAAGTAAAATGAATTAAAACCATTTAAAACGGCAAAAAAAAGGAAAAAGACATGAAACAGAAGCAATAGCAGATCATAAAACACAGACAGTTAAAGGCAATATGCAGCACCAGGCGAGACAAAGGCCAAGTCAGAAAAAAATAAAGCCGCCTTAAAAAGCCACTACAAACTCCTGCCATCACCCAGTTTTGTTCTGACAGTAGCAAAATTAAACACTGCGACTCTGACTAGCGACCTCCAGACGGAGGGTTTTCTTTGCAAGTATGAATATGAAATAGCTGTTGCGTTCATAATGGTCTCAGAAACCTGGCATTAATATTTGTGCATCAGGATCATTATCCCTGCCTGTGCACTTGGCCTCAAACCAAATGGAAAGTCACCGGTGAACCTGATGTGTTGTGATAAATTGTTCGCCAGCTTTTTACAGGTACCGCAGTCAGTCCTGTGGTCATTATTCACCCAGCAAGACAAACTATTGACAAGCTGAATGCTTCTCTGTCACACATGTCGAGCAAAAGCATCGGTCGCAGAATGCCGCATGATGTACGAGCACACTTCACTGACGTGAAATAAATAACACACAAATGTACACAAGCAGGCAGCTCTCATGTATCTGGCTCCCCTGGAGGTTTTAGCCTTGCAGATGTTATCAGAAAGGTGAATGACAAACGCTGGTCCGCCAGTTTCAGCTCAGCTTTCTTAATTGGCTGCGTTCCTACAGCTCTTAGATGCGGCTTAATACTACAAACGGACCGACCCTGAACGCAACCAAGGTTTAAACAGTCCAGAAAAACAGATATGAAAAGTACCTCCGTTTGTGGCTGTACCTACCACTGAGGCGTGCCTGAATCAGCCCTTTGTGCCCGCCGTGCCCAGATGTGAGGGAGCTCCGCAAGAGCACACGCTCGCTGGAAGTATTTTTACAGGTCCGCCGCTTGACTAGGTCGCTCTGTAAAATCTCCGCTCAATATTGACTTTGTTTTTACTATTTTCCTCACTGAAAGACGATCCCCATTGCCAGGGTTAATGGTACACCCTTTGCCACATTGGACTGGTGAATTTTGCACCATCACATTCAGATTTTTTCAAGGTGGCCTGAACCACCCAAATGCCTCTCTTGGCACAGATCACTGGGTTTAAATTCAGTTGAGTTTCTCTTTTCTCACATATTTATGACATTGAAGCATATATGATCCATTTGATCCGAAGCTGAAAAGACTGCTGTTTCAATTTATCCCTAATCCAGAACTATCATGACTAATATACAGTAACTACTCTGACACCGTGTGTCTGGCTGCCTGAGGAAAGAGCAGTGTTTGCTCTGGGACACGCTCCCAGTGCGGCGGGGTGTTTGTTGAGGGGAGTTTAAATGCTCATGATGCTTTGGCAGGTCAGAGCCAGAAATCAGCTCGTTGAAGATATCACAGATGAGAGCCACATAAACAATCCTGTGTTCATTTTGGCCAGAAGGTACATTTCCTCCTTCAACAAAGAGACAGTGAACACAACCCTTTGTTAAACCTGCACAAAATGAGGAAAAACTACAATGTACAAAGACTTTATTTAATATTGCGATGATATGACTTGCGATAAATAAATATTGAAATACCCATATTAGCTCTTCAGTCAGCCATCATGCCAACTAACCTAGCAGTCGCCACCAAATTGACAGACATTTTTAAGTGTAGGGGTATCTGATCGCAAGCTGGGACTTCATCTGCAAGTCTTGCCACCCAGCAGCCATGTGGGCAACACCCCTGGATAGTTATTTCATGCAAAAAAGACCAGGCTTCTATCTGAATGAATGCAGAAAGGATTAAAACTGCATGTATTAAATCACCAGTCAAGTCTGATAAAAACAAAACGCTTCAAAAGTTTGGCGTCTTTGCCCCAAATTCGGCTTAAAATCCTTTTTTCCCCACTGTTAGCTACTTCTTCTCCTACATGCGTAAGGTTTTATGACACCAGCTTTTTCTCCAGACACCAAATTGGTTCATCTCTTGGGAATCTCAACTGTTGACGCAGCAACGTGATTGGCTAGATATGTGTCCTGGTTCCACAGGTCATCAAGCAGACGATTGGCTTTTGGGGGGGGGAAGGAACAGGATATGTGTCAAATAACCACAGTTTCTGGTGGTGAATGCACCGTTTGCAAAAATAAAATTGATATGTTAGCACGTTTCAGGCCGTCGTTTGCGTTACACGTGAATAGTCACGGTCGTGACGAAGATGAAAACGTATCCCGTGTCTGCCTACACTAATATGAACCTCTGTCATGCCGACCTTCACACCTAATTCGTCAGTCTTTTGTTTCAGGTTCCCATTCTTTCTACCTCCCATAATCTTTGTGGTATGTGGTATCCACATTGAATACCCTCTGTAGTTAAGATTCTATCTTAACAGTAATTGTTGCTCTGTTTGCAACATTTGAGATTACTGCGACTTGAGTGTCCCCGTTACACATTCCTCAACTCCGGTGGGAGCCGTGTTTAGTTCCGCCTGAGATGGAGAAAGGCCAGGAATCCGACGTTCTCTGGCGAAATAAAAAAGGGCAGTTTGGCCGCAGTCAAATGAGCTGAAGGTAAACACATTAAGCGGAAGGGCTGTGGTAGGAATCGACAAGGGGGGGAAGGGGGGAGAGACGCTGTGTTGAGATGGGGAGACATTTTCCTCACATTGGCAAATTTTTGGACGTTTGCACCTTTGCACTTAAGAAAACAATCTGGCAGTCCCAGACCCCGACCCTGTTTGGTTTTCACTCTGGAGGTGAAACCCTCTCATTTCCTCATGCACACCTCGTGCTCTGTGTGTACCGTGTGTGTGTGTGTGCGCGCTATTGTGTTCGACTGTGTGTTTTGTGCACAGAAAATACCACCCATGCATTTATGAAAACACGGGCTTCGTGGTAACCCCCTTAAAGAAACTAGAATCTCTTTCCAGACAGAAGCAAAGTGTCGAAGCCCACAAACATTCGTGCGGTCATGCCACAGATGGCAGCCTTTTCATTCAGCCTCGGCTTTTAAACTGAAGGCCTCACTGTCGGTTCCTGAAACATTTCTGTTTTCCCCGACCGGAGGCTCCGTCCACCACCTCGCCGGTGACCCTGAGCATCTGTCCCAGCCAAGAGCTGAGGGGAACGCTCCCCCGAGAGTCATGTTGGGTAACTCAGAGTTGTAACTGCCTATTAAAACAGGAAACTGACAAACCCTTGTAAACCAAACTCATTAGTCATGTCCCGAGACACTGGCTCTGAGCTGTAACATTTTAATTGGCGTCCTTTAAACTGTATTGCTGCATACTGTAGTGTCCTTCATCTGTTTGATTTTGTTATTTTATGTTTTGTCTATTTAATCTCTGTGTGTTTGAGCCTAAGGCTGATGAGTTGTCAAGCTGAATGAGGTTATTAAAGCGAAGCTCAAGTTGATGCAGTAGTTAAGTGGTGATTCATTTTATTTGAAATGTTCCCTGCCTATCTACACGCTTACTTTCAGTCTTTTCGATCCTGATACATTTTCTCTAATCTGTGCTAATTGCTCTAATTCCATCTTCTGTTGTTCTGTCTTCATGTAGGACATTCCTGCAAACTGCTGACCAAGAACATGGGCATGCTCGTAATCAATGAAGACACTCTGGATGTGAGTATTTAGCTTTCTGCTCTCCCACAAATTTCCTTTCACGCATAAACAAAAACCTCACAGAAGAACAAAAATCTCGCTCTGTTGTTGTTTTTAATCTTGTGTCATGTTTGCCATCATCCACTATATCCACTTTTCTGTGCGCTCAAGTTGAAACAGTTACTAAGACATTTATTTAAATTCTTTCACTGATCTCGAGGGTGAAAATATGACATCATGAGGACGTCCCCTCCGTATAATAATCCCCCTAATCTCATCACCTAATTCCTGTGAAAGAAATCCGTCTCTAAACTCAAAGGATGAATCCACAGAGAGCCTTCCACACATAAAAAAACAGCCGCCACACATCCTGAATCTGCCGTTAACATCTTAAAGACACCCAGCAGAGAAGTGTGTTGACCCCACGGCAGGAGAGCCTTGTCTGTTGTTTCTGAGATTCAAAAGGGCAAGTTGCTGCACTTCCAGCAGGAGAAGGCTAAGCAGAGGAGCCACAGATGGAGGTGAAACCTGACTGGGTTTTAAGAAGGGGGGGACTGGTGTGAAAAAGCAGATGAAGGTGGGGATAACAGCAGGGGGGGGTGTTTTGAGGGGCGATGACGGACGGCCTTCACTCTGTCAGGCGGTCGTTGAGCGTGATAAATGAAGCCGAGGTAGAAACTTTGGGTCGGTGCATTCATAAAGCACACGGAGCGGCGCTTTGAAATGTCAGCTCCGATTCTCCTGTGGTTGAGCAGATGCTTACATAAGGCAGTTTGTTAAAACGCGAAGGGAGAGACCTCTCCACCAAGACCGAGGAGGCCCAGTGAACAGAGGGCCTGGCAGCAGGGCGGGTAACTCCGAGTGCTCTTGTGCTGCGAAAGAGAGTAATTGGAGCATGTCTTCCCTCTTTGCTTTGTTTAGAAATGGTTATCAAAGGGAGGACAAAGTTGTAGACATCCTCTGTACTAAATCTTACTTGGACTGAAATTCCCAAAGTGAAACTTGGTCTCTGAGGAAGGATTAGGTCATTTTGGACAGCTTTGTCCTCCAGTCAGCATGCTTAATCATTTGGAGAGCTTACAGCATTAATTGAGCGTCAGTAAATTCATCTTTAGGAAGTGCAGTCACAGAAAGTTGGGAAATTGTTGTATTAATTGTATAAATTGATTAGTCGATCAAAAGTTTGATATATTAGTTGCAAACTATTTTATAATCCGTTACATGTTTTCAAAGCAAACACGTCAGAAGTTAAATGAAAGGAATTGCTGCTTTTCTCTGTCGTGTATGAGAGTGAGTGAAAAGTCTTCGGGTTTTGGACTGTTGGTTTGACAAAAGAAATGATTTGAAGACGTCACTTTAGGGTTCTGGGAAGTTGGGATGAAGGTTTTTCACTATTTTCACTACTCTTTTTATAGACTAAACAAGTCAAATCAGTTTCATTTATCTAGTTCAAAGCCTCACATCACATCGCCTCAGTGGGCTTCATAATCCGTACAGTGTACATCTGTGCTAAATGATTCATTCATTCATCCTGAAAATAATGGGCGGATTAATCAACAATGAAAATAATCGTTATTTGCAGCCCCAGTGGAAAATTGCATTGGAAAACTGTAATTGCTTTCAGAGAAAGGTATCTCAGAAAAACACACGTCCACACTCTTCTCACTAAGGTGGAGGTTCCCCTCTTTGAGTGTCTCTTAGTCAAAGACAGATGATGACACTATGTCCATACAAATGTCCAGATTCCACATCATGAGTGTCACGTCCTGTTAGCTATATCACTCAAGGGCCTATATCAACAATGGAGCTCAGTCTTTATGGGAAGCTCTTGTGGATTTTTTTTCTGAATGGACGCCACATACACATTCCAAAACCAAACACTAGCTGGTCACATAGGCTAAACTGCTCATTACAGCCATAACAAAGAGGCTTTAGGAGGAGACACGTAGCATTAGTGCTAAAATTCCGCAGTGGAAATTAGGGGGGAAATGGCCGTTGTACTCGAGGAAATGGTAAACTTTGCTTATCACACCGTGTGATGAATAGATTGTGTGCCCCAAACATCTCTCATACAGATGGTATACAGGCTTCTACAGAGCACACACTGTACGGACACACACACGCACTCACTCTGAGATGTCGTTAACTGAGATGGAGAGGCTTTCTTTTTTGGCTCTGTGGTGGAATATAGATATCACAGATGCCTATCACTGATTCTGACCTGTACTTCTCTCTCTTTCTCACACACACACACACACACACACACACACACACACACACACACACACACACACAAGCCTGCCCCCTGCTCACCATCTCGTGCTGTTTTACAGACCCCATCAGGGATGGTTAAGTCCTGGCAGCTGCTTTCTGCTTGTATCCTCTTGCTCAGTTTCTCTCCTCTGTTAATCCATCATCTCTCTCTGTGCGTGTCTCTCACTCGCCTTCCCTCGCTTTGTGAAACGTAAAGCCCCTTTCTCCAAATATTTCCTTTAAGCTGGGGTTTCAGAGTTTTGTTATGCCAAGCAAACGTTGCCTGGTCCCCCTGGTACAATCTGACGGGTTTGACATATCTGACCCCGGCACCAGGCCGGACCCCCCCCCCCCCACCCACTGCTGTTAATAGCCACCATTTTTTTTAATGATTACAGCTGTTTGAGCATCTGCTTGGCACATTAGACCCGATGCATTGAATCATAACATGCATCATGCTTTGTATCTGTCCATTTAGGTCTCTCCTTCTGTTATTTTTTAAACGTTATTTTACTGTTTGCATTTGGACATTTGCTGAAAACTACCAAACCACCGTGAAGGATCTGATTTTATTGCTTCTATAAAGTTTTCATACTTCTGAAGCCGGTTTATATGTAACTTTAAAAAAAAAAAAAAATACATGGAATAACTGTCCCTTATAAAATGTTTCCTGCATGAATAGAAATTGTCTTTATTTCCTGATGGTTTCACCATCTGTGGGAAAGATGATTGAATGATGAATACAATGATGATCTCACCACTCCACACATAGTCCACATGCCACACTATACCCAGACAGCAAATCCTCAGTCTCATATTTATGGATTTTCATCATCACACACCATCAAAGCTGTATATATTATATAGGCAAACACAATCCACTCTCAGATGTGTAATCACCTCAGAGCCACGGTCTGAGTGTAATAAGCATGGGAAACACAACAAATATCTTAAATATCAAGAGCAGCTGCTGTGCAGCAGGATGAGCAAGTAGAGTGAACAGATCTGTCTCCTCTGGTTAACGCTGATGTGAATTAGAGAATGGACGAATATTTAGAGTCCCAAAGGAAAAAATATCTTCTTGATGTAAGAATTGTCGTCAAATAAGCAGTGAAGCAAATTTCAATATTTGATAACATTATTTTGTTGAGTTGTGAACTTATAATGTTCACACTCAGAGAAATCTGTTATTTTATTCAAGGTAACGGTGAGTTTCATTTGGTTGTCGGCGTCTGTAACTTCTGGCGAAACGTCAGATAACACATCAGAGAGTGAGGGAGGAAGTAAACATCACAGAAAACTTGTTCTCGTCCATGAATGTTTCTGCCAGAGTAACGTCAGATAGATTAGCATCAGCTGCTGGTTGTTGAACAATGAAGACAGCAACTCCCATGATCCCACACTACAACATCATCATCCAACTACGTCTTTCGATTTCAGTGTTTAGATTGAGAGACCCCTAGTGGCAGAAATTACATACTGTGCATTGAATGTACAAATGGCTTTTTACTGTTTTAAATGAAACTTTTAAAATGGATTTTACAGTCGAGGAGGAAGACTTTGTTGTGGGATTAGCTGGTATATGAAATATCAATCTAATTGAAGATTGCAGGCCGGGTGCCTCACTGTAGTTCAGTATCATCAGTGTCATTCACATTGTCCCTGACGTTATATCACAGTCCTCACGTGTAAATGAAAAGAAAAAGACATTTACGGCTAACAAAAACATTCAAGGAGTTTAAGCCCAGAAACTACTTTGGGTCTGAGACCAAAGAACTCAAGAAGTTGACAAATGGCAGAAAAGTGAAAGTGAACATGAACCAGTGAAATGTTGCTAATGAAGCGCAGGAAGTATTTTCATGTTTTTATTGTCTTATACTCCATCAGTGCAAAGTTATCTGTCGTCACAGAATATCTCAATTTACTTTACAAACACATGAATCTGTTATTCATCGACGTTGATGTGCGCTTAATTAATTTTGCCAGGATAACAAATGGTGTTTTTATAATAACTGTATGATATTTTTATGTCCGTTAACAAGTTGTCGTGTACTTTAAAATAATTGATTCAAAACAAACAAACCATCTTAAACAACTTTACTGATTTACAAGTCAATAAATCTTAATCTTGCACACTAGATGTTTGAATAGTTAACCAGCAGGGTAAAAATAGCTAACATTATCTAAAAACAGCAACTGTACCTCTAAAGGCTTGAAATTATTATGACTAATTACTCTAATTAAACTAACACTCAGGACGTGTTTTCACAGAGAACAAGGGAGACGCTCAGCCACCACTGTGGAATGCTGGGAGATGCCCTCTACAAGGAGAATGACTTTGCTCTCATTATTGACGGGAAGACTCTCAAATACGCCCTCACATTCGGAGTGCGACAGTACTTCCTGGACCTCGCCCTGTCCTGTAAAGCTGTCATATGCTGCAGGTAAGATTTACTCCTGAAACAGTAAAAAAAAAAATCCCAGGACAATAAATTCCGCTGACCACAGTGACAGACCGAAGACTGTGTTGTTATTGCAAAGACTTTACGTACCAAATCTATTTCTGCGCTCTAAAAATAATCTTGTAAGTTAGTAGTTTGAGTGAATTGTGTTCAAACACTTGTATAGAATACTGTCCACTACTCACAGTGTGAAGTCGTTTTCTGTCAGACCAACAGCAACAACAAATAGGTGTTAATTTTATAATGGTACAAAACAGAGGTAGTAGAAGGTAAGTCGTGTTGGGCATATTTTCTTAAAACGTACTTTAATTGAATTAGAAGCTCCACGGTTGAACGACAGAGTATAACGTCTTCGACACAAAGGTCACTGACTATTTTTATAGCAGCAATTTAAAAAGTGTGTTACTTGTAAATTTAAATGGCAACTTTCAACATTATGCAGGTCCGCTGTTGACCTGCCCAGACCACATAAATAATAGGAAGTACTTAAGTACTCAAGCAACCATGACGGGGTCTGGGCCCAGAACTCAGCACCCTCGTTTTTTAGAACAACAGCAAACCTTATGACTCAGTGCGTTACGTCAAAAAAAAATGTATTTATTTTTCCCTCCACCTCTACCTGCCGTCGCCTCGCGCACACTCTGCAGGCACTGAGAGATTCTGGGAGATGAATAGGGCCTCTTAAACCGCGGAGAACATAAACATTAACAGTTTCACAGCTTAAGACGTGCAGTTTATGACATCATCTCTGGAGACTCTCTGTACTGTACACTATCCCCGAACCTCTGGTGCATTAAGAGGAAGCGCCTGTGTGGGAGGCTACAAACTTTTCTGTCAGTGAGGGCTTAAAGTCAAGTTCCAAGTCTTGTAAATGAAGAGTTATAAGTTATAGTAAGTAATGATTGGCAAGTTATTAATGTCTTACAACTCTACCGGTTATGCATTTTCATATTGTGTTGAAGTTTTTTATGTTTCGTTGATTTACAACATGGGTTTAGAGGTAGTAAACTTTCTATAGGTGCTGTTGACAGACATGTGCTTCCTGCTATATACACGGTGTCATCAGCTGCTACACCTGACAGCAGCTTCACCATGTAGATCTCACCTCCCTTCACACATTTGCCTCGTCTGATCCGCAGGAGTTATTAGTGCGGAGACAGAGAGTTGATCCCTCACTGGCTTCCCACCATCAAACCACGTCTATTACACTCAAGCCAAGTCACTGCCACTGCTGCTAGGGATTAAAAGTAGACATTACAATCACTTCTTCCCTTCGACACCTGGGCTCTGGCTCTTTATGAGCAAAATGGCGTTGTGTTTATTTTGTGGGTGTTAACAGTTTGGCACGACTGTCTGCAACCTTCAAGCTACTATAATCTAAAGCCAAGTGCTGGTCTGGAGAGTTGATATTATTTCATGCACACCCAAATTATACTTTCCAAGACAGAGAAAGTAGGAAATAGAATTTCCTGCAGAACACATTCCTGAGTGACACGTAGTCTCTCGGCTACTCTTCATTATAACGCATGTTGTGTGTTACCTCATTCTGTACACCATCCTGTATAATGTACTTGTATCAGTTTTACGGATTGTGTAATATCCCCCGTGCTTCCCCCCTTCCAGGGTATCACCTCTTCAGAAGTCAGAGGTGGTGGAGATGGTAAAGAAGCAGGTGAAGGTGATCACGCTGGCCATCGGTGACGGTGCTAATGACGTCGGAATGATCCAGACAGCTCATGTCGGTGTGGGAATCTCAGGCAACGAGGGCCTGCAGGCCGCAAACTCCTCCGACTACTCGATTGCCCAGGTGAGCATGATGGTGATGGAAGTTGGAGATGGAAAAGTGGAAACTTTACCAGTTACTGTTTGAATTAAAGTGCAATGAATTAACGTTTGTAAAGTAACTGACAGATTTATGTCAGAATCTTTGACATTCTTGTTGATCCTGGCAGCCTTGTGACCAAAAAACAGTATGAACACCACCGCTGCCTGTTGTACGGACTATTTTTCTTTATTCAAACACTGCTATTTGCAGAATGCTTAGTGATGAGGAGGCTGACCTATCTTTTGCACAGGAGATTAATAACTAGGACTAAAATGCATGTAATCCTAAAGTTAACAGATTCCTGTCATTCCTTTGTGATGATCTGTCTTCGTATTAGTAATCCCGCAGCAGGATGTAGCTCGTTGCATGAAATGTTACTCAACAGGCCAGATGTTCTGCTGCTGTACCACCAGACTACAGAGCAGCTTTTTCCCCCTCAGACTGTAAGATTCAATTCATCATGAGCACTTTGCCATAAAAAATAGCTCTAATTTTCAGAATCCACCCAGTGAAAGGCATCAAGAATAACCATACAGAAATAGCCAATCTTCATGCTGATGGTCGTGTTTCCTTATGTAGGTCATAGAGGCATCAGTACCACTTTAAAACTCCTTTTGTCACGTTTAAGTCTCTCTAAACTGCTTATATGATATGAAAACCTTCCAGACTGGATCAAGAGAGACATATACTGTGTAAATTAAACACTGACGTTTATTTTGGAATAAAGATATTCACACGTTGACACATTACCAAAAGTATGCACATGAAATAAAAACCTTAAGACGCTTCAGCCGCGTTAAAGCTTGATTCTGATCGACACATGTTTTCTTTGAAGCTGCAGGTGCTTGTCCTCAATCTGGCAGCGACCGGCGTATCTGCGCCCAGTTCTCTCTCTGGAAGTCAGATTCCACAAATTGTCTCTCCTGTTATTGTCTGCTCAAGTGTAATATGTGTTAGTGATAGCATGGCACATTGTCCTGAGTAACAATAGGTCATATGTCTGTCAGGGCATGAGCTTAGACAGTGAAGCAGTAACACCTGTAAAACAGGCATCTGGTGACACCCCACTCCCAACATGACTATACAGAAACACATCCCAGCAAAGCGCTACTTACTGTAAGTTCCTGTAACCAGTTTGCATGAAACCCTGCATCGATATGTGATACGCATAAGCAACAAAAGCCATAGAGGTCCTGCACAATGACTGCTTCTACACAGCACACTCAGTACATCATGTTTCTATTACAGCTACAGGGCTTGAGAGTATGGGAAACCAGGAGCTGACTGAAACACAGAACACTCTCTGTGCTTCAGTGTGCAATTACCGTTCAAGAGACTTGGGTTTGTCTTAAGTGCCCCCTTCAATCGGCCCGACATGTAAAAGTGTATATCTTTCAAAGACAGGTGGCCTCTTATAATCCATTTAGGTTGTGTCCCGCCATCAAATTAAATTACACCTCCAGACTTTCAGTGGTGTTTTCCATATATTGGCGTAACGGTACATTAACCGTAATTTGCGGACTGCAAACTGAAATCAATCCCTCGGAAGTTGTGTAACTTGTTTTCCTATCCCCGTTCATGATTTATATTAATGTTGCAGAGTCTCAGAAGAGCTTCTCGCTGCTGTAGATTATTGAGGAGCTAGTTTCTAAGATTTAGTACTTGAAAGCTCAGAGTTATCTGTGTGCAGAGTGAAGAGGCTCTGGGCTGAGGCACCTCTGCCCTCCATCTGTCATCAGCTCAGCTCCGCGTTAACTGATGTTTGATTCGACCATTCGATGGGGTCAGACAGACCGGGGAGCAGCCAGCGTGCTGTCAGTTTACCAAAGAATACTGCAAAGAAGTAGTCAAGTAAACAAAAAACAAGTTTAATTCTACTCTTCTTTTGTCTGACTCTGGTTTCTGGGGCATTTTTCCTTTTGTCAGATTAGAAGAGGATGCAGTGCAGTTTAGATTTATTTATTTAACTCATCGTTCATGTATGTTTGAAAACTCTCTGATAGTTAGAGCTGAAATGATAAGTTGATTAATCAATTATTCAATTGCAGTTGTTGGAGACATTTTGCAGGCAAAGTGTCGAAAATGTGTTGGTTCCAACTTCTTAAATGTGTGAATTTGCTGCTTTTCTTCATTATTTATGAAAGTAAATGAAGAGAAGATAAAAGACAAGTAAACAAATCTGTTTAAATTGAAGATGACTTCTACTTCTTTTTAATTGCAGTGTGGTTTGACATTTTAAGAACAGTCCTTTTTTTGTCAAATAGCAAGAGGATGCTAGTGTGCTTTGTTTCAGTAATTTACTGGCATCTCAGATGAAATGGTTGCCTCGAGGTTCTGCTCCAGTGTCATCACACTTATCAGCCAGAAATAGCGCTGAAATTGTAAGTTCACCACAGGCCCTAAATCGGTGGTACAATTATAAAGCCATTTAACTATTATCCCAAGTCCCCGGAGACCAATATCTCTGTATGAACTCCTCCATTTCAACAACTTTAAAGCTCTCCTAAGCTCACAATCTCGGAGTTAAAATTTCTGGAATGTGTTAGCGAGAGCTTTGTCCACAATGCCTCATCAGTCCTCTCTGCCGGGGGATGACAAAACGCTGCTGCTTTCTTTAATCTCGAAGTTCCTGCTGTAACTGCTTTAGTGATCACTGATTATGAGGAGCCATTAGACAGTGTACTGTACACAGACCTATTCCTATTCATTCATCTCGCCGTTTTCCTCCATTTACTCCCCTCCCACACAGTTCAAATACTTGAAGAATCTGCTGCTCGTCCACGGAGCCTGGAATTACAACCGCGTGGCCAAGTGTATCCTGTACTGCTTCTACAAGAACATTGTCCTCTACATCATTGAGGTGAGTCTCACGCAGTAGCTCTCAGGACTGAGAGTCAAGCAATGAACCAGATCTGAATGCAAAGCATTGAGGTTTTTCCACATGACATGATTGGGTAAAGGCAAAGATTCCTTGTTAGAGTTTCCATGTTTGTGTTTCTGTTGACTGGCCCTTCACATTACCTGCCAGTTTGTGTAGCTCCCGGGGAAACGGTTTGAGTTTTGACGTATCTGGACAGAATATACGCAAACAAACAGGCACGCTCGCAGACACACACACACACACACACACACACTCGGTAATGAAGGGAAACTATACTTAATTAACTGGAGGTCTGCCTTCAGGAAATCCTCGCCAGGTACTGGATCCTTAGAATGCATGAATCCACACAGCTCATCCGAACAAACCTTTAAAAGAGTACTAACCATTTTCTGCCACAAAATTACAAGATATGCATTTTTACCATTTTACACAAACAGCCTTTAACATTGGAAACACTAAAGGAGTAAAAGCAGGACGCTTATTTACGCGTGTATTCACAGAGAACAAAAATGTCTCCTTGTTCTGTTTCTTAAACTTGCGCAGATCTAAAAAATACAACGTGTTTTAGACCTCGTGATTTGATAGATAATCCGATAATATTTAATTTATCGCACAGTTTGCCAACGTACAGTTGAGAAGAGAAATCAAAACGTTGAATTGTTTACTCACTATTATCTCTAAGTCGATCAAAAGATGAACTGTTATGATTATCAGTTAATTGTTTCAGTCGTTTTTCAAGCAAAAATGATTGAAAAATGCAAATGTGCACGTTTTAGCTTCTTATATGTAAGTTGTTGCCAGCCTAAGTGCTCTCGTGTTGTGAAAGAGAGTAAATGACTCACAGCTTTCCTCTTCGCTTTGTCGTCCTTTTGATAACCATTTTTAAACAAAGTTCCCGGTCAGCGGGTTTTGAAGTGTATTGAAGAACAGTCATGGATAGAATAGGTTTTAAACTGTTTATTGAGTTAAAGAAGCACTGTGAAGACTGGTGAGCATTTTTCACATTTTGTTAACTAAACAATGAATCGATTAATTGTGAAAATAACTGGCAGATTAATCGATCATGAAAATAATCTTTAGTTTCAGCCCTACTGATTATTACAGTTGTTAAACTGGAGTATTTGCTCTGGATGGTAAACCATAAGCAGGTAGTGAATGCTGTTCAAAGCTTGGATATTAATGGATGCTGGTTAGGAAGATCTGTTGGCCGTGCGGTAGGTTTGATGGCATTTGACAGATACCAGACCCGGTACTGATTGCAGGTTCAGAGCTATAACCACGAATGACCAGACAGGTTAAGTGCTTCCTATCAGCAGCAGCTTTATCATCGAGGGTGCTCAGACGTTTTGATCTAGCGGCCGTGGTCTGAAGCGAGGAGCAACGCTGGATTTGCATCTTCTTAAAAAGTCTGAATCGGTGTTTATTCACAAACCAACTATCAAGACGTTTTAATGGAGATAAAGGAAGGAACTTTATAGCTCGCTTTGGCTTTGCAAAACAGCATTTATAAAAGCGATAAAAACAATATATGACATGCACTAAGAACAGAACACAAGAGACCAGATGTAGTAACAAGTGATTTACACACTTCCTCTTCCTTTGCGCTGTGAAGACGGGACAATCTTCCGATCTTCAGAGTGCTCCCCGGCCGTGCTGTGCAGTGGCCGCAGAAGGATCAGCCACATGTTTTTAAAACATCATCACCACATAACCTGTCAGGGAAATATGAGCGCTTTAAAATGATTTTGTGTTCATCCTCCTTCCGTGACACTTGACCTCTGATCCCCTCTCTCGTCCTCATTCTGGTTTATACACCATGGAGAATCAGTTGACTACCTTTTACATTCCAGCGCGTCTGCTTCTGGCTTATTGTGACCTGAAGTAAAAGAGGGCACTCGAGTACTTTTTTTTTCCAGGCACTGCGACTGTTTGATCGTACTACACTTTTCCAGAAAAGGTAAAAATACAAGTTATAAATGCGGATCCAAAGTCAAATTCAATTTGCAGCAGATTTAATTTTCTGTCTGTCAAAAACATGACGTATAACATTTCATCTCTGCTGGAATGTTGATTTCATTTAATCTTCATCCCTGTTTTTAAACATGAGTGAACTTTTCAACGTTTCATTCGCTCAGAAGAGGTGATGTAAAATGTATATACAACATATATTCATGAATATGCAAACTCTTCTTTTACACTCTTATTTTTTCCTCTCTGACCTTCATTTGAATCCTAAATGGACCTTTATGTTCACTGGTGGACACAAGCGAGGTGCCTTCATGTTTTCCAGTGGAAAAAACATAATTAACTGAGTATAAACAGAGATACAAAGATAATATAGAATCTTATCTTCACCAGAGTTTGTAACTATGTCACTGCAGATAAATCTTGACTTTCTGCACGCTGCCCCGCCTCGCACAGCTGGTGCCCTTTTAGTTTTTTTCCGCCCCTGCCCCCTTAAACATCCCGGTTCAAAATTCCCCTTAACCTTATTTATGCATTTTTTTTTGTCAACCGCAGCTTCTCTTTGAAACACACCAGGTCTCTTTTCAAAGCAGATCTTTTCCTACAACCAGAACGTAACATCTATAGTTCTGTCTGCAGGCCGAGCTTCTTTCTAGCACACCTTTTGTTACTCCCTTTCAGAAAACATAACTATCCCCCCTCCCCCCCTCGTGCTGCGCTCCTTCAGGGGATTCAAGCAGATAATGGGACATTTCTTCACTCTTTGGCTGCTTCGATATTTCAAATGTCCCTGTTTTGTGAGGCCCTGACATCTAACACAGCAGCAACCCCAGGGTATGGCTAAAAGCTGCGTTTGTTGCGCTAATAGGTTTACTTTTGTGACCGCGTGTTTTTCTCGTCGACTCCCAGGCTACCTTGCAAGGAGAGAATCAAGGACCTCGACAGGAATTTCAACTTTTTTGTTCACTGCACCATTGTCTGGTACAGTGTGTGTTACGATTTGAATACCGGGACTTGGAGACTCTGTGTTTAAGCCTCTTTTCGTCTCCCTCTCCTTCCACTCTGTCTTTGGTTCTTTTTAAGAGACATAGAGTAGGAGGGTGAAGGCTTCTGCGGCTATTGTGGGAGACGTGAATGTGAGCGCAACTTAGTCTGAGGCTCTTGGAACAGTTGTGTGATCATTCAGGATTTTCTGTGACTCACTGAAGGTTAATTGTGAGTCAGAAAGTAAGACTGCTGCTCCGGCGGATGATTGACTGACAGCTGGAACTGCTTCACAGCGTTTCCTCTGGCTTTGCCCAAAATGCTGATTATGGTTGGCATTCCTTTTCCTAATCAGTTTGAGAACAGTTCAAGCATGGTCACAGTTGAAACACGATTAACTAATTAAACAAGGCTGTCATAATTAATCAGATATTTTTGAAACAATGCGGCCCAGTGCTTAATGAACATTAAGTAGAATTCATAACTCCTACTTTGTGACAAATTACACTATTAGCTAGAGAAGGGTGTGAAAAGAATCGAATTCAGACACATTCAAGCTAAGAGGCCTTTCCAAAGGAAGCCATGGCAACTTAATTCAAATGGCCGATCCAGCTGGCCACTCGTGTTTGATTGACACATTGCCAGGGTGCTACAGAGGGGGCTGATGGACAAGTGGCATTTATGAGGCAATTACATGAAAGCTCATTCAGCTCGGCTCAGTGTAGTCAGAGGCGGCTCGGAGCTGCCGAGCAAAGCTTGCCGACCATCGCGCGCTGAATGAAGCCAAAGAGGCCGAGCCTGGCATTGTTGAGGCAGCTTGTGTTTGTAGCTCCACATATTTCCAGCATATTTATCAGCTCCCTCTTTATGTCCCTCTTTATTCTTTGCTTGCTTTGTGCATGAATTCCATTAGCAACTCTGCAGAACTAAGCTTAAGAGTATCAGGACTCACATTGTTGGGGACAAATGTCATGCTCCCCCCCCTCCCCTCCAACCCATAGCCACTTCTAGACGAGGCCCTGCCGAGCAGCCTCGGAATCAATGATTTTTTGATTCGCTGATGAATATGCAAGAAGTCTTCTTATCGGCTAGCCGTTGCCCAATCCCCCTTTTCTCATCCTCCCGCTTCCCTCCATTACTGTTTTTCATGATGTGCAGTCGGGGAGAGAGGCCAGCCACACCCCTCCGCTGAGTGGCACTCAATGAGGAGAAGAAAAGGGGAAGAAAAATCCTGCCTGGTACTTCCCCTAATGAGCAAATCAATGCATCTGTCCCTCAAGAGAGGAGAGAGGGAGAAAGAGAGAAGAGCTATTGGGACCCCGAGGACCAGGCCAAAACACTCACACAGAAGCAGTTACCACATGCTTTGAATAGGAGCCTTTTTTAACTTAGCACAACAATATATCAGCTCAGAGCCTCTCATTGGGCAGAGCTGTAATTAATTCAGCAGTTTGACCTACCCGCTAGCCTCTCGTTACCATCGCTTGAGCCACGCTAATGGTTGAACCTGCCTCATGGCTTCGGCTTCAACATCACATAACCCATAGCAACGGCTCTCTGAAGGTATTTTCCTGCAAGCCAAGACCCAAAACGCCCAGAAAAAACCATTCTCGCAGTGCCAACAGATGTACTGTACACCTTCTGATTCTCATGGTTAGAGAGCCACATGGTCATCCCACATGAATGTGAAAACAGGCCCCCTCTTTATAAAAGAAACAACATCATGGTAGAGTGCACCTGATGGAGTGGAGGGTGGGATCAGTGATGGGTGGGTGTGGCAGAAAGGGGAGGTGAGGGGCAGGGTGTGGGGGGGGGGGGCACACACATAAACACTGGCTTCATCTATAGGCAGCCACCCCCTCCCACCCCCAACCAAGAGAATGAAGGAAGGGGGGGTTAAAGACATTTGTTTTCATGCATACTCTTATACGATTAAATGGGAAGGGCCAGAAGCAGATTGGTACTGGTCGTGTAGAGAGTGGCAGCAGCGGGTGGGGCCCTCAAATAGGCTTTGTCCCAATCTGAGAATTTGTAGCAGTTCATGCCTTCATAATGAAGTTAAATGAAGCGAGGAAATGCTTGGTAGGCCACGGCCAAAACACGGCACCCCTGATGTTCTCCTGACAGATTTGGCGCGAGCGAGAGACGATTCTGGACCTCGAAGTGTCAAACAGAAACACAGAGAGGAGAAACTTCTGATTCCCACAAACGGTTTTACTCCAGGATCTGTCAGACAAATCCGATAATTCACACGCAACAGTTTTCCTACTAGATACTGTACATCAGCCTGAGGTGGGAAGTAGGAAAGTACAAATAGTTGGTTTTTAAAATGTATCTGTACTTTACTTGAGTTAAATTTTTCTGACAATTTTTTACTTTTACTCCCTGCATTTTAACACAGGTATCAGTACTTTCCACTCCTTACAATTTCAAAACAGGCCTTTTACTTTAGTTTAAATGCATTTGAGGGGAATTATCTTATTTTTGCGTCACACCACTTTCCCAACATCACAAGACTGATTTCAACCTAGACGTAGCAAGACCAGATGACGTGGTGTGTTAGTGTCTCATATCTGCAGAGACCTTGTTTTTTTGCTATTCACCAAACACTTAACACACCCAAAATGTCAGTGTTTGACGACCAGAGACAGAGATTAACTGATTCTACCATAGAGTTTAATTAAGCTGAATCAGTACTTCTACTTTTACACAAGTATCGGCACTTTTACTTCAGTAAAGAATGTGTGTACTTTTGCCACCTCTGATATTAACGGCTCTACTGGCATGCAATGTAGTTAATTCCGAATACCCGGCTCCTGGTTTTAGAGGCATTTTTAAGTTAAGATAAGTCCGACCATTCAAGATACGGTGATAAGCCTCATGTCAAGCCAGCATGTGGTTTACATTACCCCTGTCTGCCTTTCCTTACACGATATATCAAAGTCCCCATCATTCAGAGTCCCACAGCTCTGACTTTGCCCCCATATCTCACCTCCTCTGTCACCCACTTGTCTTCAGGTAGATCAAGGAGGGAAATAGTGGGCTGATATATGTTGGTAGGTAATCCTGTGATGAATCCAGTCCACTATTTGCATCGTGGAGGTTTCGGGGGTTTCTGGAGGTCTAGGCTTTCCCACTGTCACTCATTTGTTCCTGATTTGTTGTGTTGTGGCCTCTTGCCTTTCCTGGGTTTGAAACCTGGCTAAGTTAGACGAATGAGACGTTGATCATGGGTCAGCACTTCAAACAAACCCGCTCATGTTTTGTTTGTATTTTGTCATTGAAAGGAAACAGTTATTTTTCCTCTTTCACTCCTAAAACAATCGTTATTGTAAGATGCATCATCTTTACGATCATTTTTTAAGATATATAAGAGAAGCTGCTCACTCATTGTGTAAGAGGCCCTGCTGTCTCTCTATGAAGTCTCTGTTGTCATAAGACAGTGAAGAATGTGGTGTGACAGAAGAAATGGATTGTTAGTCTGTAGACACGGTGAGCCAGTCTCAAATCTGATAATGGTAACCGCTCACCCTCAGTATCACTAATGGAAAGCATATACCGGTAATGAAATGGCAATTAGAAAGACTGCAGAGATTTAGTGTTTTCATCATCTAGTTTGAGTGAAGCCTGAAGTATCAAGTTCATGACTAAATGCCTTACTGATTAAGGTGACAGTAATGGGAAATGTTTTGGTCACAAAATCGTTCTTGTCATCTTGGTTTATCCATGAAAATGAAAAGATTCTTAGGTACAAACTGCTTTCTGCTCTTGTTCTTACTCTTTCTTTGTGTGATTTTGTCTCCCATAGATCTGGTTTGCGTTCGTCAATGGCTTCTCAGGCCAGATCCTGTTTGAGCGCTGGTGCATCGGCTTGTACAACGTGGTGAGTGTTAATAAAATCAACTCTCTAAAGAGCCCACTTTGCTTCTTTCTGATGCAGAACTGATTTGCAGTGGTACCCCAAAACGTATCCCTTTATTGCGTGACTATGTCATCAACATCTTGAAGCCTTTCTCCTTTATTTATGACCTGTTGTCAAGTCCGTATTCCCTCTGTGCCCTCAACTATGTACAGAATACGAAAGAACAACAGCTCTGCTTGCCCCAAAGAGTGTAGTTAGCGAGGGCAGCTACATTTGAATGATAAAAAGAATAGGAAGAATGGAGCAGCGACTGAGCTGGCGGCTGATGTAGGGAGTCCCACAGGGCTCCATAATGGGACCACTCCTAATGAACTCATATTTCATATCTGTCATGAATTAGGTAGACGAAAAAAATGCGCATCTGCAGGTCTGATCTTTAATACCCCGCCATTAAGCCCACGAGGAGTTGATGTGTAACTTTAAACTGTTGATTAAAATCAACTCAATTCAATAAACACGAATGAGTGAGAGAAGTGTGAAGTGAAATTTCCCCCTGATTCCTGATGGAAGTAATTTATGGGAGGGACAAACTGTCAAGTGAAGAGAACATTTCCACAGCTCGGCATTCACTTCATAATAAACCACCACCTTAGGACCAGCACTGCATTGTGGGGGTGGGAAGAGGGCTCAGTCTTTCACTTTATCCCAAAACTGGGAGAATTCCTCCGACTCAGTGGGAGTCTGTCAGAAGCAGTGGGCTGAATCCGCCCCTCAATGGAGATCTTCCTGGGCCTGGCTCTGAATAAGAAAGGAGCCCAGTGGAGCATGTCCTGTGACCCACTGGTCCCGCAGACTGAGTCCTGCAGACTCCCACTCCAGATGGGCCTACAGGGAACTCACACCAACTGACCCGCTGAGCCCCCCAGCCACACAATACCATCGCTCCTCTCTCAGCAGCTGCTATACAGAACAACATTACAACACCACTAAGAAATTACACTTCAGCTCGGCTTAAATACCTGCTTCTTAGTCAAGAGCGTCGCAGATGTTCGCTGGAGATGGAGATGAGTTTTGCATATGAACAGTCTCGAAGCATGACGAATCAAAATAAGAAACCGAAAGGTTTGCAGGTCAGTGGTCTTCAATGATGTAAAGTAAGGGATGAGACAAGTGGAGAGCAAAATGAAACAAATTAGTCAATACATTTAACATATGGAGACTCTGGCGATGATGAAGACAGTCTCCTACCATGATTTTTATTAGTTTAACATTCACCTACGCAGTTCATATACGGTAGTTTTATGAAGTTCTCATAGTTCAGAGTTTTCGGTTGCAAGAGACAAAAAAATCTTCATTATATTAAATATAACTGAGCTGTTTTAAAGTCTTTCAGGCCTTCATTTCACTTTGAAAGAGCACAAATTATACAAATCTGCAAATTAAATTGTTTTTTTAGTTGTTTTTTTCAAGTAACTGCTTGAAAAGCCTTTTCAGCATGCTAAACATATACCCACTAAATGTTCTTATCATTTTCAGTGCTAGTTGTGCCATGATACTGGAATCTGTAACTATTTTAGGGATGCACCAGTTGTGTAATTCTGAGCCAATACCCGTGTCTACAGTTAGAGTTTGATCCATTGCCGATACTGGTACAATGTGCCAAGGGTACGAAGATGTCTTCATTATATAAAAGACAAATTAACTGTAAGACTGCAAAGAATTTCAGCACTGCATTACACTGTCTTTGAAAAACGTGTTCATTTGCATGTTTACAGGCTTCAGATGAGCCGCGGTTAGAAGCCTGTGGACCTTTTGAGTTGAGATTATTTTGTCACACATTGTTCCCCCTGAAGTCAAGAGGGAATTTTAATCCTTAACATTTTGGACAAGAGGCTCATTTGTGTGTAAAACACAATATAATCTGAGTAAATCTCAGATGCACCGCTCATGTGTCTTTGTTCTGTTTTTCTCTCGTGCAGATCTTCACTGCCCTGCCTCCTCTCACTCTGGGAATATTCGAGCGCTCATGCAGGAAAGAAAACATGTTGAAATACCCGGAACTCTACAAAACCTCCCAGAATGCAATGGGCTTTAACACCAAGGTAACATAAATCTCTATCGTGTTTTGTTTAAGTGCATATTTACTGTTTATGTGCAGACAACCTGATTTAAATACTAGTGGGATGCTTTTTACATGTTTTTATTTTTCTTACTGTGGTCTTTTTGTTTCAGTTGCTTGTCGAGTAATCTTGATTACTTTTCTTTTCTTTGCATCTCCAGTAACATGTGTCTTGATAGTGAAGCTCTCAGGTTTTTCCAAACCGAGTGCGGCTTTATAAGAGTCTGTCCGTTGATTAGTGAGGAACTTGTACTCGGTTAATATTTGTTTTGGTGCGCTTGTCATTTGTGCTCCACCACACAAATGAAAAGGTCAACTGTTCCAGCTCTTACAACCAATTAACATCACATTAATGACACGAGATGTTCCCGTCGTGTTGTTGTTCGGGACTGGCGCGTCTCCCGTCACAGTGACCTGGCAGCTGCAGTCGGCGGGTCTCCAGTCGTATCCCGGTTTGGCCTGGCTTGACCTATTCTGTCTGGTCACACGGGCTGTCCGTTAGCTTTCCCCCGCTGGTAATAAAGATGTCTCCTTCTTTCTCCATGCTGAGCCGGAGCCCTGGGCCCTCCTCACAGGCGTGGAGACCTGGTTAGCACCGCATGGAGGTGGATTAAAGGCTGATTGGCCATGGCGGTCAGGGGCAGAGAAGGTCAGATGGGATGGGGGACGCAGCAGAAAGAATCGGGGGGGAAAGAGGGAATAGAGAGAGTGTGCTGTCATTGTGTGACAGCATTTGTTGCGGAAAATTATGCAATTTGTTTAAGCGAGAGAGTTATTTGTTCTCGGAGCAGAGCTGTCAGATTGAGTTTAACCCATCCAGGACCACACTGAGTGTATGAAATCACACCTCCGGTTTTACTGAGCAGGACTAATTCAATCTGTTACAGAAGGAGTTTTCAGATTGACCGAGTTATCATTTTGGATTGTAAGTTTTACTTTACTACATTTATTTGATTACTTGGATTACCAGTTACTTTGCAGTTTGCACGCTGCATCAGAGCCAATGTTAATGTATTTATTTATCGGCAATTGGATAAAAAGAAACACCGATTCTGACGATAAAATGCTGAATATTGGATCTGATCCGAGTCCAGGTTGACTCCTGGTATACTTTTAAATATCCTGATACTAAAGTTCTTCAAACATCAGGTTCTTTAAGACTTCTACTACTCGTATGGGTGACTTTCACTTCACCAAAGTAGTATTTTAACATCTTTACTTTCACTTAAGTTTGACTTTGGGTTATTTCACGACACTGTGCCAAACATCCTCTGGTTCCAGCTGCTCAGATGAGAGGACTGGATGCTTTTCTTTGCGATATATGATGAACAACTTGAATACATCTCCCAGGGCTTCACTCGTTTTGGCATTTTACAAATAAAACAAATGGGCAAATTAATCCCTGATGAAAACAATCGTTAGTTGCGGCTCCACTAATGTCACACCTGTTTTCCAAACTGTGAGCAGGATACATGAGAACAAGTTTCTCCCAGAACTATTACTGCAAAAGTTACTAAAAGCATTTGACATTGTGAACTCACACATGATTAATGATTACATTTTGGGGTCATTAGGTGAGTTAATGTAATTTTTTATGGCTTGGATTGTTAATTAATGAAAGCTAAACAAATAAAGGTCATTTGGTGGCAAAGCAGACCTGCTTTACACTCAGTTAATGCTATTTGTTAAAGCAGTCTGAGGAGGCGCTGACAGCGTTATCTTTAATCCATAATGTACGCAGCAGATTACATAGATATTTGTCCTCCCTGCTGCTGATTTAATCGTCCAGAGGAGTGGTTGAATTCTGTCGTAGGGTGGATTTTCCCTTCATTAACCTTTTTGACTTCATTAACGGTTTTCCAGCCAAAAACGGGTCACGAAAATATGCGTCTGATAGTTAGAACCTCAATTTTGTTTGGGCCACATTTTCCAAGACCCATAAATGATGACTCGGCCAGGTCGGCAGGTTGTTTTTGCTGGCTTGTCCGCTCTTTTCCCGAGATATTTTCCTTGCAGCTGGCCCGAGGCGAGGCGAGAAAATCCAGCAGGAATTTGGCCCCTCGAAGCCTGTCTTTTTGCACGCCTGGCTCTTTTGTACACAACAGATACTGTCTTTGTGAATTAAAGCTGTTTGTGTTGAGGTGAGAGAAGGGAGGTGTTAGAAACTCGAGGCGTGGCTTCAAAATGTGTCGCCTGTTCACTTTTAATGACATATTCCTGACACTTGAGTCACTGTAATAAACCGCACTCCTGTCTATGTAGTCGCAGTATATTAAAGCAGTTTACCATCAGCTATCACCTCCTACGCAGCACCGTACACTCTTCTGTTTTTTTTCCCCGACCGTACAGAAAAAAAACTGGAAGGGGTGGGCAGCTCTGGAAATATTTGGCTCAATATTATTTACTGGCATTCATGCTTTTTTTTTTTTTTTTTTTTTTTTGGCAATAAGGAGTTCCACAAAGGGCAGAATCTGTACAGGACAGACCGGGCATTCATTGGGAGGGGGATCCCTAGCAACTCGCCGGGGTGCAAGTGGAAGAAAGAGAGAGCAGAGTGGCTCGAGGGGTGAAAGGGAGGATCCCACTGTGACAAATGATTATGAACATTTATTGATTTCATTAGCATTCATTATTGTGCAGAGGAAGCCGGGGCTTGTTTGCACCCCCACAGTGCTTTTGGGAACAGGAGGCTGATTGAGAGCTGAGCCTGTCAGTGGGAGGCTAATTGGCATAAACATGCGATTGTAACATTAGTGATGATTTAGTCCACATTTGACCACAGAGATAGTTGGAGGAGCGGGGGGGGGGTTGGTGTGGGCCACCCGTTGCTCTGTGTATTGGGTTTGTGTACACAGTGGGTGGGTGAGGTAATCCTGGGTGAGGGGGGAGGGGGGAGGGGGGAGGGGGGGGGGGGGTGTCTGCTGCCGGACTTTGTTTAGTCGATAGAGGAGGTGAGGAGGTCGTGCCACTGAGGCCAAGGTGTTTTAGAAAGGCCGAAGACGTTTCCTTTCACTGTACTCTGTCCTGCTTTACTCCAGAGCCGCAACAACTAATCAACTGGTTGTCACCTCGAACTATTTTAATAATTGATTAATCTCGCTTAAATTAAACGCCCAATTTGTCTTGTTCCAGCTTCTCGTGTGTGTTCTGGTGTTTCTCTATCACAGTAAACGAAAAGCTTTGTGTTGTGGACAAAATAAGACGTTTGAAGACGTCTCCTTGGGCACTGGGGAAATTAAATTCTGATACTTTATAGAACAAACAACAAATTAATTAATCAAGAAAATAATCAACATATTAATCGATAATGAAAGTAACCATTAGCAGTGAATCTGGGCGATATCCAAAATATTATAACACTACATTGTCCCACCCAAATGCCCAAATCCTGATACATGATGGATGACATGTAGCCTCATTCAGATCTATTGGCTAAATATTACCTTCCTAGAAACAAAGTCCTCCATGTCTGTGTGTTAAAGTGCTCCAGGACAGCTCAGCACGCGTTTTCTTTTCAAAATAAAAGCCAGAAGATACCATAACAGCTGTTTGATACTGTGAAAATGATCGCAAATGTAAAAATAAATAACAAAGTAAATATCGCAGTATGCAGAAATATCTTATATTGGCCCAAGCCTGGTTAGCAGCTACACCACAGCTAGATAAAATGAGAATCTTAGCATTAAAATAGATTTTAATTAAAACAAAACACAAAACAATCATAAGGTCCGGTGCATAGAAGTATCCCTTAATCATGATCAAATAACTGACAAAAACTAAGAATTACCTCCTGCCACCAACGCCTCAAAACATTAACAGAGGAAACATTGAAGGCAGAACTAATAGTTGTTCTAAAGTGACTTTAACCTGCAAAAATCCCATGAAATTTTCATTTTTCAGGGTGTCCAGGTTGTCTGGAACAGGTCTTGTTTTCTGTTTCGCAGACAGGTTCCGCTGAAGTGGTTGAAAAATGTGTTTTTCAGAAACAAGCCTCTATTTTGTGTCGTTTGCCAAAGAAGAGGCCAAAGATTAAAATGCGATGTTTTTTCTGTTTTCGTTTTTCCTGTGTCAGCCGTTTGCTCTCCGACTCTGACGAATTTTTGAGCTCCCTCAGAATTAACACCCATCGTCTGGGTCAGCCGGGGGAGGGGGAGGAGAAGGGGGCACGAATGTGGAGCGGGCTTTTTTGGCAGAATAGATTTCACGGCTGTTTCATGCTACATCGCCCATTAGTGTTTTGTTTGGCTGCGGCGTCGCATAATGTAAATTTGAAACAAGGTGGTTTTGGAGCGGGAGTATTGATTTAAACGACTCATCCAAGAGTCTGCGTGCTTGCACACACAGACGCGCACACACGCAGACTGCGGTCCGCAACGCGATTTTCCAGGCCCTTAATAATTACCATGAAAACAGTTTAATCTCTGTCAGGCCTGTCAGTCTCGCTGTGTGTGTTTCTAGGCTGATTTCTGCTTGTTTAAACCCTCCTGTCATTTATTTCTACACCAGTTAAAATCCTCACATGAAAGGGCCGAAGCCTAATGAAATATAATAGGAGGAAACCCTCACGCTGGCAGCACATATATTAATGCTGGATAATGTTCTTTTCATCGAGGTGAGGACGTGTATTTTGCAGTTTCTTATTCTCGCTGCTTTTTTTTTTTTATTTGACGCTATTAAATATGTTGTAATCTTTAAAAAAAAAAAAGAGTTGAGAAACCTGCACTCTGTCCACTTGCCTTTCACTGCTTGCACACACACTCAGCAGCCTCTCTCTCCCCCATAACACACACAGAGGATATACAACGTGTCTGTCAGCGGGGTGGCCATTCAGCGAGGAGGCCCCGACAAAACCGCCACTTAGCCCAGCGCTGGGCTGGCACAAAGGGCCCGGGTCAGGGGTCACATTGGAAGGCTGGAGCTCCCCACACCCTTTTCTCATGCTTCTTTTTTTTTTTCTCTCCCCTCTCACTCTCTCTTCTTGGAATCTCCTGCCGCCTCCAACCCCCCACCCCTCCGCTCTTCCTCCTCCGTCCTTCTCCCCCTACTATTTTGCAGGTCTTCTGGGCCCATTGTCTGAACGGCCTCTTCCACTCCGTCATCCTCTTCTGGTTCCCCCTCAAAGCTTTCCAGCATGGTAAGTAGCTCCCAGAGACTCCGCCGCGACTCCCTCGGCGGACTCTGCGGGATGAAGAGGACAGTCAGACACACATACTTTGTCTTAATTAGTTCTCTCTCGTCGACCGTCCGGTCATGAATTGCAAACATGTGTGTGCTCCGCCAAGAGCGACACACACCAACAAGCGCGAGTTCACGTTTGCAAAGAGTCTCTGCAATGATTTTGCACGCAGTTATTCGCGCTTAATTCATAAATACACCACTCAGATATAAACTTTCCAGGTGATTGTTCAGTGCAGATAAAGAGTATATTTTTTTATTTAATTCACTTTTACTTTATTTATCCGTAGGTAAATTGTGCATGTTTTTGCACATTAAGATGCAAGCTTTCTGTGTGTGTGTGCAGAGAGAATAGGGATCTGTGAGCCGGTAAGACTTGGCTGGCCAGAGCAGAGGACCACACAAGCTTGGGCCTGCTCTCCAAACAAAGGCGCCAAGCCCCTTCACTCTGACTGACAGGCTGTCAGCAAAGCCTCAGCGCACACAAGACATGTGACCAGCCGGAAGTGAAGGGAAAAGGGAGCTTCTCTTTCTTTCTCTCTCCGCTGGCAGTCGCACGCCGCTGATATTTTAGCCTCAGCTGCGGCCCAAATCCACATACGTCTGATTTGCATTTAACTTCCATTTCTAAGTTCTCGAAACCTCCCGTTTGAGTAAAAGTGCTCTCAGTCAGTTGGATTCCAATTTAAACATGGAAAAATGTTTGTAAAAACAGCCCTTTGCTTTCTGTTTCAGCTGTGAAATAACAAGAACGTTTAATTTCTGAACATGATTAATGCACACGGTCTCTGCTGCTCAGTCTTGCTGATGGATTTTCACAGAAACGCTCCTTCCTAATAGTTGCGAAAGACAGAATCAACATTCCAGTCTCCCTCGAAGGGCAGTAATGGAAGCAGCGTCTGACTGTGGTTTTCACTTCACGTTCCCACGTCCGATTTATACCAAAATCTCTAACAGGGCGTTTCACACCGGAGTTCACGCTGACATTCAGTAATATCCAAGGAGCTGTCTGGCTGTTTACTCTTTGGCTCACCTAATGGAGTTGAAAGGAGACAGCTTTGGCCCTAAAAGCTTCTGTTGTTGATTCCCTTCACAGATACAGTTTTTGGCAATGGAAGAACTCCAGACTATCTCCTCTTAGGCAACATGGTTTACACAGTGAGTGCACCAATCTTCTTGACAGTCAGTGTTTCTGCTGGGTTAAACGGTTCAGGTGTCTGAGCCAAGTCTCATCAGATTTCAGTAAAATTATACCGTACAGTATGTAAAATAAAAATACACACTATATACGTTATATACAGCACTGGAGGGGGGGGGGGGCAGTCTTGGTTTTAACATCAGTCTGATTTGTGTCTCCACAGTTCGTTGTCATCACAGTCTGTCTTAAAGCCGGCCTTGAGACCTCGTCCTGGACCATGGTGGGTTGACGGCTCTCTCCTCTCTCACTAACATTCTGTCATCTCTTTCCAGTACCTCCATTTTTACACGACCACGGATACTTGTGACATATTTTACTTCCTCTTCTTATCTCCAAATCTCTTTATGGTTTGTTCCCACTGAGCTTGTAACCGTAGACTCAGTGAATCTACTATGCGCCGTATGGTAACTCCTTTAAGTGACCTGAAGACGCTGCATGTGAACTTACATACCTAAATCATAAAAACGACAACAAAACAGGACAGTAAACTGTATTAAACTGTTGGTTTACGGTATGTAAATCATAGTAAAGCTCGCCTCTGATCCCCCTTTTACAGTTCAGTCACATCGCCATCTGGGGAAGCATCGGCCTGTGGGTGGTGTTTTTCATTATCTACTCCTCCCTGTGGCCCCTCATCCCTCTGGCTCCCGATATGTCAGGAGAGGTAAACACACACATGTGCTCATACACACGCTCGCACATCTGCACTTTCTTCCTCTGGTACTAAAGAAACTGCTGATGTAGTCGTCTATCACTGACAGACCCGCAGTGCCTCGTAATTCATTTTTTCTGCGACGGACAGATGATGCTGGTGGGAATTTTCCGAGTTATACAGGTCTTTGTAAGCGGAGCCAGAGGGGTGTCAACTGTCAGACCTCTGGCTTGTGTTGCATAATGACTTAATTGGGCCAATTAGCCCAGTGTTTGTGTTACATTGCCCTCCCTGGGCTCTGAGTATCCACAGGTGACATTGACACAGTGAAGCAGTCTCGAAGCTAAGCAAACAGAGGCGAGGATGTATATTTTGTTTACACATGATGTCCTCGAAATCAGCAGAATGAGGTACTGCGGTTAGAAGTTCATAAAATATTAGAAGCGATTTAGAAAATAAGACCCTGACTTTACACATTTAGTTTATCGAGTTGGTATTTACATGCGAATGTGATTACTGTCTCTGGGTCACCACAGGTGGTCAATGAGAGCCTATTAACCACAGGTGACATGTCCAGTGCATTCTGGGGGAGAGAATGAGGCGTCTTTTCATTCGAGAACAAGAGCACAGCAGGACGTTATTCAAAGAGAAAGGCTGGCACCAAACAGGATGAAGTGGAAAATATCTGTTTATCTGGGACTCAGCACTCAGTGTGTCCTGTTTCAGTAAAGCTTCTGGCTTTTTGGGGGGATTCAGTGAGGGCTTCAATTGTAGCACAGTTGATTGGAGAGCTATTGGATCAGTTTTGGGAGTTCATAACTTTTAGCCTTCTATGGTGATTTTAGATGGAAAACTCAAAATGTCAGACAGAAATGTGAGATGATTCAACTTGGAACAGAAATGTAAATATGCCAGAACAGCCGCTCGCTAGAGAGTAACTCAATCTGCTCAGTGCAAGTCGTTCCTCATGTTAAAGGAAAGGTGGTCTGTTGATTTGTGATACAAACTTAATTCACGAACCCCTAACATATATTCTTCTCATGATAAACAAGTACAGTGTAAAGCCTCATGCAGAGCGGGATTTAAGCAAAGGTAAAAGATATCTGTGTGCACAGTTACAGTCAGATACGTAACCATTATCTGCAGAAACAAAGCGGACTTAATGCTCTCCCCGCAGAGAAAAGGCTGCTTTTGTGAAGTCGAGTCAGTTTTACTAAATTGGCCAAAATCACAGTCACGTGAGTGGGCTTGAATGACATCCTCTGTCTATAGACCCTCGACTGGAGTTAGAAAAAAAAATCCTTGTAGCGGGGAAAGAAATGGAAGAAACCTCAGGAAGAGGAAGACTCACAGAGGAGGAATCTCTCGTAGATGTAAGTAACAGAACAACCAAATCACAGAGAATACAAATCTGAAATGTAGATGAGATTATAGATGGATTGAATGATTCTGTTGCTGGCGGTCACAGCCAGGCTAGCTGTTTCCCCCCTATTTTCCAGCCTATGCTAAACGAAGCTAACCATCTGCTGGCTGTTACTTCACATTAAGTGGAGACACATGAGTTTGGTATCAGTCTTCTCTTCCGATCTCTGCCAGAAAGAATATAAGTGGATCTCCCAAAATGTCGACCTATTCCTTTAAAGTGGAAACAGACAAGCTATCCCCAGGTGGTATTATTGTTGCTGCCGCTGTCGGAAAGACGACTCGCTCGTTTCCATCACCATCGACACAAAACACAACAGGGTTTTTCATTCGTTTGGTTTTTAATGGGACATGACATCAGAGCGAAATGACGACAGTCTGCCAACCAGCAGACAGAATTGCATGTTGAAAGGTTTAAAGGGAACCAATCTAAACGCTGATGGTCATTATTCTTCAGCCAACTCATCGTCCAATCAGCATCTACTTCCTAATGATAGTTTAAATAAAAAAACTTCTGTAATTTCAGGTTAAATACTTCACTTTATAGTAAAATGTCCCTAATTTCTGATTATTATCATCATAAAACAAGCTCTGACTGAGTGTTTTGCACAGAAATGCTCCATAGTTTGCACTCAGTCATGCACACACACACACACACACACACGCATAAACACACAGGTGAGTGTATTAACTTCTCTCTGTCCGCGGTCTGTGAAGCCTGCTGCTTTCATCCTCGCCCTGCAGCACTTGACTGAAGACAGTAATGGTGTCCTGTGGGCAGTTGGTAACCCTACGCCCCTGCTCCGACTCAGGGATGCCAGTACATCATCAAACAGGGACACATCTCCCAGAAACCTGAGAGGGCATCAGAGACACAGCCTCCCCTTTAAGACCTTGTAGCCTCTGAAGAGCAGGATTATTCTCCACCCCGCTGCAGCCACACATATTTCACCACGGCCTCCCGACGTGTGCGCAAATCTTCAAATATTTTCTGTCCTTCCATCTATTTTCTTTTGCTCTTCTCTTTTACTTGTTGCGTCAGCTTGTTCCTCTTTGTTCTCCTTTTGTTCATCTTCCCCCCCCCGCTCTGCCAGCCGAAAACCTGCCCGAGGGCCAACAACATAACAGACACCAGAACTCCCTTCTCCTCCTGTTTCTACTCTCACTCACTACCCAGCTCAGCGCCTTTAACAAGAGACGTTAAGCAGCGCTCAGCTTCATGCGAACACATTCATCAATGTCAGGCTAAATATTACTTTCGATGATTGACAGGACAGGTGCAGGATCTATCCACGTAATACATTTAAACAGCCAGTGTGCTTTTCAGAGGCACTCCCCAACTGGCTCATCCCGTTTGCACCTCCTAAAAGTCTGACACAGATATCAAAAGAAAATGTCAGATTATTCTGTTCCAGCGGTGTAATCTGCCACGCTAAGCGGCTTAGCTTCACCTCAGGAGATGTCTTGCGCAGACTCTGTCACACTGACCTGCTGTCTGCTGACTCGCCTCTGCTATCAACACAGCTGTTGCCAGTACAGTTTATCCCTTCTCTCCTCTCGTTTCACGCACACCTTTGCTATTTTTTTTTTTATTTGTGCTGAGAGCTGCAGTGCAGCAGCTCTCACCCGGACTCAAGTGGATTTCACACTCGACAAGTGCGCATCAGATTCTTCCACAGTTTCTACTCAGTGATAAGAGACATTTTCTCGGAAAGGAATCATCTTTACTTAGAAGTTTGTTGATGCTTAGAGTGCCAGGAACACTCTCAGGGCCATCTATGCCAGTCTGTGAGATATGGCTGGGATTAAGAGCAGGTTTCTGTTTAGAGACATTTGGAAAGAATGGCTCATCTTTGAGGGCAAACTAAGGACAGCCCAATATTTTATTTTGCTTTTGGAGGCGTGATAGACGTAAATTATGAATGAGACTTTTGATACTGTTTTGGATATTTATCTCGCTAAGTTGTAACATTTTATTGTCCTCAGCCAATGTCACATATCCTTTTACTATCTTGGTATTTCACTTCGCACATCATTGTTATTTTGTGTGTGTAAGTTTTATTACCCTGCTGCCAGTTACCGCTCAGGAAACCAACTTAAAGAGAAACTTGAAACTGACTTCAGGAGCACTCCATCACAGACGTCTTTAGTCTTCGGTGAAGTTTGGTTATTGTCGTTTGCATCGTACCTGAAACAGGTAATGAGTTTGTGTGCTGAAACATGCAGGATTTGGGAGTTGGCAGCCCAAAGAAAACATACTGGCGACAGATGCTTTCCTCTTCCCTGTAGTCGCTCAGATAACAGGTCTAAAAACTGAGATAATGTGTTGAAGCTTGTTGAGACAAAGAACCAAAACGATGTGACTGGCTATACGGTTGGGCTCATTGACTGTAAACCACATTAAGCAAATTATGCTTCCACTTAGAGTAAAATAAAAGATAAAGCAGGGAATGCTTAAAGGCCGGGCCTCCTTTTGATTGACAAGACATAACCAAGTTGTGTCCTCGGGTTCTCAGTCAGATCCAATTAGGATCTTCCCCAGCTGCTTCGTCTCATCCAGATATCGTCTCTTCTGGCTCCAAAGAATCCCAGATTCTTCAAAATGGTCGTCCTCAAACAGATGGGTGAGGTCATGCTGGGTTTACACTTGGTTTTGCTCTAAACTCTAAGCTGATGTTCAAAAATGTCCACATTAGTATATGTTGGGATCTGCGATTATCTGTTTTTTCAGATTTAAGGAGCTCCAGTTCTTCTGGTTTTGATTGAAAGAAGTCCCCAACACGTGTTGCATCGTAGGGATAAACAATGTTCCTGATATTTTATAAACTTGAATGACCGAATGAAGGAATTATTGTCTTCTGTTTATCACTGCTGTTGACTTAAACCCTCAGTGGTACTTGTGGAAACCTTTTGTTCCTTCTTTAAGACTCATGAGCGTGTCGTACGGGAGGTTTTGTTAAACTCTTGTACCCAGTCCTCCCTCGGCTAATGATTGATAAGCGCCTCAACACATGGTTAGTGAACAAACTGACCCTGGTGTGCAATATTGGTGAGAAAAACGGTTTTAATCCACTGTACACACACTGTAAATCACGTGTGTGTGCGTGCATGTGTGTAGTCTCGGCTGCGTGAGAGTTATAAGTGTTTTTGTAGGAGTTCTTCTTGTGTGTTTTCCCTGTCGGTGTCTCGCTGTCTTTGTTAGGCAACACACAGCGAGCATGGAGTCGATGAAGGAACCAACTGAGTGAGTCTGTTTGTCTTCCACGTTGACCTCTTTGGGTTCTTAGTGGCTGATTTGTTTCTGTTGATGACATGTGGAATTTGTGGATTTGCCTTATTCAAGCAAAGGTTGTCCTTTTCGCTCTATTAAGTTGCTTTCTTGGTCATTTTTGCTGTTTGTTAGAGCTGACCCAAATGCCCTGACGCTTGGAATAATCAACTCCCAGATCAGTATTCGAAGGCAGGAAATTCAAGATAGCAAAATTGCACCACACACAATCATCCGGACCTCAAACCTCATGGGATGACGGCACTTGGGCGGTCCGCTCTTCTTTGCCAAATCTTAGCTACAGCAGGCGAAGCCGTGGCAACATGTCAGCCAAGAGCGAACCAAATAAACCAAAACTGACCAACGTCTGGGCCCAAGTAGCATCATTCCTGGTGTGGACCAGGTCTGCACAGAACACAGCTGCTCTGCTGTCTGGGATTTTACGTTGGCTGCACCAAAAAAAGAGGCAAAAGACCGAGGAAGAGTCCATCTTTGGCTTTTTAATAATCTTAAAAACCAACGTACGTAAAAACTAGCAATGGAGCTCAAATCCTCCGTGCTAACAACTGCTGAACACTTTAGTCAGGTTGACTTTTGAGACTTTTGAGCCATGGACAGTGGCTAATATCTCCCCTCCTCTCTTAGACTCATAAACATTTTAAAGCGAGGTGTGTAGGTAAATAAAGACTGCCAGTCTGACAGCTTGTGTTTGGATTGTAGGTTTGAATATTTATGGTAAGTTTTGAAGACCCAGACATGGTATTCCGGCCCTACTTCTCATGCTCCTTCTCTGACTGAACCTGCTCTGTTCTGTCATCTTCACTTGTGGCTCTCCAACACTTGTGCTGTGCTTTCTGACTATATATTCTTAAGAAGCTTTAGCTTTATATTCACAAGAGTCTCCGGAGGATTGGAGCACTATTCGGCCAAATGTATCATTTCATCTTCAATTTCCCTTCTCTCCTTGAAGCCAGCATATGTACAGTGTTGGCGGGTTGAGCCAACTGAATTCAGCCAATTGGAGAATCAACATGGATGGAAGCCTGAAAACATTATTCAACTTAGTCTAACCTTTCTCCTCTCAGTCCACCTTGTAAAAAAAAATGGTTGTACAAAGAAGCTCTGTGCATTCAGGAAGCTAGTGTTTGAATATTAGCATCTCCGGGATGTCGTACAGCTGGCACAGTGTTACCAAGTCGGTTTTTCTTAGTCTGGTTTGCTGAATCCAGAGCGACCTGTGGGGTGAATAGTGAAGTAGTGGATTACCTCAATTTACATTTACCATTACAATGGCAGGCATTAACATAATTCAAGCTGCTGAGACTAAAGGCTCTCTCAGGCATGATCAGCCAGGTGCCAGATTCCTCTGATCAAGTCTTCCTGGAAAAGGATGTATAAAATTCTTGATCTCCGTTTTTTTTTTTTTTTTCCTTTATATTCTTCCACATTCTTTTGCCAAGTCGTATCTTTGATGTTCTGTAGATTCAAACCTTCACTGGAACAGAGAAGTCTCGATCCGAACCCGCACAGATAGCGAAGCTTGAGCCTCAGTCTGGCGCGTTGGCCACTGAGCCGCCTCTCTGGAGCAGTCGGGGGTTATCTGCCTCGCTCGTGGGTGCTTCTCCACCCAGATTACTTTTCAGTTGATTTCCAGTCAGGAACCCAATGTTGTTTGTTTCTCACCAAGGAGGTTATGTTTTCACCGCTGTCTGTTGTGCGTTTGTTGGTTGGTTGGTTTGTCAGCAGGATCTTGACCCACAAAAGACCCCATTAACTTTTTGTGTGGATCTTTATAAAGGAGACGGATCCAGGACTTTGTTTCTCCCTGTATTTAACATTGCAGGATGGGGTGATATTCTACATTTTCATTTATTGCTCATGGAATAATTCATGGATCTTGATGAAAAAAATCTGGCATATTTAGGTGTGTACAAGTGAGTACACTTTGATGCAGAGCTGAAATCTGGTCATCCTAAATTATGTTTAGACAGTTATGGGTGGTGAAAAAACGTATATTGTTGCTGGGCTATTGAGTTTGATACAGGATTAGGGCCTGGGTGGAGGTGAGTGCCATTTTCACAATCCCTTGTATAGTTTGCACATTTTCAAGTAATGCGCAGGAAAAAGCTGGATGGACATGGCTTCCTCAATTTCCCCAAAAAAGTTGTTACACTTTTATGAATTGTGACATAGCGAAACTTTAGCTTACAGACTGAGGAGCCAATTCTGCTGAGAGAAGACGAAGAAGAAGAAGCTATACACACACAAAAGCTGCATTTACAGTTATTTTTCCATTCCCAGATTAAAATGCTTAATTGCATTTTCGTTTGTGACTTTTTAAAAGTTCTCTTCGAAATTTCCTTGACTATTAGGTGGAAGCACATCTCGTGTAGAAATAGACAACACAGCGTTAACAGTGCAACAGAGGCTGCATAACTTCTTGACCACCTCACCATCCACTCGCTACAGAAAAGAAATCCTAAGAAGCACACATCTTACAGCAAACATATAGAAGGACGTTGGCATTTTGTGTGCGTCCACATGCTTCTGTCTGTCTGGTCCTGCGTCTAGTCTGTGCGTCTGAGTGTGTGTGGCCACGATGGGGGTCGTCGGCCTGTGAAAACACACCCCTCCATGCCAGCGGACACTACTGTCTGTCCAGCCAGACAAGTTTATTAGTTTGTCCTAAAAATACAGCCCCGCTCCCCCGGACCTCTCTCACCCCGTCCAGCTCCCAGGGGTCCCCTGGTATGAGACGTCGCTAGCATCCACCAACGCTGCTGGCCCCGGTCGCAGTCGCGGAGCCGGTCCAGATGCCTGAAGACAAACATTTGTTGATTGTAGCTTGTCGGGTTTGTTTGGATTGTGAAAGTTTGACGTCAAATTGAGGAACTTTATTAAATGAATGCTGTTTATTTCAGTCTAGTTCTACTTTCTTCCTGTCTTACGGTTTCTGTAGTTTTCACAGTTGTCTTCTGTTCTTATGAGTTATTTTACTGAATGTTATGACCGGTATTACAGAATTTTATGATAAACTTGAGACGTGAAGTATCGGTCCTGTAAACACATCATTTGTGGCCCAGAGTTATGTATGACGACGTATAAATATAGTCCATAGATTGAACTTGTGAAAGACTACGGTGGTTTATTTTTCAAGCTTTATCGACTTTGATTTAATATGCTGAGAATACGCCTCTGGTTTATTTTCAGAAGACTCTCAAGACAGCTAAAACGCCCCCATTAAAATGCATGATACACTGGATGAAAACGAAAATAATTAAACTGACTCGCAACAAGGAAAAAAAAACAGTGACCGTTTCCACCGGGGCTGCATAATTTAAAAAAATTGACATGAAAATATCCCCCCCCCTCGTGCTTCGCTGCAATTTTCCCTCATCTCATACATTTTCAGCCTCGGGGCGACGCAGAAAAGCTCCATTCATCCGTGTCCATCTCGAACTGCAGGGGGAAAAAAAGCCATTTTTGATTTCCTGTCATTTGGGATTTCCTCTTCCCCCAGTGTTTTGTCAGACATCAAAGTCAATTTGCAGGTAATGGCGAACAGATTAGCTAATTTGAGCAAACCGGAGCGCTATGATAGTTTTGACACTGATCTGTGTGTGTGTGTGTGTGTGTGTGTGTGCATCCTAAGGGCCCAGCCTGTGTCACGTTACAGGAAGGACACTGTCGAGGGGCCCCTGCAGTTTAAACAAGTGGCACCTTACAATGCGAGGAGCGCGAGTTTTGCACTTTGACACGTAATGACAGATAGTTTCAGTGCAGCGCGCCAAAGAAAACATCGTCCTCGCGCAGAAAGCTGAAAGGTTTCGCTCCCACCGAGACGCTCCACTGTCTCTCCTACGCTCTCTGCACCCAAAACAACCTCCCGACTCAGCCACCGTTCTGCGACTTTTCATTTAAATCATCACAGGCCAGTCGGCGATTAATGGATCGCATTTTTCCCAACGAATGACAAATGAGCGCGAAGAGAAGAAGCTGTTTCTCCTCCTGACTCGATTTGGATCCGACTTGGATCTCGTCCAAGAGTGTTTTTTTCTTCCACGAAGATGAATGAGTCTCGGCGCGGATCACGGCTGTCTGATCTGCAGATTTATTTGCTCATGAACTCGATGTGATCATTTGTTACTCGCTGCGTTAAAAATAAAACATCAGACCACTGTTTATAATTCTATTTAGGCATAACTCAGAGGGATTATGTGACAGCAGAGAAAATCTTCTCTGTGAACTTTTAGTCAACTTGACGAACACATGATGTTCATGTGATGAACACTTTTATCAAGAGGAGCTTCATTGTGTGGTATTTTTGGGTCGAGGTGCCGCTTTGACAGTCAAACACCGACCTGATATAGCGACTACAGAGATATAAGATTTCAGATTTTTATTCTTACCATTAATTTGCATTTGAAAGTTTAATTTGCACAAATAAACAGGATCGATTAGGATCTCCAACTATTTTTTATTCATTGTTATGATAAAAAAATGTCCAAAAACTTTCTTCACACTTTCTGACATTTGTGTTTTTTTGGCCGAAACAAGATATTTTAAAAAACAGTGATCGTTTTCTGACAATTTATAGACAGTATAGATTTAATATTTATTTCCCATGAAAAACAGAGAATATTTGACATAAAAAAGTAACTAGGCGAGAGGAGAGGAGGTAAAAAGTCGACCAGTTTTTACAGGAAAGGTCTTGGGAGAGCTGTGGAATACAATCAGGTCAGGTTTGCATAAACTTTCGGAAAGGAACTTATTATTAAATTCAAAATTATGAAATGATCTGTTATCTTATCAGTATTCTTCATGAGTAGCAGGTAATTATATAATCGTCCCATTACTCTGCAATCCTTGTTGAAAGGGTCGAATTTTGGAATTAAGTCTGAATAATTATTCACATTTCAAAATACAATCTACAGCTCATCTAAAGTCACTGACAGAGCTGGTAAACTAATTGTTTTTATGAGCCTGCGTCTCTCTTTGTGGATACTCTCTCCAAACATCAATCATTAAAAGTTGTAACTTAGAGGTATCGAACTCTGACGATTACACCTCCTCTGCCTCATCGACACCCTCTTCACTTCGAGTGTCGCTTTGAGTGAATCAATGCAGGCTCCTCAGATCACATCCTGGGTCTCTTGTGATGCATTGACAGCGGCTCTCAACACAGCAAACAGTCGGGCTGTTTTCCCGTGAAACAGATACCGCCGTCTACATACTTCACAGGTGCTTCCTCTGCCCCGAAGGGCCGAGAGGTGGAGGACAACCAAACACAAACATGGTATCATTTAGTCACGGAGGATTAACCCTCTTTGAGCGAGTTATTTGGAGCCATCTCCTCTTTATTTCCACAATGTGACTGTTTGTTTTGGGCTGCCTTTGTCATGCATGTTTTTTATTATGTGGCACTTCAGAGGATGATAATGGCTCCTCTTTATCAGGTGTTTCTTCTTTTCAAGAGCTCTTCTTTTTATCTGATCAGCGGTTCAAACTCTGCATTGTCTGCTGTGACCGGAGAGTAAGTGTATCTGTGTGTGTGTGTGTGTGTGTGTGTGACAGGCGGCCATGATGTTCAGTTCGGGGGTCTTCTGGACGGGCCTGGTCTTCATCCCAATCACCTCGCTGGTCTTTGACGTGGCCTACAAAGTGTGAGTCTTCCCCGCGCTCTCCTCGCTCATCATCACTCCAATACACGGGCCGGAAATTCCTCCAGAATCTCTCATATCTCCTGAACGAATTCCTGAGTTTTAGCACGTAACTTCCAAGAAAGTTTAGCTTTTGCTCCGCGGGAAATGTTTGTTCCTGCCCCGGGTCTGGTCGACATCAGCCCGCTGTTTAGCAATTTTGCAAAGCTTTATTTCCTGATGTACTCAAAGCGCTTTGAATCAGTCGGTGGGCTTCATCATATTAAAGCATCTTTTTTATAACTGTTTTTTTAATTCACAGGGTGAAGAGGGTGTGTTTCAAGACTCTGGTGGATGAGGTGCAGGAACTGGAGGCTTTGTCCAAAGACCCAGGAGCAGTGGTGCACGGAAAGAGGTACAGCTACACACCGCTTCATTACCACTCGTGTCTTTGTACCATGAATATATTTGACTTGATTTCTAGCAGCACTTTTTGTTTGTGTCTGTAATCTTGGAGGCTTTAATCGTACAGAAGAGGGCTCAAAGAAACAACAGTGACAATCTTCTCGTTCACAGACATTCGGTCTGCCCTGACTAACATGTAGGAAATGTTTCTGACTTGTAATTATGACGAGGGGACGTTTCTGAAAGCTTTGATATATCCAACCAGGCACTTAATAAAATGGAATTGTCAGAGAACCAAACAAACGTGGATCCCTAATGTCCGCCCGAGTCTGTTGGTCAAGGTAATTAAACCCAAACTGAATGGATTTGTACTGTAGGTCCACGTAGCTCCACCCGAAACCCCTTTCTACGCCTCGATGTGTATTGTCTCGTCTGTAGTTTAGTCTTATTGCGACGTCTCATCTTTTGTTTCGCCAGTAGAGTAGAAATAAATGTTTGTCTATAAAGTCACTGCCTTTGTACTCTTCATTCCGGTTCTGTTAGCTAAATTACATGTAACTACTTCCCATATTTTAATATGACGGTTATGTCTGATCAACAAGAGGTTTATTGGTTTTATCACACAGACTATGAAATCATATCGCGATAGTCCCGATAGTCCATCCTTAGAAATTCTAATAAATCAAACCATCAACAGTCTTTCTGCCCAGTCGACACCAAACACACACAGAGAGAGAGACCGAGTTATGAATGGCGTCACAAAATGGGAAAATTGTACAAAGTTGATACCTTGGCCATTATTCTTTTGGATCGACTTGGGGGATGAATCATCTATAACGTCCCAAATCCGTCAAAATTTTTCGCAGATACTCACGTTTCCACCGCCAACACTCGTCCCCGTGTGGAGGGAAGAAATCTTCAAATTGCTGCTAAATTGCAGGAGTTTGACTGTAATGTCGGTAATCATGTCATAAGAGTAGATGTCCGCCCCTTGTTTTTTTTTCTCTCTCTCTCTCTCTCCCAAATCGCGAATGTCTCATTTTGGAGCAGCAGCCCTCGTCTATATTAAAGCCATATATTATAAGAAGGTATTAGCTGCTGCAGCTCTGCTCTCTGGGGCCTGAGGCCTGCAGCACTCATCAACATGGAGCAGATCAGTGTGGGATCTCCTGCTGGCTGAAAGTGATCCCCCTGCCTGGCCACTGTCCCGGACCCAGCAGGCTGCACACACACACACACACACACACACTTACACACAATCTCTTTCTCTCTCACACACACTCGCGTACTGAAACAAACATGTAGAGAATGCAGAGACACAAACACACAGATGAATGGAGGATTTTACGACGGAGGACTCACGTACGCATATAAAGACACCCATAGAGGACTCGGCTCGATATGCACGTCTGTTGGCTTTACCTGAATCCCTTCTGGCCGACATGCTGTTTCAAATATTTCCCTCACACACACACACAGACACACACACACACACACACGTACACTTTGTTCTTCCCCCTGCCTCTCAGGAGTTTTGTCTCCCTGCATGGTGTTTGGTACCAGCAGGTAGCAGCAGTTGGCAGCTCCGTCCACTCTGCAGTTGGATGGACAGGGTTGATGTATGGGTCATTAAATGCGCCTGTGGTGCTCAGCATGCCGCTAACACACTGCCTGTTTCTGTTCCTGTGTGTGTGTGTAGTTTGACGGAGAGGGCCCAGCTCCTGAAGAACGTCTTCAAGAAGAGCACAGTCAGTTTGTACCGCTCTGACTCCATGCAGCAGAACCTGCTCCGTAAGTTACACCATATTTCTTCCTCTTTGTTTCTTTTCTTGCTTCCTTTCTTACCAAACATGCCTCGAGAGGGAGTCGCCATTCCCCCCCCCAAAGACCAAAGTGTAGCCGTGTTAGATTTAAATGCTTTAAAATCTGTTCCCGGAACACATCGGGTTTCATTATTCCTGCTCTGACACGTCCGGTATCTCTGTAACCTCCAGAGTGTCTGACCGTTGGTTAGTAACAGACCTCTCTTCATAAATACTCCGCGTTGACCAAATGCAGGAAAACACACATCAGTAACTGTGTCTGCGAGCAGCCACGCAGCCTCCCCACGTCTTAACCTGCAATGTATGTATTATATCTACCCGACAAACTGCTTATACAAACTATTATATTAATAATATTCACATGCAGTTCATGTAGACTTGGATATCGAATCTCACCACTACAATACTGGAAGCTGGCAGTGAAGAATTCGTCTGAATCTTATTGTTTATTACGTTTCTCCCGATTTAAATCAAAATTGTGTTTGTTTTCCAAAGTATTTCATTTTTTAGATACATTTCTATTTGCTCAGATTAACGTTACAGTGGGAGGTTAGTAATAAAATACTTTCCCTCCCTCCTTGATAATAAAAGTCATTCTAGCTGCTGGCAAAATACAGCAGCTGCTTCACAAACAGGCTTTGTGTTGTTTTTAATGTCAGGATTATTTTACCTCTAATCATTCAGCTGTAATTTGATTATAAAGAGACTCTGACCGATATATCAGTTAGCTGATATTGGCCATCACAGACTTGTCGGTATTGATTTACCCGTTGTTCCATATTTCTCAGTATGAGACATTATTTTTTTAAAGGAGACTTATTATGCTCTCCTCCTGAATATCCAGTTCTCTGATTGGTCCGCTCACACACGCCTGACCCAGCACCGCTAACAACGACAGAGCAGCAGTGCTAAATCACTTCCCACGTGTTAAACTATCTGCGAGGCAAAACAATTTGGTAAATGTGTGACATGGTGACGTAGTGTGATGTCACAGAGTCACTGAATCAAAGACGAGACGACTGACGAGGTGTTCAGGAGCAGTGTTCTCTGTGGGAGAGATGAGCTTCTTGTGTGGAATTTGACCTTTTTAACTACTAAGATCTTTTACATGCGCAAGAACAAATATAAAACACTGGAGGAAAAGAAACTAACAATAAAGTATAATACATAGGTCTCCTTTAGAATAAAATGCAGCATTTGAGGGGTCACTGCAAAAAAAGTTATGTATTTTAATTAAGTAACAAAAGGGCTCGATTTTAAAACTCAGACAGCTGGAAAAACTTTTTATATGCAGTAAAAATGTAATTAATAATCTCCTTTAACGTGACTGTACAGCAGCAGCAGAGTCTTGGTCTCACGTTTATGTTTACTTTGTGCAGACTGGTGTTAACGAGTGATCTGTCAGGTTAACTCGATCCGCTTCTACTTCAGCGGTTGTCAAAAGAAAAAAAAGAAAACCTCAGAGATACGCTCCTAGTCGTATAATTCCTGACTGGACTTGTTTTATATTCGGTGATGGGAGCTGTAATAATTACCAGGTGTGGGGTGAAAAATCGCAGACGTGTACGCTCCACACCAGATTATAATAACTGAACGGCAGAGGTGATAGTGAAATCCCGCCTCCCCCCCCCAGAGGAAATCAGTCGCGTTCGAACGGGGCGCAGCGTACAGCGAGGTATCGAGAGAAGTGTAGCGTTCGTATCAGGAGCAAAACTCAGGTGTCACATTGGAAGTGGAATCAAAACCTTTCCAATGATTCTCTCAGCATGAGTTTGTTTTTCTGTTTTCTGTTGATTTCTCTGTTCTGTTTGTGTCTTTTGTCTGATCGGTTTGTTTTTTTGTTTGTCTCATAGGTGGGGATGAGATCGTTGTTGTGTGATACCTTTTTTTTTGTATTTTTCATAATTCAAACCTCACCCTAGTTTAAATCTCCACGCCCGTCTCCCCTCTAGCCTCCCGATAGATAGACGCCTCTCTTCCCTTCCTTCTCTGGTGGTGGACTTCCTGTCCTTCCCCTCGTGTGCCTCGTGTGTCCTGAGTTGAGCTCTGTAGAGCCAGATATCAGTGAAATGATTAAATGTTGTGCGCTGTTATTCCCCCACAATGCACTCGTCTCAGCGGGGTCCTTTGAACTTCCCCGCTGGCCTCCAGGTACTGACCGAGTCATTTGACACCTGAAGGTGAGTCAGGGGTCAGAGGTCAGAAAGGAAACCCTGTAGGAGAGTTTAGGTGGTAGATCACAGAGCTTGTAATGTCTTTGCTTTCATCGTATTATTTATTTTAAAGGAATAGTTTGACATTTTGGGAAATATGCTGATTTTCTTTATAGCTGAGAGTGAAAGGATCGTAACTTCTCTCATGTCTGTGTGTGAGATATGAAACTGCAGCCGAGCCAGTCGTGTGTTATTATTAGTGATGCAGTACATCAGAGTCACGGTCTCTCAAAATAAAAACTTCTGTGTGCTGATAAAAAAATATTGTAGCCTCTCTGCTGATGGCTACCTGGAGACAAAACAATGTGGCTCAGTGGTAAAGAAAGAAATAAAGAAAGAAAGAAACCGGTGAAAACATAAAGCCACACTCTGACTCTCACCCCCGACCAGGTAATAGTCTCACATATATATTGTTACACACTAGATTTAATTGGGATTTGTTAATCGGGGAGCTTCAGACATGCTGGTAGACAGATTCTGTAAACATCAGATAGAGGCGAGCTCGCTGATTTCCCAACGGAGATAAAATTTTAAATCTAGATACAGCATTGAAGATGACCATCGATCGTCCTGTGAAAGCTGTTCAGTGTATGTGTGTTAGTATAACATTACTCTGATCTTCAGTGTTGTGGGGCCCATTGAGCGTGCACACCAGAGGCTTCTGCTAACAGAGCGGGCTAACTTCCACTTTAGCTTCGGGCTAACTTCCACTTTAGCTTCCGGCTAACTTCCACTTTAGCTTCCGGCTAACTTGAAAAGGAATAAAATGATTTAATCTTTCGGCTCTTCTTGATTTTCCAAATTGTATTTGACTAAACAGCTCAATTCTGACTTTGTAAAAAAAACTATCCATTGTTCTACAGACGCTTCTTTCAGATTGTTAGCTTACAGGACAAAGTCTGTTTGGGCCCCAGTGGATCTCGTGACGATGTAGTTACACAGTTTGGTCGCGACATAAGTTGTCTTCAAAGCCTGTCGCTCCTCCTGGAGGCTTAGATTTCCCTTGTTTCATAGTCTTTATGCTAAGCTAAGCTAACCAGCTGCCGATATTCTCCTCTACCTCTTTGACTAGAGAGCAAATTAACATGTGTCTCAAAATGTTGAACTATTCCTCTAAGTTTTATGTTCTGTTAACTTTTAATTCAGTTGTTTTAGTTTGTTTTTTATACGTTTTAATCAGTTTCTGTTAAATGTGTCACTGATCTCTACAGGGACGTAGTTCTAACTGCTGCGATCCTCTTTCAGATGGCTACGCCTTCTCTCAAGACGAGAACGGAGTTGTGTCTCAGTCTGAGGTCATCAGAGCGTACGACACCACCAAACAGAGGACCAACGAGTGGTGAGCCGCCGGGCCGATCGGAGCCACAGCAGCCGTTTCCGATGGCGACATTTGAAGCTCAACGGGGAGAAGACGAGGCGCGAGCGAGTGCCTCCAGCACCGAGGAGATTTTTTTGGGACGTTAAAATGAAACGGACAGAAGGAGAGAGAGACATCGAGTTGTGTTTGAAAAAGGGAAGAAAAAAAAAAAAACAAGGAACAAAACAAAACCGTGTTCACTTTCAGCTGTAGTTGTGTGTCCAGCAGACATGATGAGCACTGTGCTTTCTTAGCAGTCTGTGGTCTGAAGTTCTTCACTGTTCTCGCTCAGTTTGTTGGAGTGAACGTCTCCTCTCTATTGAAACTCCTTTAAATTAAATCAGAATCAAACAACACTGTTATTATAGAAGTCAAAAACACTGGACGAGGATTAGTTTTAGAGGATTTCAACTTGTCAGAGATTGCCAGAGAGCAGTCGTGTATACAATCTTCCAAGCACTCGTGAATTCGGAAAAAAAAACCTTTAAGCCAAATGTAATCACACTCCTGAGTGTATTCCAGCACTAAACGGACCACTTCAGAGCAGACATGTGTAATATTTAAAATTTTCTTTTTTGCACTTAACAAAGCATCTATTGTGTAAAGCCTTACATTTGCTCATGCCTTCATCCTTTTCTTCTTTGAAAAAAAATGCAATTCTTTTCTTGTTAGTTTCGTTTCTAATGTATGTAGATATCGTGCCTGGTTTTTATTTATTTTGTTCCTTTTTTTTAAATTTCTGTTTTTAAGAAGTTGCCTCCTGCAACCTCCTGTAGTCCTGTCTCCACCGTTTTCACAGCAGAAGCATTGCTCTTGACAGATAATAGCATTCCACACGTCACTCCTGTCTCAATCACGACGGTGCCTACGTAGACCTTTTCCCTCACAGAAGAAAAAAAAAGACAGCCAAGAATAGTTTAGCCAGCTAGCTTAGACCAGTGCTCCACACACACACTCCTCCTGAAGACAAAATCACTGTCTCCCCACCACAGTATTGCACTCGTACAATGTGAAAACTACAGAGTGCCTTGTGGCACATGTATGAAGTCAGATTTGTTCCTGCGGAGGCGGACGGGAGGCTTCTCTGACGGTCTCGTCGAAGGTCACGGCGGTGATAGCGTTTCCCTTAAAATGGAGATTTTATCCTTCTAACATAAGTGCCATTAGCTTAAGGGAGAGAGAAATATTAGCCAGGAAGAAACTCCACGACAATATCAAAACTACTTTGTCTCTATAGTTATTTTGTGGATTTGTATTTTTATATTGGAGATGTATGAATTTTGCATTGACTGGCTTTGTAATGAACTGTCTGTAACTTTTAGTTTTTTCTTTCCTCTGATAAACTGGCAGGTTATAGAATAGATGGAACGAGGAAACGGAGCTTTCTTAAATGTCTTGTTATTATTAATATTAATATTGTTACAGCTTGATTTATTTATAATTGACTACTTAATGTCCGTGTGATTGCTTTCTTCTCCCTATGGGAGATCAGATTTCTGACGGTGTGTGTGAAGCGTGTGTGTCGGTTTATTGCCTGCATGTGCATGTGCTGTATGTGTGTATGTGTGTGTGTGTGTGTATGTGTGTGTCACCTCTACTGTGGATTAACGTCTATGTATGCATTGCATGTCTGTGTCCTCTATGTGAGACCGGGAGCGTCTCAGTCCTCCTGGTGTGTTTTAATCGTGTGTGAATGAGTGTGTGTATGTGTGTGTGTGTGTGTGAATGTGTGTGTGGTGGCGCTTGCTCCAGTTGTCCGTCTGCACGACTCCAGGTATATCTGTGGTGTACTGCTGTGCGCTGATGCATGGCCCGTCTGGGAACATGTGTGTGTGTGTGTCGGCGTGTGGTGCGACTGTGTGCGTGTGTGTGTGTGAGAGACTGTGTGTGTGTGTGTGTCAAACTCGACTGTGAGAGTTTCTGACGCTCGGCTCGCTTTCGACAGGAGATGTTGCACAAAGCACTCGATGTACCTTTTCCAGTCGTGGATTTCTGGTATTATCTGGTTTCAGTCTATGATTTCTCTCGTAGTACACGTTTGTTTCTTCATGCAGTGTAGCTCTGCTTTACAGGGAAGCTCTCGTGTTTCTCAGCTTCGCGAAAAAGGGGGTTTATTACCATTAATTTTCCCCCCCCCCCCGCTGGTCTTTTAAGTGTTAAAAAATCGGTCGTCATCTCGTCGAAAAAAAAAAAAACAAAGTTCCAAACTGCTGAATGTGGATGTCGTCGTTGTGGAAGGCTTGGACTGTTGCTTTCTTTCTCCAGAAAACATAAAAAAAACACACGTTGTTGTCCGTGGAAGTCGTGGGCTGCATGAATGGATTAACACAAACTGTTCTCTGAGATGTTTAACTGTACTACTTTGATTCTCCCTCGAGTGTTGATCACTTCACAAATGAGAAAAAAAAAAAAAACAGCACCTTTAACTCTTTTCTTTCTACGGTATTTTGTTTCTTTTCTGTCATTTTGTTCGATGATTGTTCTGCATGTTGGGACTGCAAACTTAATAAGTGTTGTCTTTTACTGCCATGAAGGACTACTGAAATAAAACTTTACAATCATGGAGGAAACGATGTGAACGCCGCTGCTTTTTTTCTTTTTCTTTCTTTCTTTCAGGTTTGAAATCGCTGCGTCATCTTTGTGCCTGCGTGTGGCGACAGACAGGACAGTGAGAATCTAAACAGGAAAAGGCAGTTTAGAGACGAGCAGGGCAAACAAACGATGCCAGAGAAGGAGGAGAGACGAGCATCCAGGTTGATCAGAAGTTAAGAGTTTAATTTCTTGTTTAACAGGTTTCGCTTACTAAAAAAGTTAGGGAGACGGTTTGTATTCTTATTTTTGAATATATATTTACCAGATACAGTTAAAAATGTTATGTAGAAACAATGAATCGCTCAGATATTTCAGGGGTGTCTAATTTTTTTCCCTTGGAGAGTTGAAGCCTAAACTTCATTGTCAGCTTGAGTATCCTGAATTGACGGACTTCCTGCAAAAGGTGTAACTCAGCTCGTCGTGCCGAGATTAAGACAAAAAATTAATATTTAGGGATCCTCCTCATTTAAAGAGCATTTTTACTTCACTAAAAATAAAACATATGTTTTTGAATCCTCTTCACTACAAACGTCCGAGATTTTCATGTTCTCTCTTTATCAGGCCAAGATTTCATCATTATTTCATTCATTTACATGGTTATAAATGAACTGTTTTTGTGTTGGACTGTTGAGAAATAAGATATTTAAAGATGACACCTTGCGCTCAAGGGAACTGTGTTTCACTGTATCACTGTTTTCTAACATTTTTATGGATCAAAGAACAAATCAAGAAAAAAATCATTGATTATAGTGAATCAGTTCTACTAAAATCAATAATAAAAAAAAACACTTGTCAAGCAGCTTAAATACAGAAGGGGAGAAACCGGTGTTTCAGTGTTCAGTGCAGTCAAACAAACTTCCATCGTTTGACAAAGAAGTCAATAATTATTTCAAGCATCGAGCGACTCGTGTCTGTTTATACCGTTTGATCGCTGCGTCATTACCGAAATACTCAAATCTGATCCGCAGACAATAAACAGGCTGTTTTTCTGTTTTGATCTCCAGCTGCACTGACTTTGGGAATGTACAAGTTATTACTCTCGCGTGCTTCATCGCTCTATTTAACACATTTATTTATCACGCTCTGTCTGCGGCCTGCGAGCCCTCTGATCACTATTTATTTATAACCAATTTCAAAGCTGCGACATCTTGTCCTCTTTCACGGAGGTTTTTTTCATAAAACAGAAACCAAATGTGACCGAACTTTACTGCCGGATCGTACTGAACAAGTTGTGTAAAACATAAATAAAGCATAAACTCAATTGAAAACAATATAAAGACAGTTTATCTAATGTTTAACCTCGTCAACTTTTTGGAGTTTGGGACAGGAACGACAACAGACTGAGGAAAGTTGTGCGACGCTTCATAAACAGGTGAACAGGTTCAGGTGACAGGAACACGACTGGGGATGAAGGAGCATCCTCGAAACACGTGATTGTATAAAGGAGATGACGACATGAGCTCGAGTCAGTTAAAAGAGTCTGATTGCAAAAGTTTTCTGTTTAAATTTCGTCTCAACTTTTACTGAATCACAGCTGAACAGGCGTCCTCCAAAACAATCTAGAATCTGCAGAATAATCCCTCTAATGTCTCTTGATCTCACCTCCACAGTGACTTATAAAGATGTCAGACCTTGTTTTGAGAAGAATGAGAGCTGTTAGAAGTTTTAAGTAACAATAAAGCCGAAAGCCTTCAGCGTGAGCAGTAATAATAAAGACTCCTGCCCTCACGGATAACTTGGAACAAGAAGCTGGAAACTTTCTCCGGCTCCTGGCTGAGACATTAAAGTTTTTTAACCATCCCAAAAAGATTTAAGGAAACGCCACGAGAAACGTGTTCGCAACTTGTGTTTTCCTTTTATAAGCAGAACGAGGAATGTGAGAGGTGAAGTCCGAGCTGACAGCCGCGAGTACGAACCAGAAGTTAAGTGGAATCTGTCAAATTACTGATGGTGGAAATTGTATTTTAACGAGCGATAACAGACTGTGAACATCCTCAGACCGAGCGGCTTCGTGAGCATCGATTGCCAAGTCTGCCTCAGAATCAGATAAGTGGAGAACAGAACGGCCTTTGTTGGGATTCTGCCGTACCTGTTGCTGCAACCCAAACCTCTATTTCTGGGGTGAGTTGTTTTTAACACTGTGACCATGCCATGCTCGTTGAGCACTGACAATGACTGATCTCAGCGCTGCATTCCTGCTGTGAAGTCTGGCGCGAGAATGAGCGACAGGTAGGGAGCTGCCGTGCAGGCCGGCCGCTCCGGTTTCCTTTCTGTCTGAGCGACGGCGAGGCTTCGACACGCTTCCGCTGCTGTTTTTGTTTTAGGAGACCTTTTTCACCAGCACACAGAAGATACTGAGAGACAGCTTTTTTTTTTATTTGATGCAAATGAGGGAATCAATATGACAACCCTGCTCTGGCTATAGTGCCTGTAACAACATCTTATAAAAGTCCACGCTCCTCCAAAGTAAAATGTCCTTTATGTGTCGGGTCCTTCTCTTTTCTCAGAGGTCCTGGAGATTGTCAAAAAACAAGATATTTCCCTGGTTTCCAACGTCTATTTCTATTCATGAAACAAGTCTCAGAGCGACAGTGTCGGGCCGTCTACAGTATTTCTGGGTGCGTGATAGACTGGAGAGAAAACAGCATGTATAAAAAAAATCAAATGTAGCCCAGTGAGGTCTGTTTACAATAAGAGACAAAGTGCACAAGCTTCAGAAGAGTTTCTGTCGATGTGTCCTGTGATGCAGAGGGGGAAACGCCTCGGGCCACGCCGCTCCACCACAGCAGCTTTGTTGTACTTTATCCCTCGTCCTCCTGTCGCGCTCTGTGTGTCCACTGAGCCGGCCCGGGCCCTCCACCCAAACACCACCAGCTGTGCTGCAGTGTATTTGTCCTCGCGGGCTCTGAAAAACCTTGTAATCCTTCTCCGTCAGCCCTGTCAGCTCTGTCCGAAGTCGGCGAATCCCTTTGCCGCTGAGAAGGCGTCGGGCTGCAGGGGGAAGAAGTACTGCTGCGGCAGGAGGAACCCGGCGCTCTGAGAGGACATGGAGGGCTGGTGGAGCTGTAGCTGGGTGTGGGTGGAGGGGTGTTGCATGCCTCCTGACATAGGTGGGGAGGTGTAGGGGGGAGGGGGAGGGGGAGGGAGAGTCTGAGGGGTCTGCGTGGGGGTGGAGGCCGACGAGGAGATGGTGGCGGACACCAGGCAGCCGTGCTGCTGCTGCTGCCCCGGACCTCCGAGGGAGTACCTCCGCATGGAGCTGCCGCCTCCGGCCGAGCTGGAGCTGGTGGTGGCCGTGCTGGACTGTCGCGACGGGGCGCGGAGGCTCGGGGGGGCGGTGGTGAGGATCATGGGGATGGTCTCGCCCTGGCAGCTGCGCAGGGAGAAGCGAATGGGCTGCTGGGTCGGCTGCTTGGGCCGCAGGCAGGTGCAGCAGTAGACGGCCACCAGAGAGCCGACGATGACGAAGGCGACGAAGATGCTTCCAACCATCAGGAAGGGAACGTAGACGGGCTCTGAGGGGAGAGGAGGCGCAGACAGACAGGACGGGATGAGACGGGTTCAGTTAAAGTGTTTGACTCTGAAGATGCAATAATAAAACTGAACAGCTGAAAACTGAAAAACATGATTTATAACTGGTGCAGGCAGGTGTAAGGACATTTAAAGTGTTTATTAATCTACAGTCTGTCAGCAGCCTCCACTCCTGCATAGAGCTGTAAAGATTAATAAATAATAAGTTAGTTATTTCAGTCTCTTCTTATTTTGATAATCAAATTTAACAATTAGCTTTTTTTGAGGGAAAACAAGTCAAATTGTCAGATTCCAGCTGCTGAGATGTGAATATGTTCTGCTCTCTTTGCTCTTTAACAGTAAAGTGAAACATCTTTATCATCTTCAGACCAAATTAATCAGTAAATTGATAAAATAATCACCTGTCAGAATGACGGTTAGCTGCAGCTCTACTTAAAGCGAAGTTATTGACACTTCAGTCTCTCGTGAAACCAGATGTTGATGTTGAGCTGATGAAAGTTAAATATGTGGTTTCAGAGTGTCGCCTTGTTGGTCATCTAAAGACCGCAGCCTGTTAACGACGATACTAAACAACTTTTTAATCGTGTCGTCTCTTTTAAATCCTTCTCGGTTAAAACTTCTGAACAAAAAACCCCAACAGACACATTCCTGCTGGGAAAAACACAAACAGCTCCGGTTTCACTCCATGAAGCCCACTTTGCACTGCGGGGAAGGAAATCAGCCAGTGTTTATTTATTTTGAGTGGAAAAAAAATTAGGAAATTGCGAGCACACAGTCGATTCAGTGAGCGAGCCGCGGCTTTGCTTATCAGCTCGGGGGAAATTTAAAGAAAACCGATGCTGCTGGAGGGTTAAAGTGGACGATTATGAACGACTCGAAGGGTTAATGTGACACTGAGCGGGTTAAATGTTTAAAGAGGCCGGTCTCACAATATTGTGAAAACTTCCGTGCAGCTGAATGAGTTTTGTATTTGGTTGAACAAAGACGCCTGCTTGTGTGAAACATTCCTACATCCTGATCCAGTACATTTTATCCCCAATTTCTGGTTAAAGATGATTTAAGAGTCACTTTTAAAAACTTTCCTCTGAGTTTTTCCTTCTACGTTGACAGAAGTCGGGACACTTTGACTGATTGATGCTGGAAAATACTTTTTTAAATAAACAGTTATTCAACTAAATCAACTGAATTTGAAAAGGAAAAACACTTTCAGTCATGTAAAATAGATTCTTCGAATAAAAGTGTGATTTTTCAACACGTCGGTGCAACTTTGTAACTTTATAACACGTTAGTATTTTGTCCTCAACATGATGTGCTGAAAGGCGTAGAAGTTTTCCTTTAAGGAGTTTTATTAGTGTAAAGTTTGAGTGGATGCATCAAATGTGGGGTTTCATTTTCTCATAATTTGGTGGGCGGAAACTGTCCTTGAGCACGGCACTGAAACCTGCTCTTTTCTTTGACCTTTGACCTCTGTAGGCTACAAATTAGATTGAAGGTGTGCATGAATCTGAATTTGTTTATTTCTTTATCACATTTGGGTTCAATAAAGATCATTTAAAAGTGAAATTGACTGTATTTCTGCTGTTTATCAGCCTTCCTCGGCTGTTGTTGTGTAAAGTTATGTATGCACCTCAGAGAGCATGCAGGAGATTTAAAAACAACCGAACTTACGCGCTGCAAACTCGGTGTTGTCCACCTCCCGGTCGTTGGTGCAGCTCCCCTGGTCCAGCCGCGCGTCCGGCGCCGCGCAGCAGTAGCGCAGCGAGCAGGAGCCGCAGCACACGGTGGCGTCCATGGTGTCCAAGTCCTCCGGACACTGGAAGCCCTCATGATAGTTCCCATTAGAGTCCAGCCAGCCGTGGCAGTACTCCCCCTGCGCGTCCGATATCCGCAGATTCCAGGTCAGATATCCGAGCAGCAGGCAGTTCAGCAGGCGCACCATCCCGGCGAGCGGAGCCCGCTGGTGGGGCTCAACGGTTCCCTGCGTCCTGCGGGGGCTTCAGGAGTGGGTCGGTCCGGGTTAGAGGCTCCTCACTGGGGGGAAACTTACTAACTGGAGTGAATGGAGCCGAAGTTGTGTGAGAGTTGTGTGACCGTCATCTCTCCCCATCATCACCCGCTCCGCCTCGAGCCACAAGTTGCCAAATTGAAAACAAACTGGTAAATCCTGAATTAAACCTCTTCTTTCAGCGTCTCACCCGAACACGTGAGAGTCGAACCGTCGGCTCCGGGCTCCTCTCTGCTCTCCCTCCGGTTCGGGCTGCTCCGGGGTTCGTCTGTCGGTGTCGGAGCAGAACTTGTGCGTCCTCCTCGACGACTCGCTGCTTTTGTGAACTCGGGTTCAGACGCGCGCACGTAAACCCCCCAGTTCATTACAACCGGACGTGCGCGCTCACGAGGTTGTGGCGGTCTCAGCAGCGGCGGTTGGTGAATATTCAAAGGACTGATAACAAGCGGCCATTAGCTTAATTAGCTTATTCTGCATGAGAGAAGAGCTCAGCGGCCTGTGTGGAGACTGAGGAGGGTTTGACATTTAAATAGTCGATGTGAATAAATGTAAAGACAGGAAGCACAAAGTTTAGAGGGAAAACGCAAGAATACCTACTTGGTTGCTAAGTTACTGGACGTTAGCCAGTAGCTAATGTTAATGTTAGCTAAAATTAACATTAATAAATAAAAAAACGTTTAGATACCAGATATTATGGAAAAATATATGTAGTGTGAATCTTTTTTTACTCCTGCTTACTTTTGTATTAGTATGCTCTTTGTGGGATGTTTTTCCATATTAGCTACTTGGACAGGTAACGTTAGCCTAGCCTGCTACTTAGCCTATTTAGCCTTCTCTGTCGAGGAAATAAACTTATTATTTTGTAATGTTAATTCTTACTTTTGATGGTCAAGAAAGACTGTTGAGAAAAAGTTGCTCTCTGTTAAAAGGCTAAATTGTAGCGGAAATAGCCTAACCAGCTGATTGGGGCTAATGTCAGCTAAATTAGCAAAGTTTAGATATCAGATATTACTGTAAAACTCTCTTTACTGTCAGTTTGCTGACTCTTTTCTACTTGTGTTTAAACATTTACCACTTTCTTTTTAGTGGCCTTTTTATGCTGTGTTTTTATTCTTATTTTACCTTCTTGGCCAGGTAACGTTAGCTTAGCCTGGTACTTAGCTTACTTAGACTTCTTAAAGTAAACTAAATTATCTTGTGACATTATCACCTTTTGTCTGAAATGACGATGCTGTTTGGTAAAAGTTTCTAACTTTAATGTATAACGTTAGGCTGTAAGATAAACTGTAGTAGAAATAGCCAAATGTGGCATCTAATGTTAGTTAATTAGCAATAAATATACCAGATATTACTGTGAAACAGTCTTTTCTGTCAGTTTGCTTTTCTACTTTTGCTACAGTTAAATTACGATTTAACCCTTTTCCACTTTTATTTCAGTGTTTTTTTCATGTATGTCACAGTTATTCTCATTCCTGTTGAAGAAGGATTAAAGTCGCTAACAAATACAGTAAGCAATTAAAACCAAAGTAGGCTATATTGTGATGTTAATTCTCACTTTGTGTGGTCAGTAAAGGAAATGTCCAGCAAAAGTTACTCACTTTAATACATGTAAATAGTTTTAGAAAGATTTAAACTAGAACTAATCAAAGGAGAGGAAGTAATAAGGTTAAAGATTTGCAAAAAAAAAAAGACTTATTGGCTTATGATAATAACACTTTAAAGGTTATTGTTTAAGCCTATTAATCACATTAACATATCACCTTTATAAAGCCCAGACTCTCATGTTCAGCTCATACAAACATGTGAAGTTTTGTGTCTCACTGGCATTTAGTTCTTCTGAAGCAAACACTTCTAACCTTGACTGGCCTGTTAAGAAGGAGAGTTTGGGAAAAATCATTTATTGTAATCAGCAGCAGCTCTTTTCCTTCCCTCCATCCATTAAATCTCCTGGTTGTAACCTATTGATGTGGCGCCTCCATGTGGTGGTGCAAACTTTCAGCCCTGCAGGCTGCAGACCAGCTGCCACAGCAGCCTGTAAACTGAGCTCCAAACATGAAGGTAAGTTCTGACTTTAATCAGGATGTAGAGTTTTTCTTTCCTTGTCTTTAACTGCTTTAATAAACTGAACATGGATCAGAAGAATGGAACCTTCAAAGTGGGAATAAAAGGCTGTAAGATCATATTTAGTTTATTAAATTTGGTTCATTCAGTAAACATGTAGAGAAAGCAAAAAAAAACAAACATTATATGTAAAGTGTGTTTCTCGGGCTGATGGTCCCCCCAGGTGTGTCTGGGTGTCTCCAGGTGTCTTCAGGTGTCTCTGGATGTCTCCAGGTCTCTCTGGGGGTCTCTGAGGGTCCAGGTATCTCTGGGGGGGTTCTGGCACCCTTTTCTATCATTTGCGCTCATGTTGCTCTATTGATGCTTTGAGCTCTGGAGCAAAATGGCCTCTGCCTTTTTTCATTTGCCGGATTCCTCTTTCCTTTTTTTCCTCTCAGATTGTACTACCGAGCAGCGCCCCGTTGTTCTCTGTGTGTGGATGGAGGCTACAAAGGAGGCAGGCAGCGGCGCACAAGTCCCGCCTGTATCCCCCTCTGGAAGAGGCTCAGTGTCGGCGCTCCCGACTGGGGATTGGAGCGGCGGCTTGTCAGTAAATTAGCCCACCCTTCATCAGTGTGTATGAGGGAAACCGAGCCAGACAGTGACGGATCTGATCCCCCTCCAGTCATCAGCTGCCTGTCACACCAGCACCACCACAGTACCGACCCGGAGCCACACATCCACCCGCCCGCCCGCCCGCCACGCTGTGACACCTGGCCGGGGATGGAGGGAGAGATGCAGCCCGCGGATGAAGGGCCGTGCGCCCCGAAAATGTGCCGACAACAGCGGGGTCCGTACAGCAGCCTGAAGCCCTTCCAGAGCAAGCGCTCGGCGGGCAAGTCGCGCTTTGACAGGTCCGCTGTGGTCGAGCTGCCGCTGTTTGGAGACGGGCATCACTTCACCTTCCACCCGGAGCAGCCTCATCATTTCCAGCCGCACCACCAACACCAACACCAGCAGCAGCAGCAGCGTCTGCAGCAGCTCCACCAAACCAGCGTCGCTACCAGCAGCAGCCAGCAGCATCACCAGACGCCTCAGCAGCAGCAGCAGCAGCAGCAGCATCGCCTCCCCTGTGAGAACAGGCCCAGCAGCAGGGTCCCGACATCCACCTCAGCGCCGGCGGCCAGCGTGGCTGCGGCGGCGGCAGCAGCATCTCCTGGTGCCCAGCAGCGGCGCGGCAGCAGGTTCTCCCCAGACTGCACCTACAGCATCAGCTCAGGTGGGTCCCAAACTTGTTCAGAGTGAGTGATGACTCCTCAACACACGTCAGCGTGTCCCGGTTCTGGTGGGCTATTTCAGATTTACTCCCACAGAATCAATTAACCTGAAGGCACTGAGGGAGGAGGTGAAGATGTCTTTTGTTTGTTCTTCATGTTTTTTTTTTGTTTTTTTTTGTTCTCATCTCTTCCTCTGCTTCTCTCCTGTCAGCAGTGATTGATCTGCTGCTGTAATGAGAGCAGTCATGATTGAATCTCCAGTGTGCATGTGCTAAAAATTACACTGGGTAATTGTGTGTACATGTGTGTGTTTACGTGTGTGTGTGTGTGTGTGTGTGTGTGTGTGTGTGTGTGTGTGTGCAGGGCCCTCACAGTCTCCGGCTGTAACACATTGTTCCGTGCTCATTTTTCCTCCTCAGCTGCTGTTCATTAGAGGGGCTGTGCAGGCTCAGGAAGAAATGTGTTCCCCGTGTGGAGGGCGGGTCCACAGGAACCAACATTAGGATGAAAGCTATGAACCCAGTCCAGGCCCTAACGTTATGACATTAAACGTTAGACATCGCATCTTGTAATCGGGTATTAATGTCGTTATCGCCGCCTGCAGAAGAGGCTCAGTCCGCCGCTTGGTTATTGTTTTTGGAGCTTCAGGTTTGCGCCGCGCTCACCTGCCTGAGAAGTGTTTACAGGTTTGATCCTAAAAATAGGCAATCGCATCATATCTTTAACCTACTTTAATCTGTGAAAGACAGCCGGAGTCTTTTTTTAAAACTATAAAGCAGAGGTTTGCATCCTTTCCTGGCGTTCATGTGCTCCTGATTTCACTAATGAAATAATCACACAAAATTATACATCCCCCTCCTCCCGCTCCAGTGAATCTTCCCATATTAACCAAGATGTATCATCCAGTCGTCTGCCAAACGTGCCGTGCATTCTCACCGATAATGACACATCAGAGGGCTTTTTATCTGCACGATGGGGTGCAACTTAATGTCCCCTCTCATGGCTGGAGAATAAAATAAAAAAAAACTTGCTGTCCTTCATGAGGAGAGGACCCCGGGACTCAGCAATCAGTTCAGCACACAATAACACAAATTACACCGAGAAGCCTTTTCCCAAAGACTTGTGATTAAAATAAATGGGGCTCATAAATTTGCCTCTGCAGAGCGTGTTGTTTTTAATGAAATTTTATGAGGCTCTCAGCTCTCGGGTGCCTCAGACAAACTGGAGAGAGAGGAGAAGAGGGGGGACTGGTGGAGGTGGAGGTGGTGGTGGTGGTGGAGTGGGAGCAGGGTGAAGGCGAATGATATCAGCTACATCTCGACGGGTAAACAGAGACAGCACGCATATTAATAAATGCGACACATCTGCGCCAGGCTGATAGACACGTCTGAGCGAGTGGCAACGCAGCAGTGGCCGCCCAGAACTCATTTAGTCTGTGTGTGTGTGTGTGTGTGTGTGTGTGTGTGTGTGTGTGTGTGTGTGTGTGTGAGAGGCCAGTGGTAATCATTACATGGAGGTATGTGTGAGATCATCTCATTGAGACGTGCCCAGACTACCAGGGAAAACGACACACTGGCGCTCGTCTCTGGACAATGTACATCTGTGCTGATTCGCCGTGCTCGGTCACAGCAGATACTGTGACTTCAGAGTTTATTGACATCTGAATAAATCAGCATAATCAAGCTGACATTTCTGTAAACAGACGAGCCCCGACTGTATGTTACTGGAATGAAAGCGCTTTGCCCCGCAATAAGACACGGTGCCCAAAAAAAAAAAAAAGTGAAAGGAAGGCAGAAAAAAACAGGAAGAATCGCTCACATTGTTTCCATTACTGTACGCGCCGCCTTCCTGTAGGAAACTGTGTGATGTTCCAGCGGCTGGAACACACTTTTTAATGCAGTTTCACTGCATTTTAAACTCAATAAAGGAGTTTTTAACTTGTTATACTCACTCAATTTAATTCCGATGCCTCTTTTTGACCCACATAAGTAAAAACCAGACCATCCGCTATCAGATCGGCTATTTCTGTACACTTATTATAGTTCTTCTTAATGCCTGTCACCAGATTTCGACATATCCGGGTCGGATAAGTCAAGAAAATGGGATCTGAGGGGGCTGAGGATGAATTGAGGCGTCTCACAGAAGAATATGTTGTAGAATTTCGGCTCGCTTGAAGACTCAGAGACTCCGATGGCTTACGTTTGGATAGTTTATAGAACAAGGTCTTGGAGGAGCAACATAACATCACTTCTGTCTGCACACAGTGCTGCTATGATAATCCTCCCGAGTCTTCCCCAAGGTCTAAATGATATCTTACAGCTTCAGGAGGCAGTGCTTCCATACAGGGTTATCTGTTTAACAACATAGCAGGGGGGATGCAGAGACTCTCCGCTGTAGCCAGAGGACTAAAGAGGTAAAATAGGTCAGAGATACTTAGTCTGTAAACATAGATAGATCGAAGGCCTCCCTACGAGGTTTACTCTAACTCTTAGCTTAGCCTTGGCTCGGTTCTTCAGACTTCTGTTCTGTAGACATGTCTACAGTAGATGTTGATATCTATGTTTCAGAGACTATGAGACACGACTTTTACATCTGAACAAGACTCCCATGACCTCCTGTTGTTTGGAGACAGAGCGACCCGGGAGAATCATAATATTCCCCCTGCAGAATAATGTCTCCTACAGACTTCTCACATGGTTTAATTAAAACCAGTTTTCAGAACCCAGAAGAGGTCGGATCATCCAGTATCTCACAACCAGAACAGTCCAAAGTGTGAATACAGATTTATGTTGCGTTGTTGTCATCTCACAAACCCGTTAGATTCATTATCTGACCACATTAATGACTGCTTGTACGTTAAAGGGGAACTATGGGACAGAAACTCAAACTCAGAAAAATATTAACTTGATGATATGTTTCTGTTTGAAGCTAGAGAGGTGGCAGGGTCCGCCACATATGAACAAAGTAAAACAGTATGAAGGTGTGTCGTCCTTTAAGGTCAGTTTGTTTGTAGGTTTTTCCTTTCTGGTTTAAAATTTCTCCCCCAAATCTACACAGTGCATCTTTAATGCATCTTCAAACAAACTCAAGGTGTCATGTTTGATAATATTTAAGCTACACGAGTAATTTTAAGGAGCACTATGTAGTTTTGGAAAATAAATTCAACCTCAGAATTGTGATATTTACAGTATTAATGAGGAAATTAGTTTGTTTATTCAGTTTACAGTCATGAAAACAAAGAGAGTTTGTTTATTTAGACATAAAGACTGATTTTAGACTGACTAAAGTCAGTCAGTGAAGATTTTTCTCTTCTGATTAAAATGTCTTCCAAAAAACTACATATTGCTCCTTTAACTTGTGATATTTAAGGCACATTTAGCTGATTATACTGCAGCACTTTTTAGCTAAAAGCTACTACATCACTTTGTTGTTGACTGTCGCAGCTCTTTACTAACAGAAGATGACTTTGTCGTGTCGTACGAGCCGACTACACAGCAGCGTCTTCATTCTGTCAGACTGTGACACTCTTCAATTCATCATCAGCACCGGATAGTTTTAATTTTTAGGATCTTATTCAACAAGGATAACTCGCAATCCAAATAGCCCGACTGTCAAAGAACAGTTAAAACCTCCATGATCCTGAGCAGTCAACATCTACTGTTACACAGCAGTGAATGAACCTCAGTCTGCTGACGAAGAACCTGTGACGTGGTCAAAAGCTCCAGAACAGCTGCTTAATGGACCGTGGTGATATTATTTTCATAGTCTTTTTTTTATGGCCATCGTTTTGCTTTAATCGACATTTGTTCCCTGTGAAGTGAAAAAGGGTCGGAGACAAAATGAGTGACTGCTTGTTTTGCTTTGCTGTTTTTTTTATTTTCTTTATTTCTTATTTCAAATGAGCAAATTCAATCTGCTGATGAGAAACTGTGCAGTTTAAAAGCTCCAGAGCAGCCACCAGATCTTGAGGTACGATTGTTTCTAAGGTCAAGAATTAACTGTGAACCTGAAATGTATCAGTCTGTGATCACTAGTATTGATTCTGACCTGTTAACGTTCACTTTCACCGACCTGTTGATTTTTCCTCCCTCGGCTGCAGAGAATCGTCTCATCCTGGATGCCTTCGCCCAGCAGTGCAGCCGCGTCCTCAGCCTCCTCAACAACGGCCGCCTTCTGGACTCCTCCTCCTCCTCTTCCTCCTCCTTCACCTCTAACATCAAGCTGGAGGACGGGTCGGGGGAGATACAGGGGCTTCATTGCTCCTCACTGGGGAAGTCCAAACCTGAAGAGAGCTCTTCCACCACAGACCCGGAGGACGACGCCCAACAAAGCCATGTGAGCCAACAACAGACCTCTGCCGTTCTCCGCATCTTCACGGACTCCCTACAGAACTATTTGCTCTCAGGGCCTCAGCAGCAGCAGCAGCAGCAGCAGCAGCACCTGGCTGTGGGTCTGGAGGACGAGCAGTGTCCGTCGGCCGACCCGGGATCAGGAGTGTCTCCTCCGAGCCACAACCTGGGCGGCTGGGGCTCGCCGACTCCGTCAGAGTCGTACGGCCACCCGTCGTCCACGCTGCCCGAGGAGGAAGAGGAGGAGGAGAACTGCTGTCCACGCTGCCTGGAGCTGGAGCAGGAGGTGCTGTCTCTGCAGCAGGAGAACGAGGAGCTCCGCAACAAGCTGGAGAACATCCCAGGTGTGGTACTGAAAGACATGACAACCAGAAAAGTTTCAGAGCTCAGAGTCTTAAGATTCTACACGTTTCTGGAGAGTGAATGAAGGATCAAGAGATTCCCTCATTTGGTGTCAGGGCTAGATTTTTAAAAATCAAGCACAAGGTCTCTGAACGTCTTATATTCAACCTTCTTTAATTGGAAAGTGTTGGCAGGGCAGTGGTAGAAGACACAATCAATTCTTCAATGTTTAAAGTAAATCTCCTGCATTCAAAATGTGTTAAAAGTGCAGAACAAACTCTCATCAGAATGTATGTACCGTTCCTCAGAGTCTTTTCAAGGTGCAGCTCATTTGAATACTTCATTTACTGTTGAATAGTTAAATCCAGGGCTGTTGCTTCAGACTCCAGTTGCTAAAATGAGGACTTGCAACTCCACTTGAACTCGCCTGCTGTGAGGCGCCACATGAATATTGAAAAATGCGGCATTGTTCGTAGTTTTTGCTTCTGCAACTCGGCCGAGCCGTCGTGAATAATACATAACATAACCAGGATGTGCGTAACATCTCAAATAACCTAAATTCAGCTGAGAGAAATCAGCCTTTCATTATTAAATGAATTAGTCTGTGCACTTAAATGAGTCGGTTCATAGTTAACTTTCCACTGCAGCACATCGCCTGCTTTCCTTCCTGCAGCCTCGCGAATGACTCGGTTGCATAAATAATTTATTTATGTGCTAGTTCCTGCTTCAGCGTCGTCTATTTTAGTCTATTGAATCAATAGTTATAAAATAATCCTTATGCATCTGTTGTGTTTTAAACAACACATTTTTTTAGGAATGCACCTGCAGCTTCATCATAAGTTATATTAACCACTAAAAAGACAGTTTACAGTTGGAGAGATACAGCTGACAGTCAGATCTTTAATAACTTTCTAAATGCAGATGCAGGTTGTATAGAAGCATCAGTAATAAGAACTGATCTGAAACCGGATAAAAGCACCTAGTCGTACATTGGGGAGTCTGATGTTACATTCTGTCCTCCGATAAATCTTTAATCTTCTCACATATTCAGCACCGACAGCGCGCTACATTACTCTGTCAGGATATTAATTAAGTTAAGCAAGTGGAGCTTCCAGTAATGTGTATTTTTGTTACTGGCAGCTTCAAATCTGATTCATCGGGAACTAAACAGCCTCATCGTTACAGCACACAGGATGAAAACCGATCCTGGTTTTATCATTTTGTAAAGTATAGAAACACAACAATGATCCAAACAAACTCATAATGAGGCTTTTTGCACCGTTGAATCTTCATTTTGAGTGTTTGTCCTTGAACTGTTCTACACATAACGATGCTTTGATGAACTATTTATAACTGGATGTTTCCATTTAAAAATAAAAAGTACTTTCCATCATGTGATTTGGGTTTAGTGCTGCACAATTGGTTGTAATATAATCGTAATTTCAATACGGTCAAGTGCAATATCCAGACTACAGAACCAGCCGTTTTTTAATAAAGGTACACGGTAAAATCTGAGAAAGTGATCTTACTTAAAATCAGAAGTTGGTACATTACAGTAAGAACTATTACACTATAGAGAGATTTTAATAAGATAAAATAGAGAAGACAAAATTAAATGAGAGTAGGAAAAAGAGATGTAAGATATGTGCCAGTGTAGATTATATTGGTTTATGTTGCAGGGTGTAATAGTTGACAGTAGTACTACTTATAAATAAATGCTAAACATACAAATAACAGGTGACTGTTGCACCTGATGATGCACGCGATCATCATAAAGACCTTGTATTCATAACTTTACTATACATTAATCAAATCCATCGTGCGTGCAGCCCGTCGTCGTCACACCGCAGTAGCTTTGGTTAGGATCCTCACGCTCTCACTGGATCTAAATGCATCAGCGTTTGGGGCAACAGTCTTAATAGCATCTATTTTTGTTAACTTCCTGTTCTCCCTAAAGCATTCTGAGCTCCCCGCTGTCACCTTAACCTCATTTTCACTGAAGAAAAACTCTCTTTTTTTTTATCTGCACGTTAAATATTCTGAACATTGACACAAACAATCTTTCACGGAGGAAAGAAAATATTTTAATCCGACACCGGATGAGTCGTCTGTTTGCCTGCAGGGAGTTGTGACTGTGTTTGTATACCTGGTCACAGTAGCTGCTGTTTGTGTTTACGCAGCTCCCTGTCAAAATGTTCTCGACTACTTCAAGACTGTTTTGGAGTTTCACAACCAGCTGGTCCAGCCGATGCCGGAGGAGCAGCTCACCGAGGTGAGGAAGGAAGGCTCCTGTGCATTAATGCACAGCTATTTCAAGCACGTGTCATCGTTAGCACATGTTAATAAAATCTTTGGTGTGATAATTGTACGATCGTGTGGTGTGAAATTGTGGGATTTTAAAGAAAACTCTGTCTCTGCAGGAAGAAGAGCGGCAGACAGTGTTCGAGGTCTGTGTTTGTATTCAACCTATGACAGTTTCTGTTAAACATAAAGGATTTATGTGTTTATCTGCCTGTAATGCTAAAAAAACATGGTGACACATTAGTGAAAATGACATGAAATTATGCTGTGCTACGTCTAAATAGCCAAAAGACAAAGCAGTTGAATATGAGATAAAATAGTCGTGTGAAGGAGTTGAACCTCGCTGCCTCCTCACATACCTGAACTTCCTGTCTTCCTCCTCCGTCTCCCTGCAGGGCAGCAAACAGCTCCTGGAGAACTACCCTCTCTTCATCACTAACAAGCAGTGGGACGAAGCTGTCAACTCCTCTAAGAAAGACGGCAGGCGGCTGCTGCGCTACCTGATTCGCTACGTCTTCACCACAGATGAGCTCAAGTTCTCCTGTGGTTTGGGCAAAAGGAAGCGTTCAGTCCACTCAGGAGATCCAGGCCTGGAGAGACGACCGCTCAACCCTGTTAAAGTCAGCTGCCTCAGAGGTACGACGCCGCGAAACGTCTGTGGAGCATTTGGTATTATGTTTTAGTCTGCTCGACTGAAATTTAAACACTGGTAGATCACATACAGGACATGAATATATATACGTATCAGTCAGTCTAAGATCATATTGACTGTTATCTGCAAAGATGATGATGATGTTTGTCAGAGGTGTTATATCAATTTTGCGCTGGTCCATTCATAAGTTATTGACACGAGACATCAGTTTGTAAGACTAAGTACTGAAAAGTTCTTATCTTTGAGTACGTAGTTGTAAAACAGGCTTACAAAAGGCTTAGCAGATATAAAAAAAATACAATTTCACTTTTAAAGACAGTGTAATGAGGCTGAACGATGTCATTGTGTGTGACTCTTTGTTTACTTCACATCAATGCAGAATTTCATGTTCGGTGCATTCTTAGTTGTGAGGCGATGCTAAGCGAGTTTATTGTATCACACTTTCCAGCCACTTTCTGATATTGAGAGTTATTTTTTGCTCTGTTTTTGGTCTCCACCACCTCCTGAAGGAAACATTTGTAATCTTTATTGCTAAAATCTTTATAGTGTTTGCCAGCAAGGTTTTATTTTCTGCTGGTTGTTTGATAAGACGGTAGAGTACAGGGGGTTTTAAGAGCCTTTCCTCCGAAACAATGCTATGAGAGCTGTGAGAGTGAATCAAAACAGTGAAGTTTGGATGCAGACTGAGCTGGAACTCATCATAACGTTACATAAAGTCGAGGGGAAGTTGGTGGTAGCGACCTCTTTCACATTGTCCCCTTGTCATCATATGTAGCTGAGACACAGAGATCAAGTCTATGCAAACATGAGATTGAACATGTCACCTGAGAATTTGCTCAGTTTTCGATGTAGCTTTCTTTGATTTCCAATAACTGAGCGTGTTTGTTGTCAGAGTTTATCCGGATGCACTGTGCCTCAAACCCAGACTGGTGGATGCCGTCGGAGGAGCAGATCAACAAAGTGTTCAGCGACGCCGTCGGTCACGCTCGCCAGGGCCGAGCGGTCGGCACGTTCCTGTGCAGCAGCGGCAGCAGCACCAGCAGCCTCTACATGGACAGCTTCGATCACCTGTCGCAGGACGAACTGTATCTGAAAGGCTGCCAGAACGGCCAGTCGGACTGAAGCTGGAGGAGGAACTGAAAAGACGAATGCCGCAAATGTAGCTGTACAACAACATATCCCAAAACTCTGACCTTATCCTGTCACTTTACAGAGTGAAGAAAACATTCCAAGTTTATCAAACACAATATAAAAACAGTCTCTCAGAAGCAGGTTCTCTTTTTAATTTCGTAGCTTTCTGTCATTTTTATACTCAAGATTTTGTTTAGTCAGAATTTGACTCTAAAGGATGTTTTCAACTAAAATTTGAGTCTTCCATTTGCTACTTTTTCTAGTGTTTGTTGTTTTATTTTCACTATCTAACGAATATTTCTGGGTTGCTGTTTTGCAAATATTCCTTGAGGTCATCAGGAAGATATTTTATGTTCATGTAGCCCAAGTTAGTGACTTTTATTCTCTCCATCCACGGAAAAGTAGCATTTAACGTTTCACGCAAAAAAATCCTGCGTCATTGGCGAAAGCACCTTTACTTGCGACCCTTCTACAGAGTGCCTCTGAGAAACTCGTGTTTTGTTACCTGTCTTGCACTTTGCAGCCCTGTTGTTTTTTTTATTATTATTATTATTTGAATCAGTTCTGATGTGTCTAGTTTTCATTCTGGAAAAAAGGAAAAGTGCATTCAAAAACTAAAAGTCCTTCCAGTGTGCTCAAATGCAGCTTCTCTTGGGTTGAAAGACGTCAACACAGCTCGTCCTGCTGAAAATGTGTCTTTAAAATTTGCTCTTAGGATAAAAACAAATTAGTTTCTCCTCGTGTTTACTTGCAATTCATCACACGAGGTCTTCTAAATTTTAGATTTATTCCATAAATGAATAATAATATTCTGATAATTCAAAATAAGATGTTTCTTTTTGTGTTCCAACGTATTTGCTCCGTCGTAGATTATTTTATTCATCCCGACACAAAGAGTCTTGTATGAATCCAACTGCCAAGAACATTTGATATATTTTGCATCCAGTTTTTCAGCAGTTAGACGACATCTTGACTCAGAACGTTTGTTTAAAGGAGAAGTTCACCCCAAAATGTTAAATTCAGTCATTATCTACTCACCTCTGTACCGACATTTCTTTGTGGAGCTTCATAAAAAAAAAAAAAAAACTGTCTAATGTTGGATTTGGATTACGTCAGACAAGCTGTGCGGATCCATTCTGTGTTTTTCATTTCATATGTTTGTTTCGGTTTTAAAACAAACTTCTGATCCCGAGAACTTACTCGCTTACTTACTTGTACTTTAATTTAATTTCGAAGTACTTTTACTTTACTTGAGGATTTCTATTTGACGGTGGTAGACAGTCGATCTAGAGAAAAAGACTTAATGTTTCATTTGGGTGAACTGTTCCTTTAAGGCCACATAATAATGCCTTAAACTTGATTCAAGACTTCCACATAACTTTGATCACGGAACACAAAATACACATTTCTGAATAATCTTTCAACCCAAGTGGAATTAACGGAGCACCTTTTTCTCTCTGAAGCTCTTATTTGCACTTTTACGTGTCTCTTTGTGGCAGAAACTCGTCTTCAAACAGATTTGAACCATTTCTGTTCTTTACCTACGTATTTATTTGTTTTGGTACTCGGTAACTTCACCTCCAGAAACACTGTTTTCTACGTTTTGAATGTACCAGATTTATTAGGTCAGTTTGCCGCGTGCTGTGTAAATGTGTAATATAAAGTACAGTATTGTGTGAGGTGTCTCTCTCTCTCTCTCTCTCTTAAGAAGCCAAGTAGAAAAGTGCCACAGAAACCTTAAACCAGTCGGATTCTGTCGTTGTGTTGCTGTTCTGAATGTGAGCGTTTCTTTGTATTTACCCTCAACGTGGCTGTTAAACAACACTGTGAAACATCAGTAGGATTTTTACAAATCTGAGAGCTTCTGTTGGTTTTTATTTATAATAAATAAAGTCAGCAGTGAAGCTGAAAACTGACAGAGAGGCTTCACTCATGTCATCTGTCGTCTGTATGTATGTCGTCTAATTCTTACAAAAGTTAGAAGGATCAGTTTTATGAGATAAAATTCGAAATGTGAGATACAGTTTTGACTTTTGATTTAATAATTGTGACTTCTGATTTAATTATTTTGATTTTTGAGTTAATAATTTTGACTTTATATTCAATAACGTTGACTTTAAATGATCATTTTGACCTTTTAATTCTTATTTGGACCTTCATCTCAGAATTGCAACTATTTTATTTCATAAATATGATTGATCATTTTTTTTTGATTATGTCCTGTATAATTATGACATTTTACTTCATAAATATGATTTTAAAACCTTATAATTATGACTTTAATCAAGCCTTTTTTTCTTTAACTTGCAGAGATACACTTCCAGATGTTCCTGCTGTGAAAAACACCTGGACAGACTTAAGAGGGGACAAGTGATTAAAAAGCTTCTACAAATATAAGATGATCATGAACCTGAACCTTAATCAAATACAGATCAGGTGAATTTCAGCTGGATGATATTATTTTCTGCAGCACAGCAGATGTGTGAGAGAGGCAGGTGGAGCAGGTGGAGCAGGTGGAGGCTGATGCATTGATGTGGACAGATATAACCGGATGTGACAGCAGCACCTCCACCTGGGAGTCTGCGGCGTGTCTGTGATGGTTGTTCTCTTTTGTCTCCACTCCTCTCAGACTGACTCGTCTCTGATCTCCACCAGGTGGCGGTGTAGTCACAAGAATGACGGGGAAGCTGATGGAGTCCAGCAGGAGAACCGGTCCTGCAGCCAGGATCGATAAAAGGGCTGTTCTGTCAGTTCTAAGTGAAGGAGCAGGTCCACGAGACCAGGAGGTTCTGCTGAAGAACCCGGAAGTGATCGATCAGGCTTATAAAGGTTCACATCAACACAATTTCAATAATTGCTCAGTTTTAATTTTTTAATTAATGTCATGATCCAGTTAATTTGTCGGGTGATATTAATAGGAAAGTGTTATGGGCTCGTTTTAGATTCTGCTCGAACCAGAACTTCATATATTACAGCTTTGTGTCAGAGGTGTTCGGTTGGAAACAAAAGATTAATACTTGAAATCAAAGAATGAGCAGGATGAGCTACACAATAATTAATTAATTAATAAAAAAACAAAAAAAAACCATTCACTTCTGCTTCGCGGTTCCGCCCAGAACCTCCAGTGAGCGCATGTGTTCTGCAGTTTCCTCGCGGGGGGTCCAGCTGCTCACATGTCGGCTGTCTGACGCGGCGCGCACGGTGCATGTGTCGGTGTCGGTGTTGGTGTCGGTCCGGTCGAGGCTCAGTTTTGGGTGTTTCTCTTTAATTCTGCGGCATCTCTCTGTGGCTGTATGCGGGCCTGCTGCTCTGGGAGGAGGAGGAGGAGGAGGAGGGCGGGCCGTGAACACAATGAGCACACTTCTGGACTCTCCGCTCACCGATGCGACATGAACGCAGCAGCGCGGACCTGAGGGTGGGTTCCGGCACGCAGCTCGTCTAACTTGGGTTTTTGCATTGATTGAATTTGTGAGGATGGCGTGCGGAGCTTCGTGCAGGACCACAGGCCCGGGCTGCGGACTGGACGCTGCCCTCGGGTAAACCCTCAGAGGAGGAGAAGACTTTTGTTGGAGATTCTGCAGAGGAGCTTTTTTTGCGCAGCGCGAGAAACTCCGCGCAGAGAGAGGGGGATGATCTCCCGACCAGCTGACCAGGACTGAAACTAGACGTGTTATTATCATTGTTACTATTAAAGGACACATAAAGGCAGCGGTGCAAGATGATGTCACTGATAGATCTGGACGATGATCAGCGGTGGGTGCCCACACATGTCAATGTCACCGTCCTCCGCGCAAGAGGACTGCGCACCAAGGGCAAGCACGGCAGCCGCTACCTCTACACCATCATCCAGGTGGGGAAGGATAAGTACACCACCGGGCTGGTGGAGAAGGCGGAGGTGCCCGAGTGGAACGAAGAGTGCTGCTTCGAGCTGCTCCCGGGGATCCTGGAGGACGGCGGCCGGGGCGCGTTCCCCCACGGGAGCGGGGACCTGGTCCTCACCGTCATGCACCGAGTGCTCATCGGTCTGGACGTGTTCCTCGGTCAAACCATCATCCCGCTCGATAAGATCTTTCAGGAGGGAATGTGTCCGAGAGATGAGTACGTCGAGTTTCTAATGCAAACACCTGAGAAACAAAGAGACGTGTCAGGTGTTAATGTCACACTGAAGTTAAAGAGGCGCAGGTGAAGGTAGAAATCTTAAAGGTGCAGTCTGTAGCTCTGGAGTAATCAGATCTCCACTGACTGATTCTCATGTGGAAACAAACTCTCTTTGTTCTCACGACTGAATAATAAAAAAAAAAATCTCACCTTAAAGGACAGAACAGTTTCATTCTGGTTTAGGTATGGTGGCAGGGTCCGCCACATATAAACAAACAGTGTTCTGAAACAAATATTTCTGATTTTGTGTTATTACCTCTGAGTTTGAACTACATAATGCTTATTTATGCAGCCAAAAAAGTAAAATTATACTTAAAGGTGCACTGTGTGTGTTTTAATCACAAGAGAAATATCTTAATTTACTGATTTATTTTTATTTTTCCTAAACAAACTGAATCTTCTTAAAGGACAACACACTTTCATACTGTTTCACTCTGTTTATATGTGGCGGACCCTGCCACCTTTCTAGCTTCCATCAGTGTTCTGGGGACCTTATTTCCTCTGAGAACAGCTCTTTAATGTTGTAAATATTAAACCTCTGAGTATGAATGAAACCTTCCTCAAAACTACGTCGTGTCCCTTTAAAGTACCAAAAGTAAAGTAGGCTGCTGATTGTGTTGCACCTGCGGGTGAAGGTCGAGCTAATTTCATCCAGCCTACTTTAAATACTGCTGGGAATCTTAATCTCTATGAATACATCCTTCATATTAAGTATTAATAATCTGCACCTGCAAAGTAACTTGTAATTAATCCGATCAGATTGTCATAATCAGCGCTCTGAGTTCTGATGCATGACTGAAATCTGCAAAGTAACTTGTAACTACAGATATCAGAAACACGTTGAGTGAGCTTCAGGTGAGTGAAGGTCGCTCTGCATCCTTTCACCTGTTTCTCCACTCACCTGGTTCTCCTCAAACTCTGATGATCAGCTGATTATCTTCATTCAGAGGGAGAGAAGTCAGTGGAACCAGATGTGTTGCAGGATGACACAGAACACTTGAATCCTCATTTAATCGTGCCCCTCCAGACTGTTATCCTCTAGGCGTTTCTAGCAGCAGCACCCACAATGCACTGCAAACCAACAAGACGAGATCCGCTGTGGAACGAGTAATGAATTTAGCCGGAAAGCCTCCATCTTTATGCACAATGCACTACCTCCATCTCCAATTAAACAGCACAGAGTACGATCTGTGTTTGTTATTTAATGGTGGCAAAGAAAGAATAATCAAATATCTCTTTTATTTTGATTAATGAGATGCCGTGTTCTCCTGCAGTGCTTCCTGCAATACATTTTTTTAATGAGCAGTAATGTTTTTAATGTGACACTGCAGTTCACCAGCTCTCCCACAGATGTGAGGGTTCGCTGTGAGCTTCCTCAGATGTAAAGATGCTTTGAGGACAAAACAAAAGCCGACCGACTCGGCTGGTGTTTCTCAGTGAACGAGGCAGAGATAGAAGTTAGCACGAGTCAATAACTGCTGAGTGGATCTGACGTTAAGTTGCTCATGGACAAGGTTGATGTGTGTTGTCATGCAAAAACTCTAAATCACTAGTCAGATAATCTTATTACACTTAATAAAAGACACCTAGAGAGTCACATTTCAGTCAGACAGAGAGACTTGTTTTCAGACATTTTCACTTAAAGCTGCTGTTGTTGTTGTTTTAGCTCAGAAGATTCTGCGCTCCACGTGTTCCGAGCAGACGAGATCGCATCTTAAAGCAAAACTCTCTCCAAAATGCAACCTAGGGTCTTTTTGAATGAGAATGTATCTGAGTCAAACTTTCATTTAAAAGCATAATTACGACGATTTAAGATTTACCGTATTTTTGTTTTTATCTTCAAACTCATTCTCAGTGGGAGTGCTAGGGGCAAATACTATGTTAGCATCAAAATCTCTATTTTTAAAACACTAAGAAGGCTCGACACAACATGAAACTTTGCTCGTAGTATCACCAGGGTCTCTACACATGAACACGAGCATTGAGAACATTGTTTGTGTACACAGAGTTTACTGAAAAGAAGGTTTTTGAACTACTGCTTACTCACGATTTGCTTTAAGTTCTCTGTCCTGGTTGGATGAAGTGAGCAGGGACACCAAAAAAAATAAATTTCTCTTTTGGTGAAGGAGGATGACTCAGTAACACAGATTTCTGTTGGAAATTTTAGCTTTTGAACACTTATTTTAATAAAAATAAATCACAGGCAGCAGTTTTTATTTTGAAGCAGCACTTCCTCCTGTGTAGTTTGAACTCTGCTGACTCACATGGTTATTAAAACTGAACGGCAGCGAACAGGCTGACTCATTTTATATAAAGTCACAATTGCCGGTCTTTTCCTCCTGTAAACCAAACCACTCATCCTGACATTTGTGACTTTTGCCTTCAAATTATGCATGAAATACGCATACTTTCAGTCCAACACAATCCTGCAACAAATCTTCCCTTCATGAAGGCTTTTTTAGGGAGGTGCTGCTCATTTTGGACCTATTATTTCGTCCTCCCCAGATGTGCAGCGAGGGTAGACTGAATAATAGAAACACCTCTCTGTATTATTAATCAGAACTTCACTCTGCAGATCCTCGAATGCCTATAACTTTTCTGCAACATTCAGAATAACTGATTCAGTTTTCACAGCAGTCGTTAAATGATGATCTTAAAGGGTTTAAATACATATTAAACTCCTTCAGGTGCATCAGTACAACTTCATCTGTGTCTTATTTACAATGTGGCTCTCACTCTTTATTTATCTGAAGCCCTCAGTCGAGCTGCAGGTGACTCGGCAGTGATAAACGAAACATTTCCACTACGAACACCGAAGAGCAGGACAGAGTAAAGCAACACATCTGGCTTTCATCGCGGCCTCTCCGCCCTCTCCACGCTCAGTGAATTCCTGCTGTTAGTTTTGGCTCCGCAAACACTTTCTCTGGTCCACTCAAAGGATTTAGGAGGGCAGGAGCAGAGAGAAGATCCCATTGGTTGAATCTTCGTACAGTTCTTATTGCAGCCCGGTGGAGTTTGGGTTGTGATATCCTGCTCTGAGGCCCGTTTAAAAACAGTTTGTTGTTGAAGATTTTCGAGCACGATCCCCTGAGCGGTATTTCCAGGCGGATTATGCAATATGTGGAGCGCACTGCCAACAGGAAATCAATGTTTTTTTTGTTGTCCAGAGAACACATGCAGCATGTGATTCATGCTACAAACAGATGGCAGTACACTCAAAGCATGTCGATGAAGTATTGTATATGTTTAAAGCAGTAATGTAAGATTGACTGTCGGCTTTTCTTCTGTGGCTCCAGATGGTTCAAGCTCAACTCCAAGGCGGGGAGAAAAGAGAAGGAGCGCGGTGAACTTCAGGTGACGGTCCAGTTCACTCGCAACAACATGACGGCCAGCATGTTCGACCTCACCATGAAGGACAAACCCCGCTCTGCTTTCGGCAAGCTGAAGGATCGTGTGACAGGGAGGAAGAGGGGGGACGTGGAGTCGTCCTCCGCCATCGTGCCGGGCCGATACGCCGCCCTGTCGGGATCCCAGGGGTTTGGCGAGGAGGGCGGAGTGATGGTGGAGCCGCCAGATGCGGAGGTGGTGGAGGAGAAGAGGAGCAAGATGAAAGATTTCTTCAAAGGGAGGCTGCGCAAGTCGTCAGACACCAGGTCGTGCTCGTCGCTGGCGTCGGAGAGCAGCGTGTCCAGCGAGAACACCGGACCTCCACCCAGTCTGGACCTGCTGTCAGACCCTCCCAGCTCTCCCATCTACACAAGCAAAGTGAGAGTGGACACCCATTATGGAGAGACAGACTTAGCTAAAAAAGGTACAGTTTCAAACTGGTTACATGTGTAGGACATGAACGCAGGTTTAAATTTCTCACGATATTTTATGGCAGAGTGGGGCCCGGAAATCAAGATCCATTTAGGATCCAAAGAAACATCATAGAGAGTAGAAATTAAGCATTAATCTTGAGGGAAAACCAATCCACACAGCAATCACCTGGATTATGTATGAAGAAGTATGGCTTCTGATTTTGGCCCTTATATAGTAGATAAATTGATCACAAAACAAGATGATCAGGATCTAATAAGTCCTCAATAAATAGCCATCATTCCCTCTGTGCACAAGAGCGGTAAGAACCCAATCAGTACTCACTTTTGAGGCTGAGGTCAGAGGAGTTATAGTAAAAAATGTACATTCATTGGTCCTGTAGCCACAAACTTGACTCCTGATGGATGCTAATGGCGCTGGATATGTAAATGCACTTTTTTAGCGTTTCATGAGAAAGATAGAAAGATATTTTCTCAGGCCAAGGTTGTCAAATATCTTTTTTTGGGGGTTCATCGCTGATTCTGCGCCACAGTCGCTTCCAGTTGGGTCTCATTCGTTAAATACCGGCAAACCCATCAATGGGACTCAACAATCAACTGTGTTCATCCAGAATAGCTCACCATTCATCTAAAGGTAGAGAAGGCAATTCTGGATAAAGATTGTTGATTGTCAGTTATCAAAGTTTTGGGTTACATTTTTGGACTGAACACAAACCCAAAGCGTCGATAATGACAAGCCTGCAAATGAGACTCAACAATTGACTAGCTCTCTGCAGAATCATCGATCCTATCGTTAAAGCAAACAGTTTGGAAGAAACGTTTTCTCAGATCTAGACTTGAACAGCTCATTTTTGTTAACCTTCCTTCCTTCCGTCCTTCCTTCCAACAGTGCTCACCAGCCAGCACACGACAAAGGTTCTCACACACAAGCGAGCCTTCAGCGACGAAGCTAGCAAGATCACAACAGCCTTCCCTCGTTCAAATCCCGCGGTGGAGTCTCTCAAGGGTTCCACCATGACTCAGTCCAAGTCTTCCTTGTGTATAAATGGAAGCCACGTCTACGACTCTGAGCCGTCCACTCCGAAGAGCTCAGCAGCCCATCCGTCCAAACTGGTCCTGCTGGAGAAGTGTTCACCGCTGTCGCGCTCCCTGCAGAACCTCACCAAGAGAGGCGAGGACAAAGGTTCCTTTGCAGAGGGCCGACGCTGGTCCTTCGACAAGACGAAGAAAGAGGAAAAGGAGGATGAAAAAGAAGCTCAGGCATCGTCTTCCACGGCTCAACAAGCTCAGATAGGAGGTCAACCCGTACAGGCAGTGATGCCAGGCGCCGTTTCGACCGCAGGTTCACCTGACAAAGGGAGGAAGCTAAGAATGACGTTATTCTCTGGAGGGAGGAGCGATTCCCTCCCAGCTAAGTCAGACCTGAACCAGGCAGCTTCGACATCTGAGGGGAGGCTCAAAGGCTGGTTCGGCTCCGGTGACTCCCAGAACAAGCCAAGGTGAGTCGGGGTCATTAACAGGCTCGTGTTTGGGCTCCACAGTGTCTGACGAATGCACTTTCTATCCATAGGCACACGGGAGGCTTGAGTTCACTGTTTGCTCTGCTTATTTGAAAATGGATTTACTTTTTCTCCATTTTCCAACCACGCTTCATCATTATCTCACGCTATATGTTTTTTTTCCACAAATGGCACTCCAGCATTTCCATTTCCCTCACCAGCGTGTGTCTACGTTTCTTCTCTATCGAAGATGCAACATCACCGTGGTTTAGACAAAATGCTTCCGCTAACGGATGTGCAGAAAATCATTCCACGTTGATATACGAGCTCACCCAGCAGAATAGCTGCCAATGCAGATCCTGAATTGTCTTGAGTGGCTACAATGCATTATTTATTTTTTTGCTCCGCTTGATTATGTTGCAAAAATGACGCTTTGCTTCTTTGATAAACTTTGTGTTACCGTTTTCATAATTCTTTCATTTGACTGACTGATGCTGGTTGGGTTTTCTAGAGAGCAGACTCTGTTGTGGAATATCAGCTCATACTTTGGTTTGTCTTCTCTGTTTGTGTAAGAAAAGATGTTCCCCATTTGGTGACCTGGCACATCATTAACTAAGCAAAGCTATTGTGCCCTATTTTCCTCTACAGGCTGGAAATTTCTCCTAAGGTAGAAAGCAGCTCAGATGTACCCCCTCCCCTCCCTCCTCGCTCCCCTGTAGCCCCTCAGTGCTCCTCACCCTCTGCCCTCCCCTCCGGTCATGTCTCACCCGGCGACTGCAATCACACCAATCCCTTCACCCCCTCTCCCTCTCCCGCCTCGACCCCCCTCTCCCCTTCCAACCCTTTCTCCTCACAACACAACCCCTTTATCGAGGAGCTCGTAGCTGAGGAGTCACAGAGGTCCCCTCCTTTTGCGCCTTGCTCCTCTTCTAGCTCATCCCCCTTTCATTACACTACCCTCCCCTCCCAGCCCTGCACACCCAGCCCTGCTCATGATGTGTACGCTTCGAACACGGCTTCCATAAAGCGGGAGCGCCCCAGGCCGGTAGCTAGGCAGGTATCTCTCCCTGCGATACTACCCAAAGCAGCCAGGCCTAACTCCCCGAACCATTCTGCCCCTTGCTCTGCGTCAGGGAGTGCAGGAGAATGGGACGACTGGTTCGATGCCTTCGCCTCCAGCAGGCTCAACTCTCCTAAAGGAAGTCTTCCTCACAAGCAGCCGAGGACAAGTCCGACTTCATCTCAGCGATATAGTTACCCTCCAGTTAATCACGCACAAGAGCTGCAGACATGCGAAGAAGAGCCTCCACCTTTGCCCCCGAGGAGACTTGTAAGAACTCCGGTGAACGAGATTTACTCTGACGGCTGGCTGCACAGAGGTCAAGAGCTAGCCGTCCATAAAGAAGCCTACCTCCTCTCACAGACCGGCGTGGCCTCGTTACAAAGCAAAAGAAGCAGTATATCCCCGGACCCTCACACGAGCAGCGAGATATCGGACTCCCTAAGCATGAACTCCCAACCCTACACAAATGTAACTTCACCAGGATTCATCTCCGAAGAAAAGCTGAAAAAGTTCAAATATGAACCTTTAGAAGATGACACCGACTGCTGGGGAGGGATGTTGTTCGAGCAAGACTTGTACGGACGTGCGTGTAGAGGAAACTTTGGGCAACCCAGAGTGAACAGCCATCGTTTGTCCGCCAACGCTGAAGAAAATTCTGGAAATAATTTCACATCTGTGAACTCAGGACCTAAAATGGTTCTGGAGAGGGAGATATCTGTTACAGAACTTTTGAACTTGCCTTCTACGACTTCTGTTACTAATTCCTCGAAGCCAGATGCAAAGGTACAAGATATGCTGAACGACGAAGGACTTTCTGGCAATAAGAACTCAGAACCAAAAATGGTTCTCAGTAGAGAGATATCTGCTGCAGACCTCATGAACTTTTCATCTACTAATTCTACCACTACTTCTTCTTCAAAGCCAGACGCAACGGTACCAGAAATTACAACCACTCCGGAAGAGGAGACAGAGTTTGATCCGCCTGACACCCCAGGCATCAACAACAACGTCTCTTTCTCCTTAACTTTAGGAGATCTGAACATGAACGTGAACAATTCAGATTTTAGTTTTATCGACTCTGATGGCTCTTCCCAGTCTGAGGTAGTTGATACTCTCAAAGGCATCAACAGCTTTGGTGGCACATTCCCACAAACGTCAGAAGCTTCAGTGATTGCCGCTTACCATTCGGAGACCGTGACCTCACCGCAGGAAATGTTCACTTTAAAGGACACCTACATACCTGAGATGAACTCTTCCTTTGAGATTACTGCGTCATCGAATAAACTGTGCAAAGTCTCTCCGGTGTGCCACGACAACTGCCGGGCAGAAGATTGTCGATGTGATCTGAATAACGTGGCTCCACACGGTAACTCCAGGGTAAACAGAAGAGAGGTGGCCGCTTTGTCGCCACAAAGCGGAACATCTGTTCCACTCGATCTTGAATCCAGAGCGGATTTAACAAGAAGTGTGGACGATTTCAAAAAGACGATTGATGATAATGGAAATCCAGAGGGTAAAAGAGGCCCGCTTGACCAGAAGGAGACATTTTCGGGTGTGGTTAGTGCTCGTTTTAGACCGAAAGGAGTGTCCCGACAGAACAGCAGTGGCAGCCCAAACCACCAGAGCAGAAGTGGAGACTTCGGAGAGTTTGAACAGTTGCTGTCCCTCGTTCAAAATATTTCACGAGTCAGTGAAGGACCACTGTCATACCAGCCCACTAAATCAGCCCTTTCTACTTTAATGGCTTTCAATAAACAGGCAGATTTGCAAGGAGACAACACCAACAAAGAAGAAGCAAATTACAATCAGTCCAATTCACTGCAAAAGTCTCGTCTTACAGAGAAATGCATCAGTTTCGAAGACCTCCACGCCAAAGTAGCACCCAACTCGAGAACTCTCTCAGAGTCAAAGATTGGGCAATCTTTGCAAGAGCCTGAACCCTCTTCTCCCTCCATCCCTTGTGCACCCTCCCTGTCAGCTGATGCACAATCTACACTCCACCCTTCCCCTTTCTGTTGCCCCTCCTTACATCCCTCAAGCATGGGGCCCAGTGTCGGAGCCAGCAGTACTCTGGCCGTGGCCCCCTACACCTCCTCCTTCTCCTCCTCTACCACCTCCACCACTGACCAGCCCCTGGTCGATGCACGGCACTCACTTTTGCCTGAGGAGACACAGCCAGCTAGCAACCTGCCCCGTCAGGAGAGCAGGTGAGAATCCTCCCACTAGGATACCACATACATAGGCTGTAGTAGACTCGAATAACAGACCAGATTTCCACATATGTATATTAAAAAAAAATTATTTTTTAATTTTGTTGCTTTGTTTACTGTTCGTTGGCCTGGCTTGTTTGATGCTGAATGCCTTTTTTAAGTTCTGTCTTTTTTCATCATCCAAAGTGCTTGGATGAAACCCGCTGCACGGTTCTTGGCTCTGCGTCACATTTTTTTGTTCTTCATCTCATTATTCAGCCTCTTGTCGGCTGTTGTAATTTTGTTGTTTTTTTTCCTGCCTTAATGAGCTTCTCATGCTGCTACTTTGACCACCTGATAGATAAATTACGTCCAGATAGTCTGACATCAAGAACCCCTAAAATATAATTGCCTAGAACTGTTGATTCTGTAGATCTAAACTTTCCATCTAACTTAAATAAGTTCAAATTAAAGAGTCGCAATTTCATCCTCAGAGTTAGTGCAGTGACGCCGCCAAATTATTGTTTGATTCAATTTTTTTTATTTTTATTTTCTATGTGTCTATAAATAAACATTATCGTGAATCCTACATATTTTAACCAAGGATACAGTCTTAAAATATTTTACACAACATTGACCTTGCTGTCCGTGTTTCCTTGTGCAGTCATGCAAACTAGTCAGCTGACTCTTTCTTATTGAAGCATGTTAGCCCATAATCTGTTTTATTAACCCAAGTATGTTGACATTCTTGTGAGCCACAATGGATTGTTTTGTAACATGTAATTATTTGCTCAATTTAAGATGAAAGTGCGAAAGTAGTCATCTCTATTTCCAGCCTGAAAAACTCTGAAGACCCTGAATTAAATAACTAGGTGTGTGATTTATTAAGAGAGACAGAAGAGTTTGAAATGCATCACTTTTATGTATAAAACTTGAATGAACAACGCTTCATGACACATTATATCCATGTAGAAGTTCCCTTTAACATTGTATGTAATAATTGTATAAGTGTTCCTGTATAATAATATAATATAATATGTCTGCATGAATTTAGTTAAAAGGAGACATTTTATTCCGGTTCATAATTTACATTCTTTAATGCTTAAAAAAATACATACAATGCCCCGTGATCCTTCTCCGTCTGACACGCTCTGTTTTAGCTCCTGTCTCTTTAAGGCCCGCCTCCTGAATACACAGTCTACTCTGATTGGTCCGCTCACACATGCCTGACCCAGTGCTGCTAACAACAACAGAGCAGCTGTGCTAAATCAATTCTTACGTACAAAACTAGCTGCTCGGTATACAAACTCTCTCAATGTGTTACATGGTGACGTCGTGTGATGTCACAAAGTCACAGAATTAAAGGCGGGGCTACTGATGAGGCGTTTGAGGAACAGTATTTTCTGTGGGAGAGAGGAGCTTCTGCTGGTGCGGACTTTTACCTTTTTAACTTTCAAAACTATGTAAAAAATGAAAAAAAGTATTAGAGGTTCCTTAAATCAGCCAAAGTTATTTAATTTAATCTCAAACTTTGTATTAAACACGACAGTTTATTCTGAATTTACGTAATGAAATTAGGTGGTAAAGTTTTTTGTACTTAAAATACCTGAAGTCACAGTTTTCTAAGTGGAAGCAACAAACTGTCTTTTTCCTTCAGGGTATATTGTGTCACTGTACGAGAATAAAAGGATCTTATCTATACATATCATGCACACTGAGGAATAATAAGAGGACAGTCAGGAGCACCCCGGGGTGCAGAGGGATTAAATGATTAAAGGAATTACAGATATTTATTGTGTTCATGCTTTTCAGTGGAAAACTAATTCATGTATTTGTTACAGCAGAGACAAGAGAGGAAACTTCATACTTAGAATAAAAAATGTGCTGCTGACTCAGAGACAAATCAATAAAGTACCACAGAGTCGCTGTGACTCAGCTCAGTTAATTAGCCCTTTAAGACGTTCATACTAATCATGAAAATAACAAGATCATAAAGAAAGAGAAGTGTAATCTCAGAAACGCAGCTTTTCTCTCCGCTGTGATCACAAAGTCTTCTTCTTCTTTTGAATCGTGCTATTTCTGTGTGAAAACATCGGCTTGCCTCCCTTGTTGTTGTGGTGTATTCACCCCTGTGCTCCCCTCAAGATGACTCACATGGCTGCAGCTTTTAATACTCTCAGAACACGTAGATGGTTTTCAGAACTTTCCCTCTATGTTGCTCGCTACCTGCGCAGAGCGAAGGCGCCAGAAGTGCATTTGAGGTACAGTTACGTGAGCTGGAATAAAGTATCTAACAAGATTAGACGCTCAGAGTCAGTGATGATGAACATGCAGTGAATATACAGCGTAACCTGTGTTGAAATACGAGCGCTGACCGCTTTGTTTCGCAGACCTCATCCAGTGAAGCCTTTAACCTCAAGCCAATTAGAGAAGAAGGAGGGCCGTTCGGTTCTGGAGAAGTTGAAGTCTTCCATCCACCCGGGACGCACCGCCCAGCAGGTCGCAGCCGAGCCTGAGAGGAGTCAGGTACTGTGGGCCCAAAAGACACTCCAATCTAACCAATGAGGCTAAAAAAGCTAGTTAGGTTAAGTTACACTTAACCAGGGAATTACTCATATTCTGATCAGTCTATATAGAGCGATGCACTGATGACGTGTTTTCGAAGGCTAACCCTGAAGTTAGCATCGCCCTGGTTCCCTCCACATGAAGCCTATGAAATTTTTATAAATCGAATTTTGGAATATCGCTGAAAATATGCTTTATGGTCAACACGAGTTCAAGTGAAACCTTCTGTAGTCTCATTTAGACAACTTTTAAGACACGTAAGAGCTTTATAGTTCAATTGTGGGACATTCAATGATGTATTTTATGCCGTAGAACAAAAAGTGTTAATTTCAGGCATTTAGCTAAAAAAAAAAACAACGATTGATTATGAGACGAGAGAACCGGATGTGCATACGTGATTCCTTATAGTTCACGTTGTTTAATATGCTTTTACAACTTGTGCGTGATGATTATTACTGCCATGAAATCAATGAGTCACAATCTTATTTAGAAAAGTTTTTAAGTACTGAAGTGTAAATTTTTGGTATTTGCACTTTTTTTCTCTTTCTATCAATACTTTTTAATTCACTGCATTTATTTAAGATATAAAACATACAATTATCTGATATCTGATAAGACTTGATAACTGCCTTATAGTGTCTACAAATACAGCTGAAATTAATCAATTCACAGAAAATGAATTAGAACCTATTTTATAGACATTAAGTCATTTTTCACACAAACGCATGCAGTGTTTAAGCTTCTTAAGGTGAAGATTTGCTGCTTTTCCCTTCAGTTATTGTAATAATTTAAATTGAATTTGAACCAGGTGGACAGAAGTGTGGTGAAAGTGTCACTGTGGGTAACGACGTGTGGCGGCATAATCATTCAATTAATAAAGGAAATAATCAGCTCATTAATTTATAATTTAATCATCACTGGTTGGCAGTGCTGTTGAAATAGTTAGAACTAATTAACAAACAGTGAAATACTTTGTTTTTAGTGATGCGAAAGGAATAGTAGCTCGATAGTCACAAGGCGTTTTTTTCTGCTTTTAATACTTAAATACTTTATTATACTTAACTTTTACTTGAACAGAGTTTCGGTACAGTGTAGTATTACTACTTTTACTGACGCTGCATGAAAGTGTGCAGCTGTGATCCTCCAGTTCTCTGTTCGACTGAGGTTACTTTCAACACCGGGGAGAGAAATGCTGATCCCATGACTCCTCTTCACTGTGACATAATTCTTTGACCCAGATAAGAGTTTCCAGCGCCTAAAAATTATGCTTCTAGTCTTCTTCCTCCGCAGAACTTTGGACTGCCAAGAAATATATGTCTGGAATTTCATGCTGTGGAGGAAGAAATAAAGCAGGACTGTGCAGACTGCAGTTATCATTCATCACATATATCAACAACTGGCTGATAGATGTACAAAAAGTACCCATAATGCCGTGAGTTACACTGCGTTCAAACAGCGGAAGAATTAGGTTATTAACATGTCATTCTAAATTAACGAAGGCCATTAGGTCCGCAGACTATTTAATGCTTCCATGAGCATTTGTTAACACCAGCAGAGCGCTCGGTGTTCATAAATTCACAGCGGGAGCAGAACTGTTGTGATTTCTTCATTGTTTCCACTGACTCACTTCATTTCTTTACCAGCTGCCCTCCACGACGCGCCGCAGTCAGCCGGCTCATGTTTCTCATTAAAAGGAACGTTTTGACATTTTGGGGGGAAAATACGCTTATTTGCTTTCTTAGAATTAGATGAGAGGATTGATAACACTGTACAAAATGTCATGGGACAAATGTTGAGTCACGCTGACGTCTTCTGATGTCGTGTTTTTTGTCCACGACCAAAAGATAATCAGTTTACTGTCAGAGAGGAAAGAAACCAGAAAACATTCACATTCAAGAAGTTTAGATCAGAGTCAGTAAATAAATATCATGATTTCATATTTGACAAATAATTGATTATTTGAGCTCTAACCCTATGTCCCCTCAGTATGAGACTATGGCCAGGAGACAGTTAGCTTAGCTTAGCACAAAGACTGGAAATGGGGGGAAACAGCTAGCCTACCTTTGTCCAAATGTAGAAAAACATCTCCTATTCACTTCGTATCTTGTTTATTTCTGTCCTTATGCTAAGCTAGGCTAAGCTAAGCATCTCCTGGCTACTATCTTATTATTCTGTATCTATGCTGATAACTGATTAATTAGTTTTAGTACGTTTTTAAGACAAAAAAGGTCAAACTTCTCTGGTTTCTTTACTCCTCTATGACAGTAAACTGAATATCTTTGTTGTGGTTTTTTTTTACATTATATAGACAAACAACTAAGTAATCACTTGAGAAAATTTTGTTGTTTGTTTAGTTTTAGCCGTGTTTATGAGAGTGGTATTAATCTTCTCGTCATCTACAATCGGGTCCAAACGTCTGAGGTCGCATCCAAAATCTTAAATATTTATACGTAAACTACAAATGATCAAAGTATCCAGACACATTTTAAAACACAGCTATGTTATAACATGTTAATGTAAATTTTTAAATGTAAAAACAACAAGCTCTTTTGTACAAATGGTCAGATTTCCTCTGCAGCATGTGTGTCTGAGGCTAATAAAGATGGCTGTGCCTCAAGCTTCCAGCAGAGCATTTCTTACTAAGTAGCTTTGTGAAAGTGTAAAACAGACCACCAGAGCTGAGGCAAAGTGTCAGGAGTCTAATTATTATCGAAGCATAGAGAGGCTTTCTCAATTTCAAATCTCATCCAGGCTCAAGGTTTCTAAGAGAGGGCTGCATGTAACTCTGGAAACTGAGTCAGTTGCATTCAAAGCGCGACCGCGTGACCAGGAGAGCAACACTACATAACTTCATCACAGACTCAGAATTTGCTAAATAAAAAACTCAAGACTCCAGTCAACAAAAGTCCAGTCAGAGGAGTTCTGAGAGGACTGGTAGCAGTTTCTGAACCGCTCGTCAGGAGGGGAATGAAAGGGGGACACGTTAAATACTGGATAAGATATTCTGAATTTCAAACATTCAACTTTTCACTCAGATGATATTAACATTTGTAATAAAAACAAACATTTGAAACAATACAGAATAAAAGTATCTTGACTTCTGGTCTCAGGCTTTTGGATCTGACCGTCTGAACCTTCCTGTTCCTGTCTCCTCTCTCTCAGGAGCCGGCAGTGGACCGCTCGGCTCAGTACCAGCACCTGACCAACATGGAGCTGATCTCCCTGCTGCTGCAGCAGGAGATGGACATGCAGAAGCAGCAGGCCGCCTCCGAGCAGCAGGAGGCGCAGCTGTACAAATGCGAGGCCGAGCTGAGAAAGGTCAAGTTACAGGTCCGAGACCTGGAGGACTACATCGATAATCTTTTACTGCGGATCATGGAGCAGACGCCCACGCTGCTGCAAGTGCGCACTCGACACAAGTGACGACAGTGTCGGCGTGCGTTTGGCGTGTGATCCTCTAGAACGCCGTTTCCTCGGTCGTTATTTCAGAATGGGAATCACTGTTCTAGAGGCGGTCCAAGAAATACTCCACACAGTCTGATCCCAAAATCATCCAGGTCTTCTCACTGCTAATACTGCCTTGTTGATGTAGACACGATATTACCCAACATGCATGCTGGTTACTATCCACGATTTGGCACGTAGCAGAAAACAGAAATGTGAACAAGCTTCGGATGCAAAAGATTATTTCGCCCATGCTTCCTAGAATAAGTTTAGGTAGTCAGCTGTTGTCAATTTAAACTTTAAACTCGCTGCTTTCACACGTGCATAAAAGTAAAAACACAGGCTGGAAACTAAACACTCGGTGGAGGAGCGTTAATGTTCTTCAGGGGTTTAAAGTAATTTACTCTGGAAAAATATGATGTTAGCTCAAGTTACCTGAAAAACAGCAGCTGTCAAAGTACAAAAACACATTTTGACGCAAGATTTCCATCTCAAACTATTTTATAAAGCGGTTAACTTGAGCTGATCACGTATTTTCAGATTAGAAGAATTTAAGAAATGTTAAAAAGCAAACAAACAAAAAAAACGTCACACATCATAAAACGCTGCGCTGCAATGTGAATATAAAAGAAACGTTTCTGTCTGATGAGCAAAAAAAAAACAAAAAACAATGTTCATGTTTGAAGATTCCCGACGAGGAAGAAGACTTCAATGTTTTTTGCATTTTGTATCTTTGTTTTTCATTTTTACAAAAATACTGTGTTCATAATTCTTATTTTCTTTTGTTACGCGCTACAACAGCAAGAAAATGTTTGAATATATTTTTTAGGTTTCGTTGTCCATTTTTCTTTTTCTTCTTCTTTTTGGTTAAAACGGCAACATTTTAACGTAGTAACGGCGAAAGCGTCGATGCAGTAAAGAGTATTTCAGTAAGTATGCAGTAAGAGTATTCTAAGTTATTTCTATAAATACTTTTGTCATGATAATATATTCTCTAATATCACTCTAGTACCACTGTAGCTACTTGCAACGCTTTACAACGACCGCAGTACTGTACTGTAATAAATAAAGTGCACATGAACAACGTGTCCAAGGTCCTTGTGTTATTGATGGGGACTAATCAATGACTGTGTGTGTGTGTGTGTGTGTGTGTGTGTGTGTGTACTGTATTATGCTGCAGCAGTGCCCACTTCTCTCCACCAGAGGGCACCTCCTGCCTCACAGTTTGGGTGGAAACCTGCAGGTTCAGCATTGACCTGCTCTGCAAAATCCACCAGAGATTTTAACGCACGACTCCACAGAATATCTGATTTATTAGAGATAATGTTGTTGCACACTGTGAATTGAGTCTGTTGCCACTTTGTCTCTATCTGAGCTTTGATTTCTGATTGTGAAATGCTGATTTACATCAATAATTTCTGCCTTCAAGTAAAAATGTAACAGCAGAAGCCTGTTTTTTGTTCATAGACCATTTCCTGTTCAGTGGGCTTTATATTTTTTCTACCACTCCCAGTTAGATGTAAGAAAAGAAAGATTATCAGATCCTATCTTTGAAAAAAAAAATAGTAATACTTCTGTAGAAACATTCCACTATTCAAAATTCAGTCACTATTTATAAAATCCCGGTGCTGATGGAAAGGTGGGAGACATTTAAACTTTTCGTAGCCCAGAAAACATTTTACAGTTGTAGTTTCCTCCTGAACGACTGGAGCATGTGGGGACAAAAAGAGCAATCGTAACATAATATTCTTCCATTCTGCTCATCCGGTGCCGTCTATGGAAGCCCGGAGATCCCAAACTGATTTGAAAACAAATTATTTACACCTCATTAAAGCCAAAATCCTAACGTTATAAGCTGATAAGATAAATACAGTTGCACGACTTCACAATACAGTTTTAAGTATCAGCATCGTATCATGACCGACCCTGGTCACCCTGACAGGACGGCCCTGCTGAGGTGTTATCGGTCAAATGTTTAATATGCTGCAGGTCGACTGATGTGGATTTTTCAGGGCCGATACCGACTGTTAGAAAACAAAGAGCCTGAAAACTGATATTTGGAACACGATATTCATTTGCAGTAAAAATGGAACTCTTAGTGTCAAAACCTAAGCAAAATACTCAGCTACTTTCTTCTTCTTCTTCTCTCCACTACATTTAGTTACTTTGCACATTCAGATTATTCAGTGTTTATGGGCTGTTAATTGCAATAACGATGATGATAATTGGAAAATGCTGAATATCGGCCTGATAATCGGTCTGCGAGAGACTAAAAAGTACATCCGTCATTCAAATGTGTAAAATCAGAAGCGTCCTCATTGTTCCTTCAGTATGTTGTCGATCTACGTCCCTCCAGTATTTTCTGTTTGGTCATAAGAGGATCTGAGTGATGTTGTATTATAAATCAAGCAGAGTGAAAATCATGAATCATGAGGACAAAACATTTTATTTATTATAACTTAAAATCCTCCTCGTTTTAAAGTTATAATAAATAAAATGTTTTGTTCCATGTGGTGACAGATGCTTCATTTTCTCTCTTCTTTCTTTCTTCTCTTTATCCTGAACCTGAAGCATCCTCGTGGCCACACCTCTCCTCCTCTCCTCTCCTCTCCTCTCCTCCACCTCTCCTCTTCTCCTCTCAGGGATGAACAGGAGCACCCCCAGCCTCACTCGGATCAGCTGTTATCTCTCCACCCCTCCACAACAAGATCAATCGGAACAGTTATGCAATCTTTTTTTTTTTATTTTTTTTTTTTTTGCTCACCTTATCGATTATTTGGGATGTGTAGTCACGCGCTTCAACTTTGCCAGTGTTAACGCAAACGGGAGGACTACACTTCCCGTCACGCACCGCGGCTCGCCCCTCGCTGCTCCACTAGTTTGCACACACACTGTAGTGTGATGTGATGTGGTGTGTGTGTGTGTGTGTGTAGTTCGCCCCACTTGGAGATCCGCTCATGATTCACTTCATTAATAAGTAAAGAGTTGGGTGTCATGGCGGAATCTGCGGCGTGTCCTGCCTTCCAGCTCGGGAGACCGAGATACGACCAGGTGAGTCGAGTTTATCTCCTCCGATCTGCATTTTTTCTTTTGGTTTTTAAAATGCTGTCGGGTTGAAAAACATCCTCCTCCTCCTCCTCCTCCTCTTCCTCCTCCTGGATGCTGCCGACACTTCACAGCCAAAGTTGCCTTCGATCCGCGATCCGCTTCTTTTCTGACGGAACCGCGACAACTTCCAGCCGATGGTGAACTTTCTGACTCGGGTCGGACCCGGTTCTGAGTGCGCTCCGGTCGGACCAGGGGCGGGTTCTGCATGTGTGTGGGCTCCTCCTGACAGATTTCACACCCTCTGCTCCTCTGAGGGAGATGATATCATCGTCAGTGTTTCCGGATACAATCTGCACATTTAAATGTTTGTTCATCTTTTCTTTCCTTCACGAATCTCATCAGAATCCCACTTTCACCTCCCTCAAGTGTTCCTGCCGCAGACCGACTGTGTCTCCACCTGTGATGGAGGAGATTAACGGCCTGTCCGTCCTCATCTTGAGCCCATTACTCATTTTTTTTTTTTTTTACGCCCTCAGAAAATGAATTTGCATCGGTCACCCCTGAAAGATAATGTGACCTTCACGTCTACAGCTGAAACCTCGCTGCAGTTATCTCAGGCGCCTGTCATTCATTAAACTGCAGCTCTAAGAGAGATTATTTACCTGACGGTGCTGCAGAGAGTAAAGTTCATATGGACGAAAAAAATCAAAAAGCCGAAAAAGAAGGAACTGCCTGCTAGAGGCCGGACCGGGTTCAACATTTCCAGTTGGAAAAGTCAATCAAACTACAAGGAGATGCAAAGAAAACTGCAAAGTGGTCCAAAAAAGACGTGCAAAACGACCGCCGGCAATGCAAAATAACCAGACGAGATGAAAACAATTCCACGAGACATAAAACGACTGCGAGGAGACTCAAAACGGCCACAAGTAACAACGTGTAAGAGATGCGAAAGAAAAGGAAACGCAAGGCGACCACAGACAAAACAGACGAATGCAAAACAGCTAAACGGAGATACAGAGCGACCTGAAGTAGACAAAAAACAGCCACAAAAAGATGAAAAACAACTCCAAATGATAGGCACAAGAAATGCAAAAAGACAACAAGGAAACACAAAACAACAAAAGACTCAAAACAGCTGCAAAAAAGATGAAAACCGGCTGCGAACCGACCACACAGACGCACAACCTCACAATCTAAACAGAATAGATACAGAGATACAGAAAAAAAATCACTAAAGGACCTAAAACAGACAGAACGGGACACACAGCGGCCACAGAGAGACAAACAACAAAACAACAAAAGGACACAAAAAACCCTCCAAAACAACTACACAGGCAGAACGACCAAGAAGAGAAACAAAACGTCTCGAAACGGCAACAAAAAAAGATGAAAAACAGCCACGAAGAGACGCTAAATGATCACAAAAAGGTACAAATCGACCACAAAGATGCATGACACGACAACAAAGGACATCCACAACAACCACAAAGAGACACAAAAACAACTACAAAACTACACACATGCACACCGTCCACAGACACGCGAAAAAGACGGATGCACCGAATGACACAACTGCGAACCGACTCCACACAGACTCAGAACATTGACGGGGTGAAATCAGAGAATCAGAATCGACCACAAGGACACACACACAAAACCACAAAGAGACTACAAACAAACTACAAAACTAAACAGACACAAAATCTTAAAAGGGTCAAAAAAAATGAACACGAACAGACGTGGAAACATTTGGTTTGTGTCTCCGGAGGTTCTGGCTCTGATGTCGGAGGGTTTTAAATGTGTCTGCCGGTCCATCGTCCACTCGTCAACACACCAATTAACACAGAGAAGCCTAATCAACACTTTATTTTACACCCTTTGTCTGTAAGGAACAGATTCTCCTCAGTCCGTCCGTTTTATTTCTCATGTTTTCTAGTACACACCCGTCCCTCGCAAACCCTTTTTTAATCTCTCCATCTGCACGCCGAAGTTCACGTGGATGATGAAGCTGCCGTAACACTTTCACTTCCTTACGTCAAAGCAGTTAAAATTAGGCCAGCCCTTGAATCAGCACGAATCTCGCTCGGTGTGTCTTTGCCTCTCTACCCGAGCCTTGTTGTGTACTCTCCGGGGAGCTGGAGCTCATGCATAATTAAAGCCGGCTTCTCGCGTTGGATCCTGTCTTCTACCCCACACTTACAAAACAGCACTGCAGCACATATGGCCTGTCGGAGGAGGAGGAGGAGGAGGAGGAGGAGGAGACGCGTGATGGAGGGATGGCAGGAGAGAAATGCAGAGATACAGGACGGAAAGATTTTATTCATCTGCGGTCGTCGGGAGGTGTTATTTTCCCGTCATTTCAATTAGGACTTGGTGCTGAACAGATAATTAGAATATAGAGGGGTTTGTTCCACTCTTGTTTTCTGCCCGTCATAACTGATAAATGTCTCAGAGGGAATCTGATTGAAGCTGCCATGTTTTTCGCCCATCTGGTTCGCCAAAAGAGACTCTTGGCATGAACTGCTGCGGGGCCTTTTCAGACTGTTGGCACACATCGCCGGGCGATTGGCATGCTGATGAAGACAGCGAGGGGAGCAGAGAACAGGGCGCTTGACCAGCAGCTCCGAGGCCTCGCTCAGAGGAATGTGTTTGTCACATGTAAAGTAACTCTGGGTTGTTCGTGCAGGTTTTTTTAAAATTGTTCATAGCAACAAGCACATTTTGGTTTCACATCCACAGTTGTGTTTTGTCCCATTGTCGATTTACTCGGCCTGGATTTGTGCGTGGAAAACAAACCGTGCCGAGAATCCGAGCACAAAGGAGCTTTTTTACTAATGATGCAGAGAATTTAACTGCATCTCGCTTCATTTAGCAATCAGAGGAAGGATTAAATGTCCTGCATGGATATTTAAAACATCCAGTTACTCAAGTACTTCATCAAAATGTGCTTGATCGACTCTGCACGCTGGATATGAGGCAGTCGGTTATGTTAGCTTAGCACAAAGATTGGAAACGGTGGTAAACTGCTAGAAATCCACCTTTTAGCATTAGCATCTTGTTTAGTTTGCCTGCACTAGCTAGCTGTTTCCCTGTCCTGCCAGTCTTTGTGCTAAGCTAACCATCTCCTTGTTGTAGCTTGATATTTAATAAACATATTTCCCAAAATGTAGAACCGTTCCATTCAAATAATTTACATAACCACTGCTAAAACTAATGGCACAGAGGTGTTTGTCATTGTTTCTCAGAATCTGAGTATTTAAGTGACCTGAAGAGTTAATAGGGCTTTTTTAAATAGAAAGTTAAGGTAGCAATGCAGTTTAGCTTCCAGTCAATAATCAGACAAAGCTTCTTCATACGTAGTTGAGCCAACTATGCAGTTTAGCTACTGCTAATTAGTGAAATCATGCAGTTTAGCTTCCAGTTACTATTTAAACTCCTTTAGTAGCTTCCTCATACGAAGTCAAACAACTGGTCGTTCAGTGTCTCTTCGTTGTTCAGCTCCAGGACATAATTTATGCAACACAGTTCAGCTACCAGCAAATATTCAGACTCCTTCAGCTGGACCTTTTGCAGACTTTTCAGTCCCATTCATACTTTCAAGACTCTTTCCCAGATTTCAAAGCCATTCATACTCCTTCAGCTGCTTCTTCATACAAAGTCAAGCAAGCGGTCGCTCCAGGCAATAACTCAAGCAATGCAGTTCAGTTACCAGCCAATATTTATTCTCCTTCTGCTGCATATTTATACTGATTAACTCCAGGAAAACAGTTTAGCACCCAACATACACTATATTTTGCATTCATCATTCCTTTTCCCATTGTTACTTATATTTACTCGTTCACACTCTAAGCGAACTCCATTCAAAACTTTTCCACCTAACATGCAACTTTTCAGGCCCACTCACAATAACTAGATTCACGTCCCAGTTTTCCAGGAACTCTTCAGACTTCTTCTTCTCTTGTTCTTGGGCCCTTAAGGCAGCTATGCAGTTCATACTCTTGCTACTGGTTCTTTATACGAATCAAAATTAGCAATCAACTTTTCAACAAACCTTATTCAATTTTTAAAGCCAGCAATGCAGTTTAGCATCAGCTTTGTTTGACACCCAGCATTGACACCTCAACCTCTCCAGAAGATGCCGTCTGTAGTTCCACATTAACCTCATGAATGAAGTCTAAAGGACAAAGGATGGAGCGACTTTTTCAGGCTGTGTGTAACTACGATATTATCCATTCACAGAGCGCAGGATCGTCTGCTGTTACTGTGTGTCGACCCTCATAAAGTATTAACTACTTTTTATACCGTCTCTTCTAGGGTTCATTCCTCGGTCGTCTGAGACACTTCATAGACGTCATCGACCCCAGCACGCTGTTTGTGTCTGAGGTAACATGTCTCTGTACCGTGTGGCCGATCTGATGATCTGCCAGGCTGATAAATTACCTCAATGAGTGACAAAATATAATATTTTATTTAAGCAAAGTTTTAATGCAGCTGCTAGTAATTACATGAACGATTAGTGGATTAATTCATTATTAAATTTGCAGTTTGGTTGTTTGATAAATTATTTACGTTCTCTTTCAAACCAAGATGTGAAGAGTCGCAGGTTCCTGTTTCCTGTTTGTGTTTCAGTGACAGTGTACGATCGTGGATTTAAAAACCTTTCGCTCTTCGCTAAACACGACATTTGCGATGCCGTTGTGATTTTTCACTCTTATCTGACATTTTATAAACAGACCGATTCACAAGGTCAGTTACATCCACGGACATTAATACAAAATGTAGTTGCAGCCAGAAACATTTCAGAACTTTTGACTCAAATGTTCTTGGCTTCTTTGTTAAATCCATATTTCTCACAGCAACGTTTCCAAATAATGTTCAGTGGATAACGTGCCAGACTGTTAAAACAACTTCTCCTTGAATTCTCTTCTCTTTTCTTTTGTCTGCAGAAACAGCTGAAAGAAAGCATCAAACTACTTGATGACTTCAAACATGGCACGCTTCCACCTGGAGTCTCTGACAGTCAGGTGAGTCTCTATCGACGTTGATGTGACACAACACTAATTCATTTGTTGTATAATGATAAAAATAGAAAGATGTAAACCTCATGATTGATTGGAGTTCTTCTCCCTAACGGCGCCGCTCACCTGTGCAGCTGTGGGACGCCCAGAAGATCAAGCAGGTAAGTGCTTCACCTGTCATGAATCAGCCCAGGTTAGCCGCACCTCCATGCATTCGAGCCTCTTCTGGTGCTCCTGGCAGCATGAGGATGATGTCATGCTCTCTGCACGCAGGCCATCATTCATCCCGACACGGGAGAGAAGATCTTCATGCCATTTCGAATGTCAGGTACGACCTCAGATGAAGATCTTTCTGCCAAAGCTGTTTGAAGTTTCTCCATCGTTTGTCAGCGCGTTTCTTACACTGACAGTCATTTCTCCGCTTGTGCAGGTTATGTACCATTCGGAACGCCGATTGTAAGTGCTCATATGAAAAGTCACACGTTTTTATTTTCATGCATTTCATAGTTAAGTTAACTTGGCTGTGCAGACGCCCATTTACATGGTCGTGGTTGGAGACAGATGAAATGAGACTCGAGACTTATTTTGCCCCAGAAATAAGTTCTTATTCCCTGGTCTCATCTAGGTCATTGGCCTTCTTCTCCCAAACCAGACTGTGGTGTCTACCATTATATGGCAGGTACTGTAAACAATCAACATATTGTACCAACCATTGCATTTATTGTACATTTTGAACATCTGGTAGGCTTTTATTGTGTACGTGCAGCGCTTTCCCACCTGTTATACGCTGCAACAAGGGCACTGTAAAACAAAGTGCTGCTGATCTGTGTGCTGTCGCTTCTTTCTCTCCTGCCTTCACCTTTCTTATTCCCCTCATCCCTTCCCTCCACACTTTCTTTATTTCCTTTGCTCCTTTAACCCTCTTCCTTCCTGCAGTGGCTGAACCAGAGTCACAACGCCTGCGTGAACTACGCCAACCGCAACGCCACAAAGGTACAAGAGCTATTTATTGTGGATGATTGTGGCTTTAGTTTCCTTGAAAACCTAAAAGATTTGAGCTTGATGTTGTTCCTTATCATAGGAGAATAACATGTTTTCTTAAAGACACTAGCTTCTAATATAAAAGTGTCGACATAAAGAGTTTTTATAGCAGCTGTATCACAATATTTCTTTTGCTCCCCTTCAGCCGACGCCAACATCCAAGTTTCTTCAAGGCTATGTGGGAGCTGTGACCAGTGCTGTTTCTATCGCCGTGAGTGTCGTACCTGTTCAGTGACATCACTACCCTCGTATCAGAATACTAAAATCTAATATCAGAGTATTTTCTGTAGGGAAGCACAGAATGGATTTCTTTCAGCTGACACTGATAACGACAACTACCTGCTTCTCACTGCTGATACCAATGAGACCACACCATGTTTCTGTTCCGGGAATCTGAGCCGTTATTTTTCTTATACTGTCCGTTGGTCTGTTTTAGCTCCTGTCTCTTTAAGGCCCCCCAGTCTGCTCTGATTGGTCAGCTCTCACAGGCCTGAGCAGGCACCAGCCAACGTGTTTCTACATCAGCTCTGCCAGTGTTTTTGTGACCATGTATAGTTGTCACATCACAGCTGCTGCTTTATTATCAAAAACCTCACTTTCTGTCATGTGGGACCTTTAAGTTGCTTTGAGATTTATGGATCACAGGTGTGTAAGTTCCAGACGAGATTCTCAGAACACCAGGTTTTTAATACTCAGCATCTTTAATGACTCAAACGTCGGCACAAATCTGAGAACATTTTTAGAAATTAGGCCCCTGATGTATCTTTCCTGATGTTACAGTGAGTTGCAGCAACCATGTTTTTTGTTTATTTTTTGCATTCATAGGTGGGACTGAATGTGCTGATTCAGAAAGCCAACAAGCTGAGCCCTGCCACCAGAATGATAATACAGAGACTCGTCCCCTTCCCAGCTGTAGGTGGGTTTTCAAAGGACCCTGTGTGTCAGCAGAGGAGCCACGTAATGACCCCCTAATGATGTGGCCCTCTGCTGGCTGGAGTCACAACATCCAGCTGGTGTCACACAAAATCTGCTTGTTACTTGCATTGCTGTCATTTCTGTATAGGGATATGTATTTCAGTGAAGTTTGGTAGTATTTACCGCCCACAGTGGCGTGTGCAGACTTTTTGAAGGGCAGGGGGGAAAGAAGGGCACTTTAGCGCACGTTTTGGCTCCCAAGAGGGCACTTTAGCGCGTTTGGCTTCCAAGAGTGCACTTTAGCGCACGTTTGGCTCCCAAGAGGACACTTTAGCACACGTTTTGGCTCCCAAGAGGGCACTTTAGTGCGCGTTTGGCTCCCAGGAGGGCACTTTAGTGCGTGTTTGGCTCCCAAGAGGGCACTTTAGCGCACGTTTGGCTCCCAAGAGGACACTTTAGCACACGTTTTGGCTCCCAAGAGGGCACTTTAGTGCGCGTTTGGCTCCCAGGAGGGCACTTTAGTGCGTGTTTGGCTCCCAAGAGGGCACTTTAGCGCACGTATTGGCTCCCAAGAGGGCACTTTAGCACAAGTTTTGGCTCCCAAGAGAGCACTTTAGCGCACATTTGGCTCCCAAGAGGGCACTTCAGCGTGCATTTTTGCCACCAAAGAGGGCAGTTTATCATGTTTTAACCAGCCAAGGGGGCAGCATAGTGTGTTTTGCCAACCAAGAGGGCACTTTAGCACGTGTTTTGGCCCCAAAGAGGGCACTTTAGCAAGCAATTTGGTTCGCAGGAGGGCACTTTAGCGTGTGTTTTTCAACAACTGGGCCACGTGGCCGGGCTGACCGACTAACAGCCTCACTTTTTACTTTTAAGGAATTAAATGTTCTCTGTGATTGTAACTCTTGTCTTCAGTGTCTGTTCTTGTCCTGTAGAATTGTATCCAATTAATAGAAGCTGCCTTTCTCTCTCCAGCCAGTGCAAACATCTGTAACGTGGGCCTGATGAGACACAACGAGCTGTCTGAAGGTGTCGACGTTCTGGACAACAACGGGAAGGTGGTGGGATCGTCCAAAATTGCAGCGAGGCATGTGAGTTGCTTTTTGTTGCTCGACTGCATTAAACACGTTGGGATATTCTCGCCGATTTGTAAACGTGAAGGTGGCTGCAAATTCATTATTTCCTGCTCGGCTCCCGGCCGTCACTCAGCACACGTTCTGATCTCGTGGAAGGGGAAATTAAATCCGAGTCGTTGCAGTATTTGAAATGAAGCGTGTGCACAATGTTCTCATCTTCTTCCTCAGGCGATCATGGAGACTGCGTTCACACGTGTGGTTCTCCCGATGCCGATCTTTGTGCTGCCCCCCATCATTATGTCCTACCTAGAGAGGTTTGTACAGAAACGTATAGTTGTTGCTATAGTTTTTTCTTAAATTACTTTTATTATTGATAAACATAAAATATGAAAATGCCCGTCACAAGCTCCCAGAGCCTGAGGTCATGTCTGTTAATGCCTTCTGTCTGAGCAGCAGTCCAAGTACGTCAATGTCACATTTTAGAAGCTGAAACCACTTCATCTTTTTTCCATTTTTAGCTTAAAATATTTTAAAAACAGGAGAAATGTCTCCTTATTAGGCTGCATTGATTCGACACAACTCTGCCTCTGTCAGTGGTTCTCAGCCTTTTTGGCCACCTTGTGACGCCTTTAATCAAATCAGTGCTGCCCTTCATCAGCGGTCACACGTTTCTTATTGTAACCTGTTTAACCAAGAGCCCGAAGAGCCCAGGAGAATACTTATTAAGTAGAAAAAAAAACAGAGCTTATTGTACTGTGGGGATGATTAAACACATCACAGAACTGGAAAAGACAGTAAGAGAAACTCTACAATGAAATATAATAACTCATGAAAGTCTGTCTGCCCTAAAGCTCATTTAAAAGGGAGTTATGGAAACTGATTTAATGATGAAGATTTAATTCTACTATTAGTACATCATATAAATATTATTATACCATAGAAATGTATAATTTCGCTTTAAAATAGGTTAAAACCACACTGTAAAGTTAAAGCTAGCTGGTGACAAAGCCGTAGTATGTCTTAGATAAAGCTAAATTTAGCTTTATCCTCTGTTTCCTCACAGTTATCCCACAAAAATGAAACTCAACATGACACGACTTAGAAAAGTAGCTAGCGAGCAGTAGCTAACTGCTCCATCAGCCCCTGACATCCTAAAGGTTTAAAGGGTTTTTTAAATTTCTGTCTTTTAGATTGTCCAAAGGTGTTTTGCAGCTCAGCTAACCCTTCACTCTCAGTTTCCTCCTGTCATCAGTTGGCCTTCTGCTCTCTGTCTTTGCAGGGAATAAAGTATCCTGTAAATATTAATGTGTGTAATAAGCCAGCGCTAACATATGTTGTGCCCCACAGAGTCTAATCAGCATGTGTTCATTCTGCTAGATCACAAAAAGAACCGGTTCAAAAGCTAAACTGGGTGAAATAATATCGCCTATTGTGTTTCCGAACACAAAGAAGTCTGCGAATATAAATAGAATTTCTATTTCTGTGATGATAAATAAAAGAGGATACGTTCAGTCTGACTCATTAAACAAAGAACTGGGACTCTGGCGCAGACAGATAAATCTCCCGCCCACTAATTGTGGAAAATAGCTCCCCCGAATCCGCACATGAGGTTTTTTCTTCCGTATCCAAGAATAACTCGCTGCAGTCGCCCGGGATCGATCCACACAGAAGGCTCATGTTTGCCTTTTTGTGTTTTTTTTTTATCCCTGTCTTGACTCGTGTAGGCTGCGATTTCTGCAGAGCCATCGCAGATTGTTGCTGCCCATCCACAGCGTGGTGTGCCTGGTTACCTTCGGCCTGTCGCTGCCCGTGGCCATCAGCCTGTTCCCCCAGATGTCTCAGGTACAGTAAAGCGTCGGCTCAACCGTCCTCTGTGCTGCAGATTCAAGGCCAGCTGGCTGAGAGGGGAGCAGCTGGGGAGAAATTCAAATTACTTATACACCACTTGAAATGCACATCCGCGGCCTCGCGAGCCTGCGTTCACCTCTTCGCTCCAGATGTCTCCTCCAACGTCTAATTAAACAAAAAAAAAAAAGCCGAGCGGGATTCTACGAGAGACTCAGAGAGATGTAGAGCTCAAATATTTTACCTTTAGTCTTCATGTTTGTTTGTTTTTTGGGGTTTTTTTTGCAGATCGAGGTGTCTCGCCTCGAGCCGGAGATCGCCATGGCAACAGATTGTAAGGTGGTGACCTACAACAAGGGTTTATGATGGATGCCGGGCGGTGTGGGAGAGGAGCACGGAGGCTCTGATGAGGAGAAAGCGTCAGTAGCCGAGCCGGTAGATCATCGCGTACTAACTCCGGGTTTCTAAACCCGTTTTTATTTTTATTACACAGTTCTCAAGAAGCCAGCGATTATTGTTTCTTCTGACTGGCTTGAAAGAAGAAGAAGAAGCAGCTGTGTATATAGAGGATGATATAAGAAATCATGTGAAATGTTTTTTTTTAGAATTAATACAATTATTTTAATATGTAAGACGCAGCGTTTCCCTGCACACAGGCCACACGATGCTGCCCACTCAACTGTAGTCCGTATCTGCTGCTATTTCCTCCAGTGACAAGAGGTTTTAACTCTGCAATAACTGACTTTCTGTCCACTTGGGAGTCCGAAAACACATGATAAGATATATAATCACCTCCAGCTGGTTACTGAACAACACTCGTTTGGAGTTTTTGTGAATCCGGCTTACAGTTGCGAACCTCGTCCGTCTGCTGTTGGATTGTGAGGAGAAGATGCAAAGTGTGAGAGTAGTGAGAAGTTGTGAGCTGGGTGAAAGACTCTTTTCACACACAGGTAGTCATGCTATTAATTAAAATACAAGTATTAACTGTAGGTGCTTTAATATGATCACTAATTATAATAATAACAATAACCAATCAAGCCCAATTTCTGCTAAATCAGTGGATCTGAACCCTTTTAAAACACAGTGACACCTGCCAGACTCTTTGAATAAAACAAATGATAAACTAGATTCATTCATTCATACAGGACACTGAGGATGATGTAAATCCTCAAACACCTACAGGAGATGTTACAGTCCCGTGTTAGACAGAACACATCATCGAAAAAAAGGCAAATGAGCAAATATCTCATGGAATAACGTTTGTTTATGAGGACGCGAGAAAGACTTTGGGCACATGTAGAGAAAACCGTCTCCTGTAGCCACGTTCTTAATCATCTCGCCAAACCCCTCAGACACCCGGCGTCCTAAATCTACAATCCTCTGTTTGTTGTACCAATGACAGAGTTTGTGCTGAGCAGTTTACAGTTGGATAAACAATCAGTGCCCTCTGCTGGACACACCAGATATCTACCTACCTACCTACTTACTTACTGTAACTACCTGTTTGTTATTCATCGTCCGCCAACACACGGTGCTACTGATCCATCTGCAATAAACCCATCGGCTGATTCAGTTGATTGATTTGTCGGTCACACTTCCGGGACTCTGCGGTGCTGATATGTTCTGATGAGGGAATAATAAAAGGACCTGCTGCTCACAGCTCATCCCGCCCCGATAATGTGAAACAACGCGCAGAACTCGACTGTCTGATTTGTGTTTTTAGCCAAATGTTGTGAACTAAACTCTGTTAGGAAGTTTGACTCCACTACTGACTGTTTCTTAACCGTGTTCCTAATGAATTAATGATTTTGTACAATGTGAAAGTATTAACTGTATATTATACTGCTGATGACGATGAGCTAGTGTTTTTAATTTGTTTTGTATAATCCTTCTACAAGGTTATTAATTCATGTTTGCGAGTCAAACACTGTAAAATATCTATCTATATTATCTAAAAAAAATATATAATAAATACCTTTTCTCCGCTTAATGTTGTGAAGACTTTGTTTCTGGACTTCTGGACCATCGTTATTTGATTATTTGACTGTTTGCATTATTTACTTTCTATTTTCCTTGAATTTAGTTGTAATGTTATTAACTGTACTAGTTTGGAAAATCTCTTTAATACTGTATCGGGCCTTGTTGCACAGGGAAACGGTTGCGCTTGAATGATTAGGTAATTAATCCATCAATTTATCCGCAAATATTTGGATTATTTGAGTAGTCCCTGTCTTGGCTGTATTGACAGGAGATGAGAGAGGACGTCCAGCGAGGCGTCGCTGAGGCATTTTAAGTAGTTTTTCACCGTTTCCTGACATCAAATTGATCAAACATTGACTGATTAATCAAAACAGATCATCAACAGAATCAGGAATAATAAATCATTGAGTAAATGTGTTGTTTCTTGAACCACTGTGGTAGTTTTTTATGTCACTTGTGAGCTGTGGATGATACAGTGTTGTAAAAAAGAAGATAGAAGTCAGAAATTAGTAAAAATTAAAGGTCCACTTCATGTTTCTGAGTCTCTTTACCGACTTGTCAAATGATGGCCAATGGCCAATGGCCAATGACAATCAGGCCAAAGCATCAGTTTCACCCAAAGACAAAACATCAACAATACGAAATACTAAGTGGACAAAAAAAATGTGTATTTATCATTAAAAAACAAGCAAATAAACAAATAAACAAAATAATCCTGAAAGTCTCTGCTGCTCTGTGAACAACCACAGGCCGACCCAGGTGCATCATGGTCCTACACCTATCCTTCTACCTGTATAACCATGGATACACAGTTTTACCCAGAATTCAGATTTTGTGATTTCCTGGCTGCCCTGTTTCATTCTACAGATGGAATCTGTGTTTATTCTGGAGCCAGGTGAGGTGAGCAACAGTTACCAGGCGATGAGACGACCTGCATCAGAGCCGTCCTCCTGCAAATAACCGGCTGCCTGCAGGTTTTCTTTTGTTTTTCTGAACGGAACCACCTGAAACCAAAACACCTGTACACATTCAGATTCAACATTTAATATCAGAGAGGTTGTAGAGGCAAATTTCAGTTTGATTATCCCCCTGAAGAGGCGTTTGTTTACTGGTTTTTTGTCTTTTTGTGTATATTTTTATGAAGGTTGGGACCTAAAGTACATAAAACTATACATGAGAAACAGGGAAATAATTCAAATGAATAAATAACTCTAATATAAATAAACTAAACATCCAGAATAATAAAAAGAAACTTAAAATAAATCACTATTAAACTGCCAGATGCTCCTGCAGTTCCCTCCTCCTCCAGCAGGGGGCGCTGCCGCGGCTCGGAACACATAACCCTCCGTGTCGTCGCGGGGTTCAGAGGGGAAAGGTCGTCACAAACATGGCGGCTCCCCTGGATGACATGTTTTCCTTCTGCGTGGATCCCGGCAAAGCTGCAACGAGCGTGGACGTCCGATTTATAGACAACCTGAAGGTGAGCTGGTTCCGGTTCTGTCGGTCAGAACGGATTCAAACAGAACTGTGAGTTTATGGAGCGAGAAGCGGCTGTCGGGGAGGATCGCAGCCCGGGGCAGGGCTCACACTGCCCGGGCTCAGAGGGACCAGGAGGACCGGGAGGACCGGGACCGGTGCACGGAGCAAACGAAATAGATTTGTATAGCAGAGGGGTTCTGGTTCTGGTTCTGGTTCTGGAGTCGAGTGTGTTTATTCAGAAGTATCAGAAGTGAGAAGGGAGTGCATTAATATCATAACACGTCACTGACACCAGATAATTAAATGTATATCTCTCTATGTTGTTGGTAGAAGAGAAGAGAACACGTGATTCAGTCTGAAGAGGAATAATCAATATATTCTGGTCACCAAAGATATTCAGCTTGATGGATTAATCAGCTGATCATTCAAGAGCAACTGTTTCCCTGTGCAGTAAGGCCAAACACAGAACAGTATTAAAGAGATTTTACTGCTAAGTTCAAGGAAAATAGAAAGTAATGTTCAGTAAATAATGCAAACAGTCAAATAACGATGGTACAGAAGTCCAGAAACAAAGACTTCACAAGATTAAGTGCAAAAATTAAAAACACTTGCTCGTCGTCGTCATCAGCATTATAATATACAGTTAATACTTTCACATCGTACAAAATCATTAATACATTAGGAACACAGTTGTGGAGTCAAACATCCTACAAGTCAGGAAGAAGAGTTTAGTTTACAACATCTGGCTAAAAACACAAATAAAAACGATAAAAACTACTCGAACAAAGTCCTTTCATAATAAATGTGATGTGTACAGATGTTGCGTCTTTTTGTTTTTAGTTGTTGATTGTTTTTAGTTTTAGTTTTAAGTTAAATGAAAGTAGCCGACCATGACCTACGCATGTGTAAAACGTAGCTGTTGGACTAGCCAGAACCGATCCCTCCCTCCTTCTGGTAGTGGAGCGGGACCACCAGAACCACCAGGGGGACGTGACACAGGAGGACAGTTGAGAACAGGCACTCAGCTGCTCTCCCGTCATTGACACATTATTATTCCCTAACTGTGACTTCAGTGGTTGTCTGGTGATGATGGCGTTCAGTTTTTCTTCTGGTCGGTTTGTAAACACACCTGCTGGCTGTCACAGCTGCAGTGTCTCTGTGCTCATGAGGTGAAGCAGACAGGACGGGTGGCGATGCAGCGGCACGTCGGCCTGTTTGCTCCACCGAACGAGCCTAGAGACACTCTTGCAGCAGAAAGTGGCTCCAGAGATATTTGTTGTGTCTCAATTCAGGGTTTGCATCCTTCAGAGGAGCATTTGAAGGCCGATTATGTCACAACGCTGCGTGAAGCCTGTCCCAATCTGAAGGCTCCTCCAGATGCTCCTCCTTTTCCCTCTTTTTGGAGGATGCACCGCTACGATCATTCGTGGCCTCACACATCCCAAGATTCTTTGCGCGCCCGAAAAGAAGAAAGAAAGAGAGAAAATGGCGACATCGCATGGCGTAGATCGTCACTTTCACGGGTCTGGGCGGCAGAAATCATGACGTAAGGGTAAAACATCTGGTGACGCAACCAGGAAATGCTCCAAAAGGCTAGACCGTCACATTTAACAACAGCTGACGAGGTTAACAAGGTCTCTCTGAAGGACTCGCCTTCGAAGACTGCAAAGGACGGGTCCTTCGAAGGATGCAGACCCTGAATTGAGACACAGCAATTGAGTGATTACCGGAGTTGAGCTGGTTGAGCTAATAGTTTTAGTCCAATCCAAGTCCAACCAATCAGAAGCTGAGCAGAGGGGTCTCATGATAGCAGTCTGTCTTGTTGGGTAGTGTGACTGACAGTGATCGACAGTTTTCAAAGTTTTCTGGCTGTTTTTGATCGATTAGTCTGTTGATAAATGTAATAATTAGTGGCAGCCCAACCTGACTGTGTCGGCGTGATGTCCTCCATGTTTTCAGGGTAAAGGTCTCTTCGCCAAAAAGAGCATCAAGAAGGGAGACGTCATATTTCTGGAGCGGCCTCTGGTCTCCGCCCAGTTCCTGTGGAATGCTTTGTATAAATATAAAGGTGAGATGTTAAAAACACACATTGGTTACAATGAATATTATATTGTTATGGTGATATGAGACTGTACAGTATATTGTCTTTACATCCTGATATGGCGCTAGTTGTCTTTCCTGGTTTTGAAGGCTAAAAAGTAAAAGTATGAATGTTTGATCAGAGTTTGATCCAGGATGAAACTTTGATGCCTCAGTGTTTCACCTCTGTCCGTCTGCTCTGCTGCGTCTCTGCTCGTCCAGCCTGCGATTACTGCTTACGCGCTCTGGAGACGGCCGAGGAGAACGCCAGGAGACTCAGCGGCATCCCCGGACTCAACCTTCCTCATCCTGAGCTGTGCCGCGTGCGACCGGAGCTGCACCAGGCCTGCCCTCAGTGCCAGGTCAGCACGAGTCGGCTCGGACACTCGATTGATTTTGGTTTTTTTTTAAATGCTTTAACAGAAGAAAGATCCTTTGGAAAAAAGTGGTCTGATCAGGAAACGTATCGATTTAAAGCTAGCCGTGTTCAGAGTGGAACCTTCACTGCGTCAGCGAGGGTTGATATGACTCGTTCATAGATTTTTTTAGAGGCCAGTACTGAGAAAACTGTCTCTGTGATGCAGACAAAGTGTTTATCCATGACAGTTTCTCTGTATTTGCACTTTTTGCATATCTTTTAAAGGCCGCACACCCAAACAGGTTCGCTTCTAACTGCAGCAAAGTGCCTCATGTTCCTGAAGTTAAATACAGTTCAAGCACAGAATGCTGTATTTGTTTATTGGTGCAGAGAACCTCATTCCACCCTTACATAAAGGTGATCACAGTGTTTTTAAACCTGGGCCCTGTTGTTACACATTTGGCATTTGAAGTGGGTCGAGTAGTTCTCCACTTTTGTTCGGACCAAAGTCTCACAATAACAATAAACAACTGATGGAGCGAGGCAGCATCACACCAGTCAAACTTAAAAAATGGATTTGTAAAGGGGGTCTGGTGGCTGTTTCTGATTCTCTTTAACAATAACGTCCGTCACTGTCGGGATCATTGATGCTTCACGATGCTGTAAAAACACCCAGGTACTTTCAGTGGATGTACTTTGACGGGTGCATTTGTCTCCCAGGATTACGTCGCAGCCATTGCGGCCAGTTAAATTGATATACTCGACCAGTTCTGGGCCCCGTGGTTTCATATTTTGGTTTGTAAATGACTAGATTCTGACCTGTATGGAGCTCGATTATTTCCATTTCTTTTTTTTTAATAAATAAAAATATCTCAGATTAATATTATGATGTGATTATGTGAGAAGAGTAACAAATGTTTGCACGGTGTGAAGCCTTGTCATTTCCAACACGATGTCACTCTGTTGAAATGCGGTCACGTGCACTGAGACGTTGGAGTCACTGAAGAATGCATTTTTTTTAAAATGCGTGATCGTTCGTTGGTGCTTTATTCAGCTGGACGGCTGTGAAATGTCAACCATGGCTACAAATCCGATTCCCCTTTCTGCATAAGACGTATACATAATGTCCTGATTGCAGCGACCTCACGCAGTCACAGTTGCTAGGTGACGATGACCGTTGATTTCCAATTAGCGGTCGAGGAGACCGAGCAGCATGTGGGGGAAAGGTCGCTACAAGGAGACCAGAAGTTTATCATATGTTTGATTTAACTTATTTTTTCATACCTGTCTCTTTTAGTGACTTGTATTCTTTCTTTCCTGCTGTCTCTCTCTCTTCCTCTTCAGGTGATGTACTGCAGCAGCGAGTGTCGACAAGCTGCAGCGGAACAGTACCATCGAGTTCTGTGTTTGGGTCCCTCCCAGGAAGATCCGGACCATCCCATCAACAAGCTGAAGGATGCGTGGAGGTGAGAGAGCTTTGTGCAGATATGGTCGCGAATGTGTTGTTTTTTTTTTTTTAATACGTCGACTCACTTTAATGGACATCACATGTCTTCTGTTCAGGAGCATGCATTACCCGCCGGAGACCTCCAGCATCATGCTGATGGCCCGGATGGTCGCTGCTGTCAAACAGGTGAGTCTGTCAGAGGCGTGTGAGGTTCTGGTGTGTGCACTTCTGTTGCAGGCGTTCTTACAAAACAAAGCACTGGATTTCTATCACTCACTCCTCATTGTTCTGTACTTTAAATACAAACTTCATGGCGTTTAACTTTGCCCACATCTTGTGATGGGCGGATAAAGCAAAACTCGGCACACACACAGTGACATCTGGTGGCAACCCGAGGCACGACTACCACACCTCAATGAATTAATAGTTTAGTTTTAGTCTTGTGTGCAAGAAACCTCCAAGTTTTAAATCTGTTTCCCTAAAAGCGACGATCAAACTTTTTTTTTGTCTGATACGAAACATTAATGTATGGTTTTTTTGGTGTAGTTTAGTTCAGGCGCTGCTGTGGACTCGTGTGTTTAAACCTCGTCGTTGACATTTATGTGACGTTTCATCTGAGTTGGGATGAGATGTGGTTGAAGAATAATACGAGGCTCATTACCTAAAAGCATCTCAAACTTCTTATTATTTCTTTCTCATGTGCATTCCCAGATTTATCATATTCAAGTTTTATTGGCATATGACCAGAACAAAATCAGTAGGTGTTTATAGATAGAACAGATAGAAATCTAAGTGTATATATTAAACCCATCTGAGCCAAAGTACTTGATGAACAAACACAAAGAAAAAAGGAATCGCATTTAGAGGAAGTGCTGTTCGTTTGTTTAAATGTTTTGAGGCTTCATCTCTATAAATCTTCTCATCCCGCTAACGTGCCGATCAAATACTTTCACTGTGAACCTTCTAAAGCTGCAAATGAATGAAGCACCGGTGATGTTTGAAGCTGTGAACATCTGATAACATGATTCTTCTCATTTGATACAAGCTGCTGAAACAAAGCTCTGAGTGTTGCCTACCTGTACATCTCACTGAAAGCTTCATAGCTGCTCTAATTCATATTTTTCTAGAAACAATAGATGGTAAACATAAAAGAAGCCGTCGTAACAAACCCACAGAGAGTCATCACAGTGTTTTAGTGTCTTTCACCTCTTTGTTTTGGTTTGTTCTCATCCACCTTTTGTCCAGAAGGCAAATTAATTCTGCATAAAAGGTTCTGATGAGCCGACTTTACACTCCAGACACAGTTCGCATCTCGCTGCTCGACACAGTGAGCGATATTTCCCTCAGGAGCCAAAACAAGCGTGAATATTGGACTTGCATTTATTAGACGGTCATAAACATCGCTCCAGATGAATGCTAATATATCTGCTAACAAGTTCCGTATAACAAATGTGTAAGGCGGTGATCTGAATATGTAGGTTTTGCAGATTTTGCAGGGAATTAGGAATGACAAATGAAGAAATATCAGAACATCTTCCTCTCTTGGAGCAGAAACGACCAAGAGTTCAGTTTAGATTATCCTTGAAAAGACATCAGGCTTGTTTAACAAAGATAAACTGCAGAATAACAACATAAAATACACAACAATAACCGACTGACATGTTTTTTTTATTGACACTGGTTGTTGTTAATGTCGTTCCAGGCCAAAGACAAAGCACACTGGCAGAAGCTGTTCTCACACTTCTGCAGCCGGGCGGCTAACGAGGAGGAGGAGATCGCCCATAAGCTCCTGGGAGAGAAGTTCAGAGTGAGTTATCGCCACGTTACTTCTGCTCGAAATATGAAATTGTTGAACTGCAAAACGGATAGAAAGTCCGGCGGTTCAAAGACGACATCGTGCTCTTGCGCTACTCGCGGTTTCTTTACAGCTGCGCGAGCAAAGCGTGACATGAGTTATTCCCTCCTGACGGGTTTTAATTCCCACGTGTGTTTATGATGTGTTTTCTGTTACGTAAAAATAATAGTTCCATCTCTAACTTTGTTTCTGTAGGGGCAGTTGGCCTTGTTACACAGCCTTTTCAAGACAGCACTTTACGATGATCATCTCAATCGGGTAAGTAAGAACAACTCGCACGTCTCTTCACGTTTTCTCGTACGTAGTTTTATCAGACACGTCACAGCTGTAGCGTCGCGGCCAACACGTATCTTCATCATCAAGAGCAATAAAGGTTATTTTCCTTGTGTGACATTTTGGGAAATGTGCTTCACGGCTTTATTACCCAGAGTGAAATGAGGAGATTGATGTCACTCTGATGTGTGAGTGAAATGTGAAGCAGCTGGTTACATTAGCTTAGAATAAATACTGAAATCTGTTCAAAGGTTAAATAAAGAAATCTAAAATAAATAAATAAATAAAAACATCTCGCTACCAGCTCCTCTAGATTGTAGTTATTAACACATCATTACTTGTTTTAGAAGAGAATGCGATCTTTTATTTGGTGGTTTTGCAGCAACAGTTAACAGAAAATCTATTATTAAACTCTTAACTTTAATTTTAAACACTGCAGACAGTTTGTTACAGAATTGGTTATTATGATATTGGTGTAATATCCAGAATAATATTTATATGCTGATGTAAGTGGAACTGGTTCAGAAAGTGGGGACAACTTATAATAACCAGGGTTCGTACGGGTGCTTGAAATCCTTGAAAGTACTTGAATTTCAATGTTGTGTTTTCAAGGTCTGAAAAGTGCTTGGATTTTAGTTTAAGTGCTTGACATTATAACTCTGTGTCTTTCACAAAATTGGGATCAGACCGGATAATTAATTTCTGAAGTTTTTGCTATTATGAAACATAATTTTAGATGTTTACAGCATAATACAATGTACTTTATTGTGATAAAAAGAGAAGAAAAAATAATGAGTTTATATATTCCTATAGAAAAGTATTTTACCCAAGCAATAAGGTGCTGGAAAATCTTTAAAATGACCCTTAAAAGTGCTTGAAAAGTGCTTGAATTTGACCTTGAAAAATGTGTACGAACTCTGAATAACGATCATTATTAAAAGTTAATTCAACCTGAGCTCGTAGTTCTTTCACTGTCAACAATGAACCAAACGATGAAAAGCTTTATAAACAATTTATAAATCTTTACAGGCTAATTAACATCAGCTGCATTTACCATATACAGCTGCTTGATAAATGGTTGATGTTGCATTTCATTCAGTCTGAAAGGGGTTGGATTAAATTAATAATCATCCGGCACTGATCAATAACTGAACATGTGGTGGTATTGCAGTGGTTTGTCCCCGAGGGGTTCCGCTCTCTGTTTGCTCTCGTGGGAACCAACGGACAAGGCATCGGCACCAGGTAAACAGGGTTTTTTTACGAGAAAAATACATATCAGCACAAAACTCCTGTCCAGGATACAGGGTTCGTACGGGTGCTTGAAATCATTGAAAGTGCTTGAATTTCAATGTTGTGTTTTCAGGGTCTGAAAAGTGCTTGGATTTTAGTTTAAGTGCTTGAAAGTGCTTGACATTATAACTCTGTGTCTTTCACAAAATTGGGATCAGACCGGATAATTAATTTCTGAAGTTTTTGCTGTTATGAAACATAATGTTAGATGTTTACAGCATAATATATACATAATTGTGATAAAAAGTGAAGAATAAAATCATGAGTATATATATTCCTGCAGATAAGTACTTTACCCCAGCAATAAGGTGCTGGAAAATCTTGAAAATTACCCTTAAAAGTGCTTGAATTTGACCTTGAAAAATGTGTACGAACCCTGAGTATAAGACACTGTTGTGTACAGAGATCAGCTCAATGCAGGATCATTCAAAGTGCTTCCGTTCTCCTCCTCCAGCTCTCTGAGTCAGTGGGTTCACGCCTGCGATTCACTGGAGCTTCCCGCCCAGCAGAGGGAGCAGCTGGACTCTTTCATCGACCAGCTGTACAAGGACATTGAGAAAGGTCACAGTTTTATCTCAGTGTTGCAGTTTATTATTTGGAGTAAATTATTTTTGTCTCAGCTGAGCAGATTTGCAAGCGCCTCGCATTGTGCGAGCGAGCGTTTGTTATTGTCTGCGTCGTGGCGTCGACGCCGTGACATTGCTGCGGCTGTTATGCAACCTCTGATCAGATCTCGACAAAGGTTGGAAATGTGTCTCTTCTCTCTGTAGAAACCGGAGACTTTCTCAACTGTGAGGGCTCCGGACTGTTTCTGCTTCAAAGCTCGTGTAAGTGACGGCGTCATCCGTGTTACTTCAGTTCAAAGACGCTGTTCTCGAAGGACGCTGACGACCCGTTTATCGCCTCTTTGACCCCCGCAGGTAACCACAGCTGCATACCCAACGCAGAGGCGTCCTTCCCGGAGAACAACTTCCTGCTCCAGCTCAGCGCCCTCAGTGACATCAGCCCAGGAGAGGTCAGCTGACGCGCCTGGGTTTGGAGTGATAAATTCTGGCCGGGGATAGACGGGACAGAACATCCCTCTCTAGCTTTGTGTGCTCCCTTGTCAGACGGTATTAGAAGGCAGAGACTTTAAGGATTGGAGTGGGTTTGTCGAGCTGTCAGAAAGATTGAGAGGCCTTGCATCTGCGCGGCACAGTAATGTCACAGCAGCCGTGTTACTTTCACAGCAGAGCTCTCCTTTGAATGCTGCCTGAGACGGGAGCGCTTTTGTGTAGAGAGATGGAAGGATGCCGCAGCTTCCTGCGTGATGGCGAGAAACGGGGATAAGAAAAAAATCCCAGCGGCATGTTCGCGCTGCTAAACTGTCATTTTTTAAGACTTCTGGGCTCAGTAACTTCACGTTGAGGTTCAGCTTTTTGTTTTTCTTTGAATTTCCAGGAGATCTGCATCAGCTACCTGGACTGCTGTCAGCGGGACCGAAGCCGTCATAGCAGGCACAAAATTCTGAGGTAAACACCTGCCCTTTGATGAATCACTCCAACGGGGTCACAGATTCCATCTGGATCAATAAAAAGCCTTCCAGGCAATAATGAGCAGTCCTGAGGCAGAGGCGCTCGGGGGTCAGAGGGCCACCGCTGTGCTCACACTCCTCATTGATCAGCATGATGTCCATCCATCCTTGAATTGCACCCCGACGCTAAAAGAGATCAAGTTTGTTTTGTATGTCACGTAAACTTTTCACTGCAACCTGCGATAGTTCTCAGCTCTGAAAAGGTACCGCTCACACTCCGCTGGTGTGAACCTGCACGTGGCCCCAAATATCACACCAGAGGAAAGTATTATTGGCATCATAAGCATTAATTACAGCACGAAATAATCATTTGTGGAAGAGCAGATCTTAATAACACCTCTTGATTAGTTCAGCTGTTGTTAGAGGTGCGACAATTTGACTGGTGTAATATGTTTTCCTCCCAGGGAGAACTACCTGTTCGTCTGCTCGTGTCCAAAGTGCGTCTCCCAGATGGATGAGCTGGACGCGACATCAGAGGAGGAGGAGGAGGAGGAAGGCGAGGCAGAAGGTGAAACGGAGGGGGACGAGATGGAAGATGAGATGACTGATGTCTGATGAAAGACTCGCCCGTATTGTTCTCAGCCGCTCCCCGTTCCTGCCGCCACGCTCAGCAACCATTTGAAGCACCGGAAGAATAAAAAACGTGTGGCCGAAAATGTCTCACCAACACATTTCACCCGTTCTTTGTCTGGTTCTAGAGATCAGTCACAGAGAGGTTTTCCTTTTAAATGAGGCGCGCGTGTGTGTGTGTGTGTGTGTGTGTGTGTGTGTGTGTGTGTGTGTGTGTGTGAAGTGTGTCGGTAACAGGACAGTGAGATGATTTTATTGTTTTCGCTCTGCTTCACCACACTGAGGGTTTAAATAAACTAAGACTTTAAACTGTCAAGAGTTTTTCACATCCATATCAGGTAAACGGTTAAATGTTCTACACGAGATATTAAACATTGATAAAGGAGTAAACAGCTCCTTACTTTGTGAAGAAAGAGTTGAGCTGTGGCGTCCTGAGGAGTGATGTTTGTTGTGGACGCTGGTGTGGATGCACGTCCATGTGAGTCCTCCCTTTTTTTAAAAACCTCCCTGCAAGAGAAAAGAGTGACGTCCAACACAAGATTGTAAAAAAACAAAATGTCAAGAGTTTGAAGTCTTCAGCTCAATGTGATCCTGATCAATTGAAGCCATCAAGCTTTAGTCAACCCAAACCATATAACTTGATGTTTTTAGGCAGCCGGTGTTAGCAGGGACAGCTAGCAAGCAAAGTGATAATGTAACACTGATTTCGATCACTCGGCAGATCAAATAAATTGTTCCTTTCTAAGTTGAAATCGTTTCTGATGAGGAGACGTGTTGCTAATGATCTGAAATGTTGGTGCTCTGGTGTCACTGAATGTCACATGTAGAAGCTTAAACAACCCTATGGGACAGCGTATGAAAGAGATGGAAGCTTCTGCACAGTTCATCAAATGTGGATTTAAACGCCTCTTAATACTGAAGTAAACCTCTTGTGCCACTTGGTCGCAGCAGCACCAGTTGTAATCTTGGACGTATCACCTTCAAGCAGCGACCTCCCTCACGTCGCCCTCTCCCGTGGTAGCTGCTAAAAACATTAACAAAATGAGAAAAGAATTGGGCCACATCTTTTCTCCGCAAACTTTTTTTTAAGGTTTGGCAGTAGCTGAGTCGGGCTGTTCTTCCGAGGTTAGACGACCTACGCGTTGGTATTCAGTGAAGCTGATTCCACTGCAGTCAGCGTGCTTGATTGAGAACAACTGAGCCTCATTATCACATTCTGCTTTACTGGCACACAATCCCAACTTCTTCAGTGTCTGGTTTTTAAATTAGTCCAGAATCTGAGCCGTGAAGTGAGTCCAACAAAGACGTCATTGAAACTTTAGTTTTGAACCACGAGAAGTTGTTCTCTGGAAGTCTGTAATGGAGGTTGACAAAAATCTTCATTTTGGACTCTGTGAAGACGTCGCTCAGTTGTCAAAGGTTAACGTTAAAATGATGTCTAAAATAAGACGTCTCCTCAGTGGGTGTCTCATCAACAGACATTAAAATGCAACCAAGGCTTTATTTGTGAATGTACCCGAGTCAGACCTTCGTGTAAAAGCATAATTACGACGAAAGAGGCACTTTTAAGATTTACCGTATTTTCATTTTCGGGTCAAACTCGTTTTCAATGGGAGTGCTACGGGCACTTTTACGCTAGCATCAAAATCTCTATCTTTAAAACACTAAGAAGGCTCGACACAACATGAAACTTTGCTGGTAGTATCACCAGGGTCTCTACACATGAACACGAGCATTGAGAACATTGTTTGTGTACACAGAGTTTACTAAAAAGAAGGTTTTTGAACAACTCTCGTTAGCAGTAGCTTGTTCCGCTAGCCGCCGTCATGGCAGCCGAGAAGTGTCGATCTCAGAATGCGAAGTAACCTGGAGGACAGTTAAGGTGGAATGCTGCTCGTGTTCATGTGTAGAGACCCTGGTGATACTACGAGCAAAGTGTCATGTTGTGTCGAGCTTTCTTAGTGTTTTAAAAATAGAGATTTCGTGGCTAGCGTAAAAGTGCCCGTAGCACTCCCATTGAAAATGAGTTTGACCCGAAAATGAAAATACGGTAAATCTTAAAAGTGCCTCTTACGTCGTAATTATGCTTTTACGTGAAGGTTTGACTCGGGAATATTCACAAAAAAGTCTAGGTTGCATTTTGGCGAGAGTTTCGCTTTAAATCAGCGTGTTTTTCAATATGTTTCACTCTGTGGGAGTCTTTTCATCCTATGATGATGTATATAAATATTGATTAGAGCCGTTTTAAATAAAAGCTGAAGGAACTGTGTCGGTGGATCCAATGTGCTGGAGCACAGAGCCAAAACCAAGCTGTGCTCTTACTGTCTGAACTGTCCGACCTTCAGCTCCACTGAACCCAGTTATCGTTTCTTGTGCCCGACGAAAACGAAGCAAAGTGATTAAGCCAAGATCAATCTGTTCTCAGGTGTTTAATTAAGAAGCGTACATGACTTACATGACTATGCATTCGGTACCGAAGAGGCTTTTTATTTATATTCTCTTGTAATTACAAGTCTTGTCATACGGGAGGCATCCAGCCAGTGAAATGTAGTTTGGTTTTCACACTGTGATCTACGGGCTCGGGTTAAACCTTTCTTAATGTATTATGGAGACCTTGAGTGGAAAATTGCTTTGTCAGTAACTGTTTACCCTTTTGTTGAGAACTGTATTTCAAACCGCAGCTCCGCTGGAGTGAAATTGCTGCTGCGGCTGCCCACACATGAATCAATATTACAACAATGACTGTAATCACAAATCCCAATATTTTCAGTTTCCAGACAAAGATTGGAAATATCGAATGAGTAATCCCAGTTTTTCCTCCGGCTGGCGTTCAGCTCAGCGGCGCGGGGAGAGGATGGCTTCGTACGTCGGACGAGCGTAATTTAAATATTATAACGGCGGCGAACAGGAGCCGAGCTGCTGTCGTTTTTACTACTCTGGCATAAACCATTGAAATTGGATGTCTGTTGAGTCATTTATCTGGTTTACACACCTCCTGCCTTTGCTACAGAAGATTGTACTGGTAAAATATTTGTTCAGTCATTGCATATTAACCACGAGTCAAATTGTCGTCCTCCAGGGGGTTCGGGTGTTCACTAATCATCGGGTTTTTTTACGACTCTTTCTCTCCGCACGGCCTTTCGCTTCGGGCACTTTTAACGCGGGGGGATATCTCATTTCATATCGTTAATTACTAAATGGATTAAAGGAGGTATTCTACTGCCAGTGCCCGCCAGTCAATCACAGCTCACACTGACATTAAGTGCACACTAATTGGTGGCAGCAGATACCGGATAAGAATGAGTCAACAGTAATAGTGTCTTTGCAAAGTTGAGCGTAATCCCTCTACTTTTCCCCCCCGGTGCCTCCACGTCGCCTGTGGTTGACATTTCTCCATTAACCTCCTCAGTTAACTTCCCAGTAGCTGCCGCACTCGCATCACATGCTAATTCGCCCCAGGATGCACAAAAGAGAAGCAGGAGAAAAAAAAAAAACCAAAGAGAACGCATTACGTCCATGAAAGGATGCACACCTGGGACCCGGCGCGACAGGAGGCCGGACCTCTGGACGCATCCTCCGGTTGAAGCTCGCCCTCTCCGCCATCGGCTGTCATCCTCTGAAGCCGCGCCAGCATCGCCGCAGGAGCTCTGTAACTTTGGAGTGTGGAGCTGAACCGCAGGGGTCGAGCTCGGGCAGGCGTGTGTGTCGGACTCCACATCACACAACACGAGCGTTTCAAGTCGGAGGGAGAGCGGAGAGGTCAAAGAGTGCGCCCCGAGAGAAGGGGGACAGATAGAGGCGCGTTTGAGGACTGAGAGGGCGGGAAGTGAGGCAAGTGTTTGAGGAAAGGAAACAGGAAGTGTGTGGGGGGGGAGGGCGGCGTTACGAACCGGAGAGAAAGAGTCTTTTATTCTGACAAATCGAGTACAAAACACTTCATATACATTTCAAAGACTACAGTGGTCTAAAAGTGGCACATTAGTCATTATCATGCAGATGAAGGAAGGAGAGCACTTGACTCATTTTTCAGAATATGTCGCTGTCAATGTTTTGCATTCTGGTTGACGTCGTATGCAGGAGATGTGCAGCTTTACCAGGACTTGTGAGGCTGGACTGCACGTTGATTTGTCAGTTTTTGAGATGCTCCTGCTGTTTCTGCTCCAAAAATCCAGACGGTTGAATGAGATATGACCGAGGTGTTACTCATCAGGCCGCGCTGACAATCTCAAAACACGAACAAGATTTAATCAGATTATTTTGGTAAAGTAAAATCGCCTATCCAGATTTCTAACATTTAACACTAAAACTGGATTCATCGAAAACTGGATCAGAGCCAGGCGACGCCAATGTGATCAGAGGATCAATACCAGATTTTACTGCCGGAGAGACGGAAACACACCTGAAGACTGAGGAGTCCTGACTGTCATGGTCAGCTGACCTCAACCCCATTAAGTAAGTAAGTAAGCCCCCCCTCGGTCAATAGTCTTTCCCAAACAGAGAACGGGCTCAAGGTTAATAGTCAGTGATGTGCACGGGGGGGGGGCAGTCGCCCCCCCCTCGTGGCCCAATTGTTAAAAAACGCGCGCTAAAGTGCCCTCCTGAGAGCCAAAACGCGCGCTAAAGTGCCCTCCTGAGAGCCAAAACGCACGCTAAAGTGCCCTCCTGAGAGCCAAAATGCACGCTAAAGTGCCCTCCTGAGAGCCAAAACGCGCGCTAAAGTGCCCTCCTGAGAGCCAAAACGCACGCTAAAGTGCCCTCCTGAGAGCCAAAATGCACGCTAAAGTGCCCTCCTGAGAGCCAAAATGCGCGCTAAAGTGCCCTCTTGGTTGGCAAAACACACTAAACTGCCCCCTTGGCTGGTTAAAACATGATAAACTGCCCTCTTGGGAGCCAAAACACGCGCTAAAGTGCCCTCTTGGCTGATTAAAACATGATAAACTGCCCTCTTGGGAGCCAAAACGCGCTCTAAAGTGTCCTCTTGGGAGCCAAAATGCGCGCTTAATTGCCCTTCTTTTCGCCCCTGCCCTTCAAAAAGTCTGCGCACGCCACTGTTAATAGTCATACATAGTTATAACCATGGCAACCAGACTGACATTCGAGCAATATCAACATCACGGGCGCGGATTAGTGGAGTCCATGCAGGCTTGTTCGCTGTCGTTAAAGCAAAAATATTCCACTTTTGACTCACTGAGAATCGTCAAAAACGCCACAATCACAATCTTAAACCTCTTTGTCAAAGCCGCCGTCTTCATTCTGTCCTCAGTGGGAAAAGCGAACAATAGGAACTAAGTTAGCAGTCACACATATTTACAGTTTTTCTACCTCAAACATGACACCTAAACGAACGTGCCATTTCTGGCGCCACGCAGTCGATGAGCGTTCGAGTGTTAATGCGTGAATTCTTCTTTAGTCTTTTCCGCTCAAGCAGTTCTCAAATAATGTTCGGTGGGCTTCAGGTTTTGAAAGAGAGACTGAAGTAGAATACAACCTACAAACTAAATCAACAGAAGCAACAACAACAAAAAAAAAGATTACTAGTGAAAACTTGGTGTGAAAACTTAAAGACAGAGTTGAGGCTGATATTTACTGATGTCCTGTGTTTTCTGATCAGCAGTTCAAAATCCTACAGTATTCTGTTGCTGTTATATAAAATAAAGAAAGGCAGCAGATTTAAAGAATGAGTAGAGTTTAAAGGTTAAATTATGGTGGTTGAAATAACCGGGTTTGCAAAATTTATCTCTAAGTTGTGTGACCGCTTCGCACTGCACGCTCGAGGTGGGTGAACTGAGCAGTGGAAGCAGGTTTTCAGAGCCGAGCCGACCGAGTGTGCTTGAAAACAGGCTCCCATATGGAAACAATCTCCCGCCTACATTAGCCCTGTTCAGATCGGTTACCACGACGGATCCCAGCGCTGCCTCGGAGCGCTGCTCCCAGAACCAAAGTGATGAACGACCGCCTCATGTGGAATCGGACGACCTGCAGTCGGGGGGGGGGGGTTACTGCACTTTAGCTCGCCCCGTATAAAAACAAACACGAAAGAGAAATACAGTTTAAGAACACAAACGCGGCTGCCGAGCGACCTGCTGGGTTTTTTGATCGATGTTTGAGATTTCTGCGGTTCACGTCTGCTGAAATCATTTCCTCGATAAAAATCAAAAGGGTTGCAAAACTGTCAACGGCGCCTCTGTCACGTAGTCATCGGAGAGACTTATAGAAGACTGTCGGCGGCTCAATAACATCGCATTCATCTTCGGGGAGAAACCTCAATGACATCATGTAAAAACTCGCCGCCTGGAACACGGAGAGCCGGGCTGCGAATCGTCCAAACGGAGGCTTTAACATCACAGACGCACGAAAACAGCAGTAACGGCATGTTTGTGACGCCCTGACAGCCGACTCAGGAGAAATGTGCCAGTTTTTATGAACAGACTCCTTCTTTTTGTTTTAGGATTTGAAAAACAGTAAGTATGAGATTTATAGTGACGTGATTGGTTTGCTGACGGAGCAGAGAAGCAAAGAACTTGACGGTTTCCTGCGCACAGAGAAATGACGAGCCTGATCTCGAGCTGGACCAACATTCGTTTTGACTCCGGAAATACTGAGCTGATTAGAAGTTTCTTGTTTTGAAAGTTTTTCCCAACCGCATCTGGGGATTTGTGTGTTTTTAGCCAGGGACGGCAATTTAGGTCTGTCAGTCTGATCGCTTCCGACTGAAATATTGCAAACGTGGATTGGCATTAAAATTTGGCCTCCGGAGGGAGGACGAATCTGACTTTGTAATCCCGTCAAAGATATAATACAGAACACACCCGCAGAAGAAAATGTCTAAAAAATGCAGAGACCTTCCTGCTGAAGAAGAGTCAGAGAGCGAGGAAGGAAATGTGACGAAAAACACAATGTGAACACAACTTTCTGTGAACATTTCTGCCTCAGTCACTTAGATTTTCATCAGCGAGGCAGGTTGTTTAACGATCAGGTGGTTTGATTGAGAGATCCCCGCGGCGTGTTTAGCTTTTCCTTTAACGCCTCAGTTAGGCGGCCTTGAGTGAAACGTCTCAACAACTATTGGATGGATCGCCGATAAGTTCTGGGAACACGTTCGTATTCAGCTCCTCCAGTTTGATTACGATACATTTTCGGGATCATTTCATCGGGTCAGGTATCGTCGACATTCCCATCATTCTCAGCTGTGCTAATTAGCAACTGTTAGCATGCCGATTCAATAAACTTAAGTCAGTGAACATGGGAATCATTAAACCTTCTACACAACATATCAAAAGACTGCGAAAGCTACAGAAAAGATCACAATCGGATAAGTCCGCCCGCGTAATGTGTATGTGTGTGAACCCGTCGTGATGTCATCCATGGCTTTGTGGACTCTTGTTTTGGAGCACTGATACAACAACTGAAGCCCTGTTCATGCATATCAAAGCAGCAAAGTTGTACCTGAAGCCAAAATAGCCCAAAAAGCGTTGCACAGTAGAGACTTCTGCTGACCGAGCCGGCTAACTTCCGGTTTACCGCCCGGCTAACTTGAATGTTAATTAAATTATTTAATCTCGCGGCTCTTCTAGACTCTCCAAATTTTATCGGACCAAATAGCTCAAATTATGATTGTGAAACGAGGCATTTCGTGGTGGCTGTGATGCTCAAAAAAGCGTATCCACCATTTTACAGCGGCTTCTTACACATAGAAGCTTATGGGAATAAGTATTTTTTGGCCCCTGTGCACCACGTGACAATTACACGGGTTGGCAACTACGAAAGTTGGTCTTAAATCCTGCTTTTCTTCCTGGCGGTTTATGTTGATGACATGGCATTAAGTCTTGTTAAGGTTTTTTGGAGCTAGAAGTGACCATATTTGGAAGACATCCTGACTGGATCTCACTGAGAACCTGTTACAGAACCAAACCCAAAGCAAAACATGTATTTAACACTGAATGGGGCCATAATTTACAAAATGAACATCATGATGTACTGAAGGAGACTTGAAACTAGTGATTGAGACGATGAACTCATTACAGAACTGTTGACTGAGGTAAAAAAATCACGTATGACTCGGATCATTTTCTCATAAGATTACATACAATCTGACTTCATTTTGAGACCAGTGGAGTCGCCCCCTGCTGGCCATTTTAAGAATGCACGTTTAAGGCACTTATGTGTTTGCTCCATCCATATTTTCAGTGATTTGAATGTTGATGCCACCATCTAAGAACAAACTACAGACACGAATCTGAACTGGGCGTTTTGATTTCCACCTCTACGCACGGAGCCGCTGATGTGCCTGGAGACTTTGTCTTTTTTGGACGAAGTGTGTTGAAAGATCGGAGCAAACCTCATTGTTGACTGTGGAAACGCCGGGCCGATTAGTTTGAGTATTTTGTGTCTGAATTCATGTTTTTCGCAGAGCTCGTCCAAGCACAACTGAGGAGCTGTGGGGGTTTTTTTCATTCTTGGATGGGTCTTTGAATATTTGTTCTCTCTCCATCCCTCAGCGCTTTTTTATTTACTCAAACCTCAACAGTTTGAGGCTCAGATAATTTAAAAAAAAAAAAAAAAAAAGACCATTGTGCCAAATATGAAAGAGGTCAGCTGTGATCGACTGTGACTGCCTAGCTGAATTCTTTCTCTAAGGTCAGGCCAGACATTCCCACTGAGACCAAACATGGTCTGACTCATGTGGTGCAAATGAGGCATTTGAAACACTTTGGCTATTCAGCTTTATCTCGCGCTATCTCATTTCCACATCTCTTGCAGGACATTCAACACATCCTTGCTGGATGAGGCTAATGCTTTCTTTTGGCCGTGGCATTTCAAAGTCCCCGTTGTGTGAAAGAAGTAACAGTATCCAATTATGCGCGGCTTATTCTTGCTCGTCAGAATCATGAGCATGCTAGCGAGATAGCCTCGCCAGATAAGACACTTTTCCATATGAAGGGCCGCTCTCATGTCCTGTGGGCAGCCGGCTGACGGACTGTTCATCATGCGAAAAGGTCACATTCACGAACCAATTACGACGGGAATCTTTGCGGACAAAAAAAAGAAAGAGACACAAATGAGAAGAGACAATTCTGTTCTTAGGAAAGCTGATTGAGATGAACACCGCCGTATTCACAGAGGGCGGACGCATGACACCATCTAAAATAATCCTCTTTTTATTTATTCAAGTACGCTGGTAACCTCCCAGCACAGCAAACAAGGTGAGTGTCAATACGTCATGGAATCAGATGAACTACTTCTCTTTCTCTATTGTAAAAACCCATATTTTTCATATATTTCTCCATTTATTTGAAGAAAGAAATAATGTGTGGATCAGAAAAACATTCTTGACATTACATTTTTTTTACATCAATACACAATGATTAAACTTTGTTGTGTCATTTATATATAAAAATAACAAAGCACTTTCATTAAAATAATCACGTTTATTCTCCCGACGTCTGTCTACTTCAGTTTCTTTTTTGTTTTCTGAAGTGCAAACCCGTGACGTCAGTGACACCAGAACATGATGCTCGGAGCTGAACGTGTCGTGTCGTGTCATGTGAGTCTCTGCTTTTACACAAGAAAACAACAGTTATGACAGTAAATTTGCATGTCTTATTTTTTAAGACATGCAAATTTAGATGTTGAGATGTTGAGATGCTGAAAGTGTGTTTTAGGTGTTAATGGAATTAAAGCGTTTAAAAAGTTTGTTAAAGAAGTTATCTATTGAATTGTCAGCAGATTTTCCTCATTACATGTATTATGGCTTTACCTACCAGTTATTTTCTTAATTCTTTAATTAATAATTGAATTAACTGAGATTATAGACACAGGGTCTGTACACATTTTTTAAGGTCAAATTCAAGCACTTTTCAAGCACTTTTAAGGGTCATTTTTAAGATTTTCCAGCACCTTACTGCTGGGGTAAAATACGTATCTTAAGGAATATATATACTTGTGATTTTTTTCTTCACTTTTTATCACAATTATGTACATTGTATTATGCTGTAAACATCTAAAATTATGTTCTATAATAGCAAAAACTTCAGAAATTAATTATCCAGTCTGATCCCAATTTTTTAAAAGACACAGAGTTATAATGTCAAGCACTTTCAAGCACTTAAACTAAAAATCCAAGCACTTTTCAGACCTTGAAAACACAACATTGAAATTCAAGCACTTTCAAGGATTTCAAGCACCCGTACGAACCCTGTAGACAGAAAGTAAGATCATTTTAATATACACTGGACAATGATCATGTCTCAAACTGTACTGAAGCTCACTGCAAGTCAAGTTCTTAAAGGACACGTCAGGATTAAATGGACAGGTTAAACTTGTATCTTTATTATATTTCTACATAATGTGGCTTTAATGTGTTACTTTACCAATTCCGATTAAGATATTTGCACCCAAAACTTTTTGTCTCCTGATCTTCACAGATGTGGAACCAGTGGAATACTTTTTCTTGTGTATTTTAAAAAATGTATGTAACAGATGATTATACGTAGGTGGCTGATGTTCTCTCCCCCTCAGTCAGGTTCTCCTGGTGGCATGAAGTCCGAAGCCTGTAGCAAGTACGCCACGTGCCCAAATAAGCTAAAGGCGGTTCCGTAAAATGCAGGATTGTATATTATTTATAAGTATAAGTATTTATAAGTGTCCTGAACCCATGGTGACGTATTTTAATAGTTGTTTTTGTCCAACCAAAAGCCCAAAACCAAAGTGTAATCAGGCTTATATCATATCAAGCTGGAACTACATTTTTGGCTTTTTTCCCAGAAAAATAAATATGTGGACAAATTAATTTTTTAGCGCATTGATTAGCTGGAAACCCGGTATCCTTGTGGCTTTAACATATTGATCACTACATTTGGCCCCTGTTTTGTGGCCCCCAGGAGGATTATTTTGAGTTCCCATCCGTCTGATGAAAATGGCTGCAGGTGATTTTAAAGATTTACGGCCTCTGCATTTGAATTCTAAGGAAAATGATCCTTCATCAGTAAATTACCCGGCTCCGTCCCAAATGAAATGGCCTGTGTGTGAAAGTGAGCCCTCCCCTCCCTCTCATCACCATATACCCTCAGGACACGCTCTGACCAGCATGGGGGGGAAGGAAGCCAGCGCCGGGTGCTTTGTGTCGTGATTTGAGTTCCTCGCAATTTCCATTGATTACACATAAAAAGACCACATAGGCGCCTGGGTCTCACGAGGCCCCTCCATTCTGCTCTCGGGGTGAGATAACCACAGTGTGAATTTTCTTGACGCACGTACTTTATATTCCCATTTGTAATGTCTGACTCAAGCAATGGATTATTAAACACCTTTATTTCACACAAACACGACTCCTATGCGCGACGTGCTGACCTTTAGCGTTTTTCAGTGCGGTTTGTTATCGAATATTACAAGTAAATAAATAATCATCGGAGTTTATTGCACATCCTAAGCCTCCTGCTACGGGCAGGGCCTCTTTTATTGAGGAAAAAATATTGTCAGTCATCAGTATCACCTCAGGACATCGTCTAATTACTCAGCAACGCGTTGGCTGGAACAAACAATACGCATATTATCTGGTGCCGGCTTCCTATTACATCTAACGTCTGTTCAATAAAAGGAACAGATAAAGCATATTTTATGGGACGACAACAAGAGCGACCCTGTGCCGCGACTATCCAGAACTTCACCGATGGCTCAGTATTTATATTTCATACACAGAACCCCCCCCCGCAGAACAGTCTGGCCCGGATGAATCACGGCATCAGGTGCTTGTGTGCTGTTCTATGACGCGGTGAACGTCTCCAGATGGAAGTGCCTCCGAAGGGCCCCCTCGCCGTTGAAACCGAGCCGTTCCAGAAAGTTTGGTGATTGAGCTTCGAGGTGCCAAATCCGCCAGGACAGAAAAGTCGGATCTGAGCGCAAAGCTGGAAATGTGATTAAGGCCTGAACCTCAGCGGTGGGGGATCCGCCCAACAAATCCCAGACCCAACACCGTAATTCTGCTGCGGGTCCTCAGGAGACGTTTAGCATTTTGTGAACATAAACCTGTTTAGTGTGACATCTGATGAAGGCCCCTGAAGTGACAGATGTTTCTCTTTAATGTGATGGGAAGTCATTTTTTCTTCTTCTTCTTCTTTTTGGGGAAGAGGAGGGAGGGAGGGGGGGTACAGTGCTCAGGTTGCCTCGGGCTGTTTGAAATCCTGAGCTGATCCAGTCTTTTGCTTTTTCTCGGCTAGACGTTGATATTGAATACACCGTCTCTGTTTCAGAGAGCAAATAAACAGCTCCATCTCGGCTTTTCTCTCCTCCTTCAGAATCGCAGAGTCCGAGAGTTACGAAAACAGCGACTTGGGGTTGTTTCAAATACTTGGGAGCGAAGGGTCTTTGTTGCCTCGAGCAAGGTGCTCTCGAAAATGAAATAGTTTCACATTCTCAGTTAAAGTGGGACCACTTTCTGTCTTCACATAGAAGAGCTCTGATATGCACTCTGAAATTGGTTTTAGGTTCATATGAGTAATTTCTGCTTAAACTTAATTGCTTCGGGGATTTGCGAAAACACTTTTTAGCTATTAAACTGCCATGAATGAAAGTCTCGCCTCGCTCGGCGTTTCAGACGGAGGTCCGGCCGGTCTTCGTCTGCTCACTGCGAGAGTTGTATTACAGATTTTGCAACAGTGCGGTGTTTGTCCAATTGTAATGGGACAGCTCGAGGATTGTAGAGGAGGAGAGCAGAAACAAAGGCCTCTCTCATGATGCTGGCGGTCTGTTTGTGCGGCTGGTTGAAGAGTCTTGAGACACCAGAGGGAAATCCACTGAACCTTCAAAGGGACAGCACAGCGGGGGGTGTTGGCACACTGCTAGTTTGGACAGCTTGCATACCTTATAACACAACCCCAGACAACAGACCAGCACACACAAACACAGCGTCGCCCACCAGTATGGATGAGCACGCAACGTACAGGCGTGTTTGCTTTAACAGCAGATGCACCCCGAGGTTTACTCTGCATTTCCTCCTCAACGGTTCGACTTAGGATTTGATTAAAAGACTCAACATTACATTGTGATTGAGGATGCATGACAACTAGGCAGCAGAGAAATGCAGACAGCTGGTCACTTCTGATTGAATAATAATGAAAATGTAATTGGGTTCGTAAGCTGCTGATGTATTAACACCTGGCTCATTTGGAGCAGTTTGTCTTTTCGGAAACCGGGAGTGTTTCCGACTATAAGATGGTTTTTTTGTTTTGCAGCTTTTTTGAACACAACTGCCCTCAGAGACGTGACGAAACAAGCCGGCAGGGATCGCCAAGAAAAGGTGGTTTTGATCCGCTTACGAGTGTAATCCGGTGTGATTCGAAGCAGACCAACGGCAGGATTTTTAGATTTTAGCACATTTTCCAAAAGTGAACTAACAAATCCATCTGCCGATCTGGAAATCTATTCAGGATTTACATAAGCCATATGTTTATGCAAATCATTAGTTTACCACGCAACACATATGCAAGTCAGTGTGGGCGTTTTGCTAATAATAATGTGTTATGCTGCAGTGAATCAGAGGCCTGTATACCAGAGTTAAAGAATATTTACAGTATGTACACACAAATAGGCAAAACCCGTACGTTTTATCTGACCAAAAGAAGAAGCTGGGAAGATGTCAGTCGGTATATCAGGTGGGAAAGGCTCAGGTGAAGCACAGGGTTTGGAGAAGATGGACGAGAAAAGGAGAGGAAGAGCCGACGAGTCCACATCAGACATGATGCAAAGTGTAAAAACTCTTGTTTTTGGTGCCAAAGATCATCAGAATACATATTTGTAAATTTCACATGTATCCCAATGAAATTCTGCTGTATGTATTATATTATGTACAAACAAGTGGCTGCAGTAAAGACTGCGTTTCAACATCTCTAAGTGTGACACAGTTTCCAGCCTGCTTTGTGTTGACAAAACATGATCTTTGCCTAATCCTAACCAAGAGGTTTCAGTGCCTACACCTCACCAGAACATGAGCAAGGCATTATCGCCAACATAAAATAGAAAACTGACTGAAGAGAAATGTACATTGCTGATGTTTAATCTGACAATTGGGTTGTCATCTTTCATCTGAGGAAGCTGCCAGTGGAGACCGTCTACGTTCACCCTGCAACACCCTTCAAACTCCATCCTTAAAAACAGTCAATAGCTAAAAAAAAATTGATAAAGAGTAAGCAAATAAAGTAGCCCCAATGAAACAGTTCAATTCACTAAAGTATTTGAAACTAGTTAGGTGGAAGTTATAGATTTGACAGTTAAAAATACATAGCTAAAAGAAAGTAAACAGTTTGAATAATTAGCTGAAAGTAATGTTTTAATGGTAGAATCTGTAAGATAAAGAGGATAGATTAAATAATTCATTGCTAGAAGTAACGGATAAATGGCTAAATTATAAAGTTTCTGCTAATCCACCAAAAGTCACAGTCGTTAATTGCAATCTAACACACCAAAAATACCAGATCTATTAAAAACTATTGTAATAACGTCAACATAATCAATGAGTTTATATAATGGAATGAACACATTTGGTGAACAGCGGGTAGTTTAAGCGAAGATGTTGAGTAACAGCTGATTTACACCACTCGTGTTGGATCTCTATTTATTTAATAGAAACTGCACGTATACAGTATAAAGTATATGTGCTGTATATGTATAAGGCCGATATTTATATGAGGCACGTTTCTTTCCACACACACTCTCCCTCACACACACAGGAAGCCACTGAATTATAGATGCAGAAACAGGAAATTCCTCCCTTTACCCTCTGTCACTCACGCTCCGACCTTGCACTAAATCAATTAGCAGTGCTGCAGGCAATCAGCAGACCTCCCCGGAGACTCCATGAATGCTCCCTTAATTCACGAGGGCCCTCTTGGACCTCTCTCCGCGGTCCCCTCCTGATGGGTGGCCGCTCGCTCCTGTTCATACAGACAGGACGGTCATTTCACGCCGTGCAAATCAAAGAGCAGTCGGGGCGAGATCGCTGCGTTTGCTCTCCTCTCCTGTGAGCTCAAGAGGGTCTCGTTCCACTCGGTGGCCACTGCGACGGTCCCTCGTGTGTGTCCTCTGTGATTTGCGCTCGCTGACCCCCAAAGATGACTTTTGTCTCTTGTGGAGCTTCTACGAGGCGAGAGCTGATGCAACCGCACTTTACGGTGTGATTATCCTGGCTACAATTACGGAAAGATTCAAAGAGACAGTTACACGTAAGCATCGACAATCAATTCATCACTTCAGACATTTATTTATCAAGGACAAAGTGACAAAGATTGTTGGATCCAGCTTATCATACGTGAGGATTTGCTGCTTTTTTACCTTTCGAGATCAAAAAGTTAAAGAACAAATACTGGAAGAAATAATCACGCAATTGAATAGAAACAAATAAGTAATATTACCATTAAATGTTCAAATAATCAAAAGCCCTTTAATAGACAGCTAGGTGGTATAACATTGGATTTCACCCTGCCTCAGCAGACTCACCTTATAAAAAAACAGAAACTGGAACAAATATGTGCCGAGCATTCTTTAAGATAGGCGGCAGCACATCATCACAGCATCATGGCTGCTGCTCCTTGTTAGCTATCCAGCACCAATTTAATGTTTTTTAGGCGACGGTGCGCAGCCGGTGAACACGGAAACACTGGGATATTTTCACATCTTACTCTGTGAAATGACAAAACCAGAGGTGATCAGACTGCAGAATCACCTCTCCAACATTTTCCCCGAATACCGTGTCAGGAAATGTTAATCTAAAAGAAAAGTCCTCCTGGTATTATTGCACAAGTCTCTCCTGACGCAGACCACACGCTGCAGAGGAAAACGTTTTTATTACTATTAATTATTTCAACGTGTGACTAGTGAGTTCCGTATCTCCATCAGTAACAATGCAGCGGGGAAATTATGTAAATGATCGGCAAACAGCACATTAGTTCTGCTAATTTCACATATCGCAGGCTTATCTGCGAGTCCTCGGCGCGCCGCTCCAAACTTCATCCTGGGCTGCCTTGGCGTTTCCGTTCGGGGGAAACCTGACACTTTCTCCAGCTTCCAGCCATTCAGTGTTTATCAGCGGGATCAATGCAGCATCTGTGTCTTCCTCCCCACGAGACTCTGTGGGATGTAATCCTTCTCCAGCCGAGCGGATCCTGAATCTTCCCATTCACTCTGGCTCCCCAGAGGGACACGGGGGCACATTTCCCATGGACCTGAACCGCTCTGCATGCTGTTTGCGCAATGTATGGCAGGACGAGTGCAACATAAAGTGCTTAATACGCCCGGTTCAGATAAGCTGGGGTATTATTTTTGAAGACTGGAAGGAGAAAGTGTTCATATCTCAAGCGTATCCATATATTCCCCCTGTAGATTTTTATTCTTGTGTCTCACACGGTGGGGAAATAGATCCCAGCTCAGATCAGACAAAACGCTGCGGTTTTCTGCGTTTAACTGGAACTTCACACTGATTTCCCTCGGTCATATTTCCCAGACTAACATCAATGTGAATCTGAGACGAGCAAACCACCGGGGAGGTCTGTACAGGGAAATAAACAGTGTGCCGTTCAGGGAAATTATCCAGATTACAACACGACAGCTCGGCATAGCGTCGAACAAGCTAATGGCCACAGGAAGTCACACCTTGTGTATGATTCACGTTCTTCGATTTTACTTTTGCTTTCATTCAATTTGTTTTTGAAACTTGGCTTGAGTTCCATTTATTTTTTTTGAAAGAAATCGCTGTGATTTTCTGACGCGACCGTTTATTCTGACCCTGTTACAGTCAGCCATCTTTCAATTCTCAACAGCATAATGAGACCAATTATCACCTAAAGCTAATGGCTATTACATAATTATCTCAATCAGCTTTGATTGTGCCTCCACTTTATCGGCACTTCTTATCAAGCATCTCTGTGATTCACCGAGGCGAAGGTGAAAAGAAACTTCGGATAGGTAATGTAAGTTTTTCTTTTGTTGCTCTAAAAGATTACGTGGCGCTAAATAATAAAATAAAAAAGAAACAACTAGACCTCTGTAATATATTGACTTGTGTACTTACATTATCCTCAATGTTGTCAACAAACGCAGAGACGTCACAAAGAACCTTGAGTTTAGACAAACGAAATCAAATGCAGTAAAGGCGACATGTCGGAGTCAGAAACAGCCAAGCACCAAATGTTGGCATGACTTCTGTTTGCTGGGTAAATCTCGTACGACTCTCAGCTGCTCTGACAGTTTGTGCTGGAAGTCATTTAATTAAAAGCGTCTGTGCTGTGTTTCCCGTCCATTACCTCCGTAGATTTATCTCTGCTTCTGTGTCGCTGTGTCTTTAACATCATTCCGTCTTGTTACGTAGAAGCAAGAGAGGGGAAGCAGACGGGGAGGGAGATTCAAACGGGTCGAAGAGGCGTGTTAGTGTCTCTTATCTGCACGGACTCTGCAGCTCTCCGTCTGGATTTTTCGCAATTTGTTGTGTTGTTCTGGGAATGAGACTCAACGATCAATTATCGTCCTCGGACAAATCTCACTGACTCTACCTTTAAGTTTAATAGAAGTTTAGTCATTTCAGAGCCTGTAAAAAGTTGAATCGAGACGGTGTGTACTGTCACCTCTGAGGAATTCAGACTAGACAAGATAGATAGATAGATAGATAGATAGATAGATGGATAGATAGATAGATGTACCCTGTAGCGTCTACCTGAGTTCTAAGTGAAGAACTTTGCTTTGCAGTCAAACTTCAACCACAGTTATTTTTCTTTTTCCAGACAGACATGGTGTTCCTGCCTCAGAGCCTCCTGCCTGCGCTCCTCGACTGCATTGCTGAGTGGAGTGAAGTGGTCCCATTCAAAATAATGAGGCAGCTGCATTTTCCTTTTCTTCTCGTACACAGTGCTGTCTGTTCGTCTGCACGAAGCCCAACCCCCTTTTTTCGGATCGTTTGTTCTGCAAAAAAAAAAACTGTGACACTAAAAATGAGATTTTTTGGGGGTGAAGTGTTCTCATTAATCTAAGAGCAGCGTCCTGTCCTCGACGCGGTCACTGCGCTGTGACTAACAGCCAACTAGACATGATATCCAATAACCAAGATGGAAAATAAATCATTACATCGTTACTCTAACGAGGCCATGTAATCCCAGCAACCTACATGTAACACTCTGCTAATGAAGTATTTCTAACGTGCTGTCAGAGGTCAGATGCATAAAACCTGCAGATTCACGACACAGAAACATGGAATCTTCTCGTCTTGTTTATAAATCTGTGCTACACGTGTGTTTCATTAAAGCGAAACTCTAGCCAAAAGGCAACCTATGCTTTTTTTGTGAATGTATATGAGTCAAACCTTCATTTAAAAGCATAATTATGACAAAAGAGGTGCTTTTAAGATTCATTTTCAATGGGAGTGCTACGGATACTTTAGCGATAGCATCAAAATCTCTATTTTTAAAACAGTAAGAAGGCTCAACACAACATGAAACTTTGCTCGTAGTATCACCAGGGTCTCTACACATGAACACGAGCATTGAGAACATCGTTTGTGTACACAGAGTTTACTAAAAAGAAAGTTTTTGAACAACTCACGTTAGCAGTAGCTTGTTCCGCTCGCTGCCGTCCTGCTAGCCGAAAACTATTAATCTTCGAAAGCAACGCAACCTGGAGGACAGTTAAGGTGGAACTACTGTCTTCCAGCAACAACTATCTACGCGATATCTTATGTGACTTTTCTGGCTTTTTATTTCTGTATTGTTTCTTATATGAGGCACCTTTTTCAACTTCAAGGTCAATATTGTTTTTCGCTAACGACAAAACAACAAACTCTCCGTGCATTTATATGGAACTAAGCTTTGGGAGCGATCCACCTTAACTCTCCTCCAGGTTACGTCACATTCGGAGATCGACACTTCTGGCTAGCAGGACGGCGGCGAGCGGAACAAGCTACTGCTAACGTGAGTTGTCCAAAAACTCTGTGCACACAAACAATGTTCTCAATGCTCGTGTTCATGTGTAGAGACCCTGGTGATACTACGAGCAAAGTTTCATGTTGTGTCGAGCCTTCTTAACGTAAAAATAGCGATTTTGATGCTATCATAAAAGTGCCTGTAGCACTCCCACTGAAGTTTGACCCCAAAACGAAAATACGGTAAATCTTACAAGTGTCTCGTTCGTCGTAACTATGCTTTTACACGAAAGTTTGACTCATATACATTCACAAAAAAAGCCTAGGTTGCATTTTGCAGAGAGTTTTGCTTTCATAATCGTGGACAAAGTTCTTAATACTTCCTCTCTGTGAGGAGACAAAGAGTAAAGCCTGCTATACTGCAGCGATCTCCAGCTTAATTATGGAGTGCGAGCACTGTGAGATCTGGGGACCAGTAGTTGGAGCGGTTATTTATTAAAGCGGGAGGGGATGACACCTACAGCAGATTGCCTTATTATTTATAATGCCTGCTGCACGTTATGTGAGAGGTTTTACAATGACAGCTTATGAGAGCGCGGCGGCGAAGAAGAGTGAAGTTAAAATCATGACACGACTTCTCTTGTGGCGCCCGCTGACAGGACATTTATCCGAAGGCTGTATTAGTTTAGGGTTTTTAAGATGATGTGCGTAAGTTAAACTGTGTGCGCAGTACATTTACGGGCCGGATATTTTCTTTTTACTACTCGAGATGAATGATTTAAAGCTCTTTTCTTCATATTAGAAAGGCGAAAATATGAGAAGATGAACCTCACGTGTCTGTGTGAGACACTTTATTCAAAAAGTGTTGTAAAGTATCAAACCTTAATTCATTACCGATAAATCCAAATTAAGGTCAGTCGGTATTTTTTAAAAGACTGCAGGAACCCGCAATAAAATCTTGAGCAATGTTGCTGAATAATAATAAGAATACTGATATCACTATGTGGCAAATTTATGCAAAAGTGCAGACAGAGTAATAAAACTAATGTTTAATTCAATGGCCTTTGTCTCACTTTTACAAAAACAGACCTTAATAACTAATTGGTTCGTTTTAGTTTGAAGTGGTTTGTTTGGAATCTGAAAACATTTTTTTTATAGAACAATTACTACAAACGTAACGTCCCAGTCTGACTACACAGAGTGTCAACACGCATTAGTAATATTCTGTTGAATCTAACTTCCTCGTTAGCCGACTGTAAACTTGTGATATTGTCACAAAGCGATCCGACCATGTGAAAGAAGTCAATCACCTATTTTTATCAAGTTTACCGGCATTTAAAAAACCCTTTTATACCCGTTTAGGTGTAAAAGGTACAAAAAGGCGACAGTGGAGAGTTATTGCTGCACGCTGGCTTTCGTTCCCAGGTCATCGAACACTGAGACTTCAGGTTTGTTGGTCGGACCGTCCACTGATCTGAAGTCTCAGTGTTTGATGACTCAACAATCATCTTTCTTGGTCTTACAATCTGTTCTGGATGGTATCACAGAATCTTCTTCAGCAGTGATGGAAATGCAAACGTTCACACTTTCATTTCTCTGAGCCGTGAGACGTCTGAGATGTTTTTAAGAATAATAAAGCTTCCTTCTCCTCCTTCTTCTTCTCATTCTTCTTTTTCTTTTTTCCCTTTTCTTCAACTTTTTTCTTTTTCTTCCTTTTCCTTCTTCTTCTCCTCATTTTGTCTTCTCCATTTTCTTCTTTTTTCTTGTCCTTTTTTCTTTTTATCTTTTCCTTTTTTGTTTTTTTCTTTTTTCTACTTCATTTTTTTCTAATTTTTTAGTCTTTTTCTTCAACTTTTTTCTTTTTCTTTTTATACTTCTTTTTTTCTTTTTTGAATTTTTTTTTTTTCATGTGTAGGGAACAGTAAAAACATTTTTCTTTTTCTTCTCTTTTCCTCTTAATCTTCTTCTTTCTTTTATTCTTTTTTCTTTTTCTTTTTCCTCTTTTATCCTGCGGGCATCATGATGTATTCTGGCCAGTTTCATGCTTTCCTGCTGATTGGCATTTGATTGCAGGAACATAACAATGAACCGACAGAGTCCAGAAAGACGACTGACGGCTGAGAAACATGGATTTAATCAATGACAGTTTTTCTTTTCTTCAAAAAAACCAATCAAAAGTTTTTGGATCTAGTCAGTAACGCTGAATATAAACATAACTCACAATAACTACATGGAAACTCTATCCAGGACATCTTTAAGGACGTCTTGTCCTCACTGACTGAAGAGGAGAGATTCATTTCCGACCTTGGAACCCATGTAGTGTGATAGATATCTGATTATGTAACATCAGGATTGGATAATATGGATCAGTATATCAGTGCTGATAGAGACCTCTTTCGACTGATCAGATATGATGCAGATGTGCACCTCAATTATTTTATCTGTCGATTAATCTGTTGATCATTTCCCCAATTAGTCAGTTTGATTTTTGGTCTATAAATATCAGAAAACCGCGAAGAAATGTTGATCCTAAAGTGTCAGACGATGTCCTCAAATGTCTTTTGTTGACCAGAACCCATAAAATATTCAGTTTATTGCCAGAGAGGAGAAAAAGGAACCATTTTCTGTGGTATCTGAATAAATGTCTGTGCAGAGCAAAGAGGACAAGCAAGTGAGACAGAGGGCGAATTTCAATAGAGGGGGAAAGTTTCACACAGAGCTGAGTGAAATTTGGAAGTGCGTTTCTTCTTTTTGGGAACCGTTTCATCTGTTTCCAGTGACAAGCGGAGCAGAGCGAGGGCAGGAACAGGACACGCGCATCAGGCAGGGTCGTCGGGTCCGCGACACACAAGAAACGGAGACATTTCATCTGAATCGCTGTAAAATCAGGAGACCACAGGAGACGTTTGGGGGCAAAGTGGGAGAAAGAATTGAGTTTTATGAACATGTCTGGTTCTTGCCTCACATCAACTCATAGATAAAAGATGATGGCTTTCAGTTCCACACTGTGAGGTTAAAAGAGAGTGAAAAAGAGGGAAAATATTGATACCGCACCAGATCGCTGCTCAGTATCGCCTGGAAAAGTGATCAGTGAATCTCTAAACTGACCCGCACTGAATATGAGGTATTCCTCTGCCATAACCTTCATCTATAATTCATGAAGTAATGCGATACACTGCATGCAACATGGAGTTTTACCATAGAGCGTACGGTGCAATATTCATGGAAACCTCAGGCCAGAAGAAGCAAATGCAAGGCGCGGTAGGAAAAAAAAAAAAAAGCCTATAGAGCTGAATACTGCATGAGCTGAAGGATCACAACTATTTGCCTCTGGGCCGCAAGGTGAGCGAATCAACACCTGACGCAGAGGCTGCCTAATAAACGTCCTACACGTGGCTTCGACGGTGGAAAATCACTGATCACACACCGAAGCCATCGTTTCATCAGCCTCTCTGTAGTTTTAACTCCCTCCGCAGCTCCTTCCTGTCTCACAACAAGCAGCCGCTAAATTCCCCGTTAATAAGACTCAACAAGTAGCATTATCATACTAACACGAGGAAAAAAAAGAAACATTAGCGCCGAGACAGCTTGTAAACCACCATGTGAATGTTCACAGTCGCATCCGTCAGCGCTTGCCAAACAGCTAATTTCATGAATAACTACTCGGGGAGGGGGGAAGAAGAAGAAGAAGAGGGCCTCGCTGCAGATTGCTAATTCGTTTCTCCTGCTGAAAGACGGACGCGCCGGCTTCGGCTCGCGCCGCAGCCTATTAAATAAAGACACAAGGTAAAATTGCTCCTTCAGCTTGTTTGTGCAGAAATGAAAGCGATGATGACTTCAAAGAGTTACGTAGAGTACATTATGGAAATGACACGAGAGAGAGACAGAAATGTGTGTGCACTCCTTTTGCATTTGCGTTTATATCCGTGCGTGTACGCTTGTGTCGGTCTTCGACAAGCGAGAAATAAATTGGAAAAAAAACCAAGTATGTGTCTGTGAGGTAACCGCTGCAGTAATAGGTTTCCAGTTTAGACTTCTTGAAATAACAGTCCCGCTCACAATGGGCGCGGAAAAACAGCTTCCAGGTTCCCCTTTCGAACTTTGACCCTCACCAGATTTTCTCTTCTAATTTGGCTAATTGTCTTTTTCCCAGGGGACACACACACACACACACACACTGAAACCAGTATGGACAACATCAATGAACTGGCGCTCAGGTCGTGTCTGGTTTAACACGGTTCATTACAAAGACGTGCGCCTGACAAAAATGCACCTCCCGCTTTTTTTTTTTCGCCATCTCACCAGCTGCACTGTCGGAAAAAAACTGTCTTCCTGTTTACTTTCTGATAACACGGAGCTGCAAAGTGAGTTCTGACTGTCTGAATATCACTCAGGTGTCAAAACTGTCTCTCTCCCAGAACAGAAGCACTTTATTTAACCAACACCGCTGTCAGCACACCTCTGCAGGCTCTCTCACTCCGGCTTCCTTTCGCTCTCACACAACCTGAAATGTTGTGTGTGCTTTAAGTCGACATGTTGTAGCTTCTGATGCGCGTCGTAAGTAGCTGACGTAAGGTAAAGCTGGTTTGGGTCTCTGGTTGAGTGCGAGGCTCAGGCTGCTCCTCTGAAGGCCATTAGCTCAGATGCTGCGGTGCTGACCTGAAACGTAGTTGCTTAATTAACCCTAAGGTCGCGTTCAGGGCCAGAAAAAGCAGTAAGCTCGTTTATTTGGACGGAGCCAGGACGTGGCCGACGATGCAGCGAGCTCCTGCACAACAACAACGCAGGGTCATCTGGAAAAAACACTGCGACATGACTTCTTTCATGATAGGGGCCACAATCCAATACATGTGAGCGAGGCTGTGAGGTATAAACACATATATCCGGTCAACTACTTTTGTGGAGGGACAAGATTTGAAAGAAAGTGAACGTGTATTTCCTGTCAGGTTTGGTATTTAACTTCACATATATGTTAAATCAATGCACTTTCTATTTTTGAGTTATATGTTTAAACAGTTTGAGAGATAAATGAATGTATTTCTACTAAAGTACAGGTAAAACTATGCCCCTTTTTTTTTTTTTTGCATAGCAACAGCAATCATTTTAGTAATTTGAAAGACGCTCTTGCGCTCTCCCACGTATACCGGCAGAACATTTTCATTAAGGCAACACAAAACAAAAAATTAAATAGTTTCAGTATGATAACTGTTCAAGAGTTGCGCGATCCTAACAAAAACTGACTGAATTGTATTTTCATTTTGCTTCAGACTGTGTTCTGGGGACGTTTTTTTCCTCTGAGATCAGCTTGTTTGTTCAGTAATGGGAAAAATAAATTGTAAACTTATGAGTTTTAATTTCCTCTCCAAAAAACTATATAGTGCTCATTCAAGTAAAAAATATTTGCCTGATAACATACTTGCTTTTTCTGAGTTTTTATTACATTTTCTGTGTTTTTATTTGTATTTTGTGTTATATATTTCCGTGCTCCGTATGTTTAGAATAACCCCCCCCCCCCAAAAAAAGAGAAGAGAAATGATCCAGCTGCTTCTGGTGATGATGGTCTCTCTCCATTTTGTTCTTTTTGCATTGACAAAGTTTTATACCAATAACCAGGACCATGAACAAACAGAGCAACAAGGCATCAACCAGCACAGGCCAGCATTAATTTAAGAAGAAGGTCAAATTAGTTCTGCTGCACGATACACAGTTTTGTTGTAGAGGAGTAATATCAATATCTAATACAATATCTTTGTGCTCATTTCACAAACTTATAATTTATTTAAGAATATCAGCGGCGTTTTTCTGGTGAGTCTTTTCCAACAGTGAAACAGAACGACCAATGACTTCGGCGAGCCAAGTTCTTAAAGTTGCCGAGCGGACCGCGCTTCAAAAGCAGCATCGCTTCCCACGAACATCTGCTGCTCGGAGCTTTTTAAAAGACGCGTGCGGCGAACGGCAATAAACTCTCATCGGAGTGTCAGAGAAGAAGACAGAGTAGCCATTTATAACAAAGAATCTGCACACTCTCTCGCGCTCACCCACACATATTTCGGCATGTGTTCGCCAAAATCCCAGGAGATCGAGTTATGGATCGTAAAAACAGGAGGGCTGTTGATCCAGGTGCCGTCTGATTATTGTTGGCCACCGGCAGTGTCAGGAAACAGGTGATAGATGTTGTTGGATAACCTTATCACCCTCTTAAGCCTGCGACTGAGACAGATAGCCCCTGCTGGAAAACCAGAAGAATGTCATGAATCTGTCAGAGTGTAACCTGATCGCTCTTCTTCTCCTCATTTTTTTAATCAATTACAGGAGTGATAGTGGATGAACCCTGAGGTGTTTTAAAAGGAGGATTCACTGCGGTGAAGCTCGTTCAGTATATTCAGCTTGTTAAAGGAAGGAAGGATGGGAACAAACAAACAACCCACACCTTTGCGACTGCGTTGGTGTTCCAGCATGTGTTCCCAATCTTCACTGTTTCACCATTAAAAAACTAATATTGTCATCTTTCCAGCTCGTACAGCTTGATTGAGTCAGCGCGGCCTTCTCTTTCCTCGGTGTGTCTGTTCGTGCATGTGTGTGTGTGTGTGGTCCAAATTAGGTTTAAGACACAACCAGGCAGAGAAGTAACACAACCTTCCCGCGCAGCATGCATGAGACAGACCATCTGCTGTAGTGAGAGGTAACCGAGTCACCGTCTGTGCAAATGCCCGCCGTGCAGTCTGGCACCATTCGAGCGCCGCTCTATTTGGCACGGCGCTGGCTGTGAAACACCCTCCTCAGATCGCCGTGACCACAAAAAACTTCCCTGCATATTTATCAAAACCTCCAAGTCCCCTCTCGGTCCTGGACTGGAGGTGACCAGGTGGATGTTCTGTTAACCTTCATGCCCTCCTCGGGCATTTTTGTACATTTTTCTCACCTTTTTTTTTTTTTGATATGGTGATCGTTTTGGCCGTGTTACAGCTTGTGGCATGAATTTTTTTTTAAAATCTAGTGTCTTTTATTTTCTTTTTATGCATTTTGTACCCTCTAACCACCTTTGTGGCAAAAATGTATACGCACAAAAAAAATGCCATTAAATCACTAATATTTTTTTCTGCTTTTATTTTATTTTTTCATAAATCACTTAAACAACTTCAGACCTACTCAAAGCTGCCAAACATTCAATAATTTTCAGGAATTTAACCCTTTAAATGTTTTATTGTTTGAATTATGAATTAGTTTATACAAAAAAGGACAAAACATTTATAATTTTCCATATAATAAGTAGTAGGCTGATTAAAAAATATGGTTTTAATGGAAGTCAGTGAGTATCTGTTACATACATAAGAAATACTAATGCAATCAAATCAATTTTGTTAGTAATCTTTGATATATCCAAGAGTCTAATCGCCACCAAAGCCCCATCAGCCTACTACTTATTATATGGAATATAATAGATTTTTTGTGGGTTTTTTATAGATAATTAATAATTCATTAATTAAACTGGCATTTAAAGGGTTAACATCCTGAAAATGATTGAATATTTTATCATTTTGATCAGGGCAGAAGTTGATTAAGGGATAAAACAGAAAAAAATATTGATGTATGAGGATTTTATGGCAGATTTTATGCGTGTACATTTTAGTCACAAAGGTGGTTAGAGGGAGTATTTGTTACTACATAAAAAATACTGATGTAATCAAATCAATATTGTTGGTAATCTTTGACATATCCAAGACTCTAATCACCACCGAACCCCCTTCCTTCAACTACTTTCTTTTCTTTTTTTTTGAGGAAATAATTCAAATAATAAAACTGGCATTTAAAGGGTTAAAATCCTGAAAGATATTGAATGTTTGGTAGCTTTGAGTAGGTCTGAAGTTGTTTAAGTGATTTATGAAAATAAAAGCAGAAATAAATATTGATGTATGGTGATTTAACGGCATTTCTGTTGTGCGTGTACATTTTTGCCATGACGGTTGATAGAGGGTAGTCATTTTGAGGAGGGCACAAGGGTTAAAAAAGAGACTCCCGGCAGGCCTGCAGGAATTAAAAGCTTAAATAAACCACACTGAGCCTCGTCAAGAAAGACAACGACACTTGGAAAAATGAAGTTCTTCGCAAGTTGCTCCAAGTCCGTTTCCATTTGACCCACGGCGCTCTTAGATTGGGGAAGAAACAGACAGAGGAAGCGTCCCGGGGGTCCACACAGAACAACTATCGCTCTGTTTGCAATCAAGTGCGGACATGACGTCACCGTCCTGGGAGCTGTATGTACGGCCTGCTTCTCACTCCACTCTGTGAATGTTTGGAGGTGTAGAATGACGTCCAGAAACACATGTCAGCAGACTCCTTATTGCTCACTGCAACATGAACCCTCACCTCCACCTTCTACACCGCCTCTCTTCTTTAAAAGGACAGCTACAGTATGCAGTTATTGGACCACCGCAGATGTCTCAACTATGATGATAAGAGAAGAAGGAGTCATGCTTTTCAGGGATTATTTGTGCTGCAGAATTTTTCCATTTCCTCCTGTGAAGGTCAGATGATTGACGGTAGTTAAAGTGTAACATTTCTCAACTTGGCTGGTGAAGCAAACAACATTAAAATGAAATAACAAAATGCTCTTTGAAAACTTATTTTCCATCCCTCACACGGATTAATGCAGCTAATGTATTTGTCTGAAAGAACGGCAAGCTCTGATATTTCAAATTGTGGTAGGAAGACAGAAACAATGGGTACATAATTATGAGAAACAAGCTGACAGTGGAGCTGGTGAGGAAGAAAACAAATGTCATGGCAGTAAGATGAAGCCAGATCAGACAACTTTCCTTTCAGTAAACAATATAAGGTTATTTTGTGGGTGGAGCTTAGATGGTAGCAATTAGGCCAGGGTGATAAAACAACCATGGTTCATGGTTCAACCAGCAGTGGATTTTTTCACTTCATATTTTTTGGTAGGTGCTCCATTTTTTAAGTTCTCAAATTTTTTTGTCATGTGTCCACACGAGTAAAATAAAATGTTTCATCTGCCGAGACCCATGAAAACATTTTCTTTGAATGTCGAAATGAGTAAAAGAAAATGTTTTTTTCACATTGAGACGAGTTATTGGGACCAGTGAATAATTTTTATTTTTTTCATGAGTGGAGACCAGTGATTTAATTTTATTTATTTGTTTTAATGTTTCGGGACGAGTGAAAACAATGTTTCCCCAAAACAAAACAAAACAAAAACGTTTTTACATGTGTCGGGACCAGTGATTTTATTTTTTTTTTATGTTTCTGGATGAGTGAAAACAATATTATTATTATTATTTTTTTAAACGTTTAAAAAAAAAAAAAACTTTTTTTGTGTGTCGGGAACATTGACATTTTTTTTTTTTTTCATGTGTCAGTACCAGTGAAAACAATGTTTAAAAAAACATGGGGACCAGTGAAAAAAAATAAATCATGATGGAAAATTATGTTTTCATTAGTGGGGACCTGTGAAAACAATATTTAAAAAAAAAAAATAGTTTTTTCACGTGTCGGGACCAGTGAAAAAAAATTATTTGCTGTTGAGCCCAGAAAAAAGTTTTCTTTTCATGTGTTGAGGTGAGGAAAAAAAATAAATAAAATAAATCATGTGTCGAGAGTGAGTGAAAATACTGTTTTTGCTGCTGAGACCAGTAAAAAAAATATATATATTTATACATTATAAATATATATTTTTATAAATTTTAAATATATACACATGTTGCATGAGTTAAAAGTTTTTCTCCTTTTGTCGAGATGTCTCGGGTAAAAAAACATTTGTCATGCAACGAGATGAGTAACAAAGATTTTAATCACTTGTGAGAAAACATTTTTTCACTCGTATCGACACATGCAATCTTATCTCATTTAGTTCTCGAGTAGTGGTGCAGTTTAGCCCTTTGTGGTCAAAATGAGTTTTACAGAAAGAGACACTGAATCTTTATTGACCTGATGACATTTGCCCTGAAAGGCAAACGAGAAGTTCATTTTCTAATGCTCCGTTTTCTAAGTTTTCGTGCCTGATCCAGAAAAAAACGTTTTTTTCATCTGTCAGGACGACTTAAAAAAAAAGTTCTGTCTTGGGAAAAACATATATTTTCTTCAATGTGTCGAGACGAGTAAAAAAAGAAAAAATTGTGAAAAAGGAACAAAGTCATTCATGTGTTGAGCCGGGTGAAAAATGTTTTTTGTTGAAAATGGAGCATAAGAAAAAAAAGAAAGATCTCACTTGCCCCTCAGGGCTTCTGCAGAAGACAGCCAGTCGTAGAAACTTCATTAACAGCATGAGAAGACACGCTCAGTTGAAGTAGATGTAGTTCAGTTTGTCATTTCTTTAGTGTTATATATACACATTACACACAAAACTCCTTTTTGTCCCGGAGGCGCTCCAGGGAATATCTTTCTCCCCAGCACAGTTTCTGTCGTCCCCGAGATGCCGTCAGTCTCGAGCACTGACTGACCCGGCCGACACTTTACTGGACCGGGCCCATCGTTAACATTATAAGTCGCACCTGTGTCTTCCCTGCTACCAAGCCTGAAAAAAACGTTACGGGGGCATTTGGTGACCCCTCGTAAATCCCAGCCTGCCTCCGCCAGACTTCAACCTGAGCGACGTCCAATCAGGCAAAATAAATGAAAACACCTGTGTGGCTGTGCCAGAGGGTGAGCCGGAGCTTTAAATCCTCCCAGAACAAAACAAAGAATCCCCTGAACAGACAAAAAAACATAAAAAAAATTGGTGCGCATCAAACCGGACACTGGACTTTGAAGCGAAGGGAAATGAGGCCGCTGTGCTTTGGTTGGTCATGCAGAAGTTAGAAGTCGGCGTTTGGCAGCGAGCGTGGCTCTTAAATGGCTCCAATAAATATTTACAAAGCCCGTCTTCATCACCCAGCGCTGGCTCTGTGACATAGCAGTGATTATGGGTACAATAACTAATCCCTCATTAATGTTGTGTCGACTCTGCTCTGGCTCGCACAGATAGGAAATCGATGTACCTTCGCCTGAAGCAAGAACTGAGAGCTGTCAATCTCCCGTGTTCAAACAGCGCCTACTCTCCATATTGAAAGATTGTCGAGTGAGAGATCCCCGGACCCGCTGACAGCAACCTGGTATCCTCAGGACAAAATGATAATGTTTCATGAGGAGGGGCTACCGAAGAAATCAAAGCCGAGCTGATTCTCATCACGTCGGGTTGCTGTTTGGTAATTCGAGGGTAAGAAAAACAAACCCCTCTGCACCCACAATCCACCGGGAGGGAGGCAAACGCTTTAATGGTTTAGAAGGAAACAAACGTTCTCCCTCTAATTCTCCCTAAACCGTTAACGGAGCTCTTTCCCTTCTCGGAAAAAAATAAAACCCCGTAATGTTGATTTGAATTACAATGTTGCACTCGGCCAAAAGATCCCCAACGGCACCGAGTCGCTCCTTACAGATTCATACAGCGTTTTTTTTTTGTTTTGTTTTTTTCCAGAGCCCGTTTAAATACTCCCAACTCCCATCAGACGCGATAATGTATTGTTCCAAATATTCTCATCGCGAGCTTGTTAGGGAGTTAAAATTACAGTCGCTGAGGCGTGGAGACATTTTACAGTTACAGTCTTTCCAATTTGAGGCCTCAGCAAAAAAAAATAATACAATCGAAACTTGAAACAACCGAGGCTCCGAAAAGAAAGGGCTCGAGTTAATGTTGCCGGCTCGTGTAAGTCCGGTGAAGCAGTGTGTTTTGAGCAGACATGAATGGCAGTGAAGATAACAGCGGCGGGCTGAAACGGCTCTTCAGAGGTCTTCATTCTGTCTTTTGGCACACAGCTGGATCATCCTCTTGGACCCGTGTTTTGCTTTACAGACGCTGACATACACACATACAGTAAAGCACGCACGCTGGGTCCGGCTCGTCCGACGCGGTGACCCTTTTGTTATCTGCTCCTCGCCAGCTTTGTTTGCGTGGATCATCTGGAAACTCCATTTTGCTGTTGCCGTTTTGGAGACACGCTAAAAGGGGGGGGGGGGCGAGTCAACAAAACTCCAAAAAATGCACATCCTGACCCGTCGAACGAAAAAAAAAAGGGCTTCTGAACCATAAAATGAACAACTGGTGCAAACGCTGAATTCTTAAGACTAAAAAAAAAAACAATAACTGTCTGTTTCAAAACAGCGAACAGCTGAAAATGTGTGCAGGTCGGTAGTGACGAGGAACTGGATCAGACTCTCTGGGGGGGCTAAACGTCTCTACTTTTGTGTGGAACAAAAGAAAAAAAAACCTTCACAGTTGTGGACACACACAGTAATTTTTATAAAAGAAATAATTGTGTTCGCCCACACGCAGGCTGTCCAGGTGACATTCAGGCGTTTCTAACAGTCCTTTCCTCCTGTCAGCATTCAAAATGTGCTCGTTTTTGTCATTTAATGGCTGCTGAGAGTAAACACGGCCAATTTAGGAGGCAGAGCACCTAAAGCTATCTGACCGGGAGGGAATTCACTCGAAGGGACTGCCTGCCTGTCTGTCTGCGTTTCATTGTATAACCAATTAGAGGTGCGCTGTCCGCTTGAATTTGCACTGTGAGCTCTCAGACTTTGTGCACAGGAAACCTAAAATGAAATAGGTTTCTGGTGGAGAATGCCCCAAATCTGCCTCCTCTGAGAGTTCTGCTATTTCGTGTATCGATATTAATCTTTTGTTTAATTTTCTTGGAGAGCGGAGAGTCCTCCATCAGCACCGAGGCAGCACACGGAGAGGACGCGGGCCAACCATCGATCGCCAACACTCGGAGATGTGGAGTCGAATCGTTGTGACTTGGATTGGAGTCGAGTCGAGCCGCTGTTTTGATGACTTGCAACTTGAGGCTTGAGAGTTGGTGATTGACCTTGAAAGTTTAGGACTCGTGACCTCATTTGACTTGAGACATGTGCTATGTCTCAATTCAGGGTGTGCATCCTTCGAAGGACCCGGCCTTTGCGGTCTTTGAAGGCGAGTCCTTCAGAGAGACCTTGTTAACCATGTCGGCCATTGTTAAATGTGACGGTCTAGCCTTTGGAGTGTTTCCTGGTTGCGTCACCAGATGTTTTACCCTTACATCACGATTTCTGCCACCCAGGCAGGCGAAAGTGACGATCTACGCCACGCGATGTCACCATTTTCTCTCTTTCTTTCCTCTTTTTCAGGCGCGCAAAGAATCTTGGGATATATGAGGCTGTGAAGGATAGCAGTGGTGCATCCTCTAAAAAGAGGTAAAAGAAGGAGCATCTGGAGGAGCCTTCAGATTGATACAGCCTTTGTGCAGCAAATGCGGCCTTGGAAGGATGCGGACCCTGAATTGAGACACAATGATGTTGCCTGCGTTTATTTTACAACACGTCCTCGTACATTAGCAACTGAAAACGTCGATTGTCAGCGTCTCCAGAAATGAGACCACGCATGTACCCGATCTTCATCCTACGGTCACACTTTGGTTAGGTTTAGGAGAACATCGTGGTTTCAGTTAAAATCGTATGTTGAATTACGTGAGTTACATGATGGCTTCTGGTTTCACTCTCGACACGAACGCCGATCTCCTGAATGAAAGTCCTTTGCTTGTTTAACCCCCGACCGTCCATCTCTGACCTCCTCCCTCCCTAAAACGGACTTTTCACTCCTTATACAACTCCTCCTCACTTCCTCCTTCACAGCTGTAATAACACCGACAGCTGCTAGAGGACGCCGCGGCCAACAACAAACATTTAATGCGGGTCGCGACAAACCACTTTCATTTTGTCGACCCTACAGTACAAGGACGAACTCTCGCTCTCTGTTTTCAGTTTAATTTGAGTATGACACTGTTTAAAAGAGAAGAGGAGGGATATTTTGGGCGGGTTGAATAGGGAAACATGAACTGCAATTATTATATTACAAATTAAATTCATTGTTGTACTTTTCTAAAAGGTTTTAATCAATAAATTCCTCTTATGAAGACCAGATACTGCAGGTAAGACTGCAGAATCTTGGAGGTGAAAACGTGACTCGACTTGCTTTAAAGCGGCTCCGTGTGACGATGTGCAGGAATCAACATGTTTGAATCACTTTCTTATTGGTCACGGTCGTCTACTTAAGCCTGTGGATGATTTTTCAGCTGCTGCGCTGTGGATTTCTTGGTGAAGGACTCGGGTCGAGCCTCGTCTCAGCGCCGGTCTGCTCCTCTAACAGAAGGCAACAGTAGCTAACGTTGGTTTAGAAATGGAGCCTGCTCACATAAACTGATGACCGAGGACTCGAGTTGTCTTGCCCAAGAAAAAAAGTGACTTGCATCTTGCTTCAGACTCGGAAGAATCGTCTGCGTCACGTGTCTGTGAATACATCAGGAACAGAGAAGAGTCAAAAGTGAATGAGAATAAACACGCGCGACCGGACTGGACACGGAGACATGGGACAAGATGTTTTCAACACCTACCCGACTGCTAACTTTTGATTTATTATCCCTCTCTGCCTTTTCTTTTCTACTGACTCTGCAACAAAAACCTGTCAGTTGATCTTCCATGAAATACCTGAATGTGTTAGACCTTGAGCTGATCAGAGGACAAGTGAAAAGATGATCGAGTTATGAAAAGGCAGGCCATCAAAACACCCACGCACAGAATGAAATAAAGAAAAAATAATATCCTGATATTGTGTCTGATGTGATGTTACAGTCAGACCGTGTGGAGACACTATAAGAATGCGAATACCACACAGACAGCAGGTTAACGCAGCCTCCCTGGGAGTCCCTGCAGGTCTACAGTGGTGATCAGGTCTACGTTAGTTCACCTCGTGTCGTGTAACCAGGCTGTTTAATGTCCCGTCCCGCTGCTCCCTCCCTCCCTCCCTCCCTCCCCTCCTCTTGGCAGTGGCTCTTCCCGGCAGCACTCAGCATCTCTCCAGCAGTGGACTCAAGGACTTGTGCGACCACCTCGACGCGCAACAGAAGGCTCCCCTCTCTCTCAGCTCCGGACCGCGCAGCAGCAGCAGCAGCAGCAGCAGCGCACAGGAGCAACTTTCCCTCGCAGCATTACGCATGGCTCCGGCTCTGCGCAAAAGCGCCACCGCGACGCCGTTTTCCTGGAGGAAACTGATGGGATTGTAAAGAAAGATTTAAGGGATTTTGTTGTTTTTTTTTTTTTGGTTGAAGAGATTATTCTCCCCTCGCTGCTGCTGGTGATGGTGATGATCTCCTCTGGATATCCTCTGCTCGCAGTGTAGTCGCACACAAGCTGTACGTGAAGGTCCGACGCGTTATCCGAGCCTGTCCGCGCACACAGAGATGGATCTGTGGGGAGTTTATCTGTTCCATCTCATAACTTTGGGTAAGTGACGACCGGAATCTAGCAGATATGAGATGTTATTAAGGATTAAAACGATCCTGCCTGCTCCGTTTGGAGTTTGATTTTGAGGAAATCTGATCCAGTGAACGGAACAGAATCACTTTGTCGCTCCTTCGTTTGGCTTTTCTTTTCTTTTCTTTTTTTGGTGCCAAGCTGCATTTTTCAAATCATATAATAAAAGATTAAATAAAAAATAAAAGCCATCGCATTTGCATAAACTTAATTACTTAACGGTGTGAATGGCACGCGTTTCTCATCAGTGTGCCGTGTGCTGTGCAAAAATGAGCTTTGCGCACACGCACGTGCTTACATGCGTGTGTGTGTGTGTGTGTGCGCGTGTAAAAATGCCCCTTTTCTCCAGAGGTCAGTGTGTGTGTGTGTGTGTGTGTGTGTGTGTGATTAATTTGGCCTCCTATTGGTGTAATGTCCACATTTATGTATTTGAGCACTGCTGGCATCACGATATCACATATTTGCATGTAATATACTGTTTTTATGCATATTTACCTACTTTATGCATCCAAAGTTTTTCAGTGGCCTTGCCTGATTCCTCATTCTGGTAACCCACCCTCCCAGAGTGGCCATCCCCAGCACTACATCAGTCATTGCAGTGTGTGTCACTGAGCTCGCAGCTCTCCATGTAATTGAACCGAGCCGGAATATTGATTTTCGTGGCAACAATCCACAGTCTTGAGAGAGAAGAGAAGTGCGTGTTGTTGTTTGCCTCGAAGTGTCTCTGTGTCACTAAAACACAAAATGTGTCAATCCCAGTTCAGGCCGCCTCGCTGCTGCTGCTGCTGCTGCTAACTGTGACTAATGTCATTAAACCGGCTGATGGCCAGGACACCAGAGGTAATGATCCCGGCTTTAATTGGCTGCAGCTCATCCTGCTCAACAAAAAAGGCAGTGGATATGCATCATATCTTACCTGTCTTTATTCATTATTAACGTCCTCTTCGGAGCTCTTCATTAGGGGGAGGAATGCAGTTGGAACCGCTGAGTGGAAAGAGAAGAACGCAGTTTGCTTTGTGAATCAGCTCGTCTCCCTGTAATGACATCCAACGGTCACACATTTATTTGGCTGGTAATTAGAAACAGACGGGGCCACTCTGCTGCGTGCGCTCCGGCCATATGCCTGAAAACAACTCATTCCTGTGCAGTTTATTGCAAAACCTTCGTATTCAGATGTAGGAAATAAAAAAAAAAAAGCAGGATAAATGACAGATAAACTGAATTTTGTTTTGAGTTTTGTTGTTGTTGTTGTTGTTGTTGTTGTGAGGTGCTGATGCTGATTCCAGCCTGTTGAACCATCTGCCTCAATCAATTAGCCGAGACCGAACCGCAAAAGGTCACAAACTCCGGCCTGTTCGGATGACTCAATCCATCCTATGTGGCATTCGGGGCAGTTTCTGTGATTTCTAAAGGCTTACTGCTCCGGATACCTGCGAGCCAACAGAGAGAGAGGGGGGGGGGGGGCCTCAAAATCACCACCACCATTTTCCAGAAAGAGCTCTTAAAGCAAACACCAGCAGAAGGTATTTCTCAGCTGGGACGAGCGGTCATTAAGGGGTTTGGCATTGTTGGATTATTTCTTTGGCTTTTGTTGCCTGTCCTTGCCGGCTGAAATCATGTTGGAACAGTTCAGAGTTTCCGTGCTGTTATTTGTGCTCTATTAACTTTTCAAACACAGAGCCAACTATATGAATAAAAGTATTATTATTTGGGCTTTTTTGAGGTCTTGTTACAAACGCTGATGCTCAAATTTGAAATCGTGTTTCCATCCAAATCACAGCTGCAACGATGACTTAACTGATAAGTTGATTGAAAGAAAAGCTAATGTTCAGCTACTTTGTTTGCAGCTTCTTGATGAGACACAAAGAAGTTTTAGAGAAGAAATTCAAACTCGGAATTGCAATATTTACAATATCAGTGAAGTAATAATACAAAATCCGATTATTGATTATTTTATTCTATTTACTTTTAGCTGCTGGTCAACGGAGGGCGCCATAGATTCATCTGCGTACATTTTTCTATAAATAATGGAAATTAACACGTTACATTGAGGAAAATAACGTAGAGATGTGGCAGGGTCCGCCACATATAAAGTATGAAAATTGTTCTTGAGGTCAGTTTGTTTATTTAGTTTGTTTAGTTTAATGAGGATCTGTTTCTTTGGGTTTTGGACTGTCGGTCGGGAAGAAGAAGCACTTTGAAGACGTCACGTTGAGTTCTGGGATATTGCAGATCAATTGTGAAAATCATTATTGTTTAATTAGCTGATTGACAGGACAAAAGAATTGCAAAATGTTTTTTTTCTTTCTCAGTATGAGACTGTTGAATGGAATATCTTTTGGGGTTTTTTGGCCCGCTGATCAGACAAAAGGAGACATTTAAAAGACGCCAACTTTGGTATTTATGCTGCTATTTTCTGACATTTTCACAGAACAGAACAGTTGATGCTGTAAAAAATCTTGAACAATCAGCATAAATCAACCAGGGTCGGTTTATTAAAAGCTTGCTCATTCGATATATCGGACTCTCTTGCATGTCGGTCTGAGCTGAGATGATGTTCAGTCGAGTTCTGCGGGTTCCTGAAGAAGACGTTAATGTAGCAGAAGGGTCATCTTATGCATTCAGACGAGCTGTGAAGATCAAACTGAATCACTTTGGCCTTCACTGTTATGAAAAATAAAAATTAATCCCAGCCAAGTGATTGAATGTCCGAGCTCTGATTTTATCTGCGTGATAAATGTGCACCAAGGCTCAGTGTGACAGATCCACACGGAGGCTCAACATTACGTAGAATTAGGCACAAATGTGCAGCGTAAGTCTTTTTTTTCTCTTTAGGTTGGATTAGAATAAGTTGAGGTGGTAAAAAGGGGCACCAAAGTTGGATTTAACATAAATGGGTCAAACGGAGCGAAGGAAGTGATCTCTCTAATGGCACCCAGACGGGCCGAAGCTGCACGGAAACAAACAATACAAGCAAACTGCTCTTACTTCTTCTGAGTAAGTATTTCTGACCGTCTTAGCTTTTAAAGGGATATTCTGGTGTAAATTTAATCCATGGTCTAAACACACCGTGAAACTGTGTTAGACTCCCTCTAGAGAGATCAAGTTAGCAGACCGCTAGCTAACGTAGTTTGAGCATCCTCATAAACGACCACAGGACAACAATACACTGCAGTAAATGGATCCAAATATAAACCGCCACCAAAAAGCCACAAATAATGCTCAGAACAGCACCAAACTTCAGCAACAGTACAAATAGGGTCTCAGCACATAGTCAAGGGCATCTAATCTCCGCTAGCTTAGCTGGATTTCTATTGTGAAGCTAAAAACAGACTTCAACTCTCCTCCATCAGCTTCCGGGTCGGGGAAGTCCCGACGCGACGATTACCGAGTGCGGTTAGAAATGCTCAATTCCGTTCCTTTCCCTGTCCGCTCTCGATAATAACTGTTATAAACTGGCAGGTAAGACACATATGAACTTTGATTGCTTTTCCATGGAGTCATAATCATACATTTTCATCCATGAGCCGCGGAACTCTACTGCACTCGGTAATCGACTCGTCGGGACTTCCCGTCAACAGGAAGCTGCTGCAGAAGAGTGGTAAATTTAGTCAGCTTTTCAGCAGAAATCCAGCTAACTTAGCGGAGGTTAGATGCCCCGGACTATGTGCTGAGACCCTATTTGTACTGTTGCTGAAGTTTGGTGCTGTTCTGAGCATTATTTGTGGCTTTTTGGTGGCGGTTTATATTTGGATCCATTTACTGCAGTGTATTGTTGTCGTGCGGTCGTTTCTGAGGTTGACAAAACTCTGTAAATTAGCGGTCTGCAAACTTGATCTCTCGAGAGGGAGTCTAACACAGTTTCACGGTGTGTTAGACCATGGATTAAACTTACACCGGAATATCCCTTAAATTAGTCTTCAGTGAGTCACAAACAAAGAAGGCGAGTCAGTGACTGGAGTTCAAGACCGCAATTCAACACTGGGTATCTTTAAGGAAACCTTCTGACAATTTCCAGCCATGAAAACAAAAAACTGATATTTTTAATGTGGAGTCAGAACAACTCCAACCGTGTTTGTGGCGACAAAATCTGTGTATTCAACGAGAAGTTGTGAAATCCTCAAGCCGTGTTAGTGGGAACAAAACCTGTTGTATTAAACGTGGTGACATCACTGGCAGTTTTTAACGAGAGGTCGGGACATCGAGCCTCAATCTAACCAGATCATAACCACAGAACATGCTAGATAAAACTGAACATTGAACCTGAAGAAATAAACATTTAACATATCCACGGTTTGCAGAAACGCACATTGTCAACATTTACCCTGCTGACTTGGGTTGTTTTATTTTAGCTGAGCAAGATTCACTATTTTTAACCTCCTTCCTCAGTCCGAGGGGCCTTCTCGCTCCACACTGCCGCCAGTCTCAGCCTACCATCATACCAATATTTTTTGATTTAATGGTTTTGACATTGTGGGATATGACCTGTGCCTTTAATGGAGACAGATAAGTACTGCCAAGCATCCTATTACCTGGCATATTGGCTGGCCTCTTGTAGGGGATTTGTCATGAATCTCATTTGAGGCAGGTTAGCACCCAGGGCCAACACACAGCCCATCACACGCTCAGGCTTCCTTCGTGTGGGGCGAACAGCTCGGCCACTGCAATGGCTGTAAAATGTCTGTAGACTTCGATACCACATAAACACGGGAAGGCTTTTACCACCTTCACACTCACTGGGGTTGAACGTGTGTTCAGCTTCACACACATCACTATTAAAACAGATGATTTTACAGCACCTCCGCTTTGGAGATTCAATATATTCATTACTGTGCGATTGTGATGTTGTTTTATTGCATTTTTAAAACGTATTCCGTCACCTAATGGGAAGCTAATGCACTAACTGACTCTCAACAGTCATAATTAACTGTTTTTTATTTTTTTTTGTAAAAGCATGTTTTTTTTTTTTTTTATGGCACTTTTGATTTATGGACTCGTTGGTTTTCCTAATGAGTTCCAAGAGAAGAACTGACATTTAACTTTGTTTATTTCTAAGGAGCTGTCATCTAACAGACTAAATATGTTTGTACTGATCGAATAGAAAACGCATCCCTCATCCAGACCTCATTACCATCCACATCTGTTTATCTATCTGCAAATGAATGAAGTGAAACTAAAAGAATACATTTAAAAAAAAAAAAGAAAATCTGGTACCTCTTGCACGTTTTCAAATTAATTTTTCACATTTCGCCTCGGGAGCATTTTACTCAAAAGTAAAGTGTTCAGCCAAACACAATAAATAAAGTATGCTCTCTCTATGATTGCACATTTATTGGTACAAGCAGTGAAATCAACAAATATGGATAATAAACTTTCTAAGTACTCTCAGTTGGCAGTTTATATCAAAGAGGATAAACCAAATATCTGAATCGCCGGCAGAATTCAGCAGCACCGCAAACTCCACAATGGCCATAAAGTTGAACGCGCACATTTCAACAAAAACTGAACATTATGAGCTTCATTAAAAGTTTAATTTATTGAGGGGGTTGTTGTATTTGACTGTATTAATTTTAGCTGCTTTACGTGGAAACTGTATAAATGAATATTTAAGATAAGATAAGATAAGCCTTTACTGATCCACAGTGGAGGAGTTTGATTGTCGCAGCAGCACAAGAAAAGAAGAACGTAAATAGAGAGGTAAAAATAAGTCAATAAAACGTATACAAAAAGTACAATAAGGTACCAGAGCAAGTTAAGACAGTATTACAGGCAGTTGAATCCATCTGTGTCAAACTGGAACGACTGTCTTTGAACAGAAGAGGTGGCCTACGACTTATCACCCACCTACAGTGCAGAACTGAATTCTCTTCACAAGTCGTTTTTATTCTGGGCAGCAAGCCGCCAATTTGGTCGTCCTTTTCGCGGCTCCATCCGCGGATTTAGACAGAAGGCGGTAGGTTGGGGGTCTATTTTGGTCCGCCAATTTGACACCTCGGAGGGTTCACTTATTTCCATCTCCATTACTATCTGAATCCGAGACGTCGATGTGCCGGCAATTGCGTGAGATGGGCGGAGGTGACGTTGACGTGCGCTGTTGTTTGACCCATAGCCGGGGAGTTTTAAAACCAGGAAACAGCTGATCACAGCAGTCAGTCCATCACTTCATCCGCAGACGTCAAGATGAGCAACTGGACTGCCACTGAGATCCAGGAGATGCTGACGTCTCCTCGGTCTCTGTAGCTGTCTTCGTTGTCCGCTTGTTGTTGTAGCGGCAAGCTGCTAACGGTCGCTACTTTCAAATTAAAAGCCCCCTGCTAAGAACCCAGTTCTAAACTCCAATGGGGTGCAATGTAAAGCTCTTATTTTGAAGATAAATTCAACCTGCTTCACTGTTCACGCCCAACTTTGTGCTTCACATCATGTCACATGTTTATGCCTACCCCAGTGGCAGCTGGTGGCTTTTTGGAAAAGAAGGAATATTAAACCTCTCTTTTAGAAAGACAAGGCGGCAATTACAGCCTTTACCTTGCTGCAAATGTGCCACCTTTTCTATCTAAAAGGGGTTATTGGCAGCTTTACAACCTTCACACCTGGGCTCACCTAGTTTTAGCAACCCACATGAAGGCCGGTTGAGTCGATGACCAACAAGTAAGGACACTCCTACACTATGTAAGGACACTCCCACGCTGTGAGGACACTCCCACGCATAGTTTAAAAGCCTGCGACTCCCCTCCAGTTAGTTAGAAATGAAGAAGCCTATTGGATGAGAGGTGACACGTCTTCAAGAAACTGAAACAGGCCCAGTTGCCTACGATACAGCACACAAATCCACCAGGACCTGGATGACTGAGAACCTTCAACAACTCGTTATCAAATTTATTTCTCTGTTTTTGGTTTTTTATTACTGACAAAGATTGACATTACCTCCCTTTCAGTGCATCTTTGTAAAATTAGGAAACTAAAAAGCCCATAAAAAAAAGTGTTCAAAAAAAAAAGTTAATGGGATCTATTGTAGGCCGAGACACATCCTCCGTCCAAGCTTCATGGAAGTATGTTCAGTAGTTTATGTGTAAACCCTGATGACAAACCAACAAACAGGTAAACAAAACCTCCGTAAAGTAAAACTAGGATGAAGACACAATATGTACTATGTGGGACATTTAACTGGGATGTTTGATACGGACATGGTTTTTAAATGACCGCTGAGATTTCTTGTAACGTCTCAGCCGACAGACATTCAGGCACCATATTTGCAAAATCAGCCAATACAGCCGCCCAGCTGATATATGAACAGCAGGGTTCATGTTTAATAGTTTAAAAGTGTGACTCTTTAACTACATTATAAAACAGTAGGTAAAGTTGAGGAGACGAAGAACAAATGCCGTGGCTGCAGTCGTGACTTAATGCATCCGTCCTAATGTTCAGCTAACTTTTAAAATAACTGATTATTTGTCCTCGAGAGACGGTTGTAGCCTCTCATGTGCCTCGCGGTCTGCAGGAAGTCAAACTCTATAGAGGATATGAGTTTTCCATCTAAACCCTATCGATATATATGAGTAACATTCACTGGCTGGTGGAGCTCGGGGCTTAAAAGCTTTCCAGACAGAATGGCTGTTAGACTTTTTTCCTGTGGGCAGCGTCTGTTCCCCAGCCTTTTGTCAGAGCGCTTAAAGTTGCCTTTGTGTTTAATTAGCGAGGTTTCTAAAATGTGCTGCGGAGCTGGCACATTGCCATTCATCCGATGTCAGTCAGTCTGATAGCTCTGACCTTTAATGGTGACAGTATCCAATTTATCACGTAATCATCTGCCTACAATATTGAACTATTATAACTTCAACCAGTACATAAAGTTTGGAGAAAAAAGGCTGAAAAAGAAGGAGGGCAAGCGTCAGAACCGGCTGCAGGGGGGCTATTGCCAGAGCCGGGGCATTGATTGGACGTGATGTATGTGGGTGAAGAATAAATGAGTCTGAGTTTAAAGTCCTAATCCATTATTGCAGCTGAGTGCCTCCAGTTATATCACAGTTAACTAATTACCGAATGTGTTTACATTCCGAGATTTACGTTATTGAGGGCAACATGAGCGACAACAAGCCACGGGGAGACACGGACGCCGACTCCTGTCCATCTTGCATTGATATTCTTGGCCTATAAGAGGCTTAGTGGCTTAGTTTGCCAATAAAAACAGGATAAACCCTAATTTGGAATTACAGTCGAAAGCTGTAAAAACCTCGTCTGTACACATTTTCATCCTTGTGTCCAGCTGTCTGTTTTTAAGCGATTCTATTCGCATATTTTCACACACCAGTTACAAATTATTCATTTAGCAACTCATTTAGATTATGAGGCCAACTTTCCTTCGAGTATTGACATTTTTATTAGGTACTTAATGCTGCTGCGGTCGATAGATTAACATGTACATCCAGTAAGCCCACAGACATTCCCGCCCTACGCTGCAGCTGAATGTAACACTACAGGTCATCACAAATCCAACACAGTCACCAGAATAAATACTGGCAAAGTATGTTTCTGCGAAGCCACAAATACGTTGCAGTTTTACGTTTCTTTAGGCTCAATTTTCAGGTCAGGTTTAGACACATGGGTTAGGAAAGGATCATGTTTTGGCTTAAAATACCTGTTTTGGTGGCCACAAACATCTGGAGAGCACACACAACTTCCCATAAAAACTATCACAAACTCCGCCAGAAAGTGTCCCTTGTTCTACTTAAAAATATCCAGCGGCTTGACACTTATGTTGAAATGCAGACTCGATCTGCGGTCCCAGCGTCATCGCCTGCAACTCCAGACGTGAAAGTCTGTTTCCTCTTTAACCAATTTAACTGCCTTTATTATCTCGGCACGATCCCGTAAACAAAAGCAAACTCTTTTAAGGTCTAACATGAGCTCGACGTGACAATAAAGGCATTTAGCTGAAAGTTTTCTGCTGATTTTTCTTGTGATTTTTGTGTCTCCTTCCAAAGCGCACCTCTAACAAACACAATTTGAGTTCAGGAAGCTGCTTCTATTTTTGGACCTTTCAGTTCATTTTCACCTCTTCGTGGTTTTGGTTCCCTCTCAGCCTCATTAGTTCTGTTCCCAGACGTAACAGAGAGCTATTTTTAATGATAAGCTATAAAAGCTCACTGCATGCTACCTGCCAACACCAAACAAGAGATAAGCTGGTGAACATAGCGGAGCGTTGAGCAGCTGGAGCGTCAGGTGTTTCCATCAGGTGCTGGTGGAGACCAAAACAGAGCAGAAAACGAGCGGACACTGACGGCAGATATCCAGAAACACAACTTTTAAATATTATCAATTGTGCAGCTTTATGAGAACTAATGCCATAAAACCTTTTTTTTTTGGGAGACGATACGTCACTGATGAGTTCACAGCTGGTTTCCGTCGTCTCCCGTCCTGCGAAATAAAGCAAAGGAACAAAAAGAAGCAAAAGCTTGAGGGTCAGCTTTGAAGACTTGTATTTACATAATCCTCACTGATGTTACATTCATATTTTTCTGCATTAAACCCTTTTAATAAATCACAGCTTTATCTTATCATGAACTGTCCCAAACTATCAGCTTCCCTAATATCATGGAGAAAACAGTGACTGAGTATTGTTCTTCCACAAAACTCTGGGACTCCTGATGCAGTTTTTGCTTACTTTTAAGGATCAATGCGGCAGAACAAGAGATATCACCTAATTTTTTATTCCACGCACTCTTTCTTGTTGCAACCTGATGCCTACATTACCCACAATGCAACAAGTCTGGCAACTGCTTGGTCAGAGATTCGATTAAAGTGACATCACGTGAGGTAAACTGTCTGGTTTTGGTCGGGCGCTTTGTGTTCAAGATTTCCCACAATTAGTCACAAATTTATCGTCTCGGTGTTTGTGTGTGTGTCATTGTGTCGTTCCCAAACAAAACTAATGGAAGACAAGTCTATTCAAGTTTATTCATAAAGCAGATTTGCAAACAACTCACGTTAACAACTCAGGTCAACAATCGGCCGCATCATCAGGACTCAAACGCCAGCGAATAAAAGTACATTTGAGCCTGGAGTCAATGGAGCGGGCAGAGCTAAAGATCGCCACTCAGCTTACAGAACAGGACACAATATAACACAATGACGGCAACACAAACAAGTAAACAAACAAAAATTAAATAACAAAACAAAAAGGAACAAAATAAGATTAACAAACCTAGAAACATGAAGCAAGAAAAAGGATGAATCTCACAATACGGGAACAGTGATACTGAAAATCTGCTTCAAGACGAGAAAACAAAAACATTTGTGACGTGAAGACGAAGAACAAATATTGTTTACATGTAACTTTTTCCATGCAGAAGCTTTTATCTCAGCGTCCTTTAACACAAAGGGAACCAGAAATAGATTCTGATCAGAGCATCTTAGTGAATAAAGGATGTGCGAGGAACAAAGATCCTTTCAGACAATTCAGCATTTAGAAACATACTGACACCGGTGAAATTGACATTTTATACCAAGACTTGGACCGATGCTGCGATAATGTGAGTACAACGACAACAAACGCTACTGTGGACATATTAAATGTCATACATATAATAAAAGCAACAACCCAGCATCTTCCTCTAAATCTGTTTAAACACTCAGACCGAAGTGGTTTAGAGCAAAATCACTGACTCTGTTCGATGGTCGCGCAACAGCAAACACTGACAAAGGTTTTGGCAAAAGACACAAACTCCCCCGCGGTGGTTTGAGCTGGAGAAACAGTCTGGCTCACGGTTAGATGGTTTGTCTTTTGGAAGGAGAAAACTCGTGACACTTGGTGGTTGTAAATCAATCCTTCTGCCCGAACAGTTTGTTTTTGTTCGATTTGAGTGTTTTCTGTGAAACTGCTGAGCGAGCAGTTGGTCCACCAGTTGCATAATTGGATGAAATGCTGCGGTTTGGGTTTATAAAAATTACCGCTGTTTGGTTTGCTTGGAGAAGCTTCAGGATTTTACATCTGGGACGGACGTGGACACGCTGTACTCCATAAACTCGACGAGCTGCGGTATCTGCTTTCACCCGGCCCCCCTCCTGCCTTTGTCTGCCACAACATTCCCCCCCAACTTATCATCTTTCAGGTCAGTATCTGAGATCTCAGCTCTGATTCTCTTGCTACCTGTAAGAAGATGTCCTCTATTACGCTCAAAAATAGGTTGTGTTCAAAAAGTGAGACAGCACCACGAACCCGACGGCGACCGTCAAAAGCATCTGCGGTCGTTATCCGGAACTGAAGTGACGGCTGAATGTGTTTCCTTTTTAATCTGCATGAAACTCTGATTGAGATCTGAAAAGTTTGGAGATAGAAGGTGAAAATGACGGAGCGCTGGAGTAAGTAGGGCTCCCGATCGGGCTAAAAGCAGCGTCTCCCTCTCCATTAGACCTGTTAGGAAATTCAGAAAATGGCTCGGAGGTTATAGCCATACAATGGCCTCTACGGGCCAAACAGAGGCTCATTAACTCAGAGTCTGTCGGTGGTTATCCAGAGAGAAAGACTGTTCCAGTCGAGTAGGCACAGCCTCATTGTGACACGATTTCAAATGGAGGGCTTAGGCTCCGCTTCCTGCCTTCTTGTTGCATTTCTGGGACACCGCTGAATCTATTTGGGGTGAGTGAAGTTTCGCGAAGATGGATGGAAGCGAATCTTAGAAGAGTACATGCGACAAAAGGTCCAAGGACGTTTTTTTTGTCTCGTTTCCCCGTCCTCCTCCCTCCAGTTAGCTGAGTGTGAAATGAGCATTTTCATTGCAGATACGGACGCTGAATGGGCAGAAGTTGATTTACTGATGTTTTTACTTTTTTTTTGTACTACTCACACACAGGTGTGACATCAGCAATAAGCCGGAAACAACACTGCAGTTCTCTAGACTTTGGTGACACTCGGAGACGTAATCCTCTTAAAAAACGATGAGACGAGCAGACGTTGGCTTTTTTTTAAAAGTGTAAATAACGCTCTCTCTCTCTCTCACGGCGATGTAATAACCCTGCGTCAGATTTGATCTTCTTTTTTGATTAATATAGTGAGTGTCTGTTTCCTCTTTGGCTTGCTGGCATTAATAACCACAGAGTTCAGGCAGTGAAGTGACTTTCAGATGAACCAGTCATCTGTTCTAGGGTTTTTTTTCTCCCTCCACATAGAAATGACAGCTGCTGATATTCATTCCTTTTTCTTTTTTTTTCAATGTTCCTGCGATGAAGAGCTGCTGTATCACACAGTGGTCAGCATTCAGGCAGCTCGGTGTAGCAGTATCTCCTGCAGTTAGAGCAAAACTTACTGCTTAGACATCATTTTCAAGGACTTTTTAAGGGTCTTTCCAGTCCCAGTTTCCTCACATTCAAGGAGTCAACAAAGCACAATATCAAAACGAGGATCAAGGTTAATTACTGTGAAATCACTGATAATTTCAATCTTGTATGAAATGCATACATTCAAGCATTATGACTGTCTTATTATGTTAAATAATCAAAAACTTGATTCCCCCCCCTCAAATTCAAAACTTATCTAAAAAAAGATTTCAATGATCTGTTGGACCCTGTAAAATAGAAGCTTCTAACTCGAAGTGTTCGCTCCCAGTGGTTATTCAAAGGGACACTTTGCCGCAAAATCAATAACACATGTTTTTCCTCTTATCTGCAGCACTTTTCATCCGTCCAGATTGTTTTGGCGCGAGCTCCCGAGAATGGAACGAGAAGCCACTCAGCTGCTCGGAGTGCCACAAAAATACACTTGAAAAGCTCAACAGCAATGTGTCTTTCCAGAAATCACGACCTGGTCGGTGCCATGAAAGGCATTCTCTTCAGCAGAGCTAGAATGTTAGAAGCTTAGTTAGCTGTGATAAGCTCAAGATGAACGCATTCGTATGTGCAGTGATACGAGAAATACATTCTTTAAAATTCATTAAACCAACGACAAATGATGATTATTTTGAGTAATCACAATACATCCTCAGACCTGAACGGCGGAGCAGGTTGATTGCCAGAGACCCCCAAAATGATCACTGCAGTTTTTGGTTGAGTTTAAGCAAGAAAACCACTTGGTTAGGTCGAGGAAAACATCAGAGTTTGGCTTAAAATAACTATATTACTTGTAACTTCGTCACAAACATAACCTACATTGCACATGTAACGAAAGCTATGTATTGTACTTAAAGGGATATTCCGGTTTTAATCTAATCCATGGTCTAAATCACTGTGAAACTGTGTTAGACTCCCTCTCGAGAGATCAAGTTAGCAGACCGCTAATTTACGGAGTTTTATCAACCTCAGAAACGACCGCACGACAACAATACACTGCAGTAAATGGATCCAAATATAAACCGCCACCAAAAAGCCACAAATAATGCTCAGAACAGCACCAAACTTCAGCAACAGTACAAATAGGGTCTCAGCACATAGTCCGGGGCATCTAACCTCCGCTAGCTTAGCTGGATTTCTATTGTGAAGCTAAAAACAGATTTCAACTCTCCTCCATCAGCTTCCGGGTCAGGGAAGTCCTGACGTGACGATTACCGAGTGCGGTTAGAAATGCTCAATTCTGTTCTTTTCCCTGTCCGCTCTCGATAATAACTGTTATAAACTGGCAGGTAAGACACATATGAACTTTGATTGCTTTTCCATGGAGTCATAATCATACATTTTCATCCATGAGCCGCGGAACTCTACTGCACTCGGTAATCGACTCATCGGGACTTCCTGTCAACAGGAAGCTGCTGCAGAAGAGTGGTAAATTTAGTCAGCTTTTCAGTAGAAATCCAGCTAAGCTAGCGGAGGTTAGATGCCCCGGACTATGTGCTGAGACCCTGTTTGTACTGTTGCTGAAGTTTGGTGCTGTTCTGAGCATTATTTGTGGCTTTTTGGTGGCGGTTTATATTTGGATCCATTTACTGCAGTGTATTGTTGTCATGCGGTCGTTTCTGAGGTTGATAAAACTCCGTAAATTAGCGGTCTGCTAACTTGATCTCTTGAGAGGGAGTCTAACACAGTTTCACTGTGATTTAGACCATGGATTAAATTTACACCGGAATATCCCTTTAATGTTACAAAGCTACATTAGCCGGACTCATGGTTGACTTTCACTTTCACGCCGGACGTGATCAGAAGGTCTCCATGGGGAAAGTGTGGTGCTTGTTCGACCCGGCCATCCGTCCTGGACCTCCTCCCGATGTGGACTTTGTTCAACTCTTCTAGAGGATGCCACCTAACAGAAAAGTACCTTTGGGTCGCAAACAAAGCAGCCAGATTGGGTCATGATTTCTGGAAAGAGACATTGCTTTTGAGGGGTTTTTTTAAATGTTAAATGTTTACGGCTGATATCTCTAAAACTTGTCCACTCACACCGAAACAATCTAGGTGGATCAATAGTAAGAGGAAACCCACAGGTGAAATGTCCCGGCTTGGTTTATAAACCAAGCCCAACTCCAGAAAAGAAGCTCGGACAACGACGCTTGCGTATGATGGATGCCGCATCCTCGTATCATCGTGGTCCCAACACGGGTTTTCTGACAGGCAGGATGAACGATCTCACCGACTGAACTTTCTTCTATCTGCAGTCCTGCATATGCTCTATATGCTGTATTACTGCTATTATTTAATTAGAATAAGTGCAGCCTCAAACTTTATAGTATTTAATTACTGTTTCATTGTTTGTTTACATGCAGAGGGAAGTGAATTACGCTGCAGTTCAGCCAGCAAATGGAATAGTTTCTTATCAGCGTTCCCAGACTAGACCGTGCACCAGCTGAGCTATGGCACCACGCGCTTTTTCAATGAAATTTATTTGCTATCTTTATGCCTAGGAGGAGCTCTTCAGTTAATCAAATCAGTGAAATCAGTTTGTGGCTTCATTGCAGCCACAATAAAAACAGAATGACTGGAATGGCTTGTTTGCACGATGTGAATTGAATTATTGTCTACACCAGGAAATGTGAAATACCGTAAAAAAGACGGCAGAAATATCGGAAACTGGCAGCGACGGCCATGTGTCCCAACAGTATTGTTGTTAATACTGTAGTCTCAGTGGACATAATACAGCCTAATCTTATTTACCACATCTGAACGACAAGTATTCAGAGCCTTTCCTTAAGTAATCTTAAAGTCTTTGTGGTGAGAGCGAATGCATGTTGGAGCTCTGTGGAGGCTCGCTGAGGTCATACGAACTTCAAAACGTGCCGAAATAAAGTAAATTGCAAAAGTATATTCGTAATATTCAGAAGATAAATCAACAGCAAGTGTTCAAAAGATAAGAGCACTTTGGTTTTCCACATCAGGCTCAACATCTGTGGTCACTACAGCGCAACGCTGTGTATCACTGTGGTCTGATTTTTGTGATTTAGTTGCAGTTCTACATACACGGTACACTGGTTTATTGATGAGCACAGACAAGAGTCCCCAAAAACAGTACAGGACAAGTGTACTGGAAACTAAATTTGCTTGCGCTGTGTGTATGCTGACCTATCCAGAGTGTTTCCTGCTTGTTCACAGCGGTAGACGGATGGATGAGTCACGGTTGTGAGTGTAGTTTGGTCCTTTTACCATTAAAATAAGGTTTCGATGTAGATCGATATAGATCAGAGTGTAATTCCTGGTTGAAATTTTGAGTGAAGCTGCACATCAATGACCAAAACACCTCAAATATGAAGTGTTCAGTCTGAAAGTGTTTGAACATGTGAGACTGATGTCACACCACATGTGGCCTTTAATCAAGGTTAATATAACAAAAGATTGTTGCAAAACTCCCTTTGTTTCCATCTTCATTGTCATAGAGTTGAAACAATTATCATTTAAATTCATTGAACTGACTGACAGAAAATTATTCAGCAGCTCTTTTGTTAAATTAATCAACCATTTAAGCCATTTATCAGTAAAATAGTCTCAAGTTCCAGATTCTTAGTTTTAAGGATTTGTTACTTTTCTTCATATCAGAAGATAATGAACTGAATCGTTCAGAGGTTTAAACTTTCAGTCGGATAAAACCTCTGATAATTACCTCCGCCAGTTAGCTCTATGTTTTCACCCGCGTCTGTTTGTTGGTTTGTGAGCAGACACTCACAAAAACTACTGAATGGATTTCCAAAAAAATATGGACAGTGGATGTGTCTCAGCCCAGAATGGTTAGTATTTGGTGCAGATTTAGATAATTCTCTTGATCAGGCATATTTATGTGGCTGGCACTTAAGTGAGTGAGTATGAAAGGGGACTGTCAGACCTTGGAAGAGGTATGCACTCTAGTTTGGGAGGTAACTGGCAGCCAAAAACAACCATTAGTTGCACCTCCGTCCACATACTGTAGTTTGATGTAGAGTGTCGGTATAATCCTGGCACTCTGCTCCCCTCGGTTATCTGCATGTTGCTGTGGAAACATCAACCCTTAAGAAAACCACATATGCTGAAATAAACTATGTTTGAAAGGATAACTGTTTTTCCACTCTATCCTAGTAGTGGCAAATCTACGATATTACAAAAGTGAGGTCGGTCGGTGGAAGGATGGTCCAGGAACAACACTAACATGGCGATAACAGATCGTGCGTGCAAGACTACAGTCCACATAATGCTAAAGAATTCATACCCACACACATACAGTATGCAGTATGCTAACTGTGATGTCCAACCGTGTGCCATGTGCATCATTATAGCTGTAACTGAGCTGCAGCAAAGATTCAGTCGATGGAGATGGACAGATTTTCTCATCGAGTTTGAGAAGGTGCCGTTTTATTCTTGACACTGGAAGATAATGAAAGTCTCTTTGCATTGACTACAGACCTGAATATACAGTATGTTATTTGCAACGAGCTGATGCATCTGATCAGTTAAAGGTACAGAGCGTTTACGAGCGCGTGCTGGAAATTCGGTTCAGTTCAACGAAGCGGCATGCTGAAATAATGAGTCGACTGATGTTCTCCTGCATAACCTTGCGCTGTGGAGATGATAGCGGCTGGGCCGAGTGCTGCTCCACTCCTCCAGCGTGTGCGAAGAAAAGAGGAAACACGCCATTACCAAGGCAGCAGACAGGAACCGGCTGGAGGGCACCTGTCGGTGTGAGCTGCAGTGGATTTACAACATCTGCTCCATGCAGGAGAGCATGCCACCTCCGCTCACCAGAACCTGATTAATGATTTCAGACACGGGGAGCGACGCAGCCAACAAACTGCAAACTGTGTGCACAGAAGATCCCCGTCTCGCTTTGAGCTCGGTGATTCTTGTGCAGTGTCTCTGGAAGTTATTGAATCTTTCCTCGGTGTCGGGGGTTGTTTGGTTATGTTAACATTTGGTGGAACCTTTTAAATCAACATTACTGATTCTGTATTTTGAGGGAAATGCGCAGTGAGCGTGTTCTACGCCCACAGCTTTCTTGGAAACAGCAGTTCTGCACACGTCTCATTAATGGCCAGTGTGTGACGAGACGCTGGCCTCGTTTGTAGAGCCCTTTGACTCTGTCGCCACCCTGTAGATCCAAATCCCTCCCCGCTCCATGCCTTGTTAGGCCCTAATTAATTGGATCAAGTGAATGCCACTAAGCGTTTGACAGCTCTCTGTGAGTGATAACTGTGAAACCAGAGCCACATTCCCATGGATATGCCCCTGGAGAAGAATCGCTCCATATTAGGGTCCATTGACTCTCTGCCACACACGTCCCGGAGGATTCAACACTGCTGCTGTGATAAGAAGCAGCAAAACCGCAGTGGGCTCAGAATTTATTTTCTGTGGTGCCGTGTAAAGATAAATATATCTCCACAGTGGTTGGCGTGATATAACAACATGTACAGTATATGTTACAAAACACACGACACTTTAATCTTTAATATTTCATGAAATCGAAGCCCATTTAATAATGTATATATGATTATGTGTATATATGCATTTTTTTTTGCATGTTTTATTCATACAGAATTTACATTTTTCATGGCAGTCAGACATTTCTGCACTGAGTAAAGATTGTTTTCACACTTGCACGAGGGATTTACGGGGAAACGATGCTTTGTAATCCAGCGTAATTTAATCTCTTTGGTATAAACCTCAGTGTTCACTCTCTTTACTCTGTATTCTGTATTAGAGCTGTGTTAAATTACTGCCAATGCAAATGGAACATCCCACTATTGCTGCTGCTGCTGCTACACAGACGAAACACAGGATGTTTTATTGTGGAAAAAAGTCACAGGAAAGAAAGAAAGACTTGCTTTCAATTTTGCCCGGTGGCAAAAAATCCTCCTGTGCCTCCCAAAGAAAATAATTTTCTCCATATTGAAAGTAAAACTTGTAAAGCTGTTGACAGGACACGTCGAACTGGAGCAAATGTGATTGGACTGAACAGGCGCCGTCTTTGGGTGCAGTATCCAGATTACAGTACATCAGGGATTTGCGTCGAAGTCGCTGCTATTTTGGAGTAAAGGAACAAGAAGTAACAGCCACATCTCTGTGGATTTATTACCTCCACCATGGAAGTTTTCACCCGTGTCAGTTTGTTTGCTTGTTGGTTGGTTGTTTTGTGAGCACGATAACACAAGACTTGGATGGAGGATGTGTCTCGGCCATGAATAGACCCCATAAACCTTCTCACTTTCTTTAATATTGCAAAATAGGGTATTTTTTTGACAGTTGCGTTTGTTTCTGAGGGAATGATAAACGGATCCTGATAAAAAACCATTACGTGTATTTAGCTGTCCAAATAAAAATCCAGATCTAGCGGATTTTTTTAATTTTTTTAATTCGATAATGTTGGATTAAAGGAGACTGTTGGACCATGTCAGGGGTATACGCTCTACTGAATCCCATTCTAGTTTTATTATTATGTTTTATGGCTGCACACATTGTTTTTTTTAGCATTAAGGGGAACTTCATAGACGGGTTTAGTTCTCGGGGGTTCATCACTTAAGAAGACACCTGTTCGATCAGTTGTTAATACAAAAATATTGATGAGAACAAACAATCGGGATATTATAGTGGATGTTCACACTGTTTGATGGCTGAATAAGTCGAGTGTGGAATAATAAGACCCGCCGCTCACTAGTTTAGACAGATTTGATGCTATGAAGGCTCTCAGGCTGTGATCTCATGCGTTTCTTCGGCAAAATGACCCGCTCATTAATGGTGAAAAGATTTCCAGTAGAAAGGAGAAGCAGAGACGTCTGCACTCTCAGTTTTTTGGCAGCATTGTTATTGCTTTTGGGATGTTGATCCATTGCCCCGCGGTTCTCATGGTCTGCATCGTAATGAGACTCGAGCTTGATATCTCTTACAGGATCACACTTTCCTGCAAGAACGGAAGGGCGCTTTTGAGCCAGGTCGAGGGAGGAAGAGGAGGAGGAAGAACAAGCTGCTGGCTGAGATTACCTGCCTCAGTACTTTTAAACATGCCCTTCGAACCTGGGTGGAACACCTGTCTGGGGTTACAGAAACAACATATGGTTATGTTGTGCAAAACAAAAGGTCATGTAAAAGCTGATGTTGCTCTCTTCAAGTCATTACAAGGCCACGAGGAAAAGAAAGAAACAAAGGTCATTTCAGGATTAATATCCCGTCCTAAGAATCTCCTCCGCAGAATGCTGGTGGAAAGGTTATGCAGAGGGACAAGACGGAGGATTACGCTGAACTTCATGGACTAATCACAATCAGAAGCTTATCCACGGCGCGTCTGCAAGTCTCTTGATGAAACCAATTTGGACACATTCTTTTATGGTATTTCGTGTAACGAAATTATAACAGAGCAACCTTTTCGGGAAATGGCACCGCTGAAGTCAGCTTGACATTTTCAAGTGTGAATATTGTAAATTCTGAAAAATTCTTAGCCATTCAATTCTCAGGTTATGCTTCTTATATGGTTTATTTCTCCAGTGAAGGTTAACTTCATGACCATTTTCAGTTTTATCTTGACCCGGCATTAAAGGGATGAATCACCCCCTCCCGAAAAAAACATCTTACCTGTCGTTAATTATCCATCTCGATTGTTTTGATGTGAGTTGCGAAGCTTTGTAGAACTGTCTGCATTTTACCTCGATTAAAATGGAATTTGCAACACACAGAGCGCCCCAAAAAATTACTTTGAAATCATCAACGGCAACGTCTCTTTCCAGAAATCATGATGCGGTTACTCAAGATAACCTTGTTCTGCGCAGTTTTCATGAAAGAACTATTTCCTTTCTACCGAATTACACCCATTAACCATATCATCACGCAGAAGGAAGCATGCTTCTGCTAATGGCATCCTCCACTGCTGAGCTGACATTAGCAGGCTTAGTTAGCTAGCTTCTTGTTCAAGAGCGGTGCGGCTCTATTACGGGAAATCTAGATACAGCGTTGGATGCTGAGCCCCATTCATTCCAATAAAAGTTCGACTTCCTGGGTATAAAATGACCTGGAGCTTTCACACGGCCTTTAGAGCGAGTACATTTCTGAAAGCCGAGCTGGCTTGAATGAGAATACATTCATTTGATGGTGCTGCACTCCTGCACATCCATCAGTCTATTATCTGAAAGCACTTATCCTTTTCAGGATCACGGTGAACAACCGCTCACACCTAGAGACAGTTTGGACTGTGGGAGGACGCCGGAGTAGCCGGTTAGTTCCTATCCGTAACTGTCCCTTTAAAGTCTAACATTCCTTGAGCCTTGACCAACAGTGAGGTTTTATCTAAAATCATTTTCTTATAAGTCAAGCAGGTAAATAATGCCCATATATATTCTCTTTTAAACAGATTAACACGGCAGGAAACCTTGAACAGGCTGTTGTGTGACAGTACATTCAGTATGAGCCAGCCTTGAAAGTCTTTGCATTCAGGGACAAAAGAAAGTGCGAAAAACATTCTATGTGATGATCATACAAATGATAATATAGCACACTGTTAAATAAAACCAGGTATCCTGATGTTGGTGAATAGTTCTTCTAAGTATAATCTCAACTGAAATATATCAGAATGGAAAATAAGAGGTAAATATCCCTCTTAATTTAACGTTCTTACTTTCTGACTACACGTCTTCTTTTGTCTTTTTCTACTTTATCGTTCCTCACAGTCATTAAAAACATTTCCATGTAGGTGACGCACATGCGTCGACTTAATGTGCGTCAGACCCGCTCATGTAAGACAGCGACAGCTGCCACGCGTTAATCTCTGGTTGTCACAGTTGGCAGAGACTCCAGTCTGCCATGTAGTTCCATACACTTCACTGCTGAACCATAAATTAAACTGAAACACATTTAATAATTATCAAAGAAATGTGAAGTGTCTGTTTCACCTCATTTTCTTTCACATGAACGCTCCCCTGTCTCTCTCTCGCCTACACTTGCATGCTTCCTATTTGTCGCTGTCTCTTTTGTCCAGCAGTTGGTTCTGTGACATTTAATTGCTGATGTTGCTCATTTCCTTCACTGGGAGCCAGTTCACGGATGTAACATCGAGTTGAGTGTCTTCAATCACAGAAACACAGGAGTTGGATAATGTAAAAGCTTATTTGATGGTCTGCAGTTATTTCACGCTTGCTTTTTGTCTGTTTGGCATTGAAGTTGGCTTAAGATACGAGCCGTGGCTGCTGTTATTATGAAGGAGCGTCGGGCATTAGAGTAAATTCTAAATGCTTGCAGCTGGAAATAAAACACAGCACAGAGGTTGCTCAGTTTTTTTCAAAATTGACCCAGAATATAAAACTGAATTAATTTATGTTGCTTTATTGTTTCCTTTTGTCAGCTTGTTAGCTTGTTGCCCTCCATTAGTGTTGCACAAACTGTAACAGAAATTCAAGGTCTGATTGGATGTTTGTTACTGAAAAATGCGCACTGGGAGTTTTCTTTATACACTAATATTACATTTGTATGCACACAGTTAAAAGAAGCCAAAACAAAGAGATGGATGGAGATCTTGAGGCTTGTCTATGAAAATGAGTCTGTCAAACAGTCCAAAGACTCAGCAACTCTTTTGAGAAGTTGCTTTCAGGGCGTTGAGGCTAAAGCAGCAAAGGCCCGATCATCTTGTTTGGTTTTGCAGTTAGAGCGAAGATGGATTTGAGGCCCGGATTGGTTGAGAAGTGGAATTGAGGACCTAAGAGATCAGAATGTAACTGCGGGCGAGGATATGCAGTGCTTTGACATTTTATCAAAGACATATTCAAACACTGTTGTTTGTGTTTTGTAACTAACGATTCAACCAGGAGAGTCACGCGTCTATCCGAGCCTTGAAGCGCTCCAACTGTGAGTCCTCAACAAGAAAACTGACGGGGTTTCTGCTTCTGGAACTGGAGGATGCCAGAAATAACTCCTCCGTCTTCGCACCTCTGTTCAGATGGACTGTTGATGACTGTGTCAGCAGTATATATGAAAGCAGTCGGCGGTGATGCGGATGTATGTGTTACATGATTCCTACGTTTAAATCTCTCCGGTAATGCGTCAAGTGAAAATAATTCCCCCTCTGCACAATTTGAATTGTATATTAACACGTGACGTAAGCAGTTCTTGAGAAAGACAGTTGGTTATTGAGTCTCGTTCCCTCGTAGTTGAACACTGATGCTTCGGGTTGGTAAAGCGCAGCATCGGCGGTCTGCTCGAGTTGTTTTCAAGGCTAATAAACACATTTTATGAAAAACCCTGAATTCGTATGAAAGCCCTGCCCGGTTCCACCACTGAGAGGAGGATTCTGTTCAATGTCAGCCTTATTACATAGTTCTTGCGATCAATGTTACCTAGTCAATTATTTCATCCAGAGGTGTTATTTGTTGGGATAGGAATTATAACACATGAGCGACTGCTGTAAAGCCCTGCGTGAAAGGTAAAGTGTGCTGAAAAATGTTTTTCAAGCGTGGTATTGGTATAATGTTGCAGGCTTTGTTTGACCTGCAGTGAAGTGGGGAGGATTTTCATTACAGTCCACTATTATGACGGCAGAAAAATATTGGGAAATAAAGGCCCCAGATGAAAGCAGCTGGAATAAAGCTTGTATTAAAGCACTTGACATGTACTTGTCACGTTTTGGGCTCGTGCAGAGCTCGTCATATTAATATTGTCATTCTAGAAAAACAAGGCTCGTTAGTCTGTCTCTGAACATTTTTAAATTCTTTACCACAACATTTACAGTAACACAGCAAAGTGTTGAATAAAGCCACTTATTCAGTTACGCTTTAGCTTCAGTTGTGTTTTCCCACCACAAGCTATAATCCAGGCGGTCTGTTTGACAGAGTAACTATGAATATCAGGGCTGAAATTAATTAGGACATTGTTATGGTTTATTGCCAGTGGAAGTTAAAAGGAAGTGGCTGGAAAAAAAAGAAAATTGTGATTATTTCATTCACAGTGTTGCTTTTGTTCTCCAAACTGTGACAGGCATGTTTAATGGGTTTTTGTCTGTAATGGCTGTTTCTGCCAGGCCGTTTTAGAACAAACAGTGAATACAAGAGAAAACTGTAGAAGATAGTATGTTCACCAGAAGATCTGAAGAGATATAAACATATATTATTTTTTATAATTTACATTTGTGATCTAAAATGCTTTAATAACAGATGCATATTCAAAGGAACTAAAAATCAAAAACACTTATGGAGGCGTATTTAAACAATCTATGGTGCATGGTCTTAAGTCTATGGCCTAAGTGCATTAAAGGTATGTCTAACTTCCTCTTGCTTGTCAAAAGATGCGCATTCGGGCACAAAGCGTCTCCCAACACACCGGCAGGACCAGTCAGGATGTAAGGAAAAAATGTGTTATTCTACAGTGACATTGTTTGGAGTGAAGCAGCCGTCCCCCTAATAAATCCCGAGCTCCATCAGAGCTGCCTAACATCATTTGAGAAGCCAAAGGTTTAATTCATGTTTCTCTGACGAGTTTCCTCTGTCCTCTCAAGTCTATTATTATATAACTACAGCTTTTAGTCTTTACTGGAGTCCCATCACTGTGCTACAGATTCTCTCTTAGCATTGAAGCACATTGTGAACTCGCCTATGTAGGCATATCCTACTATCTGAAAAATACTGCGCCTTTAACTTCTTACCAGGCTTTTGTAGGTCTGTGGCGCCTGACCACACTTCATTTAAGACCGGCACACCGCAAGTACACCTGCTACTCACACAACGTGAAAATGACACTTTTCACCATCCATAAGTTAAGGCTCATATTGTGCAATTAAAGTGGCCTTTTTTGAAGATATGGCCCGAATTTTATTAATTGAACAAACATTATCAACAGAATGTGAAGAAACAACTTAATGAGTCGACAGCCAATTTATGCTGTCCCCTATAACTTTTGGAGCTACCCTCGAACTCTGGCCATATTTTTACAAACAACACCCTTAAAATAGTGTGAATAATAACATAATTATCAGCTAGATTAGCAGTAGACTCATAGCTTCTCTAACACCGTGTGAGGCTACACGCTGTGTTTTCAATCACCCCTCTGACATGCTAATGAGGAGAGGAGAATGACTCGCTGTCATCCTCTCCTGTGTGTATTCCTCGCATGTATGTAAGACTTCACAGCACAACACTTCAGCGCCTGACTGTAAATTTCGTTTTCTCGCTAACAGTGTTGTTAGCATGACCGACAGCTGTGAAGATGACAAATAGGTGCCCAGGTTCTCGATCCTTGAGGAATGACTTTCACACATCCTTTGCAATCATAGTCACAACAACCCACTGAAGCACCAGTTATAGATGAGTTTACAGGAAATTGCTTGTTTAGCAGTAGCCGAGTGTCAGATTCTTGACTTTATTCTACAGCCTGTGTTGACCAGGGATGTGCGATCCTTTTGATCTGCAGGCCATGCCTTTGGGAGTCTCTGATCCCTCGGTGACCTTTAATTGGAGGCTTTTAAAAACAGTGAATCACAAATGAAGCTGTGCAACTGAGCTACTGCAGATCACTGTTGGAGTCCCGAGGGTTCTGCCTGATTGACAGAGTCCTCTGCTCAGGGGTCTAACTCAACAGGATAACATCTGGTCACGCTGACCCACATTTCACTTTTTGTCGTCTTAATGTTGGCTGGAAGTGAATGATAATTTCCCTGCACTGATATGCTTTCATAAAGTGCTCTCAGACACCAATTACTGATCAAGGGAAGGCAAACAGAGACACAAAATCAAACTGAGATCTAACGCAGGGCTGCTTTCTAAAGGCCATGCAGCACATTCGACTAATTTACTGCTAAAAACAGCCTATGCAGTTGTTGTGCACATCACCAGTGTGGTGTGCATATGGGCCCATAAAATTGAAAAACCACAGAAAAAGCCCGGAGATTTATAACCCTCAAATAACAACACACTATGCAAAATTGCCATGTCGCAACTCCTTATCGCAATGGTAGGCAATCAGCCGAAAAAACCCGAGCTCAAGATTCATGTGTGAGCTCATCTCATTGCGGCTGCGTCTGCTTTATTACAACACAACAGACGGGTCTCAAGGACCGGGGCCATGCTGTGCGTCTGAGCAACACAGAGGGCTCCGCTGTTAAAGAGTCTCATCAGTAAAAGTGCCCATCAATCATCGTATCGGAATGTGTGGCCCCTCCCCCCTCCTGTAATGACTCCTGAGTGACAGCCACAGCTGGCAGGTATTATGGCCTTGCCACAACATCGGACCCGACAGAAGGTTAACACTTAATCACTTTGTTCAAGCAGCGCTGCTACTGTTCCGTAAACATTTCCTTCTTATTTGTGGGAGTGCTGGGCAAAGGCCAGCAATCACGTTACGGTTCCTCCGTGTAGCTGTTTCCTGTTTGGCAACTAATTAGTCCTACACACTCAGTGCTACAAACATCATTAAAACATTAGCTCACATGAAGAAAAAAATAGATGTTAAAGTGTTTTAATCACACGTTTCTCTCTTTATCTCCCCTTTGTGCCAGAATCAGGCACAACAGTGGCATAAAAGATTTCATTTTGATGACGGTTCCTACACACAGTCATATGCTAATTCTTCACCCAATAAAAGCTCTCTTAATTTATATGATGCTGACATGGCTGTATAAAAAGAAGGAAGGGATTCAGGGGACCAGGCCTCATGGATGACTGTGAAAACTAATCTTTAAAACATATACAAAAACACACTTTTATAACATAATTTGGGTGAAACTGGGTGATATTGTGTTGATATCTGGACAGGTAGCTTCACTTCTCAACAATAAGAGGAAATGATTCAACTTGGTTCCAACTTACTCAGCTTTGAAACTGAACTGTTTGACATACTTTGCGCAGGAGACTTTATAACATTTGGGGGACTTTCACCCTTCAGATTATTAATCTGTGTTGTGATATATTTATTAGTTTTGGAGCAGTTCAAACCAAAAGTGACTGATTTTAAAGAAGAGCTGCACAGATGGTCAATCGATTCATCAAACAAATATCGGCCTTTTATTTTGAAGTGGTTCATGTCAGCGATTTTGTGGTTCCAGCTTCTTAAATGTGAGGACTGGCTGCTTTTTCTTTGTCATTTATGATCGTAAATTAAAATCTTTGTTTTGTGCTGTTGGTTGGACAGAAGGTGTTATTGAAGATGTCACTTTGGACTCTTTGAGAAATTGTGGTGAGCCTTCCTTCCTCCGAGCAGTCTTTGTCCTGGTTTACAAAGAAGTTCCTGACATTTCCTGTTCTGATAATTATAGTTTGTTGATTTTAAGGAAAAACACTATTTTACAAAGTTATCCAGCTCAAGTGTGTGGTGTTTGGTTTTGATTGATTGCTATTTATGTATTGCCACCGTATTAGCTCTGCAAAGGAGGTTATGTGTTCACCTGTGTCCATGTGTTGGTTGGTCGGTTCGTCAGCAGAGTTACATGAAATCTAAAACTTGGATGAAAGATGGGTCTTGGTTTAGGCAGTGGATATTTCTGAATTGCTTGCCAGACAAAGGCGTCTCAAAATCAACCAGGACTGAAATCTGAACTTGCGTTAAAATCTAAAATTGTATCCAGAGAATCACAGTTGCACAGACACAAGTATGTCATTTGATTTAGAGATACAGAGACGTCTGTTAGAGCAATAAAAACCTGTATTCCTATAAGTGACGTCTCATGTCTCCAAGATAGCATCGGACCCCGAATAGGAACCATTTAGTTCTCTGATAACCATCTCCCCTCCTCCGCCTACACCACCACCCTTGTCTTTAATCGATACTTTCCCTCAGAGGGGCTTCGGCCCGGAAAGGCGATGATGCTCCAGCTTTTCTGAGGCCGAGAGTAAACTCACCCTATTTTCTCATCTCCAAACACAGTGACACAAACACTGCTGGAGGACACTGATATTAAAGGAAAGGTTCACCCAGCAATGAAAATTCAGTTGCCATCTACCCGATTTCATGCCAGTGGAAATTTGGGTTAAGTTCCGTGGCCCTGGACACAAGCTCCACTGTGTGTTCAGTGTGTAAATCATGTCTTAGATTACGCCACACGAATAGAAGCGTTTACCTTTTTCAGTTTTGGGAAGAATGCTGCGATTCCGTTTTGCTGTTTTGCTGCAGAAATATTCTGCGATCTACGAAACTTTCCATCAGCATCAGGGCGAGTAGACAATGAATTAATTTTCATTTTTGTGTGAACTAATCCTTTAACTCAGTCAGTCCCAACATGACCTTGCACTCAACTCCTAAAAAACCAACAGTACTCCATGTGTTGACTTCTCCACTGTAATGAATGTATGATAAACTCTGTGCCACATTTCTCTCAGTCGCCTCCATTTAATTATGCTGCATGTGCTCACGATTCTCCCCCGAGGCGCTCGCACTGACAAATATGCTTGTTATTAATCACACTCGATTGCTAAAGGCAGGAGCATGATGCCATGTTCTCACCGTGTAGCAACAAAGCCGTGTTTACTTTGCATTTTACTCTTTCCCTGTGTTTTATTTTTCCATTTTGGAATTTCACATTTCAACCGTGCAGTTAGAAAAAAAAAGAAAAAATAGAAAAAGCAAACACACAAATTGATCCCGTAATGCAAGAGCTGCCATGTGAGCGAAAGGAACTGTAAACAAAAGATTACATCTGAACGCAGCGAAGATGGTGGTTGTTATTCATGACTCGAGTCAGTGATTCGAGTGAGCACCGGTGTCAGTTTGATGCGAGGGCTGGATGCTGTAAGACTGACTAGCACAGCTGCAGAGGTCCTGTAGCGTTAAAGTTTGTTTGGCTCCACAAAGTACGAGCTGACTGGTAACAGCTTGAGTCTGGGATTGTGTGCGACCGTGTGTGTGTGTGTGTGTGTGTTCACGTTACACTATCCTTTTGAGAAGTTTTAGTTCCCTGAATGAGAAACACATGTGTTACAGGGTGTTTAAGGGGTTTAGGATTTAAAAGGTGCTTTTAAAAAGTGATTTTATGACATCGATCAACCTCTATCAGCGACGGCTTCGACGCGACTCGGGCGCCATATCACCACCAAGATGGAGTGTTCTCATTGCCAAATTTGCAATCGGTGCATCTCCAGTTTCCTGATTGATTTGCGTTAGAAAGTAAGAAAGTCATAAGTGTCTGTGTGGACACTCTAGATTAAAGGGACAGTGTGTAATATATCAAGTATTTAGCGCCATCTAGCTGTGAGGCTCTACATTGCAACACTCCTTTGCTCACCCCTCCCGACTCTTTCCCAACAGCGTTGAGTATTTCTACTGATTCAAGTAATGAGGTAAAGATGTGGTTAGTTAGATGTTAGTTAGGGACGAGCGCTTTCGCTGAGCTCCCTCTCAGTTCCGCAGTCAAGCTAGCTCTGAGCGTAAATGCGTTTAGCCTTAGTATCACGTAGTGCTTTGTGTCCCTCTCGGCAGTCCATAGTTTTTTTATAACCGGAAAGACATGGCGGCCTCCATAGAGCTTGCCCGTGCTATGTATATTCAGATTCTTCGCTCAGGAGGAGAAATCAGATTGTTGGCAGAGGTAATTGTACACCAATGAGGACTTACTTATGAATGAAGACGTTGATTTGAGTTAATAAATTACTTAAATCGTTACACACTGTCCCCTTTAACAAAAATCAGACTTTAAAGCTCCTGTTTGTAAGACGAAACTCCAGATGCTTTTAGATTGTAGGTTGGCTCGGCAAACAACCGAACCATCTTACCAACGGGAGATTTAAAGCGACACATGCAGCGTGACACATAACAACACTGTCAAATCCAGAGGGATGTTTCAGAGCAGCTCGATGTTGACACAGAGCAACAGTCCGTGGACAGAAGCTGAAATAAACCGTCTGTTGACAGTTTGTGGGGAGGCTCTCTCCACGGGCGAAGCAGGAAAGCTCAAGGCTGCGTCACCAGCGAACCTACCGAGGCCCACATCGTTACCAAAGCAACACATGCAGATAGGCTGGTGACGTCTGGGGACACAAAAACCAGTCTGATCGTTTCCTAGAGTGCACGATCCGTTTTAAATTTAAACAGATCTGTCTGTAGTCTGAACAAAGCCTTAGTGTCTGTACTAAATAACAATCCATTCAACAGTCGTCACCCAGAACACACGCTCAGAAATGTTGATGACAGTTTGCAAAATCATTAGGACTCAACAGCTGGGCGATATTAATGTGTGTACAACGTTTCACAGCAGTCCATTTAATAAGTTGTTGATAGATTTCAGCTTGGATCAAAGTTGTGAACAGACAGAAAAACTGCCAGAAATGAAAAAAAAAAAGAAAAAGAGAACAGACAGAATCTAATAAGCAACTTTGTTGTTGTCGACTGACTCACCTCTAATAATTACTGCCAAAGGCTTATTTATAAACTTAAAATTGCTTTTTGTTATTGAACGTTATTTAGTTAGATATTGGTTTCTTTTTTTATTATAACATCATTCGATTTCCTGGTATGTGTGAAGCACTTTGTTAACCCGTTTAAACACGAGCGCTATAAACTAAATCACCACCAAATCATCATCAGCGCCCGTTTGGCGTTTGAGCGATGATCACCGTCTGATGATTAACAGGTGCATGTGTGATTACTTCATGATATTATGTGTGCAGTAAATACTCACAGCTGCATGCAATCATCAGACGATCACCGCTCGGGGCGCTGCTGGATCCCTGTCGCTCCTTTCACTGAATAATCTGATGGATCATTCGGACGCATTGTGACAGTTTCACAATGGTCGATGGACATGAACACACAATTTCGTTCATCTGATACAAAGAATGCGCGGAGTGTTAGACGTAGTGCAGTTCAATGTATCTGGCTCGTCACTGTTCGTTGATAATGACCTAAAAAACAAAGACGTTAACAGTGGTCTGAACACTGAAATTGAACATAACCTGAAAAGAGGCTCCCTGTAAATCCTCACCAGTGAAACAGCCGACGTGTGTGTTCTCCACCGTTCCTCCTCAGGTGGTTTCTAAAAGCTTCCCGAACCACCTGAGGCTTATATCACTGGCACGCCGAAACAGTCGTAAAGCCCCGGGCCAAGTGCCAAAATTGAAACCGGCACGACGGCGCCCACATGCTGACACATAGACACACATTCGAGCCAGCTACAAGCCCGTTTTGTTCCCGTTGATCCATGAGAAAGACTGCGGGACGTTGACTCACTCAGCTGGTTATGCATAATTAGGGAAAACGCTAACAGGTAGCAGGTCGGAACAAGAATAATGAACACTGAAAGACATGCATACAAAGTCGTCACATGTGAGGCAGTTCTCTTGGGGTTTAGTTGAATAGCTAAATGATGCTAACTATATCTGGACAAAGGCCTTCCTAGTTAAATGAGCATAAATCCACGCTAAAGGCTTAATTTTGCTCAATAGCAGCTACGTACTCAGATATGGGCAGAGCCTTCATTTAGTCCGTATTTCAACACATACAGAGCGGTACCACCTGTTGTCAGCCACACAGCTACTTTGGTACGTATGGGAACAGAGCAAAATTGTACCAGACACCCTATTCTGGCCCACATACCGCATGGAATGAAGGCACTTGGGCGGTCTGCTCCTGTTTGCCAGATCAATATCCAAATCTGGGCCGGATCCAGTCAGATGAACGTACCTGGTGCGGGCTCAGATCTGGGCCGCAACAAGTGTGCTACCTGTGAATGAGCCTTAAGCCTGTAAAATCCTGGGTTGGATCGGATTGAGCATGTTGGATCTGCGGCGGAGAGAAATCACCGTTACTTTCTGTTCAGCTTAGTGAATCCGTGCATAAGAGGAGAAACGGAAGAAGAAAAGAAAAGACTGTCGCCACCACGCAGGCTCACAGCGCACGAGCTGGTTGGCAGTCGGTGTCGTTTTTTTGGGGTGTTAAAGTGCAACTTCATGGCTTTGATGTCAGTTCAGTGTGTCTGAGCCAGAACACCCAAATAATCCGAAAACAGCCGAAATCGTTTCTACTTGTTAATCTTTCGGATGGAATACATCAACGGTCTTAATGTTTCCATTCAGATCATTTCCATTTTTTATTTCAGTGCAGAGACGAGGACTGAAACTTACAATTATATCCTTTAGAGTTTAATCTTCTGATTATTGTCTTTAAAAAAGAAAGTTAAGTTAAACATTTTTCAGAGCTCAAGTAGACGAAAAGAATAACAATGTTTTTCAAATCTGGAACCAACTAATGTGGGATATATTCTATTCAAAATGACTTAATCAATCAAGTATAATTGTCATAAATGCTGCATACGAATGTTTAAACTATTTTTCAGCTCTACCTGAGACATCACTTTTAAACGATTGCTAAGTCGTCTGACAAAATCTAGCATGAATACAGATCGACGAGACTTTTATCGTGTTATTGGCCATGTCTAACTTTAAAATTAGCGAATCCAAAGATTGTTAGAGGTGACAGATAGACAAACAACAGATGTATGTAATTTCCAAAAGCTATGTTTTACTTGTCCGCGACAAAATGTGGGTCAGATCTGAGTAATCAGGAATAAAAAATGTCATCTTGGTGCGGACAGAATGCCAAAACAGATCGTTGACTCGGTGTTATTGGGGTCTGAGAAGTTTACCAACATAACAATTGTGTTTTGTTACTGCAGGAGATATCCATAAATGCATTAGGCTTAGTCATTCATGCGAGGTTGCTTCTTCAGCGCTCGCTAATTTGCTTGATCACCAAACAGAAGGCTTCTAACATTTATATGAAAAAGGAGGAGATGCGGTTCGTTACTGTAACTAAGAAATGAAATTATGAAAAGCTTCTTCTTTTGATGTGCAGAACAGTTTCCAACAGACGGAGTCGGAGAATTTAAATTTTTATTAATTTCCTCAGATGTGAGTGAAATGAAGGCCGTGATTATTTAGGAGAAAGACTGAAGGAGTGAAGTTGTGTGTGTGTGTGTGTGTGTGTGTGTGTGTTTGTGTGCTCCAATTTGTATGTTGGTGTGACGGCCTGTCAAGTTCAGTCTCAATGTCACGCAACAAAGGCTGTTTTATCTTCACTTGGAAATGGTGACACTATGAGTGCACCGACGATTGGTATGTAATGGTCGCAATTAACTTATCAGCGTATCGTCCTTTGCTTGCAGAGGTGGAGAGCGTGACACATCATGATTTTTTTTTTTTTCCTCCCCGGGTGTGAAAGTGCCGGCTGTCTGCGGCGCCGAGGACGGACTCGAGCCAGCCGACCGGGGCATACAAATGATGGGTCTTCTCAAATACAGGGTGGCGAGCCGAGTGCAGATATTGATCCTGACTCAGTGCTCGACGGTTGCCAGTCATGTTTTGTTTAAATGAGATCAGAATGCCTTATAAACAGGCAGACTGGTGCAGTTTGAACTCACAAAAAAATAATAAACCTAGGGGAAACTGAATGTGAATAATAGAAGCTTAAAGATGCCAGCAGGTGCAACATTTACCACTTAATATGTCCAATGAGTTTTGGAATATTTCCAAAAACTGATCCGACTGACCGACTCCGAGCGAGAACAGAACATAAATCAATAATTGTTGATTTGTTAGAGTTCCATAGTTTCAGTGGAAATATCTTGTTGTAGGAAGTTCTTCTTTCCCACTCTGACTTCATACTGTCGTATTCCTGCAGCATCTCACTCCTCGCCAGATTTCAGAATGAAACTTGTATTTCTGGTTACCAAATGTTTTTTTTTTATCACAATGACAACCTCAGCCTGCATGAGGCAAAACCGAGCATGTTTAGTGGACGCACGTTTGTCTGTCAGGAGTTGCCCAACAGGATCACGTTGCAGACAAATATCAGGTCCAGGTTTGAAAGCACCAGAATTCCTCTTTGAGATTTTCACCCGATGAAACCCAGCTGTTGACTGTAAGACTGTCTGCCTCTCTGAGGTATTTGTCATTGTTAGTGGGAGACTCTTCCGTCACAATCCCAAATATGCACGATGATGTTTTTTCACAGTTCTGACACTCGGCACAGCCGATGAAGAAATGATTAAGATATAAGAAACTGCTCTTTCCTACTGTTGCGTAGAACAGGTCACGTCAGAGAAACACAACATTGGAATAACATAATTTTCCTAAATAAATAAATAAAATTCGAATGCATCATTTTGAGAAACATGTCACGGGAATATACTCGAAACAAGCCTCTTGAATCACACCAGAAAGAAGATTCATCTCGTTTGTTCAGGCAGAGCATTTTACTCAGACAAGCTGAGAGTCGATCACGATTATCCGACGATCATCAATCCAGTCGCTGAGGCGGTTTATATAACACAGACTCCGTCACTGAGGGCCCTCGATGCTGCTGCTTCTATGAGTTGTTTACTCCTCGGTGCTTCTGCTCGTCCCTCCGTCACCGGAGACGTCTCCGCTCCAGTTTCTTCCTACCTGCTTTTGATGGCAGTTGCTGCCTTGTGCCTCAGGTCCTGTTCACTGTGTAACAATAAAGAGAACGGTGTTTTCTGACAGAAGACGGCGTCGCATCCGTTCACTGCCGATCACATTCTTTGATAACACCTCTGACTGAAGTGTTTTCACGTCTGATGTTTCTGAGTGAATAATTCCTACGACAGTCCTACAGGCAGCACTGTCCCTCCGTAACAGAGAAGGATCGACTGAGTGGATGATTGTATTTTTTAGAGAAACTAAATAACGTTACGTGTAGCACAAACGAGTAACCTGGCACCATCCTCATGAGAGCGTGACTGCTCCTCTTTCAGGATCTTTGAACACAAATGACACTGTTTTTCTGGGTCTTCCAGCTCTGTTTGTTTGATGTCCAACCGCGAGCGGAGCTGACGCCGCTTTATTTTGAACACAGACGGATATTTTGCCGTCTCATTTTTAGCCAAATTCAATTTTCTCTGCTTTGATGTCTGAAATTGCTAATTTTTGAGCCATAAAAGCAAATAATGTCATCTTGGGCAGAGAATCAGACAGCAGGAGTTCATAACAGAAAAAGAAAAACAGAGGCTGCGTCTTTGCCAACATGATTAAACACACAGGAACAGTTTGAGTTCGCTGAGTAACGTAAATGTTCAGCTTCCAGAACTCGTCACTGATACAAACAACGAGTACAAGGACACGTGAGGCCCGACACCGCTTCCATATTATAAACTTCACTTTTATCTCAAAGGCAGGGGTGCTATACTTAAAGAGCTTAATGTGACCAGCAGGAGATCAATAAAGAATAAGACCGAATTTAATATTCACTTGGATGTTATTAAAGTGTGTCACTCCTAACCCTTTACATTTTAATGACTTTTGATGAATGTCTCTGCCTTCTCAAAAAAATCTCTCTCTTCTCCTTCGGCTCGAGTTAATCTTTCAAAAGAAATACACATAAACTGGAAGATCTGAGGCTTTTGAAGAAGTCCACGCTCATACCGCTCAAACAACTGGAAATGGAGACGTGGCAAAAGCAGAATGGACTTCTGGGAGCCTGGTGGTTCCAGTCGGCTCATGAACAAAGATAATTTTCGAACCTTGAGAGCACAAACACAAAAGGTGATACTCTTTAAGGGCACCGATAGATTACCTTTCCCCCCCCGCCGCCTCACCGCCTCACCGCTTTGTAGGTCTATAGGAGTGAGGGTTACATTCCAGCTGACTTCATTAAGTTTCATTTTCCATTTTATCTCTCCTGAAGTGGACCATTAAGTCGGTGCGCGAGGGTAACTGATCAGCCAATCTGCCCGTGATTTATGTGGCAGGGAAACTGAGGACTCAACTGAGCCTCAGAACACATTGATTACTGACATGGTTAATTGGCTAAACCCACTGGTACACTGAGACAGGCTTATTGGAAATGTCAAATCAAGCGGCTCATTTGCATTCATGATGTATGGCGTCTATTCCAGCTTCTGGCCAGGCAGCACAAACTGACACCCCGAGCAGGAAGGGCCTGGGATCGCTGCCTTGAATTTGCAACTGACCATCTGGCCTTCCAGGACGTTGGCTAGGTTGGACCTTTTTTTTTTTTTTTTCTTCTTCTTTGCCCCTGTAGCATCAACATGCCTGTTTGGATGCACTTAGCGGACATGTGCTGAATAGAGGATGGGAGAGTGAGACTCAATTCACCTGCGGCGTTTCAGCGAAGATCCAGCTCTGAAGGGTCATGTGATTTATAGAACCATGTCGACAAAATGGAAAATAACTTGGTTTATTACTTTTTTTCTTCCGGAGTATCTGTGTGTGTGTGTGTGTGTTTGAGTGTGTTTGTTTTGGAGCTCAAATCATTGGCTGCTGCAATTTTCACTCAGAAATACCTCAGTAGATGAAAGCAGCACGAAACTGAACATATTTGATTTAAGCAGGCGGGTTAAGAGATGAGACATTATGAGTGAAAACAGAAGTGGTGTGAATTTACAGTGCTGGATCCTCTCGGCTTATTGTGGGTGATGTTTAGGAAAGTGTTTTTTAGAATAACCTGAGAACACAAATCTAAATTTCATTCTTCTACGGAGACGACGAAAAAAAACAACAGCAACATGAAGCTCTTAACGTTAAACGACATAAAAACAATGTGCGAACATGCCATGAAACATAAGAGTGGTCAGAGCTACAAAAATAACCTATTTTGTCCAGAAGTCATTCTACTTTTTCAGAGATGATATAATAAAAAAAACCCTGCAGGGAGTGCAATAAAGACTCAAAAGAAGAGTGGCAGCTTCACACCGCAATTAACTCCAGCGAGGGTCTGTGCTTCATGTGGCTCATGAGCCGAGCTCTTTGACAAAAAGCTTCTCCGGTGAAAAGATGACGTTGCTAATTGCGAAATTCATTTTTACACTTTTTGACACGTATATTGGCGATATTGTATATTGAGCTCCCACTGCCACGTTACTGCGCGTACTGTCAAAAGGCTTTCAAGTGGGTAGTGCACACGGCTCTGAAGACAAGTTGACACAGTGTGCAAACTGTGCAATTACAATGTTTCGTGACAAACACAATAAAGCTTATATTGTGAACAAGCAGCTTTAAAAGGTTGTTGGAAACCCCGCAAGATGATGAATGTTACCAGTCAGAGTTGGATCCATTTGTAAAAGGCTCCCATTCAAGTTAGCGGCGGTCTGAAGTTTGTAAAAGTGTGAGTCTCGTGTGCGCACGCTCTATCGGGCTGCACAATGTGGAAGATTCTGGTAATTTACACCCAGGAAGACAACTTTGTTTTTAGTATAGTTATCTTTTAATATCCTCATGATCCCAAATGTGAACCTGTCTCCCCGAAACTACATTTATATAAAACTATTTGTGTTTTCTATTTGTTTTCTGCTAAAATATCAGCTAAAATATAATATCTGAAGTGACTCGACATTATTAAAAAAGATTTAAGACACTGCCGGCATTTTGTTGAGGTCAGGAAAGAGTTTGTGCTCTCAGTTCTTAGATGCATTGGGATTCTTGTCCTGAAAGATTACGTCTCCATGCAGAAAAAATGTTAAGCAAATTCTGAACACTGTGATTGCGTATGACAACACTGTAAGATTGGGCTTTGTGTTCTGTGCAGCGGAACCGATTGGATGGTCAAACGTAACCTTTCCCAAACAAGATCGAGGGACGAAGTGTGTCGATAACCTACTCAGAGTTTTGTCATACGGTGTCGATATCTTGGGTTTCTCCATGCATCTCCCATTGACACTAGAGGTGGGTGCAATTCATAGATGTGGCGATGCATCGCGATGCGTCACGTAACGATTTGGCATCGATTAATTTACGTTGATGCTTTGCCGCAAGACCGGAACAAAAAACACGTAACCGAACCTTAGCGTGTGCGTCGCCCGGACTTTTTAGTGAGTGGGACCACAACAAACGGAGCAGCAACTTTAGTTTCTTTGCAAAATGGCAACAGCTTTAGCAGCCCCCAAAGAGTGGCCGATTCTCTCGCCACTGGAGTTCATTGCAACCGTGTGAAAGCACTTTGGATTTTATGAGAGAGCAAACAAGACGACTGACAAGACCTACGCCATTTGCTGTTTTCAGTGTTTTCCGCCAATAGAGGGGGCTCTCCTGCAAGTGGAGCTTTCCCTGGTCAAAGTTAAGTAGGTCAAAGTGCAAATGTTTACATAGTCATAAAATTAAATATTTTGTGTCTTTGAAAAATACAAGTCAAATGTTAAAAAAACCTTATTTACTTAATGAGTGTAGTTTTAGAGGAACTGAGCTAATTGATAGGCTATTTATTTACAAATGCAGCCACAGATGAAGACAAAATCAATCTTGTATGGAAAAAAAGCATTAAAAATCGCAATAATCGAAGAATCGTGGCACCAATAATTGAATCGAATCGACAATCGTTATAATCGTAGAATTGAAGAATCGAAGCTCCCATAATCGAATCGTGAGGTACCCTTGTTGGAACACCCCTAATTGACACCACAGTTAAGCACCAAAACAAGACTCAGTGACGTAATGCTCTCTTTCCTTTTAGGCTAATTGACTTTCCGTACTTTAGTTGCCTAGTCCTCTACAAACAGGGCTCAGAATGTAAACCCTATTCTCCATGTCCAGGACCAGAGCTTTATCCATCCCCACGTCCAGCCGACCACCTCGCCGTGACTCCGGTGCAGTTAAATGTGAGCTTTGTTCACCAAAACAAACGGCGAGCAAAACTCCATGCAGCGATAATGGGCTGACTCAAACTCAACACACACAGCAGCGTATAATAAGCACAGCAGTTAATTACGTTTTAATTCCATCCACATACGCCTCCAAGTGTCAGCTCGAAACATGTAAGGAACATATAATGAACTCACGCTGCATTATCATGTCTTCCCTCATTATCCGAACGCTAACGTTACCGCTAATTATTACGCCAGAATACATGTGCCTTTGAATAAATTTAAATTGTTCTGTCCGTTCATGTTTATCCTAAGAACATATCCTGTCATTGGACCTGAGCCATGCAAAAGGAAACCAATTACTACCATCCCCATCTGTTCGTGGAGACAGAGTTCATTAAACGGTCATGGTTCTGTTGTGTGACGAGCAGCGGATGAATGTCTACAGTTCTCCCACTTGTTCATGTTCTCTTTATCTCTACATGACACACATCTTTTATCCGCGTTCTCTGCTGAATATACTTGACTCGTGTACTAGAAGGAAACTGAATAGCTCAGTGGAGATTTTTTTTTTTCTCGTTGTCTGAAGTTCGGATCAAAGAGGTCGACAGGCGGATCGACGCTGCCATCGTTAGAGCAGGGCTGCTATCAAGGCTACAAAAACTACCGTGAATCATTCGAGATCGTCCGTCGCCTCGACAGTAACGGACTGAAAACCCTTCATCTCAAAAACCGCAATATCTTTGAGTTCACCAAGCTGACGATGGATGACGCATCTCAGGTTTTGAAGCAACAGAGCAGTCGGGTGTATCAACCACATCCATTAAACTTCTCACTGGTTGGTAGGAGAGGGCGTTGTAATGATCGCATACTTGAGAAGCTGAAAAGAATCTCATCTCGGCGCTCTTTCACTGAGCCTCACAGCTGATTTAACTTATTGCTCAATATCCTCTCACAACTGTTAAAACGTTCTTTACTTTCCTGCCTTCTTCACTTTCTCACTGCTGACTTCTCTCTGAGACTTTTCAGCTTTTCTGTTACTCCTTATCTTCCCTCTCGTCTCATGACCTGACACCTGTGCTGCCGCCTCAAGTGCTCTTATCTTTGGGCTCTCTGTGCTGTGATTCTTCTCTCTCGCAGCTCTGTTAGAGGTTATACTGGCCGGCAGAGACTGCTTGGTGGCCGGAGACTCGTGCTCGAGCGATGAGACCTGCAGTCCACGCCTGCGGACCTTGCGTCAGTGCGTGGCGGGCAACGGCAGCGTGAAGCTGGGCCCCGGCGCCAGGAGCCAGTGTGCCAACGCCGTGACCGCCCTGCTGTCCAGCCCCTTGCATGGCTGCCAGTGTAAACGAGGCATGAAGAAGGAGAAGAACTGCCTGAGCATCTACTGGAGCCTTCATCAGTCCATCATACATGGTCAGTGGTTAAGAGTGCAGTTTACAAATCAGACTGAGCTGAAGAAGCACAAGTGGAGCCTCAGGAATTGTTTAGGTGATGTTACAGTATTCAGATGTTTCTACCTGTGCTTACTTTCCTTTCAGGACTCAACCTGGTGGAGAGTTTTCCCTATGAGACCGTGCAGAGGGACTACGACTACGTCCGCTTGGCCTCTATTACAGCTGGCAAGTCCACCGACCTTCATTAACTTTCACCTTAATATTTTCTACCTTTTGAAGACATTTCGTTCTCGCAGATAAACATTTTTATTTCTTTCCTGGAAGCGTGCCCAAGGCAAGCAGAGGTCCCTTCTGTTCTTCAGACAAAGTTACACCTGTATTACTATTTATCTGAACACAACTCCAGCATCCTAAATGATCTCTTTGGCTTCAAGTTGTTTGATGGCAACCTTACTCTTTTGCCAGACACTGAAGGAGCGCGATCCAAGACCGTCCATGAATACTAATGCGGGCATTCCTTCATATGGCCTCAGGCTCATATAACAATGCAATCTCACAGAATTGATTAAAATAAGCCCAAACTCTGAAAAGAAAATTACATCTGGTGGATATCAAAATTACAAACCCGGTGTTAAATGTGAACAACGTGAGCTGAATGTCTAATTTGTACATGTTCATCATGTAGGATGTTTACTAAAGCTGATGTCTGAGACAGAAACTTTTGATTATCATTTTTCCGTTTAACAAGAAAAGAAAGAAGTGACCTGCATCAGTACGTTTTTTTTTTCTTTCGCGGGAAACATCTTAGATGCGTCGCAGTTCTCGCCTGAAAGATCAAGTCTGAGCGCAGAAGAGATGCTGAAAAACTGTGAGGAAAGCTGAAGTTCGTAGCTCTCTGACTCAGAATTGAATCGCGAGGTGCCTAAAGAGTCTCACCCGGAGTGACAGGTGGAGGCTGACGGCCAGTCAGTGTTAGAAAACTACAAACACACTGCAGAAAAGTGATGAGTCATCCCTGAAGCAAACCACCCAAAGGTCAGCTGGCTGCTCATTTCCCTGGCAACGTGAACACAAGAGGTTCATTCATAAGTTCCCACACCGAGGACCAGGGCTCACACCCACTGTGACCATTCAGCAGGGCAGGTCCGCATTATTCACTGATGACAGGAAGTCGTTTTGACGCCTTTTGTGGGTGGATCACACAGCAGTAGCCTGCACCTAGTTACGCTCGGATATCAAGTATGTTACGCATTTCCTGAGGCTTGATTAAATCAGCACCTGTGTTAATTTCTCTGCGTCTTACTGAGTTGCCGGGGACGTGTGATGTCAGTAATGTCAGCGGAGAATTCAGTCATGAGGGCACAAAAAAGACCCACCCGGTAATCATATTCTAAAGGTTTGATAAAAGCAGACTGTGACTGTGCGTCTGCAGAATTAGTAACGTTGAAATAACAGATGGAGGATGAGCCATAACGATGCAGCAGTGACGCACTTCTGCGGATGACAGAGAGCGGACGCAGTTGAACAGCAAAAATGCAGTAAGTGCTTTTGAGTGCTGCAACTCAAAGTCTGAATTCTGACGTCTGAACAGCCAGGATTGACAAAATTAACATCAAAAAACAATGCAAAGAAGCCCACTGTGTTCTACTTACGTCCTGAGAAATTGTTCTGTTTTCACAACAGAAGTGAGAACCGACTCCCCTCCTCGTACCTCCTTTTGTTATTCTGGAAATTAGACTGCAGTGTTTATTTACAGACACTTCCACCTTGAAGCCGATCTTTAATTCCGAAGTACAGATCTCCACTTTTGAACCCTCTACCCGGGCGAGATTACATCGCGGCATGTTGAATAAATAAGCAGCGTACATACCGCAGGTCACACACGCTCGACAGAAACCTTTTGGCCCTGTTGCTGTGCTTCCTTCCACTGATATCTAACGCTTGTCTTTGACCTCACTTCCATCCACAGACTCCGATGTTGGCATGACAACTGTGAATCGCTGCCTGGATGCAGCCAAGGCCTGCAATGTGGACGACCTGTGCCAGAAGCTCCGCACGGAATACGTCTCGGCTTGTATCAAACCCACCGCCAAGTCGGGCCTGTGCAACCGGCCCAAATGCAACAAGGCTCTGAGGAGGTTCTTCGACCGGGTCCCCGCCGACTACACGCACGAGCTGCTCTTCTGCCCTTGTACCGACACGGCGTGCGCGGAGCGTCGACGGCAGACCATCGTGCCCGGTTGCTCCTATGAAAGCGCGGAGAAGCCCAGCTGCATTACACAGATGAGGATCTGCAACGCCGACTACGTGTGCCGGTTAGAGACAGAGATGTTTTAATAGGCTCTAATGTCTGTAATAGATATTAAAGTTATTCCTCATGTAGCCAAGGTCTCATATGGATACAATAACATATCGCTATAATACGCTGATAACTCCCAGTTTGATATTGCTTAACGATCCGCCTCTTTTTCCGAAGGTACACCGAATCAGCGAAGCCAATCCTTCACCATTCCCACTTTACTCCAGTATTCCTCGGACACAGATTCCAGATATCCTCACCATACATATTTCTGGCCGCTGCTGCTCAATATTACGGCTCTTTGAAACCAAATAAACAGCCATTCAATCAACAAAATGGCCCGCTGTTTTACCCTAAAGCTTTCTACCACCGTCGGTTAGAACACCCCAGAGAGCCTGTTGGAATAACACATTAAATATTTAGCACAGATAAAGAGCCAGATGGATCAGAGTTATCGCTCATTGCTATCTCTGGTCATGGCCATTATTTTTCACAGCCCCATTACACTCAGAGGGCTTTACTAATGATCCCAGGTCTGGGGGATGAAATATATTACTCTTTCTATCACTTCCACATTACAGTCCAATGCTTTCAGTCTTCGCCACGGCTGACGATAAGTCTTTATGTCAGACGGGCAAACTCTTAATTAAATGACCAAGTTATAAAGAATGTGTAAAAAAAAAAAAAAAGAATCAGCAAACTTTTTTTTACATCACACGACACAGGGATCATGTTCTCGCTAACCGCGGGCCTGGTGTTTCCGTAGGTCTCGCCTGGCGCAGTTTCAGTACGACTGCGAACCCTCCAAAACGTCTGCCAACGGCTGCAAACACGGGAACCACGGAGCCTGCCTCCTCGCCTACACGGGGCTCATAGGTAGGTGCACACCTGAGAGGTAACACGTGAACGGAGAGAGGGGGAACATTTGCATGTAGAGGATGTGGAGTGAGATATGAGGCCATATGTTGCGTTAGGTGAGGGAAAGAGAAAAGCTGTGCAGCGACAGGACGGCAGGAATGAGTCAAACCTAGCTGCAGGGTACATTAAATAAATACAGAACCGGCTCGGAGTGAGTGGGAGAATAAATGAAACGTATAATTCTAACCCCGAAAAACAAAAGTTCAACGCGGTTTAAGATACAAAAGCATAAAAATCTCTCATTACGGAAACACAGCCTCTTTACACAATATTTAATTTGTTTTATAACGGTCCGTAAAAAAAGGAAAAAGAACAGCCACTTCTCTTTTTCGGCGTGCCGGAGAGACGACCAAATGCATTTCAACAACTTGAAATGGTGCCCCTCAGCACAAACACACATTTGGCATTTTCATTCCTGTCTTGTATTTATTAAAGCACTTGAAATCCTACCTCCACTATGGCGAAGGGGGAAAAAAAACAGCTACCGAAATAAATAAAAAAAGAAAAGCTCAATGCCAGACACTTCTGTGACCTAAAAAAGAGAAAATTGGAGTATTTCTCACAAGTCAGTGCACAGACAGTCCAACCTACACCGCTGGAATATTATCAGCCCTGTGCATCGGGTCAGGCTGTAGGAGATGCAGTGTCCATTAATGTTGATAACAAAGCACTATGTGAACAGAGTAAGAACTCAGAGGAGAATGAATATTTTATACTGATTGAGGCCCGTGTGCGGTCTCCCTGCAGGAAGCACGATAACTCCCAACTACGTCGACAACTTCACGTCCAGCGTGGCTCCGTGGTGCTCCTGCTCTGCCAGCGGGAGCCGGAGAGAAGACTGCGATAACTTCCTGGGATTCTTCACAGACAACATCTGTCTCCGTGAGTCACTATATCCACAATGACCTGGAATGTACAGACTTTTAGAGCAGGGGTTGTGTTTGTATTGAGGTACTGGGGGGTAAAAAACTATACGCTACTTCAGTGTCCTGTTTAACTGATGTCATCCAGTTTAATTAAAGGATGTATTTTAGTTTTTTCAAGCATCTTTATGTTGTTTTTTGTCCACTGTTTTATAATTTAACGTTGACATCATCAGATACTTTGTATTCTAAGAGCATCGTTTCACTCAGTGTTCATTTGTCAGTTTTCAGATTGTAATTGTTTTACTGCAAACATAAAGGGAAATTGACTGCTGCTGCTAAATGAGATTACATTCATTAACTGTAGTGGACGATGTTATCTGCAGACCAGATCTGCAGGATAAATGTCGGCAAAATACGTTTCTGCAAAACCACACAAGCTGCTTTCCTTTATGCAGCAAAAAAACACTTGGTTGGGTTTAGGAAAAAAACATGTGTTGGCTTAAAATGCACGACTGGAAAATGTCTCCAGTTCTCATTAGAAGTTTACAGTAGTGTCATGTTTTACAAACGTCAGAAGCTGTGGTCCTTCGTTAGAAATATACGGTGGTGTGACACTTACAAATTTTGGAACACAGAATCAACTGCAGTCACAACCTGCTGAAAGTCAGTTCATAAACATGTAAAGTGTGCTGAGTTTGGTAGAAATGTCAATACAGTACGTCGCATATGACTCGTACAAAACTGAACTTTAAACTTCACAACTTCACTTTAAGCTTTTGAAAGATTTTTTACTTAGCAAATAAGAATCTTTATGTAAACAGTTATGTGAAAGGCTGTTTCACACATTTTTACGATCTAATTTGGCCCGTTTGGAAGACAGAGTGATGAAGCAACTGAATAACTTTAAATTAGTTTAGTTATAAAAAGAATTTAACACCAGAAATCTAAAGAAACAACACTTCTTTGTACACCAGGTTGAGAGTCTACAGCCAGCATCTGCTTAGCTTAGCTTACCTTAGCATACAGCCTGGAAACAGGGTAAAACAGCCAGCCAGGCTCTTTTCAAACGTAACAAAATCCACCCACCAACACCTGTAAAACTCGCTAATTAGCTAGATTTTTTCTCGTACACTTTAATCCATCATGAACTGAGGTTTCAGAAAGGAAACAGGTTGTAGATTCTCAGGAGTTACATGGATTTTGATACCTGGAGTGGATAAAAAAAAAAAACCTCCCCCTTCCTCCGAGACTTTAAGGATAATATAATGTTGTTCATGCTTCATTGGATCTTCATCACCTGAGCTAAAATAAGTAACCATATGGATACTTTCATGTCTCACACCAATCTGGTTACATTTAAAGTGTTAAGCACAGCTATACAAAACCTCAGGTGCTTGTTTTAGTTGCTGCTGTTTGATATAATTACACTCCGCCACTGTTGCAGCCGGAGTTATTTCATTATGAAGTGAAATACAAAAACTGTGGTCCCTAATCAGAATAATTCGCACTAACATGCAAGAGGGAGTATGCAAAGAGACACGGTGTGAGACGCAAAGTAAATAAGTTCTGTGATGGAATAAAAAAAAAAAGTGACAGGGTGGAGCTGTGGGGATTCAGTGAGACAGATGTTTCCCAGCGTGGCGAGAAACAGTAGCAGAGCAGTGTGTTTTAAATCAGAGCCGCTGCGCTATTTGCAGAATTAACACCAGGCCGCTCCGTCTCTGACTCTGTGTTCGTCTCTCTCCTGTGCACTCGCTCACTTCATTTTCTCGAGTTATTAATCATCCCCTTCAAGCTGTTTCCTTGGTAATTCTACCTGGGTGTTCAGACAGTCACTTCTCTGTGAATTATAAGTAAGGCGGCCCCGTGATTGTTAAGTAATTGTGTATTTATTAAATCACCTCCAAACACCTGATGTACCTTTTTTTTCGTTTTTCTATGTGGGAGAAAGTTAGAGAGCTAACTCGTGAAAACTTCCCCTCAGAAAAACTGCTGAAGACTTTTTATAGTTTTAACCATTAAGCTGGTATTTCAACAAACACTCCTTCGTACCTTGAGGGTTATCAGAATAGTTGGCGATTCATTGTCTTTTGATGGAGTAATCGATTAATCGTTGCAGCTCTACCGGAAGTTCGGTCTGATGCACCGATCAATAATGGGTCCTCCTTGATCTGACACTTTCATTGATTCAGCTGCTACAGTTCAGGTAGCTCTCCTGATCACTGATGACATTTATATGGTTATACGTAACAAGAAAATACCTTTTGTTTCACATGATAACAGGTTGACTATCATGTTATTGCTTGTAAATTACATCAAGTATAAAAGGCTGTATATCGGGAGGTGGAGGGGATGGAGGCGGAGTTAAGTGAGAAGCCAGTGACCGCAGTTCAAGACTGTGTTTCAACATTTCTAAGTGTGAAACCACGGGATGTTTTTAAGGAGACTTCGGGACAATTTCCAGCCGTGTTAATGGTGACAAAATAATATATTTTTGACAGGAAGTCGGAACATCTCCAGCTGCGTTTGTGGCGATCAAGGCAGGTATTTTCTTTTCTGAACCCTAACTAAGTGTTTTTCGTGAGTCCTGCATTGTCTCAACATGAAATCCGTAATTGAACCTAAAGAAATGTAGGGTTGCTTGAAATTCATTGTTATGGACAGAGATCAGAGATTCACAGAGGTCCTGTTGTGAACATAGATTTCTCAAGATCCTGGTCTCAGGTCATCAGGAGCTGTTGAGACTTTGTGAGGGGGCTGCAGTTTCCCCTGTTCACTGACTCCAACTTCACCTCCGATCCTTCGTTCGTCTATCATTTTGAGGTCTCAGCGGGCGGGCTGTGTTTTTTTTTCCCACTGTCACCTTTTCAGACACAAAGGGACCAGTTTTCTTTGACTCTTTTTTGTGATGTGTGCAGAGCTTTTTAGTTTCCCAAACTGCGACTCCTGTCCTTCAGGTTTTGCTTTCTGGGGAAACGTAACATTATGGTTTGCAGAAACGTACTTTGCCAGCATTTTCTAACTGACGATAAAAAAACAAAGTGCAGCTGAGGCTGATGGGTTTGGCAGACGTCATGAATCACAGTATTGGACGGATTAAAACTTTGGCTTGATGGCACCGGATGAAATGTCAGAGGATCCGGATCACTAAAGCCACATCAAATCATCTGACACGCGAACATCTGAACCAAATTTCATGTCTATCGATCCGACTCTTGTTGGGACATTTCACAAAAAAACACAAATGTCAAACTCGTGTTTGGAGTAGAGGTAAAGTCAGGGCACCACAGACGTCAGCAAGAGATATTTCAGTCTGGTTCCAAGTGACTAACAAATCAATATCACCATTCGCACAGCGACACAGCGACAAAGTCACTAAAAATACATCAAGGGAGGGAGTTTGCTAATCAGGGTGTAATATGTTCCCAACTTTGTAAAGCACTTAAGACTTAAAGTGATGCTTGACTATCAAACACAACCACATATTTAGCTGCCAGAGCCCTGAAGGAAGAGTTCTGAAAGCTGAATGTCTGTCGAAGCTGCACAGATGAAAATAAAAACACAGAACATGTTCAACACTGCATGTAGAGTCCACCGGATTACCATGAGTGTGGTGTTAACTGCAGGGTTAAGAAGGTGACCTGAGGAAACAACATGAGATAAATAATGTAAACAACATGGAAGGAAGTGAAGCACATGTAATCAGTTCATAATAGGGGGCAACGTCAGGGTCTTGTAATTTATCGTCTCCTCTGTTCTTCAGCCGAGTTCCCTGATGCTGATTCTCCCACTAACGCTTTCCTTCCACTTCTGCTTATGACCCCCGCTCTGGAGTTTGAATAATTAATGGTCCTTATTACTGACCTCAGCAAGTATATCATTGAACCTGTACACACACCATGAGTATCTTTGCTGTCTGCGTGTGTGCAGCGAGGTGAATCTTTGTGCCAGTCTTTCCTCGGGCCCCCTGCCTAGGAAAGATACAGAGAGAGGTCTCAGAGTTGTTTTGGCCAGTGCAAATGGTCTATGAGTTAATGAGGTCGATGTGGAGAGGCAGGTGCAGTTTGGATACTCCAAGAGAATACTGAGTATTTTCTGTTTTTTTCTCTCTCTCTCTCTCGCCTCTGCTGACCGAATCCAAACCAGCTCCGGCCCAGCGAACGCTCACGGATGAAAGGCAGCTCCTGTGGTTTGAAAGTGACACGAGTGGAACTTGATGAAAACATAAAGATAACAGATTTTTTATGTTTTTTTAGAGAACGCCCTCGTGACGTTCGGAAGTGAAACAGACCCGCAGCCGACTCTCAGCCAGTCCGGCACGACGAGCCCCGGCCTCAGCATCAGCAGCAGCAGCAGCAGCAGCACGAACAGGAGCACCACCTCTCCTCAAGAAACCATAGAGACCATGAGGAACATCCTGGATACAATAATACCGACACAGGTGGGCAGTTTTCTTGTCGTGCTCGGTGTTCAGCAGCTTCACACCGTCGTACGTACAGCAGGGAGCATTCGTGACAGCGACATGAAGTTGTTTTCTCGTAATACGTTTCCTTCTTATCCCGCGAAAACCATCTCGTTGCGGTCGTTCGCGGCTTCCGCGCAAACAAAATGAGGAAAGATGTTTTATTCCCTTCCAGGAAAACCTGTAACAACGTCAGCTCAGGAGTATTATTCAAAATGAATTGCATATGTATGCTGCACACCCACACATCCTTTATCTTTATACGGAGTGGGAAGGGAAGACACAAAGCCCGCCTTCAATGCCAAGTGACGATTAATGGTTCTCAGGTTCGCCATCATAAAAACGTAATTACATACGTAAATACTGCGGCGATTCTCCAAGGTCCAATGTGCAGTTAGGCATGTTTCACACCCAAGACATGGTGAGTATTTATGACTGATCGACTCTATAACCTCACACCAGCTCGCAGCGCAACGGTATAATGCAGTCTGGGGATACTGTGAAAAAAACTTCCTTTTAAGTGATGAGTAGTTGTGAACCTGAAGCTCAGCGGGCTCTTTGTAAACACACCGTAGAAGTAGTAGATCTTTTTTGTTTTCATTGTACAATCCAAGTAGTGGCCATTAACCGATCTCTCTGTCTCCTCCAAGGGCCTGGAGAACGAACAGCTAGTGGGCCAGTCCACCCTGCCGTCCAGCAGCCTCCCAATCTCTGCCTCGCCTCCCAGCCTGATTCTTCAGGCCGCCTCCGGCCTTCTGCTGATGCTCCTTCATCTGCTCAACAATGGACACTAAAGACTGCAGGGGTGCGTGCTGAGGACCCTCCTAGTCGTACCAAACAGATGGGAGGACCAGCGCAGTTCAGAGGAAAATGGACCGCGAGGCATTACTCCTCCCTTTAAATATGTACAGCGATTCTGTTTTTCTATTTTTGTGTCCACGTGGTCCAGTTCCACCTGCCGGCGTCTTCTCTCTCTGAGCGCGGGAGACTCCTGCAGCAGACCGAAGCCACAGTCTGTACATATGTATATTGTCGTTGCAATCGTATCAAGCTGAAATGAAGTCAGAGTGCTGCTTTTGTGGATTAACCCAGCTCTCAGCTATCCAACTGTATCCATTTTCAAGAGTTATTATGAAAATATAGCGCAGATATGTATGATAAACACGTTTGTCGGTACCTGTGAAGATTTGTAGTGTCAACAGAAGCTCTTATGCGACACATTGTGAGGGGAGGTGGACGGAGGAAACCACAGAACTGTGTCTGCTCTGTTCTCGGCCCACAGACTGATTTCAAAGCTGCTGGAGTGTCGAGGGGCTCCAATGCCACTTTTCTCCAGTGACTGAATGACGACCATTATTTCTGACCAACACTGGAATAGTGGAGAGACAACAGAGCGACAATTTGCTCAGACGTGATGGACAAATGCCCCGATTCTTAGATGTCAGCCGCACGATCTGCAAGAAACCGTGTCGAACCAGAGTACATATAAGATCAGCCGTGATGAAGCATCACAAACTGCTCTTTGTCAAAACTCTCTCGCACCTCTTTGCAATCGCTACAGTGGCTGTTGCTCCTCGGTCCTTATCAGCAAAGACAAATTCTTGGACTTGAAAAGGAAAAGAATCAGAAAAAGCAGAAACTTTGTACCCGTAGCTGCCGTAGTGTGTGTTTTGTGAGCGTAATACCCTTTTATTTGTCATTGTGTACGTGAACGTCGCTATACGAAGGCTCTGAGTCGTGCCAGAGAGGGAAGAAAGAGGTTTGTTCAACACCAGTTCTGCAGCCTGTTTGAAATTAGACAGTCATGAATGATTCAGTGTTTTCTGTTCTGGGAATGTGCCGGTGAGATCTGAAACAGGCTCGGAGGTTCTGCAAATAAAACTTCTCAGCTCATTATGTTTACACATTAGTGTCATTCACCCTTTTCTTTTATAATTAACAAACGCTTTGTTTCGGTGCTGCCGAGGTGGACTCTCCGTTAAGACTTTTCCGGGGGAGACGGAGTCAACAAAACTGAATACATGTTTGTCTAAACTAATGCCCGCTCGACTTCCACCAGTGCTCTGGAGTGCGTTACGTGAAATGAAAATACGAGAGGAGTTAGAGCGTAATCCAGCCATTTGTGATCCAAGATGTGTCAAACTGATCCGTCTCGTTGAAAGCTCACCAGCTGCCTCGCTTTAGCCAACACACACACACACACACATACGCGCGCAAGCATTTTACCCTCACGTCATCTCAATAATTTATAATTACGGTATGTGTTGAATCACTAATAGATTTATTGTCTGACAACTCCCAACAAATGAATTACCCATAATCCTCCTCTTCTCTTTTCGCTGTTTTAGTTTTTTAGTTTGGCTGCAAACAGACAATTAACATTGCTCAAGTCACAACAGCGCATAATTAACCCCGTGATTGTGACACGGGTGATGTAATTATCATCTTGTTAGCGTTTGTTAGATGTGAGGTGCAGACGAGAGATCGTGATCGCGAGGAGAGAGAATACTGCGAGCGAAGAAACGGCAACTTGAATACAGAACAAGTCGACACAAGTTTGACTATTACTTTTTTTGCGTTAGGTTGGCATCCCGTCACAGTTTTGAATTAATGTGCTTTTTTTTCCCCCAGAGCTTTAAAATCTCTTTCAGACACAGTGTGAGATGTTTTCTGTGAGTTTCTTATCAATGTAAATATTTGAAATACTGCTAAATATAGCACGTTATGATGGAGTCATTTGAAGCCTATTTTTAAGCTTTTGAAAGTGGAAAAACAAACATACACGTGTTTATTTTGTTAGCAAATGGACAAAAAATGTCATGAAGATAGCCACATTGGAATTATTGTTTCAGCTTTTTGTGATATTAAATATTGTAAAATATTTTACAACAAATATATCTCCAGATATTAACTTTTCGGGTGACCTTTCTGTGAAGTTGTTGTCGAGGTCAATCGAAAGGAGATTTAATATTACTGACTATACGATTGTTTGTACCAAAATGTGTTCCAAAATTTGGGAATCCGTCCAGTAGTTGTTGAGTTTGTTTCAGTCCGAAACCAAAAATGGTGGACGGATCAACATTTGCAACCATTGAGCCACAAGCGAATGTGACTAAAACAAAAGTTACGAAGGTCGGTCTTATTACACACAACTTATGGCGGCTTTTATCCGACTGTTTAAACCTGACGTGTGTCTGTCAGTTGTTTTCAGTGTTATATTCCTGTTTGGTGATGTGAAGCGCTGACGTCTTTTTTTGGCCCATGTTGTCCTGATTTTCATCTGTTCTCCTTGACACAGATATTAAACTGATATACATGCAGTTTGGGTTCACACAATTCCCTATTTTCTGTCTCCAGTGTCGAGAGTGTCACACATTTATTTGTGAGCCGTGAGCTTCGACAAGTGATCAGCTCTGAGATCTAAGGTGTCTTACAATAGCTTTTTTAGTTTGACGAAATCTTGTAAATTATATGAAAGTACAGAAAAGCAGAAAACCTTATAAATAAAAACCGGTGTGTTTTTTTTTAGAATAAGAGCTTAAGATGAATTTGCTGTCAATTGTCAAACAAACTAATTGTTTCGGCTTTTAAATCCACCGTTGTAGCTGTAGAAGGTTAGCGATTTTAACTGCAGGGTTTCCCCTACATTCATTCATTTATTTGTGCCGGCCTGATATCAACACTGGCCGCCACATATTGATTTTCTATTTTTGGAGCCTCGTCTCTCACACATACACATGACATAGCATTTTCCGCTCATAGATTTAATCTGGCAGGCTGCTCAGGTGTATTAACATCCACCAAAGTACACTATATTACCAAAAGTATTCACTCACCTGCCTTGAATCGCATATGAAATTAAGTGACGTCTAATTCTTAATCCATAGGGTTTAATATGACGTCAGTCCAGCCTTTGCAGCTATAACAGCTTCAACTCTTCTGGGAAGGCTTTCCACAAGGTTTAGGAGTGTTAATGGGAATTTTTGACCATTCTTCCTGTAGCGCATTTGTGAGGTCACACACTGATGTTGGACGGGAAGGCCTGGCTCTCAGTCTCCGCTCTAATGCATCCCAAAGGTGTTCTATCGGGTTGAGGTCAGGGCTCTGTGCAGGCCAGTCAAGTTTAACCACACCAAACTCTCTCCCCCATGTCTTTATGGACCTTGCTTTGTGCACTGGTGCACAGTCATGTTGGAACAGGAAGGGGCCATCCCCAAACTGTTCCCACAAAGTTGGGAGCGTGGAATTGTCCAACATCTCTTGGTACGCTGAAACATTCAGAGTTCCTTTCACTGGAACTAAGGTGCCAAGCCCAGCTCCTGAAAAACAACCCCAAACCATAATCCCCCTCCACCAAACTTGACACTTGGCACAATGCAGTCAGACAAGTACCGTTCTGCTGGCAACCGCCAAACCCAGACTAGTCCAACAGATCGCCAGATGGGTAAGCGCGATTCGTCACTCCAGAGGACGCGTCTCCACTGCTCTAGAGTCCAGTGGCGGCGTGCTTTACACCACTGCATCCAACGCTTTGCATTGCACTTGCTGATGTCTGGCTTGGATGCAGCTGCTTGGCCATGAAAACCCAGTCCATGAAGCTCTCTACGCACTTGTTCTTGAGCTAACCTGAAGGCCAAATGATGTTTGGAGGTCTGTAGCGATTGACTCTGCAGAAAGTTGGCGACCTCTCCGCTGACCCCACTCCGTCATTTTACATGGCCTACCCACTTTATGGCTGGTTGCTGTTGTTCCCAATCGCTTCCACTTTGTTATCATACCACTGACTGTGGAATATTTAGGAGCGAGGAAATTTCACGACTGGACTTGTTGCACAGGTGGCATCCTATCACAGTACCATGCTGGAATTCACTGAGCTCCTGAGAGCGACCCAGTCTTTTGCAGAAACAGTCTGCATGCCGAGGTGCTTGCTTTTATACACCTGTGGCCATGGAAGTGATTGGAACATCGGATTTCAATTATTTGGATGGGTGAGTGAATACTTTTGGAAATATAGTGTATGTTTGGCAACCCATTTTAGCATTTGTTATTTATATTATACATCCGTGTGTTAGAGAAAAATGCCATCTGTCATCGATTAACGAGTGGATAATCTGCCTTCACTCTACCTCCTGTTCCATAGCTGCTCTGCAGAGAAACACAAAGAGAAGGAAATATGTCCTTCAGAATCAGCCTTGGTCTTATGCTCCTTCTGTAAATGCACACTGATTGTGGTGTGATTCCTTCTGTTCAGGGCCTGATTATACCATTGTTTTGTGAAAAATTCTAAGTCCACCTGGTTTGTTACCATGTTGGTTTGGATCATTTGATAGACTGCACATTCAACAACAAGCCTCCCCTACACCCGGCTCACCTACTGTTGTGAAAATGGGAAAATCCAAAATGTGTTTTGGGAGCAACTTATATAAAACCTTATAACCTTCCTGGCAAAGCTGGTGAGATGCAATAAAGACGCAAGTGTTCGAGCGACAACTGAATCAAAAAGGTGAGGTAAAATTTAAATGCTGGAATCTCCTACCAATCAATAACCTGCCAGGGATAAGTTCATGTTTTAAATTTCTAAGAATGAAACATAAAATATTGCAGCCCTTTTAAGTAGAAACAGAGAAGGAAACACTGGCAAAGACTGTGAAATAAAGGCAATCCAGCTCTCCTCAAGGAGGGAAATTAAGAGTGAATCCAAGTTGCCTGAGGCTCAGCGATATGACGCCAGAAGAGAGTCCTCACTCAGCGTGGGATGAGGTGCAGAATGGGTCCTACAGAGCTCTCTATCAAAAAGTAAGTCAGGAATTCAAGACTTTATTTGAACCGCGATGATATCACTCCACGGGAAACTGACATTAAAATCAGCCGGAGCAGTGGCTTCCAAAATACAGCACCACAGGGAGGAAGTGTGCTCGTTACACTCGGAGTGTAGATGAGGAACAGAGCGGCGTGATGAATCCGAATGCTCAGAACATGATCTGCTCAGCTGATTTACACCAGACTCATCGCTGCATGAGTGATGCATTTTCATTTCCAGTGTGCAGCGTTCTGTAAAAAACAAACATAGTTTAGACTCATCTCTTATCTCTGATGACCCATGATGCAATTTGTCAAACGGGAGGCTCACTCCCCTAAAATCTTGTCACTCCGATTATAAGAACAGTCTGCATGAAGATGAGGAACTTTATGGAGCTCGTGCAATATGCAAGAAAGAAGGAATTTGATGTAAACATCGATGAAGAATAAAAATAACGACACATTTAACTCGTATAGCACACGAGAGACACATCAGCAGAGGGGGTGAGGATCAAACTCACTGCGTAACACCAGGTCCAGACTTCCCGCCCCTCTATGTATGACTCTGTGTACAGTAAGTGGTACATCTTGGTGCTGTACTGTAGGCAACTGGACTTCAGTGTCTTGAAGATCTTTCTCCTCTCATCCAAGAGGTTTCCTCAATTCTGACTAACTGGAGAGGAGTTGCAGGCTTTTAAACTCTGTGTGGGAGTGTCCTCACAGAGTCGTTAAGAACATACGTGAGCTCTGAGTTTCAGAGTCTTGAGGGCCACTTGTGGGTCGTTGATCCAACCGGCCTTCATGTGGGTTGCTAAAGCTAGGTGAGCCCAGGTGTGAACGGTTGTTAAGCTGTCTGGGGAGAGAACTCAGTACAGCGTTGTAGGTGGGTGATAAGTAATGTCGTAGGCCGCCTCCTCTGTTCAATGATGGTCGTTCCGGTTTGACGCGGATGGATTATTTCACTCCTCTTTCAAACCATCTGTCTTCTCTGGACGACATTTTCACATTGTTGTCCTCAGAGGAATGAGTTTTCTCCTTCAGGTGTAAGTGGACAGCAGAGAGAGCGAGGTAGCAAATGAAAAGCGATCATTGAATTGATATTTTAAATGGATCTGAATGTCAATTAAGAGTGACAGTTTTGCACTCTGACTCTGGAGGCGTCACGATCCATTTTGACTTTTCACTTCAGGGCCACGAGTCGATAAAATTCAAGAATTCTTTTCAGCATTTATGGTTGTTAATTTTTTTTGGAATCTTCTTTAAAAAAAGGGTCGGCCAATCTGACAACAGCAGCTTGAGAAACATTTCAAGAGCTCAACAGAAAACACCAGCTTTCAGTGAGTCAGCGGGATAGGAGATACTGCCTGTCATCTAACATATATACAGTGTTGGGGACTCCAGACACTTGCTGTGTCTCAATTCAGGGTCTGCATCCCTTGGAGGGGCATTTGAAGGCAATTTACGTCACTATGGCGCACAAAGGCTGTCCTAATCTGACGGCTCCTCCAGATGCAGCCCACAAATGCAACCTCCTTTTCCCTCTTATTGGAGGATGCACGGCTACGATCCTTCGTGGCCTCACATATCCCAAGAATCTTTGCGCGCCTGAAAAAAGAAGAAAGAAAGAGAGAAAATGCTGACATCGCGTGACGTAGATCGTCACTTTCGCGGGCCTGGGCGACATAAATCGTGACGTAAGGGTAAAACATCTGGTGACGCAACCAGGAAATGCTCCAAAGGCTAGACAGTCCCATTTAACAACGGCTGACGAGGTTAACAAGGTCTCTCTGAAGGACTCCCCTTCGAAGACAGCAAAGGCTGGGTCCTTCGAAGGATGCAGATCCTGAGTTGAGACAAAGCAACTGACTCTTGTACCCTCCGGCTTGGTTTAGGCTACAGAAACACTCTTTAATAAATAGACATTCCCTGTCTTGGCCTCACCTGAAACAAGCGCTCTGCGTTGCCTAATCATGTCCATAAAAATAACGAATGTGAGAAACATTTCACCACAAACACTTCATCATCTATATTATCGGGAAATATTTGTATCTAATATGTGTGGTAAGCTGTAATCTGAGCGATGTTGCATTCCTGTTGCATGTAATTTTCCAACAACAGAAATTATTTTTATGCCAAAATGTGATTCACAACTTTTAAAGTGTGGTTTTTTTCAGCCGTGTGTCTCCACAGCTCACGTAGGATTTCTTCGAGTCTGAACTGTAGGCAAGTGTTTTCGCAGAGGGCAGCTAATGAGTCAGGTCGTTGTATAATGTAGAATCAAATAAGTTTTTTGTTAAAGAAATTAAAAGCCTAGAACATCAGAAACCACAGGGAACAGATCTTATAGTCTTAAAGTCTTACAGACGAGAAGAAACTTTGACATTTAAAGTTAACATAATAGCAGCCTTTAAAAGATGCCGTATATGAAATGCCCATTTTTGACATTTGATGTTGAGATGATGTCGTCTTCGCCCAACAAAAATACATAAAGCTAAGAATTTTATTTCAGGTTACGAAAGAGTTGCTGACAAACGCCTCCGGATTCAGAAAAGAGCTGAATAAATAAAAAATGTGTTCGAGAGAAGTTAAGAAACAATGCAGAGGTGGTGTTTGCATCCAGTCTTAAAATAATCTAGAAAATGTGAATTTACAAGCATTACAAGTACAAATTATCCAAGATATTGTTAGAAAATTAATTCATCAGTCACCTTTAATCAACTAGAGGTTTCAAATATGATTTCAAAACATGTATCCTGTAAATCTCCAGCTGACACATCCACAGTACTGTCTGTGAATCATGTTTAGATCCAGCGGGTGGATGTCCGTGACCTCCGCATCTCATTGGATATTTCATAGTATGGTATAGATTGATATAGCGAGCTGTAGGATTATTTTTTAAATATTTATGACAACAACATGTGCCGGGCTTTGATGGGCTTTGTTTCAGATTAATGTGATTCAGTGTTTGGGTTCATCCCTGACCTTGACTGAGGGCAAGCAGCCGATGTAAGCAAAGACGGGCCCACTGGCTGAAAAGAGACATAATGCTCATCTTCAGGTTCATAATCCTATTTCAGGTTTTTTACTATAATATGTTCACAAGCATTCGTGGCTCAAAACACACATTTGTTTCCTCGTACTGTCCAGTGCAGCAGCAGCATCACTGTATCCTCTCTGTGTGTCTCAGATCCCGTCTCTTTAAGGCCCCTCCCTCCTGAAATTCCAGCGTGCTCTGATTGGTCAGCTCACACACGCCTGAGCCAGCACCGCTGATAACAGAGCAGTTGTGCTAAATTCATTCTTAAAATGCCAAACATCAAACTACGCAAATGTGTGACATGATGACGGAAGTTTGATGTCACAAAGTCACAGAATTAAAAGGCGGGACCACTGACGAGGCGTTTAATGCGCTGTGTTTTCTGTGGGAAAGAGGAGCTTCTGTTGGTGCCGACTTTGACCTTCTTGAAACTTTCAAGATCGTATACATGCAGATGAATCTGCGATATAAAACACTGAAGAAAAAGAAAAAAGCATCATAGGTTTCCTTTAAGAACTGTGCAGGTGAAACACCCTGACACACAGAAACAACAAGAAATATGACTCTTACCGGGCTTCCTTCCGTGCTTCATTCCCTTCTAATACACCTTATATTTTTTTATAACTTTCATTTGTCAGGGCCTATCGCTTGGATTCATTCACCCCTATCGTCCTTGCCCCTCCATGCACAGCAGTGTCTGCCCAATGGTGGCTCTGAATCCAAACACCGATCGATAGCAACAATCAAATGTTGCTCTAGGGTGTCGAAAAAACCTCTCGCCATTTACCACTGGATCATTTTTACCTGAATAACAACACACTCTCAGCACGCCTGTTTCCAGATTGTACGTCTTGCGCTCGCAGGGAAGAATTGTAATGGATTCTTCCCACTAATTGCTGTAAAACACTGAAACAAAGTGCAGACAGCGCTCCTGACACATGTCAACTTAATTTTCCTCTCCAACTTAATGACTTGTTAGCGGCAGCGATATGATTTCACTTTCAATAGACAAGCGTGATTAAAAAAAACTCACCGCAATCACAGGAAAAAAAAAAAATCTCAATATTCACTTGGAGAATATTGTCTGAGCTTGAAATCAAATGTGTGCACGTAAAATGAGTAATGATAATTATTATTAAACGGCGGAGCGACAGGAATGTTTGAACCAATCAACCCCAAGTGTCCTGCTGAGGCGAAACTAATTAATGTTGTTGGGAGAGCTCTTATTAAAATGTCAATTTTATTAGTTTTTATGTAGAGGATCACAGCATTTTGTATACAAATGAAAATAAAGCATGACTGAATAGGTTTTGAGATAGATCTACTCCAGCAGACGTATTAATAATAACGGGATAGATGACAGCTGAAATTAGTTTGAGGTTGTTGTTTGTTTATTTCAGGATGAAATTAATATGAATGGCAATGTTTGCGCGTACACACAGCAGGTTGTAAGTGTGGAAGATGAGGTGTCTTGGAGCCTGTAATCCCCAGAAAGGAGTTTGTTTACCCAGAATGATGTTTAATCAGTGTAACTCAGTGCTAATAATCTGTCTGAAGGGCATCGCTGTGTTTCCCTCAGCGGGTGTCAGATCCTGCTGCTGTCCGGTTGTCACCGTGAGGCAGATCTAACCCAAAGTCATTATTACATTACAGTGTGACGTTTATAATCCTTTCTACTACTAAAAATGGGGTTTATCTGGGGAGAAATTTCTTGGGGTGATGTTTAACTATGACGGGAGATTTTGTCACGATTGATTTAATCATATAAGTTTCCTCTTTCTTCGCGTTCAGCAGAGTGTGTCAGCCCTCGACGAGTGTCTCCATGAGTTAAAAACAGTGTTTTTTTGTGGGGTTTTTTTGCAGATATACTCCTCCAGATGTACGAGTACGTTCACGTTTGTCGGCTCGCATCTGCGTCTGTGTGTTCATGCGTATGTGTGTGAAGCATGTAGGCGTACGTCTGCAGACATCTGTTTTTGTGCCTGTAATCTGTGTGTGTCCATGCATGTCTGTGTCTTTATGCGTTTGCATGAACGCACAGGCACAGATTTGTCTTGTGAAGGTGATTTTTCCTTTCCGTACGGTTCGTTTCCTCAGGACTCTGTGTACCTGTGCATATGTTCGTGAATTTGGAGTTTACAGGTGTACATCTGCATGCAAGAAACCAGAGTCTCACTGTGAATGAACTCTTGTTACAGTTGCCAGCAGCTGCACAGTGGAGGATCGCCTTAATGTCCCTGAGCAGGACGCCATCAGAGGGGGAGCAGCTGGACAGGAACGACTGCCCACTATTCACCGATCCTTCACTGGCATTTTTACCCCTATGGGCCCCGACTGGAGCCTCATGGGAGCTCGCTAGATTACTCGATACTTGAATTCTCCCCGTGGAGGCCATTTTCTGAGCAAATGTCCCTCCTCCAGAGACACTTCACAATTACCGCCACAGTATTTTATGACGAGCGCAGTGACACTTTGTATACAGCGCCATGACTCAGACTCACAGTAACATGCGCGGCTAATTCGCCGCCTCGAGGTGGAGAAATGTGGGCAATTTTCTAGCACGTGATCCCTGGAAATTATGTTTAATATTGGATGATTTTCAAAAAAGTCAACTTTATGGTAATTTCAGAGGCTGCAGGCTTGTAGTGATGATGGGATGTGATGCAGATGCAGACGTGTAGCACCAGCACTAGTGTTTCTAGTGATGCATGACGTGCTGCGTGTCATGAGGAATCAGTTGTCGGATAATAGCTGACAAACAGGGTCAATAATACAACGACAATATTGAATTTGACTTTGACTGAATAGCAACAATGTGCGAAGAAGAAGAAGCAGGAGACGCTTTGTTTTAACAGAGCAAAACTTATTAGAGCTGTGAAATATTAAATGACCCATCTGTGCGCAGTATGTCTTAGCCTTTCTTACCCTCAGGTGCATCGTCTACAGGTCGGGAACGTCTTTTTAAAATACAAAAATTCGAGAGCATCATTCATTTTTAGCCATGTCTTTAACCCTCTTGTACAATAATCCACTCGGCTTCTAGCTCAGCTTCAGGCTCCGCTAACTTTATGAGGGAAACGTCTCGAGTCTTTAGCTGTTTAACGCTGACGTCACGAAACAAAGTGTTTTGCTTGATCAGCGTGGTGAGACTGAACCACAGCAGCAGAGTTAGCGCTGTTATATCCTTAAGAAGGGGCGTTCAGACCAAATGCAATAGAGGCGAATACAATCGCTTGAGACGCTAGTATCGTGCCGCTTGATAATTTTGGACTATTCATGTCATTCGCACTTGTCGTGCTTGACGCTCAGGGGGGAAAAAAAGTTGACGCGCTTGCCCGCTCACCTTTGAACCGGTATTTCCTTACCCGCTCTCTTTCCAAGTCGATCGTGGCTGATATCACCACCGTTGCTGCACTGTACCTGCTGTTCAAGTCCCGGAAACGCCGGAAAACCACCCGCCGTCGTGTCTGGGTTCATGAAGTCCTCCGGAGACACACGGAGCTGGGGGAATTTCACTGTCTCCTCCAGGAGCTCCGTCTGGATGACGACCGGTTTCAGCGGTACCTCAGGCTGACCGGAGCCCAGTTCCAGGACCTGTTAGCTCGGGTCGGTGCCCACACACAGCTACAATTAGCTTCTCCTCCATGTTGGTCTGAGTGTAAACAACCGTACGTGAGGGAAGTGACATCGTCGGCTTGAACTCGTCGCTGATTGAATGTCGCGGCATCCTAAAAGTTAGATATTTTCAACTTTATTTGCGACGCTTCAGACGCTCCAGACGCTTTATTCGCGCCACGTCTCGCCGCGTTAGATGCTCCATTTGCACCGCCGCCGCCTGAATCCTGTATCATCCCGCCATTTACATTGATTTTTAATGTAGAGTTGCCGCTCAATTCGCGTCTATCACGTTCGGTCTGAACGCCCCTTTAGAATTAGAAAGCAAAGTATCCAATGTGACTTCCTGTCGCTACCTTAAATGATGTGAAGATTTGAGAAATGCTTCCTGATAATAGCTCACAACCAGCCTGAAGTCTGGCGTGTTGTGACTTTGAGGGAACATAACAACAGACGAGCTGAAGGCAAATATTATAGCTCTGTTGTAGATCATCACCTCAAAATATCAGACGGTAGTCGGACCTCACCTCGACTCACCTGCTGTCCACTCCTCTTCAGTTATTCTGCCGTACACTGAATAGGAAAATAGTTCTACTTTTATCTGAATATGCAGTTTTAGCTCAACTGTGGATGAACCGCCACCACCGCCGCGTCCAAAACCCCATGAAATGAAACGTATCCCCCTGATAGTGTGATACTACAGAACCGGGCTGAACCACAGATAAGCCAGCTGGCAGCGCTGCACTTCTCACCCTCTTTGACATTTCAAAAATGCCATCACCAATCATCCCTTGGCTTAAATCATGTCCCACCACCATGAAGTCACTGCCGCCCTATAATCTCTACAGGACAGCTGTTTTATACCAGGGAATTATTGTGTCACAGCTGAATTTCAAATATGTGTATGAATGTTATACATGACTACTTCAGCCTGCATTTTAAAAACCATACACACAAATATGATATATGTATTAAAGCAGAAAGACAACTGGAGAAATACTGTTCAGACCGTGAGAACACATTCTCGTACTTTTACTACTGACTACCACCTTCCCAAAACCAGTGGCAGGCAGAAAGGACTTTAGTTGAACGCTTTTAGTCTGGTTAAGTTTAGACGACAACATTTCTTGGTTAGGTTTCGGAAAACGTTGCATTTTAAAATAACTGTTACTTCTGCAACTTTAGTAACAAATGAACATAAATCAGTGGAATAATTCAACTACGTACGTTGTGGTACTTTTGGTCTCACAGCGGAAGTCCAGACGTCTTCTGGAGAAAAGTCCTGTACTTCATCAAACCTCCTCCTTTGCTGGCGTAATACCTACTATGGCTACTAGGGGGGCGCCACCTAACAAGAAACGTAAATATGAGTCATATTAAGCTGCTTTCACAGTTGATGTAAATAGTAGTTTTTCTGAAAACGGGTTCTTAAAAGAAAAAATAAGTCCTGTAAAAGGTTAATTATTAGTAGGTAGTGGATCTGGGCACTATAGCCTTAATTAATATCGCACATTTTTTTTCCTTTTGTGATATATAGTATAGATTATGTGTTAGTGTTCTGAAGTCACCTAAAAGGGCGTCACAAATATCATGATATCTATTGCTGAGTAATTCAATACTGAAATTGTGACAATACCTTTTGTACTTTCACACAATGAGATTTTTGATAAATAATCATTAGTAATGTTTCAGTCATCAGTTTTAAAATGTAAAATATCCTGGTAAGTTCCTAAAATTACATCACTTCACTGTAACGCAGCCTTTAAAAAAACAGGCAACACTTACATCAACATCTAACAATATCAAATATCTGAAGTAACGATATAATATAAATATAATGCCCAGTCAGATCAGTAAGTTAAAGTAATGAATGCAAACTGTGTCGTTGATTCATGTGATGTAAATTATGGTGTTCTTTTTCTCTGTCAAAATACTGGTACTCACATGTTCAGAAAGTGTCATTTCCCTTTAAGGATGAACTGTCCAAACCTTCAAATTAATTAACCAATTAAGGCAAAGAAAGGCCGAACTGAACACCGCTCTGGTTCTTCTGATTGCTTCCTATTAGATCTCAGTATATTCACACATGGACTTATGTAAATTTGACAGGTGTGTTCAGGTTTTCATTTTTAAAATTGCAATGAGAAAGTGAACAAAGATTCTATGAATAGAAAAGCCCAAGTCACGTTTCGGTGCAATAATTAAATGAAACTCTTCACCCATGGTTATTTCCCGTGGGATTTAAATGGAGGGGGGGCGGATTATCATGCATGGGTCAAGGAGTGAGGAATGTGATAGATCGTTGCAGAGCTAAAGTTGTTTAAAAAACACCCCTCCATTACACAACATACTGCCACCATACATCATAGGTTCAAAGCTGCATGTAAATTCAAATTTGCCCACCAAAAAAAAAAAAAAAAAAACACACTTGCAGTGATTCAAAGTCTTGACCTTGGACCAATTCGCTGACAGTAATCTCTCAGAGCGTCTGTGTCTGCATTTCTGCTCTGCTGCTAAATGAGACATTCTGAAGGCAACAGGCTGGTGGGTTGAGTGTGTGTGGATGTCAGTTCACATCCACCTCCGACACCAGCCGTGCCCCTCACTCAGTCACTATCGCTGCAGCGAAGCCGTTCAGACTACAACAAGCCGCTATTTGCCCCGAAGAGAAGTCGCCGCCTGGGCAAAGATATGGGCCAGCGGTTTGGCGTGTTCTCTTCCCGTCTCTCACGTTCCTGCAGACATCCACCAACGTTTCCACAGCTTCAGCTCCAGATGTGAGTGGAAGCAACACCTGCCCATTGGTAGAAAATCACCTGATCCAGTCAGCCTTGATAAAACCACCTTTGTGTTGTGTGTTTTCGCCCAAAGCAACAAGAGGAGTTTTCTTGTTTCTGGAAACGCTGGTTGTTTCTTTATCACACTCCAAACTGATAAACTACATGAAAATTACTGTGTTTAATCTAACAGTTAAAAAGACTGCTGTAACCAAAAATACAGTGCATAGTAATTACAGTTTTATTTAACAATTACATGATTGTTAGCCGTACTTTGTGTTGCACAGTGAGTTTCATGCACTAAGTACTTCCTTACTTTGCAAACATATGCAAAAACAAGCAGATTTGCAGAGTTGTCAGTTTTAGGGCTGCAACTGTTATTGTCATTGATCTGAGGGACGTGGAGCTGCAACGATTAGTCCATTAACCAACTGTAAGAAAATGAATTGCCACCTATTTTAACAAATGACATACTGTCTCTTTGTTTGAGCCATAAATGTCGGAAACATTGGCTGGTTTTCTTTGTCATTTATGATGGTAAATGAAGAGTGTTTCGATTTTGGAAAGAAAATCTTTGGTCGGACAAAACACTATAATTGGACGATGTCTCTATGGGCTGTCTTGATGGGAAATTGTGATCAGCAGTGTTGAGATTTTTCAAGTTCTTAAAAATTGTATTGACTAAACAATTTGTGAAATCAAGTGGGAAATGTATCAAGGATGCACCGGTGCTGATAATTTAAAACAATTTGGCAGCTCAGTGGAAAACAAAGAAATGTTGGTTATATAAAACTCGAATTAGAACTCAGTCCAAGTGGACGGTTCTCCTCAATTTGAATAAATTCCCTTCAGGCTTTTCAGAGATATCGTGTCCACGGGAACGGGATGCCATGAGGTCAGTGACCTTGACCGTTGACCAACCAAAATCTAAATCGGTTCATCCCCGAGTCCGAGCGGACATTTGTTCCAGATTTGAAGAAATTCCCTCAAGGCGTACTTCAGATGCTGCGATCACGAGAATGGAATGGACGGACGGACAAACCGAATGGATATCAAGGGCGTGGAGGAACAATAACTGGACTGTTTTACTTCATTGAGCCCTTCGTTACACCGTATTTTAAAGATTACAGACATGTAAATTTATGACACCGTCCTTAAAAACATCCATCTTATGAAAAGAGGACGGCTTCCAACGTCTTTCTAGCATGTGATACAACGAGCTTCTCAATGAAAAAGATTGTTTTAATGTTTAGAAGAAAATGTTGTTGTGATAATATTCTAATGTTAATATTCACTGTGGACAAAAGCAAAGCCAGCTTAAGTGTTGATGTGTAAGACATGAGAATTGTTAAGGGATCAAAAAACAAAACCACACAAGTCAGAAGCACTTACAAACATTTCATTAGAATGAAAGCAGCAATATATAATTTGCATATCTTGTTATTATTCTTCAGTCCAAAACATTACTTAACTCAGAAAAGAGGCGTCTCTCGTCTGCGTAGCTCTTCTGAGGAGCAGGTCCTTCTAAGAGCGACATGGTTATACTGCCCTCTAATGTTTTAGAAAAGCAGCACAACACTTCTCCAGAATTCAAAAGAGACGGCTGCATTACTTTAGAATTCATTCTCACAATGCAGCCTAATTATTGTTGCCGTCACTGAAGTCAAACTAATGCTTTTAGTGCACCGAGCATAATTCAGTGTGTCTTTTGCAGCGACTGGCAGCCGTCCCCACTGGAGGTCTGTTATTCAGAGCTTTTAAAGCCGCCCGCAGAATCTGAGGCTCTTTGCAGCCATGACAACCCTGAGGGACACATACTGAGCGTCTGCACAAGTGCTCCGACACACTCAGAGTCAAGAAATGTCAAGTTTCACACAGATGACGGAGCGATGCATGCAATTCAAAAAATGGCAAGCGCAAATGTAAATCATGAAGTTGAGCTAATGCGTACATTCTGTCAGACTGCAGAGAGGATTAAATAAAAGTTTCTTTTAAAGGACGACAACACGTAAAAGAAAAGTTGGCGAATCTCATAAACGGGAGAAAATTCATTCATCGCTCTTTGAGTTGCAACTAACAAGAAGAAATATATGATATCTTTCTGACGCCTGTGCCAGACGCTGATACTGTGTGAATGTAAATGTTTTAAATTTGGTTTTCAATGCATTTGCAAACACAAAAGTGACGGTCAGGCCGAGGCAGATGTGATGTTATATATTCTGCAGCAGAAAACATTGATAAATTGACTAATGAAAATCAATAATAATACATTTATTACGACTATCAGATTCTAGCGTTTAAAATGTGAGCATTGTTCTTCTGATTGATGTGATTGTACGTTAAATATTTGTTACAGAACATGGAATAAATAATACTTACCCATCAATATAATAGCAGGCCGGTTTAATAGATGTATTAATAACAATCATATAAAACATCGTAAACACGTTCTACATTTTCCAAGCAACGTAATCATACGCTTGTTCATTCCTATCAGTTCCTTTTTGTGATCATCTGCTTGTTTTTGCGTCAGTTGTGGGTTTTCAACACAATGATGCGAAAGGAGGCTTGAAAACAGAAGGCGTCATGGTGGCGAGGAAGACAGAGCAGCGACAGTTCATGTACGAGTGTAAACAAGACGCTGAAACATCCGTCTACGCAACGTGGACTTAAATTCCACGAAAGCCAGGCACTCGACCTTCTTCGCTCCACTGCAGTCTGTCGTTGATCAAGGTGAGTTTATCTTATGTTGCAATAACATTCAGGATTACAGGATTTAAAAAAAGACAAATTAAAATGTTCTATACCGGTGTTTTCACTGTAAAAATGTAAAACTGAACATTACATTTGTATGTTACAGACAAAACAATCCCACTGTTACACGGCTGGCGGTAACTTCTGCAGAACAGTCAGTCTTCCAGCCGAAATGTTTCCCCGTCGCCTTATTAGTGCTGCCTCGCCGCCTCAGGCCCGCTCAACCAGAAAATGTGTCACCTATCTGTATCATTATGTACCCATTTTTTTCTTGTGAGGCTCACAGTTCAGGTCTCCGTCTCGCTGCGGTCCATTATCCTGTTTAAACCCGACTGCTGGAGACGGAGAGGTAGCATCTTTGGCAGGGTCAACACAACCCAGGGTCATTTATTACCTAATTGTTGCTCATTAACTTCAAACGCACCAGTGACCTCTTCACAACACCCGTCCTTATCACGCAGCACCACATCTCACATCCAGACTGCTCACCAAATGCATTCTGGGTTTGAATATGATAATAAAAAAAAGGTGAGGAGACACATTTCAACAGCGAGTTTAAAACAAAGCGGGACGACGGAAGGTAATGAAAATCTGAACCCATCGGAGGACAACTCGATCAAAGGAGAATGTAAAGTAACAGAAACTGCTTCTGGTTGTGTGCAGGTGTGTCACATCTGCTGTGTCTCAATTCAGGGTCTGCATCCTTCGAAGGACGCGGCCTTTCAATCTTCGAAGGCGAGTCTTTCGGAGGGACCTTGTTAAAAGCGGCAACCGTTGTTTGACAGATGTTTTAATCTTACGTCCAGATTTTTGCCATCCAGGACCGCGAAGGCGACGATCTACGCCACGCGATGTCACCATTTTCTCTCTTTCTTTCTTCTTTTTCAGGCGTGCAAAGAATTTTGGGAAATGTGAGGCCACGAAGGATCGTAGCGGTGCATCCTCCAAAAACAGGGAAAGATGGCCGCATTTGTGGGCTGCATTTGGAGGAGCCTTTGAGTTTGGACAGCCTTCATGCGGCGTTGTGACATAATTAGCCTTCAAATGCTCCTCCGAAGTCTGGACACAGCAATTATTGATTAGGATGCAGCATTTCTTCCTTTCCTCGCCCGCAGGACCGGTTGTCCTCGGTCAGTGCTGCCTCTGGTGGCCGGGAGTCAAATAGCAACAACCAAATCTTTCGCTGTACTCGATAGTTCAGTCTCAGCAGTATTCAATAGCTGACTTTGTGAGGAAACACATCTCACCGATCACTCCGATGCTCGATGAATGTGACCGTGTGTCATTATCATGTATAAAAGCTCAGTGTCTGCAAAAGTAATACAGATTAAAACAATGAATTTTCTCTTCAGTTAATGAACGTTTCCAGCTGGTCTGAGGATTGTGAGCACGTAAGATCCTCACCTCACAACATTGATCTTAATATAAAGCACAAACTGGGGGATCTGGCCAAATATTATAATCTAGGATCCACGATCACCCTTGAAACAGCCTCTGTCTGCAAAAAGATTTAATCAGGTGTAATAATTTTAGATTAAATATCTACTTGCTCTTGTATAAATGGATTATCATGTGCTGTCAAAGGAAGATATAAGTTCATTCAAGGCCATGAACACTTAGCAGAGCTACTTATTTACTTATTTCTAGACTTGAACCAAGATTTTTTTTTCAAGTTAAATAATCTTACTGCATGGACAGATAATTTGACTTTTATAATGTATTTCTTCTATTCAGGCAGTTCATGTATGCAGTGTTCTCTATTTGTACCATTAAAGTACAGTATTGCATTAAAGACAGCTCCTCTGGGCGCTCCAGCAGCTCAGCTGGTAAACACTTGCTTTGTCCCGACTGCAGCAGCCCAGGGTTCGAGTCCTTCCTGCGGCCCGTTGCTGCGTGTCGTCCCCCTCTCGCTGTTATCCCGTCTCTCTCTGATCTCTAAGCTGTCCCGTTACCATAAAGCCATAAAACACCTAAAGAAAAGAGATAGCTTGTCTCTGGCACAAGCTCTTCATCTGCAACTCACATTGCATAACTGACGTCACCCAAGGATGAGCCGCTTGAAATAAAACAGACAACTAGATGGCTCCGCTTATTTGACACATCAGTCTAAATACCGTGATGTCTACGATTTGCCTGGAGAAGCAGATTGTGGATTCAAGATCGATCTTCATCTTCAGTCGTCAGATGGTCCATTCCTACCTCCAACTCTCATGGACAAGTCAAGGACAAAGTGTACTGGTAAAGATGAGAAAGTCCTTGGCAGCAAGATAAAGAAAAGTGGGAACGGTTCCAAATATTGTGTCCTTGTGGTGATATGAAATACATTTGAGGCACCTGTACAGTATAATTGCACTTTTATAAGGAACAAGGTGAGGAGGAGAAATAATAAAAGGCCAGTAACAGATCTTGGTGATAACATCTGATCATACCTGAACCCAAAACTGCTTCATCATTCCTCTGAAAACATACAAACACACAGATAGAGAACGAAAGTTGATCCATAACTCTGAAGAGTCTGATGACAGACTATCACCTGCATGTGCTCTGAAAGGTGCTAATCTACCTGTTACCTGCACTGATCCAGGATCTGTTTTCATTACCTGTCCTATCTCTGTTTCTTCCCACAAAACTGTCACTGCAGTTTCTTGCAGACGTGCCGAGCGTGTCTGCGCACAACCTCCTTGGATCACAGCTGACCTGTGTCACCTATAAACTATTTGTGATCATAATAAAGTGACTGCAATTTACTTTTATGGCCACAAATTATCCCAAGAAGTCCAAAGATCACGTCAGGTTTTTGTTATGTTTTTCCTGCCGATGAGCACAGTTTGTCCTCGGCCTGCAGACATCGGTGCCCATCGCGGCGCCTCGCAGCAGCTGGAGCGCTGTCGCTTCACAGCCGGTACAAAGTTTTAAACCAGGGAGCGCTTGTTGCACAATTTGAAGTAATAGCCTCTCAAATGGGCTAAACAGAAGTGTGCTTTAAATAAGTTATTAATTGTTTTAGTTTTTTAGTCTCTTTTCTTGCAAAAATGTCAAACATTTGCTGGTCTCTGCTCCTTAAACGTTGTCATTAAAGGGACAGTGTGTAACGATTTAAGTAATTTATTAACTCAAATCAACATCTTCGTTCATAAGTAAGTCCTCATTGGTGTACAATTACCTCTGCCAACAATCTGACTTATTCTCCTGAGCGAAGAATTACCTACCTGAATATACATAGCACGGGCAGCTCTATGGAGGCCGCCATGTCTTTCCGGTTTTAAACAAACTATGGACTGCCGAGAGGGACACAAAGCACTACGTGGTACTACGTAGTAAGGCTAAACGCGTTTTCGCTCAGAGCTAGCTTGACTGCGCAACTGAGAGGGAGCTCAGCAAAAGCGCTCGTCACTAACAATAACAATAACTAACCACATCTTTACCTCATTACTTGCATCAGTAGAAATAGTCGACGCTTTTGGGAAAGAGTCCATATTTTGAAAATGAGTTTCTTGTCCGTCAGGGCCACCGTAGCTTCCGGAACGTCTCCGACGTCTTCAGAACGGGAGGGGTGAGCAAAGGGGTGTTGCAATGTAGAACCTCACAGCTAGATGGCGCTAAATACTTGATATATTACACACTGTCCCTTTAATGATGACAAATGAAGTGACTTTGGGTTGTTGGACTGAAGGCTGGACAAAGGAAGCAGTTTGAAGATGTGACTTTGTGTTCTGGGAGGTTGTGATGAGAAATGTTCACAGTTTTTTGGACAAAATGTCGGACGCGTCAAACGAGACGCCACCAGGAAGGTCTGAAGGTCGAAAGGTCCCTGACGGCCATTTTTGCAGCTGGTTGACCATCATTGATATTCGCCCTTCAACAGTCAGATCCACTGTTTCTAATGGTCACTGTATGAAAGATTTACCAAGACATTTGTGCAAAAGATGTACTTACAGTTACAGAAAGCATTGTGATTACTACAGTCATTGTTACTGAAGATACTACTGAAGTATGAAGGTTTACATACTGCAGCTGACAACATGATGATGTGAGTATACAGACAACACACACAAGAACTGTGACACAAGCCACGATGAGCAAAATGACCACATAATACATCACACAGTCCTTCCTTACTTTTATTAGAGCATCTTCTGGTCACTGCTTCCAGGTGTGTGCAGGTGGATCACATGAGGGGTTAGATTACAGCCCAGTAGTGTTGGTGTCCTCGGTCAGTGCTGCCTCTGGTGGCCGGGAGTCGAACAGCAACAACTTAATCTTCTGCTGGACTCAGCGAAAAAACACATCGGTACTCAACTTTGTGATAAATATCAATGTTTAAAGACGCTGCCTAAAAATCATTCAAATGTACCGAGACATAAATACGTTGGTAATGGCTTGATAATAAAAAGGTATAGATAAACATTTTGATTCAGCCACTAGTGTCTTCTTCCTACCGGTACTTTCGGCCGCACCGACTCAAACCGAGCTGCGCTGATTTACTTTTCCGTGACCAGTTTTGCTGGATGTCATTTGGTGGCGAAGGACAAATAATGCATACAATAAAAAAGGCAATATCGATTTTTATTATTGGTTTTTAAACTGTTCATAATGAGTCCAACCCTTTTGTAGGGTTTCAATGCTAGACCAGTGCTGATTTTCTGATTTTTACATTACCCACAATGCAACTTGGCCACTGCATTCCAACCTCTGTTCTATGGTGACAACTTAAACACTCTGGCCTCTGATTCCTTTTACATATAAGTCTGAGCGTGTGTCTGTAGTCTTTTTGTTGTCTTCTTTGTTTTCCTGTTTTCACAATCACATTTTGCCATTTTGGGGTAACATAAAAAGTACGTCCTGTCACTTTATGGGTGTTGCTGTTCTTGCTTTTGCTCTTGCTATGCGTCGCGACAAAGACAGGTCGATGAGCAGCGGGATGGAAGTGTGACAACTTCGTGTGAAAGATTTCTTCCAGCTACAGTTTTCTGGAAGTCACTGAAGTTTCCGCTGGGTGTTAGTGGACTCTGTTCACACTGGAAATAAAACAGTGATAATTGGAATCAATTGGAATCGAGGAAACGATGCATAAACATACTTGATTCCCACCAGAAAAGTTGGAGTTGAGCAGAAAAGAGATGTTGTGCAATGGGAATAGATTCGCTGTGATCCGTACGAGGCTCGCCCGAGGAAGCCGACACAATAAGTGAGAGATTACACGTGACGGTAGATGATTGCTGTAAATTCCTGCGGACGCTGCAGATGGGAGAGGCATCTGTGAGAAATTATGTATTTCATCTCCCGCAGCTTTATCACATACACGAACAGATGTTACCTCGCAATGTAAATTAAAACCCAATCTTTCGTGCATGTGACATCGATACATGAGCCCCTTAAAGACGGCACCATTTTCTTTCCCACGATGCTTCACTACTTTCATCTCTGCATCTGTGATTAACAACTTTTTATGTACCTCTTACATACCATGCTTGCATTTAAATAACAATGCCCCACCAACAGCTGATAGAAGAGTAAACCTGTCATTTAAGATGGGGTAAAGAGATGGTTTGAAGGGCCACTCCACCAATTTAATGCATGAAAATAGCCGCCATGTGTAAAGTGCCCTCTTGAATGCCCCTATTATAGATACAACATGATTCTGTGCTCTGTCGTGTGCCGTTCCACTGGATTTCTTTATTTCACTACAAATGTATCAAGACTTTCTGCACACTGGTGCAGTCGATGAAGCTCAGCCTCAGCCACTTCCCAGTGAACCGGCTGGACACCAGACTAGATCCGAACACAGCTTCTGAGACCGACAGACGCCAGTTTGAAGACAGTACGGAGGTGGTCTGATCAGAACTATGACACGGACAGAAGAGACACTAAAAAGACAGAAAGAAGGCTGGAATATTCTCATCTTACTCCAACCAAACCAGAGGTGGTCGGCGAAAAGACAAACTGAGGCTGTTTCGGTTGGTCCTGTTCCATCACGTCTAGTTTGAATAGTGTGTTTTACGATGAGTGCAGAAGGTAATAAAGCTGAGGTTGGTTTTAAGACTAATATATGCGTAAACAAACCCTATAATGATAAATGTCACAACCATGTAAACACAAGCAACATATCCATCACGAACCTACCTCAGCACGGCTCTGTTGGTGCTGTGGGTCGCGTGCTTTGTGAGACGCCTCCGCCGCTCGCTCGTTCCAAACCACCTCGTGTTCCACTCACATGTAAGAAAACACCTAATATTATCATAATGAATGTAAAAACAAATATGGCTAATGCTGCTACTCACTGCTGTCAAGCTGGTGGCCTTTATTACTATTGGGAAATTGGAAATTGGCTGCTAACTAAGTCAGGGTACGGTTGTATTTTTCTGTGCAGTTAGGAAAGAACATGTCAAAATGTCTCCTCTCTTGACAATTTGAGTTTATCTTGCTGATTTATGGTATTAAAAGACAGGAGGGGCTAAATGGGGCTCGCTGGTTGGGATGCAGTCCATCCAGACTTTGGAGTCTTTGACTTTGAATGTCCACACGGTTGTTTCTTCTTATTCTGTTGATGATGTGACTTCATTTTTTGGACATTTTTAAACAAAGATTCTGGCCCTCATCACCAAGTGTGGCTGCCTGGATCAGCTACAAACAGTTACGACGGACAGCAAACAGTAGGGATTAGTTCTTTGCAAGCGTAACCCGACACTCATGTCCTGAAACAGATTCTATCAGCCAGCAGTCGCTTTGCAGGCAGTGGTCGCTGAATACGTACACACATTTTTCTCCTGCTTGACCGACTTCACAAGGACTGGTTGTGCAATCCGCAGCCCAGCAGTTTGCCATATGAGTATATTCATACGGTACATGAGTGTCGCTTCAGCTCTTGTCCCTGTATTACAAAAGAGGAAAAGAGCAATTCAGTGGCCGGGAACTTGCGTGTCGTGTCTGCCTTTCAGCAGAGTTAATGCATGACTATTTAGAGATCCTTTCAACCGAGCCTGTTGAATAGCATGAATGCTGCAACGGATGGTTCTGGTAAACTCCACATTTGGAGACGCCGCGGTTGCATTCACGGTTTAACATAACAGTGCAGCGGCGACGTCTCACAGGAGAAGTCGCATTAACATATTAAAGAGTCCCAGCTGGGGTTAAAAGTAGGTTTTGTCACACCTTCCTCCCCCCTTAGCTCCGTCCCCTCGTTCCCCAAAGTCCACCTTCACGTCCCACATTATCTTCTGCACATAAAGTGAGCTCCGCTGGGATTGGCAGGGAGGTCATTAAGGTGTTATTCATTGGTAGTGACTCCCTCCCATCTACCTGGCGGGCCCTTCCTGCCCGAGCACTCGTGCTACAGCTCTCTCTCTCACAGGAGCCACGTTATCCACTCGCAGCTCCAGGTAGATTTTCTTTTCTTTTCACCGCCACGTTCAGGAATCCCGGCGTGATGAAAACCAAAAAGGAAGTCGAGGACGCATCAGGAGTCACTCTGAATCACTTTGCCGAAGGTAAGAGTCATAAAAGCTCCGAGCGATCACCAGGGTTTGTTCTTTGCGTTGAGGTCATGTTTGGACCGCGTGAGGAAAAGTTTGGCTCGCTTGTAGTTGAATTTATAGCTAAGACACTTTTTTTTACCGCTGTGTCACCGTGAACTTCTCTGCGATTGACCGGCAAATAAAATGTGACAAAAGAGCGGTGAAATAATAACCCCCGTCATCCAGAACGAGCATCAATCTGCATGCGAAAACTTTTTTATCGTGCTTGTTCTGAGTGAAAAGCAGTCGGCTGCAGATGCGTTGACCTTCGTGGACAAAGGTCACAGTGTGAATGCGATGAGGAAACATCGATTAAAGTGGAAATGTATTAAACTCAAAGATGAGCAGAATCCGTCAGCAGAGCGTTGGACTGTGTCGGCGTCGGATCGCGGCAGTATTTCCTTTAAAAAGCTCCACTTGACTCGTCGGCATCATCAGGGTTATTGATTGAGAACAAACAGGGACATAAACACTTTGAGGCAAGCGTCTAATGTTTCATCCGAGAACTCAAATGAACTCGGATCACTCGAGTCTGTTGATCATAAATCCCTCCTGGCTCCTCAGTGTGAATAGTAATCACACGGTCTGTCCACACATGTGCCCCGTATTTAATATTCACCCGCGGCAACAAATCACCGCGAGCTTTTGTTATGCACTCTGTTACACATTTATAGCTTCCAGTCAGTAAAATATTATCAACATGTTCATTCGGTAGCTGTTATGTGTCAACCAGTGCTGACTTATGAAACGGCTCATAATCAGAGGACCCTTTCTGCAGGTTTTAACACCGTATTTATCATGAAGAGACTTTTAAGTTTCGTTGCTTTTATAACCAACAACGTGAACATCACCCTTGCGTCTTGTGTTCCTGCTCAGGTGTTCTTGTGCGCTTGTTTTCTCCCCCCTCAGTTCTGCCTGCAGGCGCTCGTGGAGTTTGATTAATGTTTCACAGCAGACTGAAGAGAAACTCACAGTAAACCTGCGATGAACCCGCCGACCGTAAAACATTAGTTCATTAATGCAGCGTTTCATTGCCTCCCCGGCCTCTTTTTTTTTTTTTCCTGTTAGTGATGGAATGTCACTGTTTCACTTAAAGTTACACCGGCGACGAAAGTCCACAGCACACGCTGCATGAAAATGTTCCTGTGTGTGTGTGAGCGGGGCAGGAAGCCGAGGATCAGTGTGTGCAGTATATCTAGATGTCAGTGTGTTTTTCTTTATGGAGAATTGTGAAGGCGGTGAATCAGCTCAAAGCTCAGAGTTGATCGGTTAACAGCTTGCCCAAGATGTGCAATGATTACTCATAAGTTCAAAAGTTATGTCCTCTAACACAACATCTAAATAAGTAAAATAAAAATAAATTAAATAAATATATATAGCAGGAGCCCTGTGGACAAGGTTAGAGGAAAATAATAAATCAAATTTTTTGCACAATATGTTATTTATAAGATCACTGGTGGACTTCCTGCTGGGATACATGTGGTGCCCTTTTATTTTTTCTGCCCTTTGCCCCTCAAAACCCTGAATCCACCACTGCATATCTGCATGAAAGCATATAAGACACTTCAAAATGTGGATTATGTAGTATATAAAGTATATAAAATGCACATGTTGTTAATTTAGGAGTGTGTTTGGGATTTATTAGCTCAGGTTTTTGGAATTGCTTGGAAGAAAAAACCCCACAGAGGACACGACTTCCGTTTCCTCGGTGGCATCTTTTTCAGATGTTTCAGACATTTTGGAATCAACAACACAAAATCAGGAATGTACCACTTTCCCTGATGAAGCAGGTGAACTCTGCAGTGAGAGTTTCCATTATGTTCATTCTCACTGATTGACCTCTTTCACCAAGAATATCCACCTTTTATCCAGCTGAGACTCTGAGTGTGATGTGACCTTTAAACCACAGCATGAATCATACAGATTCTTCTTGTTGTAACTGAATCGGGCGCCGGCTGGTGTCTTTCTGTTTTTTAGACGATAGCCTGCGCTGCCATCTCATGGCAGACAAGAGGAAAGTCATGCCCGCACTTCTGTGTTTACCTCTTTTAATGGCCTTAAAAGTTGACGCTGACCCTGTGTCCTAATTCTCTAACAGCTACAATCCACCTGGAGGAACTTCTCCTATATTTTCTTTGCATCCACGCCGTCAGAACGTTATGAAATAAGAATTTACTGCGCGCCTACGCTGTGCCCCGTTACTGCCTTTTTGTTGTCAATTAAAAAGAGCCTGTAAAACTTTACGAGGTTGTAACGTCTTGAAAATAACAAGCGAATAATTACATCATGCAATTAGGAATTCAGAGGGAGGAATCCACGCAGAGAGAGTCACCTGTTTGCACTATTTGTTTTTTTCAAGTCGCAGGATCTCTGCAGAGGTCGACTTTAATCATCTGTATCAAACATCCCACCCAGGAAGTTAACGCTTTTCTAACAATTCTTTCTAACAATGTTGCAACGAGTCCCCGCCAGGCGAACAAGTGAAGTTTGCTCCTGGAGACGGAACTGAGCATTCCTCTGGAGTCAAACTTAATGAGAAAACATCACAGCGTGTAAACGCAGCGATGGTCGTGTCACACGGCTCGGCTTCGTTCAGTCTGATCGGCTCTACAGCGGCAATCACTTCGTGATCATGTGATCCTGATGATGGCGTCTTTGTGTTTCATGCTCCTTCATGCTGGTGAAAATATGTTGTGCTCATTAAATCATGGAACTAAAAAGTGCAAAGTAGGTTGGAGCGAATAAATAAAGAAGTAGCAGCGAGTTAATGAACAGCTCAGCAGTTTCTGATCATCTTTAAACCTGCATATTTCTTCATCTTTCTTCTTTATCAGGCGTCTTACTTTCTATTATGCTTCTCGTCAGGTGGAGTGCAAATCTTATCGTCTTGCCTTTCCTGCCAGATCAGTATCAGTACAGGTTCGGCTACATTGTCATTGAGGGCTGCAGCAGTTACATTTCTACTGATAGTTGGATCTATAGATTTCACGGACAGGTTTTTGACGCAGGTCGACCAGATGGCCACAAAAAACAGCGACTGTTCCTGGAAATGTTCCTGTTTTTCACTCTTGTGTGCGGTGAAGTAGCTTAATACTGGATACATGACGGCTCAAACGCTTTGTGCTTCTCTCGGACAAAACAGACGGCTGCTTGGTATGTATCATCCTTCTTCCCCTACATATTTGGCTTGCGTCAGTTTGAGAGGAGACGGCGGTGAAAGAAGCTCAGAAGCGATCGAGTGAATCCACAACATCAAGCCAGGCAGAGAGGAGAGGAAGAGACGGAGACGGAAAGAGCCTGAAAATGTCTTATTCAAGACAATTAAATACAGATTAAAGACAAAAACAAGGCAGGAAGTGGGGAAACTGTTCCTCCAAAATATCTGATTTAATATCATACTCTTTATTATAGAAGGTTGGAGAGGAAGGAGAAGAGAGTGAGAGGGAAAGTACAGAACTTAAATACACATTCAAGGTACTCATACTGTATTCAGGGTTCATACACATTTTTCAAGGTCAAATTCAAGCACTTTTCAAGCACTTTTAAGGGTCTTTTTCAAGATTTTCCAGCACCTTTTTGCTGGGGTAAATTACGTATCTACAGGATAATATATACTCATGATTTTTTCTTATCACAATTATGTACATTGTATTATGCTGTAAACATCTAAAATGATGTTTCATAATAGCCAAAACTTCAGAAATTAAATATCCAGTCTGATCCCAATTTCGTGAAAGACACTGAGTTATAATGTCAAGCACTTTCAAGCACTTAAACTAAAATCCAAGTACTTTTCAGACCTTAAAAACACAACATTGAATTTCAAGCACTTTCAAGGATTTCAAGCACCCGTACGAACCCTGTGTATTTCTATTTCATTCTTCTGCTTCTCTACATTTATCTGACAGCTTCAGTTCCTCGTCACATTTTACGGTGTACATATCCCGTCGACTGGGCCGAGATTTATTCAGATTATCTAAAATTTAATCTCCAGAAAACTTTCAGATCAAACAAAACTGACTTATAATCGCGTCTAATTCTTCCCTGAACAGATCTCAGCATAACTGTCCCCAAAATGAACCAACAAACTTTTTTCACTCTCACGTCAGACGGATTTATTTTGCCTGATTTATAATTAAAAGCTTCTTACCTCACCGTAAACTAAAGAAGCAGCTCTGAAGTCAGGAAGTTAAACAAGCGACTACACACTTTACAAAGTAAAGTGAAGTTTTCTTCAACAAGTTTAAAGTCAAATCGGGAGAATAAGAACCAGAGAAACAGCAAACCTCCGCGTTCACACACTCATTATTAACAGCTACCTGTGTCATATATTCAAAGGCACAAG